>NC_037346.1:44518568-45130834 GCF_002263795.3 Bos taurus | reverse complement strand
GCGGGCAACAGTCCATGGGGTCACAAAGAGTCAGACATGACTGAGCAACTAAGCACAAAGGGCCCTCTGTACCCACCTTTTGGGACAGACCCACCCTTGGCACCCAGGGCTCCTCTCCTCACGAGGTCCAATCCATCAGCCTTTTTTTCCTTCCTTATTTCCTTCCTTAAAATCCACGCTCAGTTTTCACGTTTGTATTCAGTCCTTTCAGTTGCAGTTTGCATAAGATGGGGGTGCGGTGTGGTGAAGAGGCGGGCTGGCGCAACGATTATTCCTATGGCCATGTCTTCTCTGCAGGTGTCATGTGATTCTCCTGGGGAGCTGCTGCTGGAGTGGAAATGCTCTCAGGGGTGGAGAATGGACTGGACCCCCGGGCTGCCATCCCGGTAGGCAACAAGGGAAGATCAGGGTGGGGAAGGGGTGCCTGGGACAGCCATGTCTTTGTTTTTTCTCACTTTTTAATGAATTAGCACTGTTTAGAAAGAGAAGCCTCGGGTTGAGAAAAAGTTGCGCCCAAAAGATCCTGCCCAAAATCATCTTATTGATGATAAAATGGGGATTTACATAAAACAATGGGGATTGACTATAGGTTACCTGAAGACCAAGGATTTCTCCGAAGAAATGACCAATAAATACATGAAAATAGGCTCAATATCATTAGATGTTAGACAAAGACAAATCAAAACCATAATGAGGAAAAGAGAAGTAAAGTCACTAGTGTAGGAAACAAACTTATGGTTATCGGGGGATAAGGGTTGGGGAGGGATAAACTGGGAGATTGGGACTGATATACACACTGCTGCTGCTGCTACTGCTAAGTCGCTTCAGTCGTGTCCGACTCTGTGCGACCCCACAGACGGCAGCCCACCAGGCTCCCCCGTCCTGGAATTCTCCAGGCAAGAACACCAGAGTGGGTTGCCATTTCCTTCTCCAATGCATGAAAGTGAAAAGTGAAAGTGAAGCCGCTCAGTCGTGTCCGACTCTTAGCGACCCCATGGACTGCAGCCTACCAGGCTCCTCCATCCATGGGATTTTCCAGGCAAGAGTACTGGAGTGGGGTGCCACTGCCGCCTTCTTCTCTTCTCTTCTATATTTATCTATATATATATATAACTGATTCACTTTGCTGTGCCCCTGAAACTAACACAACATTATAAATCAACTATATTCCAACAAAAATTTTTAAAATAAAATAGGAAAAAAAAAAGCCATAATGAAGGACTTCCCAGGTGGTCCGGTGGTTAAGACTCTGAGTTTCCACTGCAGGGGGTGTGGGTTAACTCTCTGGTAAGGAAACTAAAATCCCACATGCTGAGCAGTGTGGGGGTGCGGAAAAACCATACTGAGATACTTCTTTATACCTACCAGGATGGCTGTAATGAAAATGGCAGACAACAGTAAGTGTTGGTGAGGTTGTAGAGAAGTTGGGATCCGCATCCCTTGCTGGTGGGAGTGTAAAATGGTATAGCTGTTGTGGAAAACACTTTGATAGTTCCTCAAAAAGTGAAACAGTGTTAAATACAACCCAGCAATTCCATTCCTAGGTGTATACCCAAGAGAACTGAAAACATGTCTACACAAAAACTTGTACTTGAATGTTCATAGGAACATCGCAGCCAAAAAAGTGGAAACAACCCAAATATCTATTAATTGACGAATGCATAAATAAAATGGATATATCCGTGCGATGAAATATTATTTAGCAATAAAAACGAATGAACTACTGATCCATGCTACAACACTGACAAACTTGAAAACATACTAAAGTGAAAGAAGTCAGACACAAAAGGCTGCATGTTGTATGATTCCATTTATATGAAATGCCCAGAAAATAGGCAAATCCATAGAGACAGAAAGTAGATCAGTGGTTGCCAGAGGTTAGGGGAAGAAGGGAATAGTGAGTGATTGCTAATGGGTACAGGGTTTCTTTTGAGGGCAATGAAATGTTCTAAAATTAGATAGTAGAAATGGTTGCACAGTTCTGTGAATGTACTAAAAACCACCGAGCTGTGTGTTTTAGTGAGCGGATTTTATGATATGTAAATTATGTCTCATTAAAGCTGTTCTAACAGAAGAACATTTAACTTTTCAAAGACCATTAACATGGATTGTGTTCTCTAAAATAAAAACCAGTGAGATATTTGTCCATAATCCTGTCACCTAATAATTCAAACCAGTTTTTCTGTAATCCCTTCCAGTCCTTTTCCAAACCCTTAGGTAATTTTGACATATGTACTTCTATTATGCTAGAACACTCTTAACTCTGTATTTCCAAAGGACTTTATGTATTTTAAAATATAGGCTTTCTCTAGTTGCAGCGTGCGTGGGCTTCTCTAGTCGTGGCTCACAGGCTCTTTAGTTACAGTGTTCGGGCTTAGTTGCCCCAAGGCATGTGGGATCTTAATTCCCTGACCAGGGATCAAACCCTAGCTTCTTCCCCTGAATCCAAAGGTGGTTTCTTAACCACTGGACCACCAGCGAAGGCTCCTATGTATGTTTTATGATTTACTCATTTAGCAAACATTTACTAGTACACATGCCGAGAACCAGGACCATTGTTGAGGGCACGGAATGAATAAAAAGCTAGTCCTGCCCTCAAAGAGTACTCCCACTCCAGTGCTGTAAATCACAAGGTATTATTTCTGTATAACAGATAGGAAATTGAGGCTCAGAGAGGATAAGTGGAATATCTGAGATGACCCAGCTGGTGACTACCAGAACTGAGACTAAACGCAGGCTCTGACTGCCAGGTCTAGGATCTTTCTTCCTATAATCCACTCTTCTGTTTCTGGGTGTTTTTATTGTTCTAACACAGCGCTTTTTGCCTCTTAACTTATTGACTCTCTGTGGAATGTTGGTCATATGATTAAGATGGAAAAATCTCAGTCCTGCCCTAGATGAATTACTTCAGCTCCCATATCTGTAACTATGGTGGAGTCAGAACTTAAACACAAGTTTTATACGGCTCACTGAAGTTTGGTTTAAAAAACAAGCTAACAGGCAGTTCCCTGGCAGTCCAGTGGTTAGGACCTGGTGCTTTCCCTGCTGTGGCCCAGGTTCAATCCCTGGTTGGGGAACTAAGATCCTGTAAGCCTCGCAGCATGGCCAATAAATAAGTAAATAAATTAAAAAACTGAAAACCAAGCAAGAAACCCCACAAATATCTTTGCAATAATAATAATAACAACAGTTCTCAGTGTGATTTTTTTTCTTTTTCTTCTTTCTCTTTTTTTTCTACCATTAGCCTGTACTAAATTTTTTCTTTTATTTTTAAATTAAAAATTTTTGATTTTCTTTTTAAAAAATTTTTTAAAAGAAAAAAATTTTAATTTATTTATTTGGCTGCACTGGGTCTTTGTTGCTGCATGCAGTATATTTAGTTGGGGCATGTGGGCTCTAGCTCCCTGACCAGGGACCCCTGCATTGAGAGCGCACACTCTTAGCCATTGGACCATCAGGGAAGTCCCGGCCTGTCCTAGTCTTGTTGCATAGATACACGGATTTGTGCTTACATGGGGACCCACGTGTTTGGCGACAAGCAGAGTGACATTGCAGGGGTCGCCGCAGGAGCCTCTAAAGACCTGTGTTGTGTCTGGCACCACCCAGGTCATCAAGAAGAAGCTAGTGGGCTCCGTGAAGGCGCTGCAGAAGCAGTATGTGTCCTCAGACACGGTGGTCACGAGCGAAGATGGAGATGCCAACACCATGTGCAGCGCCCTGGAGGCCGTCTTCATCCACGGCCTGCACGCCAAGCACATCCGCGCCGAGGCCGGAGGGAAGAGGAAAAAAGGCGCCCACCAGAAGCCTCTGCCTCAGCCCGTCTTCTGGCCTCTCCTGAAAGCTGTCACCCACAAGTGAGAGCCGCTGGGTGGGGGCGGGGTTCACGTCGGGGTGGAGCTTCAGAATGTGGGGCTCCAGGTTCTTCCTTCCAGGGCTTTTCTGTGGAAAGCCACAGGGAGCCCCGTGTCGTGGAGAGGAGATGGCCAGAGGAGGGTGGTGTTAGACCAGGCCTCAGTGGGCCCCTCAGGCAGTGGCCCGGCACAGTGTTGAGCCCCTGGGCTGGGCACCCTGAGTGGAAGCAGGAGCCGGCTTTTTTCCATCCTCTGGCAAATTCTGTAGTTGCAACAGAAGCTGTGTGGTCTGCAAAGCCTAAAATATTTACTGTCTGCCCCTTTCCAGAAATTTGCTGACCCTGCCTGAGGATGTTTGCGTATTTGTGTGCTAAGTATCATACTTGTAAGGAGGTAGGGCTTTTTTTTTTTTTAATTTAAGAAGAGCAGCCTCTGGCCAGAGCATCTGAATGTGTGCCCTGAGACATTTGTCTTGTCTGCCCTGCCCTGAACCGCCTGGGCTTTGGAGCAGGCAGCTGGCATGGAGCCTCTCTGGCCTATTAAATGCCCCTGGTGTCTTGTCAGTCCTGCCCCAAGGTGGCATGTCAGTCTCGAATCTTCCTTTTTGTGCCTACTGCCACTGCTCTGTCTCAGGCTCTTACCTTAATTCTGGGTGGAAGTGCCTTTCTAAGTGTCCCCCTTATCTCCTTCTGTCTTTTCTTCGGTCAGTCAGCCAGCCTTTAGTGAGCTTAAGCTGACCAGAGCTCCATCCCTGGGTTCTGCAGAGTATGGTCAGTGCTCCCGTGGAGGAGCCACGCACCGGGGATGGTGCAGTCAGAGGAGGGGCATTTACAGCAGACGGAAACATTTTAGGAGCTGAGTTTGGTACACATGGGGCCCGGATGGAACACCCTACCCTGAAGTCTGCATAGCTGTGGGCGTGTAGCTTTCCTGAGCAAAACCCTGTAGCCATAGGCTGCCATTTGTCAGGCTGGGGTCTGATTCACTTGCCTGGGGCCCCGGAACCTGTATCCTGGTCTCATTCTCTACAGAGTTCTAATGCACAGCCAGGTGTGGGTACCATTGCCCCACTCTGCTTCCCCCATTTGATACTCAAGACTGTGTTATTACCTTGCCTTGCAACCCGATCTTCCACTCCTCCTCCCCAAGCTGTAACCAGAGCACTCCCCACTCCTATTATAGTCTGTTGCTTTTCTCCCCTTTATGCCTTTTTCTCTATCAGTCTCTTATGCCTTGTAAGTTCTCCTTCCATCTTTGCCTCTTGAAATCCCTCAAGGCCCAGCGCAGAGACCCCCTTTCTATGGCATTTTTCTTACTCCAACCCAGAAATGATTGCCTGGCCCCCACCACAGTGCTGCTAACAATAGGGCTTACCTCAGTATGCCCTTGAAAAGTCATTACCTGGACCGAGGGTAGGGACCATGTCTTGACCCCGTGTCTTCACAGCTCCAAAGACCTTGCCCTGGGGGCTCAACAAACGTGTCCCAGATGAGCAGATGTTTTTGGGCCAGACAGATAGTTGTCATGAATGATCCTTCATGATACCAACCTAAGAACATTGGGGGTGATAGCTGAGTCTTTCTGAATTCCCCTTCAAATGCTGTTATCCAAGAATTCTTCATGCCTGTGTATACTTGCAGTCCTTGTTCTCGGCTCTTGCTAGCCAGTGGATAAAATGACATCTCGGTGACTGGCAGTCATTTCTTGAAACGTGTCTGTTCTCTATCTTCCCAGACACATCATCTCGGAGTTGGAGCACCTGATCTTTGTGAGCACGGACGTGGGCCGCTGCCGGGCCTGGCTGCGGCTGGCCCTCAACGACGGCCTGATGGAGTGCTACCTGAAGCTGCTGCTACAGGAGAAGGCCCGCCTGTGCGAGTACTACCAGCCCACGGCCCTGCTCCGCGACGCCGAGGAGGGCGAGTTCCTCCTGAGCTTCCTTCAGGGCCTGACGTCCCTATCCTTTGAGCTCTCCTACAAGTCTGCCATCCTTAACGAGTGGACGCTCACCCCGCTGGCCCTCTCGGGGCTCTGCCCGCTCTCAGAGCTCGACCCCCTCACTATCCCTGGAGCTCAACTGCAGCGGAAGGAGTCTCTGGACTCCATCTCCCATTCCTCGGGCTCAGAGGACATCGAGGTCCAGCACTCAGGCCACAAGATCCGACGGAACCGGCAGCTCACCGCCTCCTCCCTCAGCCTGGACACGGCCAGTTCATCCCAGCTCTCCTGCAGCCTCAACTCTGACAGCTGCCTCCTCCAAGAGAATGGCTCCAAGAGTCCAGACCGTTCCGAGGAGCCCATGTCCTATGACTCAGACCTGGGGATGGCCAATGCCGACGACTCGGACATGTCTCTGCAAGAGTGAGTTCCCCTCCCCCATGCCTTCCCCTTCCTTCCTGCTTCTCTTCCTCTTGTCCTCCCGCCCTTCCTGGAGCACGTGATTGCGTCACTGAGCTCAGGACTCTGTTAGGGCAGAAAGACAGACAGAGGTCATAAACTCTCCCTCAGGGAGCAGAGTTCCTGGGAGCTGTACCTGGAGGCAGACTGGGGCTAGTGGGGAGAATGCATAGAATGCATTTTAAAAAATATTTATTTATTTATTTGGCTGTGCCAAGTTAGTTGCAACACTTGAGCTCTTCCATCTTCGTTGTGGTATGGAGGATCTTTAGTTGCGGCATGTCAGATCTAGTTCCCTGATCAGGGATCAAACCCCAGCCCCCTGCATTGGGAGCACGGAGTCTTAGTGTGGTCCAGCAGGGAAATCCCTGGGATGCCTTTAGATGGGGCTTAGAGCTGGTTCCAGCCCCAGCTCTGTCCTAGGTGACCTGTGACAAGTTAGTTAGTCTCTCTTTCAGTGTCAGATATCATTGTCATCTTCATCTAGAGAGAAGGAAACCAATAGTTCAGAGCTCTGTGTACAACTTCCAAAAAATACAGTAAAACACAGTGCCCAGCGTGATCTTCTAGGACCTCACAGAAGGTCTTCTGGAGGACATAAAACCTGGGTGATGCCCGCACGGGAGTGGCAAGCAAATGGGGACGAGCAAGTGTGTGGAGGAGGAGGACATGGAGGGACAAACTTGACTGGAGACAGAAGCCTGGGCAGAGCCTTCCTTCATTCAGGCTTTTTAACATTGATTTTTGATCATCTATTTTTATAGTTAAAAAAAATCTAAAATGTGTACAGTGAAAAATCTCTCCCACCCCTGTAACCATAAATATTAATTTCTTACATATTTTTCCAGTGTCTCTAAATCCAGCTATACCATGTGTGAATATATAGATTTGAACTTTTTCTTTCTTATTTTTTTTTAATCGCAGTATAGATGATTTACAGTGTTGTGTTAGCTTCAGATATATATATATACACACATATATATATCGTTTTATAGATTCTTATTATTTCTTTTTTTGGCTACGCTAGTCTTCGTTGCTGCACATGGGCTTTCTCTAGCTGTGACACACACAGCTTATCTGGTTGTGGCACATGTGGCTCAGGGGCTGTAGAGCGCAGGCTTAGTAGTTGGGGTACGCGGGCTTGGTTACCTCGTGGCATGTGGGATCCTAGGTCCCCAACTAGGGATTAAACCCACGTCCCCTACATTGAAGTCAGATTCTTTACCACTGGACCACAGGAGAAGTCCTTAATCTCTTCTTTCTTATTTTCCCACTTCTTTCCACAAAAGCTAGTACAAATTATAAATATACCATTCTATACCTTACCAGGGCTTCCCTGTGGCTCAGTGGTAAAGAATCTGCCCGCAATGTAGGAGACCCAGGTTCAATCCCTGGGTTGGGAAGATCCCCTGGAGAAGGAAATGGCAACCCACTCCAGTATTCTGGCCTGGAGAATTCCATGGACAGAGGAACCTGGTAGGCTACAGTTCATGGGATTACAAAGAGTCAGACACGACTGAGTGATTAACATACACACACATACCTTATTTGGAAGATCTTGTCATATCGGAGCTTCTTTTTCTATTACATATTTGTCCACTGTATGAATGTACCTTAGTTTATTGAACCATCCCTGAGTTTAATGGACATTGGAGTTCAGGGCTTCTACAAATAACCTGTGAATGTGGTCCTTTAGCTCTATGCAAGTTCTCTCTGTTCAGTAAATTCCCAGAAGAAAAATTACTGAACCAAGGGGTAGATTAATTAACAGTTTTTATAGACGTTGCCTATCTACACTTCATCAGGGGTATGCCTGTGTCCTCTCAGCCTTGACAACAGAAGGTATCAGCAAACTTTTGGATGTTGGCTCATCTGATAGGTAAAAACGGTAGCTGTTTATGAAGCATTCCCTCCAGGTAGGACTCATTTTTCCATCAACTGTGTTAGGACCTTCTTTCCACAACTGCTGTCCCCACCCTCACCGCCACCTTGGTTCAGGTCTTTCCAGGGCTTGTGGGAATCCCACCAGGACTGGGTGTCTTGGACTGGCCCGGAAGCAGATCCAGTTTCAAGCCAGTTCCACCACTTACAAGCTCAGTGGTGTCCTGCATATTACTAACTCTTTTGGAGGTTCTGTATGTCTTTTTTTTTTTTCCCAGAGTATAGCTGATTTATAATGTTGTGTTAGTTTCCGCCGTACAGCAAAGGGATTCAGTTGTACATATACATCCACCCACTCATTTTTATATTCTTTTCCCATATAGGTCATTAGAGTATTGAGTCGATTTTCCTGTGCTATACAGTAGGTCCTTATGGTTACTGTAGTTACTATTTCATTGTTTCTTTATCTTTAAAATGGAAATTCCCTCACAGGGCCGTTTAAAAGTCAAATGAGATGCCCATCAATCAGTTGCACACGTAAGAATGTGTGGTAGTTCCCAGAAACGGCTTCTGAACTTTGAGCACATCAGGTGGAATTTTCATGTGTCCAAATGGAAGGATTAGATATAATGTTCTGAGAAGGAGCAACCCCTGCCCCAGAGATGGCAGGGCCCGAGGCGTGCCTGACCGTCAGCCACCTGTCCTGGCCTTTGGTGCTTCTCCCCCCGCAGACCAGCCAGGCTTCTCTCTGTCATGTGTCTCGCCTTTATCTTTCATGTGTCTTGTGATTGGAAAATTCCAGCTTAAGGTTGTTGAATCAGTGACCGTCCGCCCTCCTTCAGGGGAAGTGTTGTCCTGGGTATTCTGGGGGAACGAAAGGGAAGATGAGGTCAGGAAGTATAGACCCAGGCTGGACAGTGATGTGGGGACCAGACACCGCACGCAGCCAGCACCAGTGTTCTCAGAGCATCCACAGAGACCAGCGTTTCTTGGAGTGTATGTTTTAAGGGAGATTCTCACCAACACTTAAAGAGTTTACTTAATGTGTTACTTAAATGTATGTAACTTAAAATTGGGCATAAACACATTGTGCTTAAACTCTTACAACTATAAAATCAGAACATCTGCAAACTGGGAATTCCCTGGTGGTCCAGCGATTAGACCTCCATGCTTTCACTGCTCTGGGCCCAGGGTTCAAGCCCTGGTAGGGGAACTAAGATCCAGCAAGCTGGGCTGTATAGGAAAAAACAAAACAAAACTACAAATCAGACATGAAACGCAAAGCCCATTTCAAATGAAATTTATTAATGTTTGGCAGAAACCAGTTTACAGTTTACCTTGTGCAGAGAGGATTAACTGGCTCTCACAGATTCTTTTGCATTCGTTAGCTCTGAGTTATAATTATCGCTGAGAAGCGCAGGTAGTCTAGTGGTAAAGAGTGTGGACTCAGGAGCCAGACTGCCTGAGTCCTGCATCAGCCAGCTTTGCCAACTCAGGCAAGTTAGTAAACCTTTCTGACCTTGATGTCCTCATCTGCTAAATGGGGGTGAGAATGCTTCAAAGGAATGCTGGGGCGGTGCAGCGAATAGAGATCTTCAAGCGCTTAGAACAGTGTCTGACTCAGCATGCATGCTGGCCACATGGTGGTGTCATCTTACTTTGGGTACCTGTGACATCAGCTGTGCTTGTCCCCATATCCACTGCTGAAAAACCTTGCTTAGTAATATTTGTCAGAGGTCACTGTCATGAGGCCTTCCCTTGGGGGAGAAATGATTCTGAGTATATGCAGCCCACCTCTGTGCTTTTATTAGTGGCTCTTGACTGCCAAATAGTACCGTGTATCACCACCACAGTTGGCATGTTCAAGAAAACCACAGGCTCAGAATTGCTTATCAGGGGTCCTTTATAAGGTGACCATTCAGATTCTTGAATCTTTTTTTCAGGCCATGCTTTTTATTTACTTTACACGTATAAGTGCTCATAAGACATATATTTTCCCACCAGATTGCTCTCTAAGTGAAAGCACAAAGTTAGAAACTTTTCAAATAGAAAGTTTTGGGTAAACAGGGCCTTGCACCAGACCCCAGTGGAAGGACTGTAGCATTTTCAGTTTCATTTCTTGGTTTTTCTTTTTTTCACTGTTTCATTTCTATGTTGTATTTTATAAATACAAATATAAAACTGTCAAAATGTTTGACAGTTTTCTTTCTTTGCCTTTGCTTCACGGTCTCCTCTCTATCCCTTTATCCCACTTGATGTACATGTCTCTTATTCTCACTGGGTCCTGAAGACTGGTACCAGTTCTGGTGAAGCTCTGTGAACTTCATTTCACCTTGCCTTTAGTTTTGATTTGACAGAACCTCTAATTGATCACACAGGCTTCTTGCCGTTTGGTGGCATTTCTCTAGGCATTAAATCACTAACTTATTCTAACACCCCATCCATTCTTGTCATTAAAATCTTTCTTCTAGATCAGGATTCATGTCTATTTGATAACCATTTTGGCAATGTTAGTGAGTGTTTCAGTAAATCTTCTCCTTTGCTTACATTTTTGCATTTGTGTACAGGGAGGCTAAGCAGCCTTATCAGTGATAATGAGGTTAGTGTTTATTGAGTACTTACTTTGTGCCAAACCCTGTACTAAGCACTTTACCTGTATTATCTCATTTAATCTTTGTCAGAGTCATAAAAGATGGATGCTGTTACCACATCTGTTTTTCAGATAAGGGAATTATGTCCATGAACTTCATGTTCATATTGTGGGGCCCACAGCCACATGCTGACCAAGGCCAGGTGAACTCAGGGGCCCTGCTCTTAATCACTCACCACACCACCTCCTGGGAGCCCACAAGGAGTCGAGACCTCACAGAGGACCTTGTCAAAAATCTGCCTCGCTAGTTCATTTCAGATGAGGTCCCATTCTGTCCCAGCGGTTTGGACACATACAATTGGTTAGCAAATGTTCCTTCTTCCTTTGCTGGTGGAAACTCCCCTCTTCTCTCCAGAACTCATCATTGCCTTCTCCCTACAAGCTGCACTCTTGGATTTCTCATGGGTCCGTTTTTAGAGTGCAGCTTTAGAGCAGGACTGAGCCCCCACCTGCCTCCCCCATAACTCTCCCACAAATACAGCTGTACCTTTCTCTGACAGGTCATCCATTTATTTGCTGTGCTGTGCTTAGTTGCTTAGTCATGTCCGACTCTTTGCGACCCCATGGATTTCTTTGTCCATCAGGATTCTCCTGGCACAAATACTGGAGTGGGTTGCCATGCCGTCCTCCAGAGGATCTTCCCAACCCAGGGATTGAATCCAGGTCTTCCACATTACTTATTGAGACAGAATTCACATAGCTTAAAATTCACCATTTTAAAGTGTAGTTTTCAGTGGTTTTCACTAGAGTCTCAAGGTTGTGAATTCAGCATCTATTCTATCTTTTTTAAAAAATATTTATTTGGCTGCATTAGGTATTAGTTGCGCCACACCGGATCTTGTATCTTTGTTGCAGCCTGCGTGATCTTTAGTTGCAGCATGTAGGATCTAGTTCCCTGACCAAGGACCGAACCCAATCTCCCTGCATTGAGAGCGCAGAGTCTTAGCCACTGGACCACCAGGAGAGTCCCCAGCATCTGCTGCCATCTAATTCAAGAATATTTTCATCCCTTACCCATTGGTTATAATTCCCCTATTCTGGACATTTAATATCAATCAAGTCATGCAATATGTGGCTTTTTGCAACTGTCTCCTTTCACCCAGTACCATGTTTTCAAGGTTCCTCCACGTTATAGCACCTGTCATGGCCAAATACTGTCCATTGTCCATTGTGTGGATACACTACAGTTTTTCTTTATCCATCAGTTAACGGGCATTTGTTTTCTTTCTTTTTAGCTATCATGTTGCTATGTGTGTTCATGTACAAGTGTTCTGTGTGGACATGGTTTTAATTCTCTTGAGTATGTACCTAAGCAGAGAACTGCTGAGTCCAGTAGTAACTCTATGTTTAATATCCTGAGGAACTATCAAATCATTTTCCACAGAAGCTAGACCATTTTACATTTCCACCAACAACGTGTAAGAGTTCCAATTTCTCTGCATCTTTGCTGATGCTTGTTATTCTCTACCTTTTTTATTATAGCCATCCTACTGGGCATAGAGTAGTATCTCATTGTGGTTTTGATTTGTATTTCACTATTATCTAATGATTTTGAACACTTTTTCTTGTCTTTGTTGGCCATCTGTATGCTTTCTTTGGAGTTATATCTATTCAAACCCTTTGCCTATTTTTTAAGTGGCTTTAAATTGGGTTATTTATTATTAAGTTGTAAGAGCTCCATATTCTGGGTACTAGACCCTTAGATACTCATTGGAAAAGACTCTGATGCTGGGAGGGATTGGGGGCAGGAGGAGAAGGGGACAACAGAGGATGAGATGGGTGGATGGCATCACTGACTCAATGGACGTGAGTCTGAATGAACTCCAGGAGTTGGTGATGGACAGGGAGGCCTGGTGTGCTGCGATTCATGGGGTCGCAAAGAGTCGGACATGACTGAGCGACTGAACTGAACTGAACTGAGACCCTTAGATATATGGTAATATTTGCACATTTTGTATGCAAATATTTCTATTAGATATATTTTTTATTAGTTGCTTATGCATTAGATGTCATATCTAAGAAACCATTGCCTGATCCAAAGATATGAAGCTTTATGCTTGTTTCCTTCTAAGAGTTTTATAGTTTTAGTTCTTACCTTTAGGTCTTTGATCCATTTGGGGTTAAGTTTTTCTTTTTTGGCTGTGCCACGCAGCTTGTGGGATCTTAGTTTCCAGACCAGGCATTGAACCCGGGCCAAGGCAACGAAAGGGCCAAATTCTAACCCCTGGATCACCAGGGAATTACCTGGGTTAATTTTTTTTTTTTTTACTATTCATTCATTTATTTAGCTTCCTCAGGTCTTAGTTGTGGCATGTGGGATCTTCATTGCAACACACAGATTCTCTAGTTGTGGCCCATGGGCTCAGTAGTTGCGGTACACGGACTCTCAAGTTATGGTTTGTGGGCTTAGTTGCTCTGTGACATATGGGATCTTAGTTCCCCAGCCAAGGGTTGAACCCATGTTCCCTGCATTGCAAGGCGGATTCTTTACCACTGGACCAACAGGGAAATCCCCTGGGGTTAATTTTTTTTTTTATGTGGTGTGAGATAGGGGTCCAACTTCATTCTTTTGCGTGGAACTATTCACTTATCCCAGCACCATTTGTTGAAAAGACTGTTCTTTCCCCTACTGAAATGTCTCAGCACCTATGCTGAAAATCAGTTGCCCAGAAATGCGTGGGTTGGTCACCTCTTCTTGACTAGAATGCTTTAAAATGTTGTTTGGGGTCATGATGGTATAAATAAGAGCAGAGCTCACCTAGAAGGCAGTCAGATGAAAACTTGAGATCTGAAATCCTTGTTTCCATGAGCCCACACACAGGGGAGCTTAATGTGTCTTCTGCACCCACTCTAAGCCTTTAAGGCAGATGTGTGCGATGTCTTGGGCTCCAGACAGCTCTTTTGACACGAGACCCTGCATTTGTCTATGGCATCCTCACTGGATTCATAAGCAGAGGTGGAGACAGCAAATAGGTTTACTTCAGAAATAGAACTCGAATTCTCTGAAGCCTCACGAGAGGGAGGGAGGGAGGAGCAGCCACTAGCCAGTGCACATTCCAGAAGGTATAGCAGTGTGTGTGTGTGTGTGTGTGTGTGTGTGTGTGTGTGTGTGTACACAAAGGCAGTGACATTGGCCCCCTTGGCCCCAGACGTTGCCACTGAGAGGCAGGAAGCGCCAGCCCCATCAGGCACACCCCCGTGGACGTGGGCACGCATACCACATCGCTTGTGTGCACTGTTCTCCAGCAGCAGCTTCTGAAACTGTGAGGCTTCTCTGGCTCCACGCCCAGCCCATCACCCCAACCCTGCTGCCCAGTTACTGTTCCAGGGACAAAAAAGATCCTCACTTCACCCCACCCCACATCCCAGGGAGTAGAGTGCTGGAGCCCAGCCCGGAGACACCATTCACCAGGGCTCTGCCAAGGTCGGCGAGGGGCGGGACAGGCCACACGGCCATTTGGCTGAGCAGACTCGCCAGACCCACAGTTAGCCTGCTCAGAGGGTAAAAGACAGGCAGTTCCCATTCGCCTCGAGTCCTTTTCTCTGCTTTATGAGCTTTGTCACCTGACACCCTGGGCTGCACAACTCACCTGGCCAGCGAACCTGCCCAAGTCCCAGCTGGAGAAAAACTTTGGTGGGAGGGTCTGTGTGTGGGAGCTGGGAGCAGCGCCATGACTAAGGGGGTTATTTTGTTCAATCACAAAACGGCAGTTTTCCACTTAGCCTTGGGCATTCCAGCTGACAGCCCCATCACACGGGTTTCTTTGTTTAAAAACTTCTAGGGTGTTGTCGGAATTCAGCAAAGCCCAGGTAAACTCTGTGCCAGCCAATGGACCGATCCGAGAAACGGAGGTTCCCACGCTGCAGGCCCCGCTCCCCTTCCCTGGCCTCAACACCAGCACGTCCCTGCACTCAGAGGAAACAGCAGAGCCCCGCCATGCCCAGGCCTCCCCTGGAACTGGAGATGGGGACCACAAGCGGGAGCCGCTTGCCCAGGCGCCCAGCCCCCTGGGCTGGCCGCAGCCGGGCCCTGCCCAAGCTGTCCTTTCGGGGAGTGCTTCAGGCCAGCAGCCTCCTTGTCCCGTGAGAGACGCCACCAGAGCAGCCAGCCAGGAAAGCGGCCAGCAGAAGCCCCCGGAGGATAGCGGACCTCGGCTCAGTCTTGCGGTTCCCTCCCCCACCAGTCCGGTGAGTGGTATAAGCTGAGTCTGGGGGGAAGGGACGGGAGGAGAGTGGGTGTTGGTGCATGTCTCAGAGCCAGTGTAGGGTTCCCCCAGCTAGTGACCCAAGTGGCCTCTGCCTTCTCCGAGCCCCCCTCGCCTTGCATGGTTCGGTATTAACACAACATCGTGGTGATGGAGCTAATGTTCTGTGGGGTTGAGTAGTGGATGGGAGCTGGGCTCTCGGCCCATCACCTCCCACGGGTGTCTCCTATCACCAGCACACCCACGCCATGGAGAAAGTAGTTCTCTCCCGACCACAGGCTCTGCTCTTCACCACGGACACTCACCAGCTTATGCCTCACTGAGCTTTGGTTTCCTCCTTGGTGCGTGTTATTATTTATTTACTTAGCTGCGTCAGGGCTCAGTTGCGGCACACAGGATCTTTTGTTGTGGTGCAGGGATTCTCTAGTTTTGGCTCATGGGCTTACTTGCTCCACAGCATGTGGGATCTTAGTTCCCCAACCAGGGATCAAACCCGAGTTCCCTACATTGCAAGGCAGATTTTTTTTTTTTTTTGCTACCGTGTGTCTTTTTTTTTTTTTTGAACTTTTTATTTGGTATTGGGGTATAGCTGATTAACAATGTTGTGATAGTTTCAGGTGAACAGCAGAGGGGTTCAACCATACATATACATGTATTTATTCTCCCCCTAACTCCCCTCCCATACAGGCTGCCACATAACATTGAGTAGAGTTCCATGTGCTATATGTAGGTCTTTGTTGGTTATCCATTTTAAATATAGCATCCCAAACTCCCTATCTCTTCCTTTCCTCTTGGCAACCATAAGTGTGCTTATTGATCACATTAAAATGAAAGCATTTTAAATACGTATTTTAAATAAAATATAAAGTTCTAATTAACTTTAAAATTAAAGTTATTAAAATTAACTTCACCTTTTTTTTTTAACTTTCTTTAATGTGGGTCCTAGAGCATCTAAGATGACCTCTGTGACTTGCATTGTGTTTCTGTGGGACAACACTGTTCTAGAATAAGCTATTCCAGTGTGTTGATGACCCGAAGAAGCCAGCCCTGGGACTGTCCTGGAAACAGCCCTGAGAGTAGAGGCTGGAACTGGGGGGCCCAGCGAAGCAGTAGTCAAACTGTGAACTCGAGTTCTGGTGCCATTTCACATTTGTTCTTGGGTCATGAAAAGCAGAAGTAGGAACTGGAGTGCACAAAACCCAGAGCTCATCCCAGCTGTGTCTGGGGCTCATGTTGGGCATACAGTCTTACTCTTTCAGCTCCATCCACAAATGTCCCTTCTTTGGCCTGTAGCTTCCAGATTCTATAACTCAGGATGGGCCAGGGCCATGAAATAGACTACAGGAGGCACCCCCACCCCCTCTTTTAACAGCTTTATTGTGATATAATTCACATACCATACTATTCACCTAATTAAGTGTATAATTCAAGTTTTTTTTATTCACAGTTGTACATCCATCACCACAGTCTAAGTTTAAATATTTCCATCTTCCATAAAAGAATCCCCCTACCATTAGCAATGACTCCTGTCCTTTCCTCCCACTCTCCTGCCTCTCCTCACCTTGCTCAACCCCAAGCAACCACTAATCTACTCTGTCTATGGATTTGCCTGTTCTGGACATGTTACATATATAGAACCATATAATCACATTTGTGATTGGCTTAGTTTCAATTAGCAAAATGTTTTTAAAGTTCATCCATGTTGTGGCATGTATTAGCACTTTGTCTTTTTTTTTTAATATCCCATTGTAAATTCCGTCATATGGATGTATCACATTTTATTTATCCATTCATGAGTTAATAAACATTGGCATTTTTCCTACTTTTTGACTGTTGTGAATAATGCTACTATGAACATTCATGTATAATTTTTTGCTCGGACATATGTTTTTAACTTTTTTGGGTGCATAGCTTAAAGTACAATTTTGGGATCATATTGCATCTCTATATTTAATCTTTTGAGAAACTGCCAAACTATTTTCCAAAAGCAGTTGTCTTGTTTTATATTTCAACCAGCAGTATATTTCTCTACATCATCACCAACAGTTCTTACTGTTTTATTTTTTTTATTATACAAGTGGTATCTCATTATGGTTTTGATTTACATTTGCCTGATGACTAATGATGTTGAGCATCTTTTCATGTGCTCATTATCATTTGTGTTTTTCTTTGAAGAAATGCCTATTCAAAACATTTGCTCATTCTTGGGAATTCCCTGGTGGTCCAGTGGTTAAGACTCTGTGCTTCTAATGCTGGGGGCACAGGTTCAGCCCCTGGTCAGGGAACTAAGATTTCCATATGCCACATGCCATGGCCAAAAAAGATTGCCTAGACTTAAATAGGGCTATGTAATAAATTACAGTTTTTTTCTGTATTCTAGATGCTAGACCTTTCCTAGATAAATGATTTGCAGATTTTTCTCCCATTCTGTGCATTATCTTTTCACTTTCTTGATGGTATCATTTAAAGCATAAACGTTTTGAATTTTGATATAGTCTCTTTTTTGTTGCTTGTACTTTCGGTTTCATCTCTTAAGTACTCCTTTTCTAATCCAAGGTCATGGAAAGTTACTCCCATGTGTTCTAAATGTTATGGTTTCATCTTTTACTTTTAAATCTATGATCCACTTAAGAGTTAATTTTTGTATTTGGTAAAAGAATGGTGCCTGACTTCATTTTTTTATGTGTGCTTATACAGTTATACGAGCACCATTTGTTGGAAAGACTTTTCCCACATTTTTATTTATTTATTGGCTGTGCTGCGTCTTCACTGTGGCTCAAGAGCTTCTCTGGTTGTAGCACATGAGCATGGTTGCCCAGCGGCATGTGGGATCTTGGTGCCCCAACCAGGGCTCAAACGCACATCCCTTGCATTAGGAGGCAGATTCTTTACCACTGGGCCACCAGGGAGGTCCCTGGTGAGATGACTATTTGCCCGTTGAATTGTCCCACTTTCCCCTTTAAACATTTTTTTGAGGAATGATGTATTTAAAGCACCCAGATCCTCAATGTACACCTCAGTGGATACTTGCATATCACATACACTCTGTAACCACCATCCAGATTGAGATATAGAACATTTCCAGCCACCAGAAGTTTCGCTTCTGCCCTCTTCCACTCACTGCCACCCCCACTCCAAAGGAAACCACAGTTCTGACTTGTATCCCATAAAGTCTTTCCTGTTGTTGAACTTTAGAATCATATAGTATATGCTCTTTTAGTTCTTTCACTGAACGTTATATATGTGAGCCTCATCTACAGCCTGAGATTCTTTTCCATTGTTCTGTAGTACGCCACCATAAGAATACAGATTCTTTACCACTGGTGCCACCTGGGAAGCCCATAGAATATATCACAATGTCCCGTAGAGTCAATTCCTGTAATGTATTCACTGTCCCGTAATAGACGTTTGAGTTATTTTCAGGTTTGGGCTATTTTGAAGAAAGGAGATATGAGCATTCCTATACTTGCCTTTCAGTGAACCCATGTATTCGTTTCTGCTGCTGCTGCTGCTGCTAAGTAGCTTCAGTCGTGTCCGACTCTGTGCGACCCCATAGACAGCAGCCCACCAGGCTCCCCCCGTCCCTGGGATTCTCCAGGCAAGAATACTGGAGTGGGTTGCCATTTCCTTCTCCAGTGCATGAAAGTGAAAAGTGAAAGTGAAGTCGCTCAGTCATGCCTGACTCTTAGCGACCCCATGGACTGCAGCCTACCAGGCTCCTTCGTCCATGGGATTTTCCAGGCAAGAGTACTGGAGTGGGGTGCCATTGCCTTCTCCATTTGTTTCTGGGTGTGCATCTAAGAATGGAATTGCTAGGTCACTGGGTAGCCATGTGGTGAGCTCTAGACAGGGAAGCCTGGCGTGCTGCAGTCCATGGGGTCGCAAAGAGTCGGACGTGACTGAGAGACTGAACTGAACTGGACTGAACTGAGATACTGCCAAACAGTTTTCAAAGGGCTTGTACTAACTTATACTCACATTAGCAATGTGAGCATTTTCATTGTCCTTCGTCATAGTCAGTGGTATTGGCAATCTTTTACATTCTGGCTACTCTGGTAGGTGTATAGTGGGGTCTCGTGTGGTTTTAATTTGCATTTCCCTGATGACTAATGATACTGATGCCTTTTCATCTGCTTTTTGGAAGCATTCTTTAAAGTCATTGTCCCATTCTTGAATTGAGTTGTGTTTTCCTTATTGATTTGTAGCAGCTCTTTATATACTATGGATGTGTCTTTTATTGGAGAAAAAAATACATATATATATAATAGCAAATATGTTCATATAATCTATGGCTGGCCTTTCAGTTCAGTTCAGTTCAGTTGCTCAGTCGTATCCGACTCTTTGCAACCTCTCAATGGTATTATCTTTTTAGTATTAATTATTTAGCTATGCTGGGCTTTGACTGTGGCATGTGGAGTCTTTTTTTTTTTTTTTTTTTTTTATAGTTTCAGCATGTGGGGTCTGGTTCCCTGGCCAGGATCAGACCTGGGACCCCCTGCATTGGGAGTGCAGAGTCTCAGCCACTGGGCCACCAGGGAAGTCCTATCAGTCTTTCTGTTTTTCAACCAATGTGTTTTGTGTCTATTTTTAAAATCTCTTTCTACCCCAAGGCTATGAAGGCTGTGGAAATCCCTGTATTTTCTTCTAGAAGCTTTCTTATTTTACCTTTTACAATTAGGTATATGATCCACCTGAGCTTATTTAGATCTGGTATGAGGTCGGTGTTTTCCACATGGATGTCAGATTGACCTCGTGCCGTTTATTGAATACGACTATAAATCATGGAGCCGTGTATGTGTGGATCAGACTGTCCTTTTTTGCTATCCCAAAGGTGACTTCAAGCCCAGAATGTCACAAGGCCCTGAAGGCTGTGACTATGAAAACAGCAGCACGCGCTGAGGTTGAAGAGAAAGGCTCTGTGGCCCCCACTAAAGGAGAGGGATGTCCCCTGGGGTCGGCGGCTGTGGGCCCCAAACAGGGTTCCCCAGAGTGGCCTTGACTGGGGTGCCTTCACTCCTGTCCAGGGCCAGCTTCTGCTTTGCAGGCTCAGACATCCTATCTTGCCAGGGTCCCAAAGCTGGTGGACGGGACAGCTTGTTTTGTCAACAAAAATCTTCCTCTGCTAACCAAGTTTTGACACCTCTCCCGACCCCACCCCAGCCTTCATGCAGCTGCTCACAAACCCAGCACCTTCCAGCCCTGGCTTTTACATTTTTAAAAATAAGGTTACTTATTTATTTTTGACTGTACTAGGTCTTCGTTGCTGTACACAGACTTTCTCTAGTTGCGGTGAGCGGGGGCTACTCTGTTGCGGTGCACGGGCCGCTCGTTGCGGTGGCTTCTCGTCGAACACGGGCCCTAGGCTGTCAGCCTTCAGTAGTTGTGGTTTGCAGGCTTAGTTGCCCTGTGGCATGTGGGATCTTACTTCCTGGACCAGAGATCGAACCTGTGTCCCATGCATTGGCAGGTGGATTCTTAACCAGTGGCCCACCAGGGAAGTCCCTGAAGCTTTTACACTTGCTGTTGCCTCTGCTTGAACTGTTTCCCATCTCGCTGCTTTTCCTCAGTGTCCGTTCAGCCTTCCCTGACCACCCTGTTTCAAAAACACCCTCCCCAGTGACTCTCTTTCCTTCTCACCTGCTTCACTGTATGATACTCCTCACTTGGTTAGATTCTGTTATATCTTTGTCTACTTGTTTATTGCCTTGTTTCTGTCTAGAATATTATCTGCGTGATACAAAAGACCATGCCTGCTCCCTTAGCTCTGAGCACTGTACCTGAGAGAGAGTAGGTATCAGTGAAGTTCTTCAGTTCTCCAAAGACTCTCAAGATGCCAGCCTGTAAGTTTACATGGAGGAATACTCCACTGGGTGCGTGGGGCAGGCAGGCCAGTCCAGCCAGCTCACCCGCTGCCTCCTGGCCAGCCTCAGGGGAGTCTGGTTGCTGGAGGGTTGCTTGGGGAACATGGCATCAGGGCACCAGATGCCGAGCCCAGTGTAAGATGCTGGTCCCTCCTGGGGCCTGTCCCCAGGGGGCAGCTGTGTGCCCATCCATCCCCCTTGCCCAGGAGACAGTCCCTGTGCTGCCCCTGGGATTCGACTCTTGCTATGCTGCTGTCACTGAGTCATTGCTGTTTATCCGAGAGCCATTCAGCCTTGCTTTAAAACTTTGTTTTTAATTAATTTTATTCAGAACCCCAGCTATGGGCCCAGCACTACGCTTGGTAGAGTGATGGAGCAGAACAGAGGCCCTGCTCTCTGGAGACAGACACTGGGTTAGACAAAGGCCATCTGCATCACAGTTACACTTGTGTTAAGTGCTGGGAAGGACTGGAGTGACTCTGCGTATGTGGCATCTGGAAAGTCGTGAGTTGGTTTCTCAGTTTGAATCCCAGAGGACAGTCTGACTTCTGAGACTTGGCTCTAATCACTCCCTTCAGGGACCACTGACCTCTGGAATGTGGTCGCTCTGCCAAGTCAGGCCACAGGCAGTCCTTTCACCTGACGTGATGAGGACAGACTGAACAAAAGGGATGTTTTGAAAGTGGTCTAGAGACCTGACATCTCACCCCTCTGCCAGACGCCTCTCAGGGATTCAGCTGTTGTGCGTAGCATCCCGGTACCTGTAGTAACTCCACGTGGCATTCTTCCATCTTGGGTGCTGGTGGCAGGTGCTGCTCTGGCTTAGATCCTGGGTCAATGGTGATCTCCCCCCACAGGAACAGGCCAGACGGGGGCCCCTGAGTGAGCAGGAGGCAGGAAGGTGGGGAGGGGGCACAGTGGTGTGCTTCCCCCTCCCTGTAATAACTCGGGATCCTGGAGTGGGGCACAGCTATAGAGCTCAGTCCAGGCTCATGTGCAGAAGCTCCAAGGACCCAGCGTTCCCACTGTTTTTCTCTATTGCTTAAGAGAACAAAAGGTTTTCCCCAGAGTCTTATTTCCTGGTGGGAGGCCTGTGGTCACTGGGCCATGTGTGGATACTTCCCAGCAGTCTCCCTCTCCTCCTTGGAGAGAGAAGCCCTCACCAGTGAGCATGTTGTTGTTCAGTCGCTAAGTCATGGACTGCAGCATGCCAGGCTCCTCTGTCCTCCACCGTCTCCGGGCATTTGCTCAGATTCAAGTCCATTGTGTCGTGATGCTCTCCAGCCACCTCATCCTCTGCTGCCCCCTTCTCCTTTTGCCTTTATTCTTGCCCAGCATCAGGATCTTTTCCAATGAGTTGGCTTTTCACATCAGGTGGTCAAAGTACTGAAGCTTCAGGTTCAGCAGCAGTCCTTCCAATGAATGTTCAGGGCTGAATTCCTTTAGGATTGACTGGTTTGATTTCCATGCAGTCCAAGGAAGTCTCAAGAATCTTCTCCAGCACCACTATTTGAAAGCATCAGTTCTTTGGCAGTCAGCCTTCTTTATGGTCCAGCTCTCACATCCATACATGACTACTGGAAAAACAGTAGCTTTGACTATACAGACCTTTGTCGGCAAAGTGATGTCTGTGTTTTTTAATATGCTGTCTAGGTTTGTCATAGCTTTCCTGCCAAGGAGCAAACGTCTTTTAATTTCATGGCTGCAGTCGCTGTCCAAAGTGATTTTGGAGCCCAAGAAAATAAAATCTGTCACTGCTTCCACTTTTTCCCCTTCTATTTGCCATGAAGTGATGGGACTCGGTGCCACGATCTTAGTTTTTTGAATGCTGAATTTCAAGCCAGCTCTTTTACTCTCCTCTTTCACCCTCTTCAAGAGGCTCTTTAGTTCCTCTTCACTTTCTTCAACTAGAGTGGTATTGTCTGCATATCTAAGGTTGTTGATATTTTCTCCTAGCAGTCTTGATTCCAATTTGTGATTCATCCAGTCCAGCATTTCACATGATGTACTCTAAGTTAAATAAGCAGGGTGACAATATACAGCCTTGACTTACTCCTTTCCCAATTTTGAACCAGTCAGTTGTATATCCTGTTCTAACTGTTGCTTCCTGACCTGCATACAAGTTTCTTGGGAGGCAGGTAAGGTGGTCTCATACTCCAGTCTCTTTAAGAATTTTCCACAGTGTGCTGTGATCCACACATTCAAAAGCTTTAGCATAGTCGGTAAAGCAGAAGTAGATGTTTTTCGATCCAATAAGTGTTGGCAATTTGCTCTCTGGTTCCTCTGCCTCTTTGAAACCCAGCTTGTACATCTGGAAGTTCTCGGTTCATGTAGCTACGTTGAAAGATTTTGAACATAACCTTGCTAGCATGTGAAATAAGCACAGTTATATGGTACGGCAGCGTACAGCATCACAAAATCCACATGTGTCTCCTTCCTTGTTTCCTCACCCCACCTTTGTTATTTTACATTGAAAACATTTGGATAGTCAAGATTTATTCCCTCATCTTTTTGGGTTTTTGGGGGAACCATGCTATGCCTGTGACTTGTGGGATCTTAATTCCTCAACTAGGGACTAAACCCTGGGCCCTCAGCAGTGAAAAGCACCAAATCCCAACCACTGGACCACCAGGGAATTCCCACCGTATCTTTTTAAAAAATATATGTTTATTTATTTTTGTACTGTGTTGGGTCTTAGTTACTGCATCAGGTCTTAGTTTCAGCATGTGGGATCTTTCATTGTGGCATGTGGAATCTAGTTCCCTGACCGAGGATCAAACCCAGGTCCCCTGCTTAGCGGGTGCAGAGGCTTAGCCACTGGACCACTAGGGAAGTACCCCCCTCATCTTTTATAACTCTGTGCCAGGCACAAAGAATGACCATTCCAAACAGCTTTGTAGGTGCTAGGATGGAGGTAAGCGTAAAATGCCATAGGAGCGCAGAAGGGATCTCAAACCTACCTGGGGGTGGGTTGGAGGGGGTGTAGGCTGAGGATGAGTAAGGACAGCTTCCAGGAGGAGGTGATGAATGACCTCTGAGCTGAGTCTTAAGGAAAAGTGGTCTCTCCCATAAGGGTTTCCCAGGTTGTGTGCGCCAAGCTCCAGGAATTTCCCTGGATGGCCACAGGATTGCTCCTGCAGCCCAATTTCCTTAGGGAGTTCCCCTGGGTGTTGATGACTTAGACAGGCTTTGTTCAGGGATCCTGAGTTGTGAGTGGTCCCTGGCAGTCACCCTGATTGACACATTGTCCTGTCACTGGCAGAAGGAAGCACCTGCTGGTTCTGAGGGTTTTGGAAGAAGCTTTGGAAGCCAAGTTCTGTGAGCCTCCCTGCCACCAAGCTCCTGACTCAGAACTCACCACTCTTGGCTTAAGGAACTTGACAGCATCTGAATGGACGAAGCTGTTCAAACCAATCCTTCTGACGTTCTGGGCAGCTCCAGCCCTGCTCCCCTTCCCTGTCTGTGGGAGTGGGGAGGGCAGCCTTAATTTAGGGGTTGGAAATAGCAACATCAGAGTGAGGTTTTTGGCACTTAACACAACAGCTGGGCTGGTTGCAGCCCTTGGGTGACTCACTTCCTCTGTGTAGACAGCCACTGAGGGCATCCAGCCAGCTTCCCTGCCTCTGCTCTCCCATGACGCTTAGGCACAAAAAGACAGGGAGCACTTGAAATAGTGAAGAAAAAGAGCCAGAATTCATTCCCACGAGCCTCCTGACCCCTACCGCACTTCCGTCAGCCCAGTGAGCAACATCAGATTCAGGGAGATAGCAGAGAAGGAAGGGGCATGGCCTGGCTGCCTGGAGCCTTGGGG
This sequence comes from Bos taurus, assembly GCF_002263795.3. Classification (NCBI taxonomy): domain Eukaryota; kingdom Metazoa; phylum Chordata; class Mammalia; order Artiodactyla; family Bovidae; genus Bos; species Bos taurus. The sequence continues at coordinate 45,106,178 of NC_037346.1, read as the reverse complement.
ACCTGCTCAGAAATGGGAAGTAAATGCAGAGGAGCTAGTGATATCTCTGGGTCTTGTCTGCCCATGCCTCCTCCATCTCAAACCCTACAAGCAGCGCTGAAAAATTCAACATCCCTTTAACAAATGGTGCTGGGACAACTGGTTATCCACGTGCATAAAGGTGGATCCTTTCCTCACACCATATACAAAAATTAACTCAAAACTGATCACAGATCTAGGCATAAAAGCTAAAACTGTAAACCTCTTTGCAGAAAACATAGGAGTAAATCTTTGTAACCTTGGCTTAGGCAATCATTTTTTTTTAATGTTTATGTATTTATGTATTTGGCTGCATCAAGTCCTAGCCACAGCACGGGGAACCCTTTCATTGCCACGTGCAGGCTGTTCACTGTGGCATGGGGGCTCTCTAGTTGTGGCATGTTGCCTTAGTTGCCCCGTGGCACATGAGATCTTAGTTCCCTGACCAAGGGTTGAACCCGCGTCACCTGCATTGGAAGGTGGATTCTTAACCACTGGTCCACCAGGGAAGGCCCCGGCAGTGGGTTCTTAAGTGTGATACCAAAAGCATAGAGACAAAAGAAAAAACAGATAAATTGGACTTCATCAAAATTTAAAAATTTTCTGCCTTAAAGAAAGTGAAAAGTGAAAGTGAAGTCGCTCAGTCATGTCTCTTTTCGACCCCAGGGACTGTAGCCTACCAGGCTCCTCTGTCCATGGGATTCTCCAGGGAAGAATACTGGAGTGGGTTGCCTTTCTCTTCTCCAGGGGATCTTCCTGACCCAGGGATTGAAACCGGGTCTCCCACATTGCAGGCAGATGCTTTAACCTCTGAGTTGCCAGGGAAGCCTTAAAGGGCACTATCAAAAAAGTTAAAAGGTAACTCACAGAACTGGAGAAATTATTTGCAGATCATGTATCTGATATGGGCCTAGTACCCCGAACTTAGAAAGAAACCTTGCAACTTGTATTTACTTCCTAGGGCTTCTTGTGAGAATTAAATGAATTAATATATATCAAGCTTTTAGTCCAGTTCCTGGCTCCAAGCGTTAGCTTTCATCATCCTCCTCATCATTATTTTTTAAATAGACTTTTTAAAATATCTTAAAAATTTTTTTTCAACTTTATTGAGTATAATTTACAAAGTTGTAAGATATTTATAGTATTTTTGTGATGATTTGATATATGATTGATTATTCTGTGAACGGAGAAGGCAATGGCACCCCACTCCAGTACTCTTGCCTGGAAAATCCATGGACAGAGGAGCCTGGTAGGCTGCAGTCCATGGGGTCGCTAAGAGTCAGGCACGACTGAGCCACTTCACTTTCACTTTCATGCATTGGAGAAGGAAATGGCAACCCACTCCAGTGTTCTTGCCTGGAGAATCCCAGGGACGGGGGAGCCTGGTGGGCTGCCTGTCTATGGGGTCGCACAGAGTCGGACACGACTGAATTGACTTAGCAGCAGCAGCAGCTTCTGTAACAAAGAGTAGACTATACACTGGATGGCCTGCAAACACAGAAATGTATTATAGTGGTCACCCCTGATCCACAGGGATATGTGCTAAGATCCCCAGTGGATGCCTGAAACTGGATAGTACCAAACCCTACATATACTATATTTTTTCCCATACACACATACCAATGATAAAGTTTCATTTATAAATTCGGCACAGTAAGGGCCATCCCTAGTGGTCCAGTGCTTAGGATTTCACCTTCCAACACAGCGGGTGCAGGTTCAATCCCTGGTTGGGAGGCTAAGGTCCCACATGCCTGGTGACCAAAAAATCAAAACAGAAAACAGAAGCAATATTGTAACAAACTCAATAAAAACTCTGAAAACGGTCCACATCAAAAAATCTATTAAAAAAATTAGGCACAGTAAAAGATTAACAATAATAAAATAGAGCAGGTATAACAGTGTTCTGTAACAAAAGTTATGTGAATGTGACCTCTCAGCCCCCCGAATATCTTACTGTACCAATGTAATGCCTTTTCCATCTTAACTTTAAGCACTTATTCACGTGCTGTGGGTATAGCTTCTGTAGTTTGAGGTGCAGCAACAAAGCTGGCACAAATTTATTTTTCCTTCTTCATAATCTCACAGATAGAAGACCCTTTCTTACCGTACATCTTAACAACTTTTGAATATCCTTTATTTCTTTCCTTATTTAGTCGAGAACTTTTACTGTGTTACTTAAAGAAAGCACTTTACGGCTTCTCTGGCAGATCCGAATTGCCAGCATCACTCATCTTGTGCTTTGGGGCCCTTATTAAGTAAATCAGGGTTCCATGAACACAAGCAGTGTGATACCACGGTGGACGATCTGATAACCAAGAGGGCTACTAATGAAGTGACTGATAGTGGGATAAAGGGGTGATTCACGTCCCAGGCAGGGTGGAGAAGGACGATGAGAGGTTTCATCACACTACTCAGAAGGGTCACAGTGCAAAACTTGTGAATGGTTTATTTCTGGAATTTGCCACTTAATGGCAAATTAAGTTGGCTGTGGGTAACTGAAACCATAGATAAGGGGCAACTGGTATATCTGATGGGTCTGGAGGCCAGAAGTGCACGGTCCAGATGCTGGCAGGGTTGGTTCCTTCAGGAGATTCTGAGGAAGAATCTGTTCCACGCCTTTCTCTCAGCCTGTAGTGTCGCCAGCAGCCCTGGGCACTCCCCGGCTTGTAGACACATCACTGCAGGCCCTGCCCCTGTCACCACATGGGGCTCTCCCTCTGGATCTCTGGCTTGGCTCGGTGTTCTCTGCGTGTTCTCTTTTCTCCTCTTATAAGTAGATCGGTCACATTGGGTGAAGGGCCCACTGTACCCCAGTATGACCTCATCTTAACACATTTGCAACAACTCTACTTTCCAGATAAGGTCACATTCTAAGGTACTGGGGGGTAGGATTCCAGCATATCTTTTGCAGGGTTGTCGGGGGGACACACACAGTTCAACCCATAACACGACAAAAGAACAAATAAACCAATTTGAAAATCGGCAAAGGATTTGAATAGACCTTTCTCCAGAGAAAATATACAAATGACCAATAAGCATATGAAAACATGCCCAGTGTTTTTAGACATCAGAGAAATGCAAATAAAAAGCATAAGTGTGCACTGCATATTATAGCCATACACTCATCTGACTATAATCAAAAATACAGATAATAATGATGGAGAGGATGTGGAAAAATCGGAACCCTCATACATTGCTGGTGGGAAGGTCAAATAGTACAGCCACTTAGGAAAACAGCTTGGAAATTCCTCAAATGTTAGACGTAGTTATCATCAGTTGAGTTCAGTTGCTTAGTTGTGTCCAGCTGTTTGTGACCCCATGGACTGCAGCATGCCAGGCTTCCCTGTCCATCACCAACTTCCAGAGTGTGCTCAAACTCATGTCCATTGAGTCTGTGATGCCATCCAACCATCCCATCCTCTGTCATCCCCTTCTCCTCCCGCCTTCAATCTCTCCTAGCATCAGGGTCTTTTCTAATGAGTCAGTTCTTCACATCAGATGGCCAAAGTATTGGAGCTTCAGCATCAATCCTTCCAATGAATATTCAGGATTGATTTCCTTCAGGGTTGACTGGTTGGATCTCCTTGCAGTCCAAGGGACTCTCAAGAGTCTCCTCCAACACCACAGTTCAAAAGCATTAATTCTTCGGCACTCAGCTTTCTTGCTTTCTTTATGGTCCAACTCTCACATCCATACACGGCTACTGGAAAAACCATAGCTTTGACTAGACGGACCTTTGTTGGCAAAGTAATGTCTCTGCTTTTTAATATGCTGTCTAGGTTGGTCATAGCTTTTCTTTCAAGGAGCAAGCGTCTTTTTTATTTCATGGCTGCAGTCATCATCTGCAATGATTTTGCAGCCCAAGAAAATAAAATCTCTCACTGTTTCCACTGTTTCCCCATCTATTTGCTAGAAAGTGATGGGACCAGGTGCCATGATCTTCATTTTTTGAATGCTGAGTTTTAAGTCAGCATTTTCACTGTCTTTCACTTTCAAAAAGAGGCTCTTTTAGTTCCTCTTAGCTTTCTGCCATAAGGGTGGTGTCATCTGCATATCTGAGGTTATTGATATTTCTCCCAGCAATCCTGATTCCAGTTTGTGCTTCATCCAGCCCAGCGTTTCTCATGATGTACTCTGCATATAAGTTAAATAAGCAGGGTGACAATATACAGCCTTGACGTACTCCTTTCCCGATTTGAAACCAGTCTGTTGTTCCATGTCCGGTTCTAAGTGTTGCTTCTTGACCTGTATACAGGTTTCTCAGGAGGCAGGTAAGATGGTCTGGTATTCCCGTGTCTTGAAGAATTTTTCACAGTTTGTTGTGATGCACACAGTCAAAGGCTTAGCATAATCAATGAAGCAGATGTTTTTCTGGAATTCTTTTGCTTTTTCTATGATCCAACAGATGTTGGCAATTTGATCTCTGGTTCCTCTGCCTTTTCTAAATCCAGCTTGAACACCTGGAAGTTCTCAGTTCATGTACTGTTGGAGCCTGGCTTGGAGAATTCTGAGCATTACTTTACTAGTGTGTGAGATGAGTGCAGTTGTGCAGTACTTTGAGCATTCTTTGGCATTGCCTTTCTTTGGGGTTGGAATGAAAACTGACCTTTTCCAGTCCTGTGGCCACTGCTGAGTTTTCCAAATTTGCCGGCATATTGAGTGCAGCACTTTCACACATCATCTTTTAGGATTTGAACTAACTCAGCTGGAATTCCATCACCTCCACTAGCTTTGTTTGTAGTGATGCTTCCTAAGGCCCAGTTGACTTCGTATTCCAGGATGTCTGGCTGTAGGTGAGTGATCACACCATCGTGGTCATCTGGGTCATTGAGATCTTTTTTGTTATTATATTATCCATCAATTCCACTCCTAGGTGTGTACCAAGAGAATAGAAAACATGCATCCACAGAAAAACTTATACATCAAGGTTCTCTGCAGCATTATTCATAATTGCCAAAAAGCAGAAAACTACTCATATGTCCATCCTCTGAGGAGTGGATATATAAAACATGATAAATCCATAATTGGAATATTAATTGGTAATAAAAAGGAATGAAGTAATGATACATGCCAGGACATGGATAAACCTTGAAAACATCATGCTAAGGGAAAGAAACCAGTTTCAAAAGACCACATGTTGTTAAATTTCGTTTATACATATTCAAAATGGGCAAACCCAAGGAAACAGAGGGGGTTTCCCAGGTGGTGCAGGGGTAAAGAATCTGTCTGCGATGCAGAGACACAAGAAAGGTGAGTTTGATCCCTGGGTTACGAAGATTCCCTGGAGGAGGAAATGGCAAGCCACTGCAGTATTCTTGCCTGGAGAATCCCATGGACAGAGGAGCCTGGCAGGCTACAGTCCATGGGGTCACAAAGAGTTGGACACAACCGAGTCCTCACACATGGAAACAGAAAGTAGATTACTGACTGCCTAGAACTGGAGTGGTTGAGGGTAAACAGGGAGTGGCTGCTGATGGGGCTTCCTTATGGAACAATGAAAATGTTCTAAACATAGATTGTGCTGATGGTTGCACAACTCCATGAATATGCTGCTGCTGCTGCTGCTGCTAAGTCGCTTCAATCGTGTCCGACTCTGTGCGACCCCATAGATGGCAGCCCACCAGGCTCCCCTGTCCCTGGGATTCTCCAGGCAAGAACACTGGAGTGGGTTGCCATTTCCTTCTCCAATGCATGAAAGTGAAAAGTGAAAGTGAAGTCGCTCAGTTGTGTCCAACTCCTAGCGACCTCATGGACTGCAGCCCACCAGGGCCCTCCGTCCATGGGATTTTCCAGGCAAGAGAACTGGAGTGGGGTGCCATTGCCTTCTCCGATGAATATGCTAAAACTACCGAATTACACACTTTTTTTTTTTTTTTGTCACATCATGCTAGATCTTAGTTCCCCAATCAGGGATGGAACCCACTCCCCCTGCAGTGGAAGGGCAGGGTCGTAACCACTGGACTTCCAGGGAAGTCCCTGAATTATACACTTTAAATGGTTTAATCTTATGGTGTGAATCGTGTCTCAATAAAGGTGTTTTTAAAAACAAACGAACCTGCCTTTCCTTCTTTCCCAATAGAAAAGCAAGAGCTGGATCTCAGAAGATGACTTCTACCGGCCTCCCCGGGAACAGCCCAGACAGAGTCCTTCTGATGCCGCCACAGCTTCTCCCAGAGAGATTCCTGAGTCAAGGCCTGGCCTCCTCGTGCAAGAACCAAGACGAAGCTGCTCCATGGAGGCCTTAGACAAAGCTTGCGCACCTTCCCCAGGAAGCGGGAGAAGCAGGGCCGCCCTGCCGCCGCCGGAACACAGGAACTTCAGGGTGGTGCATCGACGGCAGATGGGTAGGCAGCTCTGCGGGCTTCCGGTGCTGCACTGCGCATGAGCAGTGCCTTTCGGAGAGCAGTTCTTTTGCGTTACTGATTGGGTGGTATCTTCTCCCAAGAAAAACCTCATCCCAAAATGTAATAAGGAGCACCCTTGCAGAGTAATTCAGGAAGGCATTTCGGGAAGAGTACTGTATTTTCTCATAAAATCTTTTTTTTAATTTTTATTGGAATATAGTTGATTTACTATGCCGTGTTAGTTTCAGGTGTACCGCAAAGTGAATCAGCCACACAGATACATCCACTCTCAAACTCTTAAGACAGTAATGCTCAAAACTGCCTGCAGAGTACACGAGTACTGTTTCCCACACGAGAATGGAAAATAACTTCCCTGAAACTCTCCTGTAAATCTTAATGATTATCCATAGATTATATGTAAGATACATAAAATAATCTTAGGAGTATGACCCCAGAAGGAAAGCCCCGCCCGCCTCTTGAAGGCTCAGATGTTCCAGCTGCTCCTCCCTAAGGCCCTTCTCGCAGATGGTTTATTTAGCAGCTCTGGTGGGGTTTTCAGATCTGCCGTTTGTTCAGTGTCCTCTGTGTGCAGTTCACAAGGAGGCCAGCTCGACCTCCACATCCTATGAAATTCCGTAAAGCATTGAACAACCATAACCTAATTTTTCTGTAACCCTCAGAAACAAACAAATGTGCAAGTGTGTGCTAGGGTCAGTCTGTTTGTCGCCTCATTCTCTGTTTGCAGTGACCCAGCAGCAATGGCACCCCACTCCAGTGCTCTTGCCTGGAAAATTCCACGGACGGAGGAGCCTGGTGGTCTGCCGTCTTTGGGGTCGCACAGAGTCGGACATGACTGAAGCGACTTAGCAGCAGCAGCAGCAGCAGCAGAGGATGCTGGCTGGGTTTCTGGGGCCCTGGTTCAGGGAGTCTGGGCACAGCCCTGGTTTCCATGCCACCTCCTCTTAGGTTTTTCTTTCAGCGCATGTGATGGTTACAACCATACCAGAGAAGGTGTGCTTTATACCTGTATCATCAGGTACCTGGAAGGATAGGAAGACCCTACACAATGATTTGAAATCTCTAAGGCTAGTCCAAGCTGGGAGAGAGAATTGTGTGTCCTTTGGACCCCCTTGTTCAGGAAGATGGCTAGCCCCCAGGGATCAGGGAGCCTTGGGCTGTGTGTGGTACACACACTCCCTACTCAACAGATACTTATTGGGCACCTGCGATGTGCCAGGTGCTACTCTAGGTGCTGGGGACACAACAGGAAACCAGGCCAGGTCCTTATCTTCATGGGAGTTGTATTCTAGTGTGAGAGACAGGAAATAAGCAGATGAACAAGTAAACATATAGTGGGGCGGGTGATCATTCCTGTGGGGAATAGTAAACTGGGAGGTGGGCAGGGTACTGTTTCATAAAGGATGGCCAGGGACTTCCCTCATGGTCCAATGGTTAAGACTCCACACTTTGACTGCTGGGGCCCACGTTCAATCCCTGTTCAGGGAATGAAGATCCTGCAAGCTGCACAGCACGGCCAGAAAGTGAATAAATAAATAAAGGCTGGCCAAGGGAGGCCTCACAAATTAGGTGACATTTGAGGAGACTGGAAAGGTGGGGAGAGAGGCACGAGGCGATCGTTGTATTTCAAGCAGGGAGAACGTGTGCAAAGGCCCTGCGACAGGAACATGCTTGATGTGTCCAGTAAGCAGCAGAGACCAGAGTAGCTGGAACAGAGGAGATGGGAAGGGGGTGGCTAGAGATGAGGTCAGAGTGATGGGGGGCCTCGTGGGCCACAGTAAGGACGTTGGCTTTTGCTCTGAGAGAGACGTGATCTGACTCTGGGGACTCTCCAGGGGAGTCATCCTGGCTTATTTCTTTTTTTTTTTTTTTTTGTGTAATAAAGTTTTATTAAAGTATAAAGGAGATAGAGAAAGCTTCTGACATAGGCCTCAGCAGGGGGCAGAAAGAGTACCCCCTGGCTTATTTCTTGAGGGGCTTCAGGGGGACATAGACCAGTCAGGAGGCCACAGCCATAAGCCCAGCCAGAAATGATGGTGGACCAAGCCCCTGTGAGAGTGGTGGAGGCCGTGAGAAGTGGAGAAAGGCTCTGGGTATACCAAGAGGATTTGCTGATAGATTAGATATGGGGTGTGAAAGGAAAAAAAAAAATCAAGGATAGCTCCCAAGTTTTTGGCCCAAGCATCTGGGAGGATGAAGTTTGCCATTTTACTAGACGAAGAACATCAGGAGAGAAGCGGGTTTGGAGTGGGAGAATCAGGAACACGTTTTTGGACGTGTCAACTTTGAGAAGCCTATTAGACATACACGGAGCAGATGGAGATTGGAATCTAAAGCTCAAGGGCGAGGTCCAGGCTGGAGATGAAAACTGAGGAGTTGTTGGCATAAAGCCCCAAGACCAGGGAAGACCAGCTTGGAAAAGTGGGTATTAGTAGAGAAGAGAACCAGGGCCAAGCCCAGGGCCTCCATGAAGAGGCCAGTGAGAGGAGGGAGCATCCGGGAGACAGGAGAGGGGGACCAGTGTTGGCAGAGAAGACCCCAGGAAAGGGGGCTCTGCCGTGTGCCACGATGCTGATGGGCCAGGCCAGATGGGGACCAACGACTAGCCTTAGGACGTGGCAACAAGGAGGGCCTGGTAGCCTTGCCAAGGGCAGATTCTGTGGACTCGGGACAGAAGGCTGCTCGGAGGACGTTCAAGAAAGAATAGAAGGAGGGAGTCCCAGAGACATTCCCATGCCTCCTCAGGGGGGTTTCTGTAAAGGGGACAGAGACCCAGGGTGGTAATTAGAGATGTGAGTAGAGTCGAGAGATATTTTTAATGCTGGGAGAAATAACAGCGAGTTTGTGGGCTGATGGGAATGATCCAGGAGAGAGGGAGAAGACAGTGACGCAGGAGGGGCAGAAAAGATTGCTGGAGAGACGTCCTTGTCCTTGAGTAGGCGGGGTGGTGGTGGGGGGACCCCCTGCACAATTGCACAGATGGGAGGGTGGCCTCAGACAGAAGCACAGTCAGTTCATCCCCAGCGACGGGACTCAGAGTGTGGGTGCAGATGCTGGAAGGGGTGTAGTGAAGCACACATGGAGGTGATTGTTGAAGTGCTTTTCTTTTCTCAGTGAAATTCAAGAATGCAGTCATCAGCTGGGGTGAGGGTAGGAGGGAGGCTCTCAAAATACGTTCCCATCCAGCCGGCGGTGGCCTATGTTCTCTGGGTGGTCACAGAGTCCACACCCACGACAGGACTCGGGCCCCGGATATTATCCAGGGTGGCGAAGGGGCAGACCTATCATCTAAAGCGCCTCTTTCTGCCTGCAGGGCTGTCCAACCCATTCCGGGGGCTCCTGAAGCTGGGCACGGTGGAGCGGCGGGGGGCCATGGGAATCTGGAAGGAATTCTTCTGCGAGCTCTCCCCACTGGAGTTGCGCCTCTTCCTGAGCGGCAAGGAGCGCACCTGCGTGGAGACCTGCTCACTGCTGCGCTGCGAGTCCGTGGGGCCGGCCCACAGCGACGGCCGCTTCGAGCTGCTCTTCTCTGGCAAGAAGCTGACCCTGCGCACCTCGTCCCGGGATGAAGCCGAGGACTGGCTGGACCGGGTGCGCGAGGTGCTGCAGAAGTGCCGGCCCCTACAGGAGGACGACTGGGTGACCATCCAGTACCCAGAGGAGCCCGAGGACCCCCCAGAGGTCCCCCAGGGTGGCCACCCCGCCCCCTCAGACCTGCACATAGAGGCTGAAACCCCCCAGGGCCCGCAGTTCAACTGGTCCTTCTCCCAGGTGCCTGAGCCCGACGCTATCAAAGAGTCCCTTCTCTACCTGTACACGGACCGCACGTGGACGCCCTACATCTTCTCCCTGTCCTTGGAGTCCCTCAAGTGCTTCCGCGTGAGAAACAACGAGAAGATGTTAAGTGACAGCCACGGAGTCGAGACCATCCGCGATATCCTGCCGGACACGAGCCTCGGGGGCCCAGCCTTCTTCAAAATCATTACGGCCAAGGCCATCCTGAAGCTGCAGGCCGGGAATGCCGAGGAGGCTGCCCTGTGGAGGGACATGCTACGCAAGGTCCTGGCGTCCTACCTGGAGACGGCCGAGGAGGCGGTGACCCTCGGTGGCAGTCTGGATGAAAGCTGTCAGGAGGTGCTGAAGTTTGCCACGCGGGAGAACGGCTTCCTGTTGCAGTACCTGGTGGCCATCCCCACAGAGAAAGGCCTCGACTCCCAGGGCTGCTTCTGTGCAGGTGCTGACTCCCTGTCCCCCACCTCCAGCCTGCCCGCACTGGGGTTCCTGCTCTAGGCTCTGCACTCCTTCCTGCTCCCCACAGGCGCCCCCATACTGCCTCGGGGATGTTGCAGCAAATTAGGCTGTTCCATGATCATATTATATTCTTCTGGAGCCAGGGCTTCAAATATTTTTGCAAGCTTTTACAAGTGTGCACAGGTATTTAATTACAAAAATAGGCTCCTACTACTTACTGGCCAACAGAACTTTCTGTGACGATGACAATGTTCTGGAATCTGTGCCATCCAGTAGCGTAGCTACAAGCCACGTGCGGCTACTGCATATTTCGTGTGGCTTCCTGGTGTGGAAGGAAGTGAATTTTCATTTGGCTTTAATAATGTGTGTGTGTGCATGCTCAGTCGTGTCTGACTCTTTGCAGTCCCGTGGACTGCAACCCGCCAGGGTCCTCTGTCCATGGAATTTTCCAGGCAAGAATACTGGAGTAGGGTGCCATTTCCTCCTCCAGGGGATCTTCTCAACCCAGGGGCTTCTTCGACCCCATGGCTCCTGGGTCTCCCGCACTGGCAGGCGGATTTTTTTACCACTGAGCCACCTGGGAAATCCTTTTTAATAATATATTTAAATGGGCACCTGTGGCTGGTGGCCACGATTTTAGACAGCTCAGCTATATCTATTGTTCTGCAGCTTGGCTTTAATCCAGTTAGGAATATGTTAGCACATTCTTCTGCGTCAGTACATCTGCTGTGTCATTAGCATCATCAGATCCAGTCCTCCCATGCCAGGCACTGGGCCAGATGCTTTCTTTGGATTGTCTCATTTAATCCTGACAACAACCCCGTTGGGATTTGTCTCTATTTATAGCTGAGGAAACTGAGTCACAGGACTGGTGAGTCCTGTCCCAGGTTCACACAGCGAGCAATGGTGGAGCCGGAAGAGGACTTAGTGGCCCCAGAACCTGTGCTGTTAGCCAGGCACCCACAGGGCCTCTCCACTCCCGTGCTTTCAAGGCTGCATGATACTCCCTTGCTCACATCCCATTTCTAGGTCTTCTCCTCAGTGCAGACACCCATTTCCTTCAGCCTGGGCCTTTCAGCTGAACTGTGAGGAGGTGGCCCTGCTGCACGGGGAGACGCAGCTGTGCGCCGTCTAGGAGCCGTCCCGTCAGGGTGGAGCATGTGGGACTGGAGGGGAAAGCCTGCTTCAAGCATCTGAAGGAAGTGGTCTGTGGTTGGTCCCCCTCCTCCTTCCACCCCCGGAGGATGGAGAAGCTATGCAGAGCAGAGCTTCTTGCAGAAAAAAGCCTTCAAGCCCCTGTTCACCCCTTGCCCTCCTCCCCCACCTGCCAGCCCTAACACTCACACTTTGCCCTTTAACCCACGGGCTCCAGGTTCAGAGAGGAGGCCAGGCCCCCAGGGCTAGGAGGAGGGCTTCCCCACTGGGGATGTGGATGCTAGCAGGCAGCTTTCCCCACACCTGCCACCATTATCCCTCCCACCCCCACCAGCCCCAAGCCAGCCAGACTGAAACTGGGGAGCTTGGGCCTTCTTTCTGCCCACAGAGCTCTGTGGCCAGGCCACCAGCCTCTGACATCTGGCTTATATCTCATAGTTTACTTTCAAAACCTCATTTAAACTTTGTAATAACCCCACAAAGTAGCAAATAGTAGCTGAATTGGAACCTTGCAAAAATTCAGTGAGGGTCAGAATGAGACAGCGCATACACCAAAGAACCAGCCCTTCTAGTCTCCAGGAGGCTGAAGGGACACCCCCTGGCCCTGTAGGAGGCAGGGCCTGTGCTCAGGATTTGAGCCCTGCCTCTGGTGCCGTGGGCACACCCTACTTTGATCCCTTCTGTCCCCTGCTTTGGGGGACTCCAGCAGAGGGACTGAAGCTGGGCCCTGTGCCCCATCCCGAGGTAACAGGCCTGGCTTCGGGCCATGTCCACCACCTCTATGTCCAGCCCCATGTCCCCAGCTCCCTGCCGAGACTTTGACTCCCTGCTTCCATTTCTGGGCCCCAGTGGAGGGGTGAGCTTAGCGGAGGCTGGGATTGGTGGACAAGCCATGGAAACATTGAACAGAGGCAGTTAGGAATAAGAGAATGCGGGCTCTGCTCCAACCTGACCCAAACTTGACTCCAGCTGTGCACCCATTCGTGGTGTGAGTGAGCAGGTTTCCTAACCTCTCTGTGCATCAGTTTCTTCAGCTGGGAAACAGTGACAATAATTCTTACAGTGTTTTGTCATAAAGGTTAATTACCAGAGTTGATTCTGATTGGTGGGAATATGAATGGCGGTTGTTTTTATCTTCATGCTCTCCTTTCTAATCGGGCCGCGTTCCCTAGCTAGCAGGCCCTTTGCCTCGGCAGCTCCTGTGTTGCTCAGGAGCTGACTCTGGCCCCACTGCTGCTCACCCTCCCCCTGTTCCTCTCCGCAGGCTGCTCCCGGCAGATCGGCTTCTCATTTGTGCGACCCAAGCTCTGTGCCTTCTCTGGCCTCTATTACTGTGACATCTGCCATCAAGACGATGTCTCAGTGATCCCGGCCAGGATCATCCACAACTGGGACCTCACCAAGCGCCTGGTAAGATCTTGAGCCCAGCCTGTCATAGCCATACAGCGCTGCTGAGTGACAGAGAAGGGCTCGCTCCTCTTTGCTGCCGCCATTCATATGTTTGGGGGAGTTTGGCTCTAGAGAAGCCAGGGTCACTAGTTTAGGCTCCATGATGTGGGGGAGCTGACCAAGAAAGTAATTTGGTGCTGGTCTACAGCCCCTGGGCAGAGCTCTGTCCATCCCTGCCTTGGTCCTCAGGTAGGAATCAGGATGGTTCACTGTAGTTCCCCATGGGCACAGATAAAACTGCTTAGAGCACCAGCATAGATAGATAGGCAGAAATAATAGAATAGATTAGATATAGAGGATGGATGGATGGGTTAGGTGGGTAGTTGCATGCATGGGTTGAAGGGTGGCTTGGTGGATGGATATGAATGGATGGATGGTAGATATGTGGATGGATGTATAGATGGGTGGATGGATGAACGTAGTTGGGTAGATAATGGATGGATGGATGGATGGATGATGGATGGATGAATGGGCCAGCCAGCTGCTACACTTCCCCTGGGAGCAGTCAACCTTTTCCAGGCATACAGGCATCTACTTTTTGTTACATTTGGAATCATTCTGGGCTTATACTGCTTTATAACATGTTTGTTCAGTTAGTATTACATCTTAGATACTTTTTGATGTTCACCAAATGCTTTTAAATATGATGCATTCTGCAGTCTTTCAGATTTTCCTCTTCTTCAGCTGAGCTTATCTACTTACATAGCTGTGTTACCCTGAGCAAACTCTTCTGCTTCCCGTTTCCTTGTCCATGCTGCTGCTGCTGCTGCTAAGTCGCCTCAGTCGTGTCTGACTCTGTGCGACCCCGTAACGGCAGCCCACCAGGCTCCTTGTCCGTGAAGGGGGGTTAATTACAGTGTCTGTCTCCGGGCAGTGAGGACTAAAGGAAACAGAACCCACCAGTCACTTAGATGGTGCCCCTTCCCTTTCCTAAGGCCTCACCTTCTGCCCCTAATTCATTCGGTCAGGGTCTGCCTCAAGAGGTGTGGACTCGGCTTTCTCCCAAAGGCACAGATTTCTGTTAAGACACAGAAACAGAGGAAACTTCTCTCAAGACCCAGGCCTGCCAGCCATGCTGTCTCTTCATATGTCCCCATCAGAGCCCAGAGAACATAATTCTCGGAACCTGTACCACCCTGGCCTCCACCCGCTGGGGATGGAAAACACCTGTTACCTTCACTTTGGTTCTCTTTCTCTTTTTTTGGCCGTGTTGCATATGGGATCTTAGTTTCCCCACCAGGGATCGAACCGGCACCCCCTGCATTGGAAGCACAGAATCTTCACCACTGGATCACATTAGCTTAGAGAAGTCCCAACATTAGCTTCACTTTGGCTTTTTATTGGTTACCTCATCCTCACCCCTGCCCTCGGTGTTACGTATTTAACTAACTACATGGAGAAAATTAAACCTCAAGATGACCACAAGTACAAAGAACCCTCTGGTCATAAAACACCCTCAGCGTTTACAACATCCAGATGCCTCTGTTGAGCCGTCTCCCTATTCACTGCGGTAATTTTGGTGCCACTTCCTTTTTCCAACTAGAAAATTCTAACAATTCCCTTGGCATACCTAAGGTCAGGAAGCATCCAACTCTCAAAGATGCTAGACCTGGGAAAGACAGGAAGGTTCAGAATAGAAAGTGGCAGGCTGGCAGGGTAGGGGCCCCTTGTCCACTGTCTGGCTGACCCACTTGTGCAAGGCCTGGCTGGCACTTGGCAGGATGTCAGCCCAAGCCTGGGGCTTCTCCCTTTGTCTGTCTCCTCCACAGCCGTGGGGGAGGAACAGTCCCAGGAGAGCTCAAAGCTCATGCCTGTCTGTGTACTTGGCAGTTTCCAGCGCGCATTCCTGCGTGTTATTTCATCTGGGCCTCACCCTAAGCCTGGGGCTGAGTTGTGGGACAGGCTGGGCAACAGCAGTCTGACCTGAGTCACTGACTCACCAGGCCTTTGCCAGTGGGATGCCTGTCGGCTGGGGGCTGGTTCCTCGGGGCTCTGGGAAATGGGGAAAGGTGGAGATACCAGTGAGGTGAGAAATGCTGGTTGAAGCCGGAAGAGCAGCCTTGGCCTAACAGTCTCCTCTGGCCCTGGCCCATCCCCCGGGGCCAGCGGACAGACGCTTGGACCACACAGGCACCCACAGAATCTGATGGCAACTCCCATTCACTGAGAAGCTGCTTACCTGGATTTTCTTTTAATTGAAACTCAATCCCATGCAGTAGGTGCTTGTATTTCCCCCATTTTACAGATGAGGAAACTGAATCACAGAGAGGTTAAGTAAGTTTCTTGAGGTCATACAGTTGAGAAGGGGTGGAGCCAGGATCCAAAGTCAGACTAAGCACTGCAGGGTGGTTGATGGTGGAGAACACCTCAGCTCCTCCATCCTTATCCTCCCCAAAGAGACTGCAGGGGAAGGGGCTTCTCTTTGTAAGTGAGGCAGCCAAGGATGCAGAGACAGCACTCAGTTCACACCTGGGCTCTGCTTTCTTTCTGTTGGCTTGGATCAGTCACTTTAGCTCCTCTGAGTCTTAGTTTCCATATCTGTAAAATGGGGATGATGACACCTTCCCCTCTGGGTTGTTGTGAGGATGAAGAAAGGATGTGGTCAAGGTCCTTAGCCCAGTGTCTGGCAAATAATAGGTGCTCAGTAGTTGGTGTTAGGGTCAGGGCTGAGAGTAGAACCTTCCACGTCTATCAAGTGGGAGAAACCCAGATCGATCACTCAGCTCCACGTGGAGACTTGGAGGGAGGCCCTGCCCTGGTTGGTGCTGTTAGTGAGGACGGAAGAAGCTCGGGAAACCTCTGGTTAAGCTGTATCTGATCCATGGTTTCCTGTGGTTGGAGCCTGACTCAGATCGGTCACCTGGTTCCTGAGTCGGCCCAGGGTAGTGTCTGTTTCCTTTCGGCAGAAAAGTGGGGGCAGGGGCGGGGAGGCCAGGAAATAGTGGGAAGGATCTGTGAGGCCCAGGGGGAGAGGCGTGTGGACCCTCCTTCCCGTCCCCGCGTGGTCAGGGAGGGGCAGCCGCTGGTGCCAAAGGGGGAAGAGCAGGTTTGGAAGCCAGATCAACTGGGTTCAAATCCTGACTTATCTGAGCCGTGGGCCTTGGCCAAGTCACTTCCTCTCTCTGAACCTCAGTTTCCTTGTCTGTAAAATGAAGATGGTGCCGCTTCCCTCGGCAGGTGGCTGGAGGGGTGAGCGAGGGAGTAGGTGGCCCAGCGTCTAGCGACCTCAGGCGCTTACAAAATGGCCCTCCTGTCTCACCCTCACTGCCCGGTGGTGTCCTCAGGTCTGCAGGCAGGCCCTGAAGTTCCTGACACAGATCCGGGCCCAGCCCCTCATCAACCTGCAGCTGGTGAATGCGTCGCTGTACGAGCATGTGGAGCAGATGCGCCTCATCGGGAGGAGCCGGGAGCAGCTGAAGCTGCTGGGGGACTATCTGGGCCTGTGCCGGAGCGGAGCCCTGAAGGAGCTGAGCAAGAGGTGAGCGCCCAGACCTGGGGACACAGACACACAGACACACAGAGACACACAGACACAAAGAGACACACACATACACAGACAGAGACAGAGACACACACACACAGACACAAAGAGACACAAGAGACACACACATACACAGAGAGAGACAGAAACACACACACACAGACACAAAGAGACACACAGACACACACATACACAGAGACACACACATACACTGACAGAGAGAGAGAGAGACACACACACATACACAGAGACACACACACACAGAGAAAGAGACACACAGACACAGGGACACACACAGATACAGACACACACACAGAGACACAGACACACAGACACAGAGAGAGACACACACACACACACAGACACACACAGAGAGACAGACACCCAGAGACACACACACACACAGAGACACACTGACACACACAGAGACACACACACAGACACAGACACACACAGACAGAGAGAGACACACAGAGACAGAGAGAAACAGGCACACACAGAGACACACACAGACACACACACACACAGATAGACATACACAGAGAGACACACACACAGAGATAGAGAGAGACACACACACAGAGATAGAGAGAGACACATACCCAAAGAAAGACACACACACAGACACAGAGACAGAGAGAGATACACACATACACAAAGAGACACACACACCACAGACAGACACACACACACACACACACAGAGACACAGAGAGAAACACACAGACACACAGAGACACACAGACACACATACAGATACAGACACATACATAAACACAGGCACACACACACAGGGACACACACAGAGAGACAGAGAGAGAAACACACACACACAGACACACAGAGACACACACACAAAGAGACACACATACACAGATACAGACACACACAGAGATACAGATATACGCACACACACACGGGGACACAGAGACACAGACACATACACACATCTAAGAGTGGCTTGCTCAGTGCCTGGACACGGGGACACACACACACACACACACATATACTACACACAGGGTCAGTGCACAAGCAACTTCTTGGGAGAAATGCCAGGGCTGGGTGGAGGACTCCCTCTCTGCATTTAGGAGTGGCTTTTATTTGTGCATGTAATGCCTTCATTCATTTGACAAGTGCTTATTGAGAATGCGCTCAGTGCCCGGCGAGGGGTGTGGGGCCTGGGGCTGAGCACAGTGGACTTGGATCCAGCCCTCTAGAGGGCACGGCAGGGAGCAGGGCAGCGGCTACCCCCAGGAGTGAGGGCGGAGGAGAGAGCAGGATGCCCTGGAAGTACAGCGGAGTCGGGGGACTGACGCATATTGGAGGGCACTGATGGGGGAGGGGGCTTCCTAGAGGAACTGACCTCCAGTGTGAGATCTGCGAAATGAGTGGGAAAGAGGGGATTTGCAGGAAAGAGTGTTCCAGACAGAAGTAGTGATGTGCATGGGCTGTGGATTAAGGCCCCATGTGTGGACAGAATAGGGAGAAATTTCCGGTGAGAAGGAAAGTGGGGATGTGTGAGAGGAGACCAGAGACGCGAGAGGGGCTGGTCTCCTGGCTCCCCGGGGCCCCACCAGCCCTCCGCCCCACATCGGCTTGACTCTGCCACCCTGGCAGCAGCCCTTCCCAAATCCTTGCAAGAGGACAAGGTTGGGCCAGGACCCTCAGGATGCCCTGCACAGAGCTTCTTGGTGCCCAGTGCCTGGGGGACTTTCAGTGCTCAGCTAGGGGTAGGGGGTGACACCTTCTGTGGGACTACGCTGTCCTGGGGCCCCGGGAGGACAGACCTTGGGTGGACGAGCCTGTGCCTGCTGCCCAGTTAGGCTTCCTTGCTGGTTTCTGGGGACTTGGAGCAGCTCACAAGCCCCTCCATGTTCCCCATGCAGCCACTCCTCCCGACAGGACTGGCGCAGACATCCTGTCTGCTGGGCTCCCCTGCTCAGCCCTGGTCCCTGCCCTTCCAGGGCTGCTCTGCACTGGAGAGATGCTGTGGGGAGCCCTCTCTTAGGCAAAGCACAGAGGCTGGCCCCTCACAGGCCCTCAGAGCAGCTGGCTGATTCCTGGTCTCTGCAGGGCCTGGAAGAGCAGAAAGCCTTCTGGGGGCCACCATGAGGGACCCAGATGGCTGCTTCTGGGGAGGCTATTGCTGTCTCCATCATCAGTGGGTCCTCACTCCCATGCTTTCTGAGATTCCAGGACCCAGGGCCCCAGAGTCTGCCCTCCTGCCCCCCTGTCCAGGGTGGTGAAATCTCAGGTCAGGTGGGACCCTGTGACCCTCTCCAGTTCAGGGATGTCTGCAGACCTGAGTAGACCAGCTGCCTGTAGGGCAGGTCCCGAGTGCCAGCCTCACTTGCCCATCCCTACCCTGCTGAGGATCGGTCAGCAGCCTTACTGGCCTGTCCAGGTTGCCCTGTCTGGAAGCTGGGGGCAGTCTTGCCTCTTTCTCTCTGGTTGCTGTTTCCAGCCTTCATGAAAGCAGGGCCAGGCCTGCAGAAGTCCCAGTTCAGAAGCAGCATAGGGTGAAGAAAGAGCTCAGGAGCAGCCTTCACCTGCCCCCAGACTTGCTGTGTGACTCAAGGAAGCGGCTTCACTTCTCGGAGCCTCGGTTTTCTTGTCTATAAGATGGGCCAGTGATCCCCATGTTCATGTGGCCTGCCAGAGTTGTGGTGAGGGCCACACGAGGGGCCCAGTGTCTAGGGAGGGACAGAGACAGGGGAACAGATGGCCCTGGGTCAGGGAGGCGTGTGCTGTGAGGAAGGAGGCAGGGTGCAGAGGGCCAGGGAGCTTCTTGGAGGAGGTGGCATCAGCTGAAGGTTTGTGGAATTTTCTTTCTCCTTTTAAAAAGAAAAAAAAATGCTTTTCTTCCTCACAAAGATAGTATTCAAATAGTATTAAAGGGAACCAAACAGAAATCTGGGGTCACCCTTCTCCAGTCTGGCCACCATCTGTACTGTAAGAGCTTCCAGATCCCACTCTGTCCTCACTCACCGGAAAGCAGAGTTGCCCCAACACAAATGGCATCGCCCATGTGGTGAACCAGGGTTTAGTGAAAGAACCAAAAGAAGCCTGGACTGGATTTTCTGCAGGGAACCCATGGCTGTGGGGGGGTTGGGGAGTAGAGGGGAAGCGTGGCTTGCCAGGACCTTTGCAGGGCTCAGCGCAGCCAGACTGGGTACAGGGGCTAGACCTCGAAGACCCTCTGTGCCGCCACAAAGGCCTAGGATTTTATTCTGCTGCAGCCGAAGCTGCTGAGGAGTTTTGAGCATAGGATGGTCACACTCCCTGAAGACCAGTTTGGCAGCACAGCAGTGGGGCGTCGGGGCTGGTGTGGTAACTGGCACAGGAGGTGAGGAGGCCTGGACTCAGGTGGTTGGGGTGGAGGCTGAGAGGACAGGAAGGGTTGAGGAGAAATCGGCAGATCTTGGAATCTTTCTCTCAGGGGGCTGCGCTGACCTCCCCTCCACAGCAACTGAGGGCCTCACTGAGGACCTCACAAGCCCAGGGTAGGTGGCCTGGCTGGCTCCTTGAGCTTCCATGACTCTGAGCAGAGGGCAGATGACAGAGAAGACTCTCCATCCAAACGGGCCCCACCCTTCCTGCTGGCTCAGGAACAGCCTGTGCACCCCCTCTGCCCCTCCCCCTGCATTTTCCTGGTGATAAACGGCAGTTTCCTGTTCCCAGAAAGCTGGACGTTTACCGGGGAGACCGGCACGTTGCACTGAGTGGCCACTTGGCAGCACAGCGTGGGCTGCCTGGTGGAGCTTGTCATCTCGGCCCTGAGTGGGGTTCCTCCTAGAACCGGGGCCGTGCCCTGGGGTGGGCACAGTCAAGCACCCACTCCAGATGCCGTGGGCCTGGGCACCTTCCTGCCTCCAGATGTCCAGAGCACCCTGGGGCAGGCTCCCGCGCATCCTCAGACCGGGGAATTCTCCCCCCAGCCCCACTACCGCACAGACACACAGCAAGGCCAGGCAGGAATTTTTTGCAGGTGTTTCCTGTCCATCTCTCAGGATGTAACCTTTGGGATCTCTGCCATTGGTGAGGTGGAAACTAGAGCCAGGCTGGTGGCAGCTGAGCCCTTGTCCTCTGCCCCCCACCCCCACCTCTGAAATGGGATCTGTGCACTCAGGACACCTCAGCTCCTCTCCCAGAGCGCCAAAACCAGATGCTTAAATGTCTGTCCCTAAGCTAGACCAGGGGCTACAATAGGAAGGCAGAAGCCACGTCTGGTGCATTTCTGTCCCCAGCACTGTCCCTGGTACGTGATGGTGGCAGTAATGACAATAGCTATAATAACAGCCTCTAGGCATTCACCTGGGAGATAAGGATGCAGGCTCTGGAGCCAGACTGCTGCTTTCAGACTCCAGCTGTGCCTCTTACTAGCTGTGTGACCACAGGCAAGTTCTTTAACTTCTCTGTGCCTCCATTTCCTCTTCTCAAAATGAGGGTTATAATAGTGTCAACCTCACAGGATTCTTGTGAGAATTAAATGAATTAATATATATCAAGCTTTTAGTCCAGTTCCTGGCTCCAAGCGTTAGCTTTCATCATCCTCCTCTTCATTATTTTTTAAATAGACTTTTTAAAATATCTTAAAATTTTTTTTCAACTTTATTGAGTATAATTTACAAAGTTGTAACATATTTATAGTATTTTTGTGATGATTTGATATATGATTGATTATTCTGTGAACGGAGAAGGCAATGGCACCCCACTCCAGTACTCTTGCCTGGAAAATCCCATGGATGGAGGAGCCTGGAAGGCTGCAGTCCATGGGGTCGCTGAGGGTCGGACACAACTGAGCGACTTCACTTTCACTTTTCACTTTCATGCATTGGAGAAGGAAATGGCAACCCACTCCAGTGTTCTTACCTGGAGAATCCCAGGGACGGGGAAGACTGGTGGGCTGCCGTCTGTGGGGTCACACAGAGTTGGACACGACTGAAGTGACTTAGCAATAGCAATTCTGTGAAAGACTTCCTCCCATCTTATTAATTCACACATCCATCATCCTCACATATTTTATATGTATTATATATATATATATATGTATATATGAACAGTGAAAGTGTTAGTCACTCAGTCGTGCCCAACTCTTTGTGTCCTTAAGGACTGTAACCCGCCAGACTCCTCTGTCCATGGAATTCTCCAGGCAGGAATACTGGAGTGGGTTGCCATTTCCTCCTCCCGGGGTTCTTCCCGACCCAGGGATTGAACTTGCATCTCCTGCATTGCAGGCAGATTCTGTACCATCTGAGCAACCTGTATAGTGTGTGTGTGTGAGAGAGAGAAAACATTTGAGTTCTGCTCTTAAATTTCAATTATACGATACAATGCTATCAACTATGGTTAATAATTATTCATTTACTACGTACAAGGCACTGTGTTAAATGCTTTAAATAAATTATTTCATCCCGAAAAGAGCTCTCTTGCTCAGGTGAGGAAACCTGAGGTTCAGAGGTCAAGGAACTTGCCCAAGGTCCTGGCAGCTGGGCACCTGGAGTCCGGGTCCCGAGCCCAGGCTGGAGCTATTTCTCCCTGCTTAGCGGTGCTGAGGGAATGAACGCAAACACAGGTGGGCCCAAATTCCTTCTGAGGAGCCTCTTGTCTTTTCTTTGAAGGCTCAACCACAGGAATTATCTCTTGGAGTCGCCTCACAAGTACAGTGTCGCCGACCTCCAGCAGGTGAGAATGCCACCCCTGAGGTGTGTGTTAGTCGCTCAGTCAGGTCCGACTCTTTGCGACCCTATGGACTGTAGCCTGCCAGGCTCTCTGTCCATAGGGTAGCAAAGAGTCCAGGCAAGAATATGAGAGTGGGTTGCCATTCCCTTCTCCAGGGGATCTTCCCAACACAGGGATGGGACCCGTGTCTCCTACATTGCAAGCAGATTCTTTACTATCTGAGTCACCAGGGAAGCCCAGAGGAACCTAATTCCTAGAAACTTATTCCTGGAGAAATCAGAAAGGGAGATGTTGGGGCAGGGGCTGCTGGCTGCAGTTTACTGAGGCAAGACGTCCCATCTTCAGCCTTTCAGCAGCTCAGAATGGGTGTCCAGCCATCCACGCTTCCTGGGGCAGTGACTGAGCCCTCGGTCCCACTGGGACAGGCAGGCACCACAGCCAAGCCCAGGATCACAGGGCTCAGCTGCCTTCCAGGTTGCGAGGGCGTAGGGAGGGTGAGGGTTTGGGACATTCCCTTCCTCGAGGGAGGGGACAGTGGATTCCTCTGTGCACAGGGACTGCACACCTGCATGGCTCGGCCTCACTCGGGGAGGTTTGCTTGCCCAAGTGGAAGGAAACTCCTCTTGGGGTAGGAATGCTCCAGGCAGGGCGCCAGGAGGAGCAGCAGGCCACGTTCTGCAGACGGCCTCGGGCATGGCACGGCCTCTCAGAAGGCCTGGCGGCCGGCACTTGCCCTCCACAGATCGCGGACGGGGTGTACGAAGGCTTCCTCAAGGCACTGATCGAGTTTGCCTCCCAGCACGTCTACCACTGTGACCTGTGCACCCAGCGCGGCTTCATTTGCCAGATCTGCCACCACCATGACATCATCTTTCCCTTTGAGTTTGACACCACAGTCAGGTATGCAGACGCCATGCCGGCCACCCTGCCCCATCACTCCCACCCCTGGGTGGGGGGCAAGTCCCAGGTGCCACTGCGAGGGGGACAGGCCAAGCCCTCACAGGACTCCCTGCCTCCCCCGAGCCACCCGTCTTCCTAGGGAAGAGGTAGCTGCTGCCCTTTGAGTTGCGTGGGGAGGACCTCACTTTTGTCCTCTGCAAACAGGTGGAGGAGGGGCTGGGTGAGTTACTGGCCTGGAGTGCTGGCACAAGGCCAGACACAAAGTGGGCACCTGGTGGGCAGTACCTGCCACTGCCTCTGCCCCGTAACGATTGTCCCCAGTCATCACTCATTATCAGAAGCCTCTAAATGGAAAGAGGCCTCCATCAAACTTCCATTCCAACCCATGTGGGAGTGGAAAACTGAGCCGGTGGGAGCATCCGTTCATTTTCAGCAGATGTCCCCAGACCCAAACTCGACCCCCCCGAACAGACCTGGGGCTGAGTTTTTTAAATCGTAGAGTGTTTGGAACACAGGCAAGGAAATCAGTGAGTCTCGGTAGTATTTATAAGGGAAATACAATAGAGGGCATCGGTGTGCATCGTGGGGCTTAGAGATCAGCACTGTGGCGAGAACCTTTTGTCCCAGGATGGAGAGGCAGTGCCTTGGGTGGCCAGCTCTGGTCAGGAGCACCGACCAGCCTCGAGCCCCGGAGGCTCGAGGTCCCAGCAACGCTTGCGGCTTTCTCCCAGGTGCAGCGAATGCAAGACCGTCTTCCACCAGACCTGCCAGGCCGTGGTCAAGAAGGGCTGCCCCCGCTGCGCCCGCCGGCGCAAATACCAGGAGCAGAACAGTCTCACCTAATCCCACCTCTTGTCCCCACCCGGGACCCGGGGCTCAGCCATCCCAGCCGGGTTGGCCACCAGCCTGGCCACACTCTCAAGGTGTCACAGAGCCAGGAAGACTCTCAGATGAGACCAGAGGACTGGCCTATGAGAGGGAGCCCCAGGAGCCCCTGATGACACCTCCTATCCCCCACCTATCTGCTCCAGGAGGTGCGGACACCAGCAGGTGCCCCCTGTCCGACGGTGTGGGAGGAGGGGGCCTTTGCACTAATCAGCCCAGCACCCCTCACTGACACCCCATCCCCATGAGGGCTGTTCAACACTGTGGAAACAAGACTTGGGGAGCATTTTCAATTCCACATTCCTGATTAAAAGGTCTAGTTTTTTTAAGGTGGATTTTTTTCCCTTCATATTTCGACAGAAAATATTTTTTTATTCTTGACCCTCCACAAGTCACCCAAGAAATCCAGGCATTCTCACCCTGAGCAAATGTGTAGAAACCGCTCAGGCCCAGCCTGGAGGTGGGTGGTGGCTGGGTGGACAGGCCCCCCAGGACAGAGCCCACCAGCTGGCGGGTGCCTTTCCTTCGCCCTCACCGGGCGCTTGCTGCTGACAGCTCCTGTACAACGTGCCAAACTGCCGTGGGCCAGGCAGGCTCAGTCCTGAGGACCACGTTCTTTCCCTTCCTCTGCCCCCACCTGCTCCCTGGTCCCCCCTCCACCTGAAAAGCCCTTCAATTTCTCTGTGTCAAAACCCACCCCCCACCCCTGCTGCGGCTCTCCTATGGCCTGGGATCTTGGGCCCGAAGGAGGAGGGCTATGACTCGGAACCAGCACTGTCAGCACTTTGAGCCTTCCTTGGTCCAGGGAAGGGTCGTCATCTAGCCCACCCCTCAGTCCTCTGCCCTCCTCACTCCTACCCCTGACTGGCAGCCAGATGGGCAGGGGGCTGCTGCAGACGCATTTCAGGAACACACCCCCGCCTGCCGGGCCTGCCGGGACCGAGGTAGGCTGGGCTCCACACTGCCCCCAGCATCTTTCCACGAAGAGTGCCAGCCCTGCTGCGGAGATGCACAAGGACACGCAGGAGAAGCCACCTGTGGAAGGGTGCTCAGCCAGTCCATGAAGCCACGAGTTCACAGAGTTTTGCTGGACTAGCCCAGGAGGGCCGCTGCCAAGAGATTGGAACATTTCACTGGAACACGACTGCCTTTGGAGGGGATCTTCAGGTGGAGCCTGAAATTGTTTTCAAAGCGATATTTAGACCCTGGGGCTTCGGGGGGCATGATTTCTCTGTTGCCTCCCCACTTCTCCTGGACCCAGCAGGCCCCCCTCAGCCCTGGGACCCCCCTGACCATCTTCTCTGTGCTCAGCTGAGATAGGAGGCCTCAGGTAGATATCCACCTTCACTGTCAAGAGACAAACCCACTGCCACCTCTCCCTTGGGGTGATTCGGCTGCTGAGTCACCTGCCTAGCCCTGTGGAGCTGGATAAATTGTGCAATAGAGTGGAGGAGGTGGTGGGCGGGTCAGGGAAGGGGCTGTCACACAGCTTCTTTGTCCCCATCACAGAAGATGGTGCACACCTGTACCAAAGCCTCCTAAACCAGGAAGTGGGTCCTTAGCCCCACCCCCGCCCCCAGCCAGCATTAACGCTCCACCAGAAACACAGCCTGATCAGAGCCAGAATTGGTGGTCCTGGGGTGGGCAGCACTGCTTGAGCCCAGCCCTGTGAGTGTATTCTGTATCCCAGAAGATCCCTAGGCGGCAGCAGGAGTGAGGCCCTGGAGAAGCCCACTTTGGTTCAGCGGGGCCTGGCACACCACACTCCCCACCTTCTCCGAGACCAGTAGCATTAAAGCTGACCGCCTCCCTCCCCACCACCAAAAAGCTGCTGATGCTTTCAGATGAGTTGATTCACCTTCCTCACCTCCAGTGGGAAGCTGGTATGAACCTCAGTAGTGCCCACACTATTTTTAAAATTTTGTTTTATGCAATAAACTGTTTCTAGTGCAGGGCCCTGACCCTGAGAAGTGCTTTGCCATGTACTGAAGGAACTGCGGCCATGTGACTTTTGAGTGATTTTGCAGTAAAGACCTGCTGTTTCTAATCTGTGGTCTGGTTTCTGAATCTGAAAGCTTCCACTGACTGGGGGAGACCACAGGCCCTCAGATACTGTCTGATAGCCTCCACTGTTCTCAGTCAGTCCCTGGGCACAGGGGAGGGCTGGAGGGGGGTGGTTATAGGTAAACATTGCAAGCAGGGGGCTTGTGTGCCAGGAGTGAGCATGGAGAATAGTAGAAGTAATTCTTCAGTCTGTCCCCCACCCTTGCCTCTCCTCTGAGTCAGCCTCCCCAACCACCACCCCCCACCCCCCGCCCCTGGCCTTGGGGTAGGATTTCAGGGCCTTTGGGAAGGTTTATTCACATACACTCATGTAACTGAAGCTAATGCCTGGAATCCCACTGTGATGGCTTCTTTCCTGTTCCTTAAATGTCAAAGCACAGACCCCTGACACTGGAACATGTGAAACCATTTCCCACTGGTCATCCAAGGTGAGAAAGAGGCTCAGGAAGGAAAGGCTTGTGAGCAGGGCCAGATTCAGGGCTCATGGTTTTAGGGCTCCAGCTGGCCTTGGCTGCCAGCTTTCCTCTGAAGTTCCAGCAGAAGTCTGGTGGGTGGGGAGGGCCTGCAGGAGGAAGCCCACTGCTGCTCTTGTAAAGACAGAAGAAGGAAACAGGCTAATTCCCAGGGAAATCAGGGTGCAGGAACTTGGGACTGAAAGATTCATGTCTGCAGTTTCCTGTCCTTGAAGCAGCCTTTCGGCCTTTGAGGGAGCACCCTCTGCCCATCGCATGAGCCCCAGCTTCCCTTGAGGGCAGGAGGTGGTGGGCTTGGAGGAGCCTTGAGGGACCTGGTGTGGAGAGGCAGGACCCAGAAGAGCACATGGCCAATGTGCTGCCTTTGGATTCAGTCATCCATCCTTAGCAAGGTGTTTCTGAGAATACTTGTTTCTCCCTTCCCCCTCCTGCCTAAAGGAGGATAGCAGATGGGGGGTTTGAGGACCCCAATTCAACCCCAAAGAGGAGGGCTCATCTCATAATAAAATTAGTGATAATAATAATTCATCAGATGTGTGTTCTTAACAATGCGATGATAACAATACGTTAGCCTGACCTGCTGCAGTCCATGAGGTCACAGAGAGTCACAACTTAGTGACTGAACAACAACAATCCTATGAAGTAGGTGTTACTGTCCCCAGTTTACAGGAAAGCAAACTGAGATGCAGAGATAAGGTGAGCATCTTGAGTTCAACCCCAGGAGGTTGCTCTGAGCTTTGACGGATTGGCTGGGGGTCGGGGAGGGGGGGCTCCTCCCCCACAAGGATCCAGGCCAGGAGGTAGGGGAAAGGGGATGGAGTAGAGCAGCGGTGGAGGGAAATCTGGCCCGCCTTCCTCCCCGCTCATCCCACCGTCCTGGCTCTGCTGCCTTCCTCCAGGAGACAGCCAGGTGTGGCCCAGGATCCCCGGGAGGTGCAGGGGAAGGGGGTGGCGTCTGCGCTCCTCGGGCGCTGGCCCGTCCCAGAGAGGACAGGAAGCCAGGACACCGGGGATTGTCTCTCGCAGCCGCAGCCCCAGCCCCGGGAGGAAGTTCTGCCGGGTGCTCTCCGCCGGTGCCTCCCTCACTATATTGTTGAACAGGAAACAGGGCAGCGCGGGAGCTGGGCGGTGGAGGAGGAAGCACCGGACGCCGAGCCCCCCGCGCGCCTGCCAGGACAAGTGGAGGCGAGGCCAGCGAGCGGACACCGAGGTGCCAGGGCCGGGCCGGACTGGGCGGGAGTGCTGATCTGGGGTGGGGAGGGGGACTGCAGGTGGCGGGGTCCTCACCCGGCAGCACCAAGCACCCTTCGCGCAAGGCGCAGGAGCCGGAGCTGAGCGGTCTTGGGAGGAGCGCGGCTCGGGACGGATCTTGCCCTCGCTCAGGAGGAGGTGGGAGGCGAAGGACTGCCCGCCGTCCTGGGGCAGGAGGGGCCCAGGTCCAGGTTCCCTGCGTCGACCCAGGCGTGGGCGCCGCTGTGACTCTTGTCTGTCTCCCAAGCCGTGGACGCAGGGCACCTCCTGGTGAAGGGTCGGTCTTCGCGCTCCAAGGACCCTCCCCGCTCCCCTGATCCCTCTCCTCTTCGCTCCCCCCAGGATCGGGGAAGGAGACGAGAACTGGGTCCCCTCCCCACCCAACCAGTGACCCCGCGCTCCGGGGAGCGTCTCTGCAGTGGGAACCCCACTCCAAGTTTTTCGAGGCCTGGCCGAGCTGAGTTCGAAAAGGGCCTGGGGAGGACGAGGATGGGACCGGAGCGGCAGTGCCTGCAATCCGGATGGTTCAGGATGCAAATAGCCTTGCTAGGACTGGGGACGCTCGGGCTAGAAGTCAAGCCGGGTCGAGCAGTCCCGAAGCATCGCGTCCGCGGGACGCAGAGCCTCTTGGAAGCCGTATCCCGAGCGTGGGGGTGGGGCGCGGCAGGGGCCGGACCCTACCCTCCCTTGGCTCCACTCTTGAACCTTCCGTGCCCCTTCGGCCGCAGCCCTCCCTGCCCTTGCCCCTCCCTCAGGCCTTCTGCTTGGGTCCCGCCTCCAAGGCCCCACCGGCCTAGGCGGATTTCTTCAGGCTCCGCCCCGCCCCTCCCAGACACCGCCGCTTCGGGAATTGAAGGCGGTGCTTCCAAGCGTCCCTCACCTTCTTTGCTCTCCTTGCCAGCTCCAGCTCCCTAAAGTCTCTCCAGCCAAGCCGTCTGAAGCCCCGCCCAAGGAGATGGCAGGGCCCTAACCTGCATCCATCCTCCGGCTCCACCCAGCCCGCCCATGGGCTCCGCGAGGCCCGCCCTGCCGACGTAAGTGAGAGGCAGGGGGTCCGGGGGAAGGTGGAGAGAAGGTTGTCCTCCTTAAGTTTGGTTGGCTTAGCTGCAGTCAGCTTAAGGACCCCGCGTCCAGGGCCCAGTGTGCTCAGTGGCTCAGTTTACACTCTTTCCCCGTCGAGGAAAGTTTGAGAAAGTAGAGAAGGAGCGCTAGGCGCCCCGCGGCCAGACCCTGTGCCTTGGGTCGCTCAGACTCAACCAGAGGCCGAGCTTCCACCTGCACCTGCTTGGTCCCAGGTCACCATCGTGGGGCAGTCGATGTGGCCGATGTAAAGGCTTGGAGGGACCAGCCTCACAGACGGGCTTCCAGTTGGGCTGTGACGCCGCTCCCCCGACACACCAGGGTCCAGGCTGAGCCTGCGAGAGGGAGAGTGGGTTGTGGTGTTCACTCCGGGATAACTTTGGGGGTCCCTTGGGTACACCGCACGGATAGTCACTATCAAAGAGTGCATTCTCTAGGGGCCACTCTCGTGGGGCAATATAGAGACCGCAGGGCAGAGGGCAGGCCGCAAGGGCCAAGCCTCTCTCTGGACGTGGAGGTGGGAGCCGGAGCGCAGGGGGAGGTGCTGGTCGGTCTGGGCGGGCGGGGCTCCGGGGTCACGTCTGTGGCTAAGCCGCTGGGAAAGGAAAGAGAAAATCCAAGAGAACCGGTTTCCCCGGCCTTGGCAGTCGCGGCCCCTTATGCCAAGGCCCTTGGACTAAGCAGGGCAGGGACACTCCCAGAGTAGAGCGAAGCGGGGGCCGCTCCCAGAACCTGCGCCCCAACTCTGTCCCCCTCGGGCCTGGGGCTCACGCGCCTTGGTGGGTGGCTGGGGCGATAGGAGCTGCCAAGGACGCGATTCCCTGAGGGCTCCTGGAAGTGTCAGGACAGGGCGGGATGGAGGTATGGGCTATTTTTCCTACTTTACAAATGCGGAAACTGAGGCCCAATTTTTATATACACGTGATGTCCCCCCCAACCAGCCTTAAAGCTTCCTTGGCTTTAAAGCCGGACCGGTGTTAACCACCATCTCCCCACCGAGGGATAGAATTTTATACTCCAGGCCGCAGAATGAAAGGGCTGTCTTAATTCCATCGCTGCGTGTAAGAATTAAAACCGTGGAGATTATTTCGTCCAAGCCCCGCGTTTTCGAGATAGGAAAACCGAGGCCCGAACGTACACGATCGTAGCTTCGGGACTCGAAGTCTTCGGGCTCCCCTGTGCGGAGCGCGGCCCTCTCGGCGGCCCTGACCTCCGCGCCCCTCCTCCTCGTCGCCCACAGGGACACGCGGCGGCCGCGATGGCGGCGGACGTCGAGGGGGACGTCTACGTGCTGGTGGAGCATCCCTTTGAGTATACGGGCAAGGACGGGCGCCGCGTCGCCATCCAGCCCAACGAGCGCTACCGACTGTTGCGCCGCAGCACGGAGCACTGGTGGCACGTGCGGAGCGAGCCGGGCGGCCGCCCCTTCTACCTGCCGGCGCAGTATGTGCGCGAGCTGCCAGCCCTCGGCCACCCCGCGCCCGCCCCGCCGCCGCCCGCGCCCCTCCAGGGCCCCGCAGCTCCTGAACCGCTCGCCTATGACTACCGCTTCATGAGCGCGTCGGCGCCCTCCGGACCCGACGGCGCCCCCGCCGAGCCCCGGGGCCGCGCGGGCTCCCTGTGCGGCCGAGCTCGACCGGGCGCGGCCACGCAGCGTCGAAGCCTGGCGCCTGGCTCGCCCGCCTGCCTGTACACGCGGCCCGCGGCGCCCGTGCGGCCCGCGCAGTCCTTGGACGACCTGGCCCGCACCGCCGCGCCCCCTGCCGGCCTCCTCGGGAGCGGAGGCGGCTTCAAGGCCTGCAGCGTGGCCGGCTCATGGGTGTGCCCGCGGCCCCTGGCGCGCAGCGACTCCGAGAACGTCTACGAGGCCATCCAGGACGTGCGCGACCCGCCGACGGAGCAGCGGCCGGAGCAGGTACGCTACCGGGAGCCGGGAGCCGGGAGACCGGGGCGGGGGTTGCTCCCATCCTCCAAGAGCCCGGACGCTGGGAGACCCCCTGAGCCTTAAGTCCCGGCTCGACGGAGCAGCTGTGTCTGCCGGCTTTAGACCAACTCGCTCACGCCGAGCCTATCTTGCTCAACCACGAAACCAGAGGGGTACAGGCTTACTCAAGATTTCTTATCTGCAGTTCCCAAATGCCAAAGCTCCCTGGAGCTCAAAAGGCTTCTGTAACTCAGTTAACGGTAGAATTTAACTTGAGCCCATGTGCGGCCGTGGGCAGCCTTAATAGTGTGAATATTCAAGTTTTGCTGTAGAAGAGCAAGTAAACCCGATCATACGGTGCCGCTCAAGCCTTGCTGCGAGCGTTATGTCCCCTGTAGCAGGTGCGGGCCCGTTACCTTTCTAAAATCCAAACCATTCCAAAACACATCTGGAATGAAATAAGGGATGGTAGCAGAATGCCGCCGCCGGCTCTACCTGCCTCGCGTTTCTCACATGAGCTTGGGCTTCGGAGGAGATAATGGATGTGAAAGTCAGGGGTCTGCTTCCTTTTTTGTCTGGTTCCAACATTTTAGTTCCTCTTTTTTTTTTTTTTAAATTTCGATGGGTTTGTTTCAGAAATAAGTCCAGTTATAGTGAAGATGTTCTTTTTTGCCTCAGAATCTGGTTATGTAAATTTGGGGATTTCTGAAATAATATTTAAATATTATTTTTAAAATAGGGGCACGTTTTAAAAACTCTTACAACCTCAAAATCCTTTGCTGGCCCGGACTTCTTCAAGTTTAGGGACTTTTCCGGGAAAGATGTTGGGGGTGGGGGGGGAGTGCACAGGCCCCCTTCTGACATCTGCCGCAGCTGTGTACTTATGGGCAATCCACTTCCTCACTCAGAGTCTCAGTTTGCGTTTAGACCAAGAGGCTAGGGGACGGTGGAGAGATGACTCCTGAAACTTGTGAGTCTCTGATTTCCTTTTTTGGACCCAATATGATTATAATAAATATTGATGCCTGCCACGTGCGGAGACTGAGTCTGGGATGCCCAGAGGAAGGATGCACCGTCCCCATCTGCAAGGCCCCGGGTCTTCCCTCCTCCTGGTCTTATGGTGCAGTGTTCAGGATTTGAGGCTACACAGACTCGAATTTGACTCTGCTGGATCACCTGCCAGCTGCTAAACGAGTCACTTCACTCCCCCCGCCACGATGCCCTCTTGTGTACACGCAGAACAATATCAAAGGATTCGAGTTGTTGAGAGCCTTAAAAGAGGTGAAGCGTGGAAGTGCTTGACACGTAGTAGGCGGTCTGCCAAGACTGGCTGAGGTCCCACTGGGTATCTTTTCCTCCGGGCCGGCTCCACCTTTGCTACAGTTTTTGCAAGGGGCAGCCCGCCCTCTGGTGGCCAGAATGGGGAACAACGTGCGGCGTGCAAGGAAAGAGATCAAGGACCCTGAGGGGAGAGAGCTGAGGAGGTGGAGGGTGACGGAGCCAAACCCTTGCGCCAAACGCCTCTGCCAGCCCACCATCTATCTGTTCCATCTGCTCTGGAATATATGGCTGCACGCCTGCTCTCTTTGCCCCCGGCGCCGCTCCGTTTCTTCCGCAGGCTCTCGCGCCTCTCCACACTCTCTGTCCTTGTGATGGTGGGAATATCTATTTGGCTCTTGGAGGTGCACTCCTCCCTTCTGGAGGTGGGGGACTGGCCTCGCTCTCTGAACCCCAGCTCCTGGCATCGAGCCTGGGCCAGAGCCTTACGGAATGTGCTGAGGAGGGACAAGGAGAGGCAGCTCCCTTAACCATGAACCTGGGCTCTGCAAGTCTGCCCAAGGGGCATCACAGCAGAGCCCAGGACCACAGTGGTAGAAGACCTCCCGCCCAGATCCCAGTACCTCCTGAGCTCAAAGGAAAATCATCCCAGCAGCCAGCGTCTCCGCCTCGAGCCTCCAGCACCTCCAGCTGCAGTGGTGTGTTAGGAGTAGGTGGACATATAGATGATCAGGGTAAGGGGTAGGGCTTGTACAGGGAGGATCTGAGGTGTCTGCCGGAGACCTGGGTTTACCACCCAGATGCTCTGCTCAGTCTCAGCTCTGGCCCTAATTCACTGTGTGACCTGAACAAATCACTTAGCATCTCTGGTCCTGTTTCCTCCCCGGTGTAATGGGAATAAGACCACGGTCCCCGTGGCCATGTTTCATTTGAGTGTCAGCTGTCGGCCTCCCTTGACACTCCATCCAGGACAAACTCCAGAGCAGGGGAGTTGGTTCCTTCCTGGGAAGGAAGTCCCACCCTGCTGTCTGTTCACAGCAGCACTTAGAGAAGGAGTTTCCTGAAATGTGAGCCTGCTTGTAATCTCCTTGGAGGAGAAAGTTCCCAGCTTTCCCCTCCATTCACTAAGTGAATTGATGGAACACCTGCCAAGCACCAGGTGAGCCTTTGGATTTAAAGGCGGCCGAGGCACAGCTCCAGCTCTGGGGGCTCATTGTTTGGGTTGGGAGACTGGCAAGAGGGGACAGATCTTCAGTGTGGGGCACAAGCCGTCTGTGATGGAGCTACACTCGAGGTGCTGAGGTGCGTGGGCAGAGGTGAGGTGCGAGAAGATGTGGCACCTTTGGGACCTTACAGGTGGGGCTCAGGGATGAGAGTGTGGGGTCGGGAGTGGATGGTGTCTTGCTGAGCAGGGACTCATGGGCTCTCGGCAGGAATTTGGGCTCTATTCTGCAGCCATTGGAAGGCTCTCAGCAGAGAGGAGAAGGGGATTGAGGGAAGACCCCTGCGGCTGGGCCTTGAGGAATGATGAGGACCTTTGCGGTCTCCCAGGCATGCAGTGGTGGCGGGAGATTTGGGAGGTAGGCTGGGTGGGACCTGGTGGCCAATGGGCTGAGAGGGGTGAGCAGGATATCAGGAGGAGCTCCAGTCTCCCAGTGTGCACTCTGGCACTGGCAGTGGTGCTGTTTGCGGCCTGGATAACCGGGGAGGAGGTGGTGGAGGAAACAGGCGATGCTCACTCTGTCCTTGCCTGGCTCCAGTGCGGGACAGCTAGGACTGCTGCCCAGGAGGAGGCCCTCAGCGTGTGATAGTGGAGCGATAGGGGTGGACAAGAGCGCCTGAGACAGTCCTGGGGCCACCGCATTCGAGACAGCCCTGGGGCCACAGTGTTTGGGCAATAGAGGGAGGAGAGAAGAGCGAAAGAGGAAAGAACAGTCAGGGAACAAGAAGGGAAAGCAGCAGAGCACTGGCCCAAAAGCCAAGGAGCGTCCAGAAGAAAAGAGAAAGTGAGATAAAGGTCATTGGGCTTTATTGGAAGTGGCCACCAGAAGGTCAGCGGCTATATTATCAGGAGCTGGTCCAGGGGTTGCTGAAGGCAGAGAGCAAAGGGTCAGAGGAATGAAGGTTGAGGACACAGGTGCAGAGTATAGACAATTCTCAGAAGCTAGGCAGAGAGGGGAGATGCTATGTGGCCAGGTGTGGGTGTAAATCTTGGGTGGAGGCTCCCCAGAATCTCCTGAGAGGGACAGGAAGACAGGGAGGCAGAGGATGGCGAGGAGGTAGTTGAAGAGATTCCACCCCAGGAGAAAGGAGTGAGGAGCAGAGGCTGGGAGCAAGGGGGGAGGAGGGGGGGAGGAGGGGGGGGAAGGGAGGGGAGGAGGAGGGGGAGGGGAGGAAGAGGAGGGGGAGGAGGAAGGGAGGAAGGAGAGAAGAGAGAGAGGGAGGGGAGGAGGGGGGAGGGGGAGGAGAGGAGGGAGAGGCATGTGTGGGTGGAGGTGATGTGGGGTCATCAGAGCAGGTGGGGACAGTGTCCAGTGGGTGGACCATCGGACAAGGGGAGAGGGTGGTGAGGAGGGCAGGATGATCGGCAGAGGCAGGGACTGGCGCCCCTAGAAGCGAGAAGCCTCTACCACATGGGGCATTTCACCAGTCACCCAGCTAGGCTAGCATGTAGTGAACGCGTGCTGTGGGTTGGCCACTGGGACACACAGCCTGGGAAGACGCGACAGCCCCTGTCTCAAAGGGGCTAACAGTTCCATGAGCTCTCACTCATCCTGTGAGCTCTCACCCTCCCAATGCTCACTTTGGCAGCGCATAAATTCAAATTGGAACAATACAGAGGAGATTAGCATGGCCCCTGAGCAAAGATGACACGGAAGTTCGTGAAGTGTTCCATATTTTTTAAAAAACTCATATTCCCAGTGGCTCGGAAGGCAGGCCTGGGCACACCCCACATTTGCCCAGAGTACAGACAGACAGAGGTTCAAAGGGGTTTAGTGACTGACCAAAGGTCACACAGCCAGGAGGAGGCAGCTTCAAGACCAGATGCATTCCTCCAGGCCCCAAACCCCACTCTGACCCCTAGGCTGAGTCTCGGCCAGGCGGCTTTCAGGCTTGGCCGCCCCATTCCTCTCAGCAAGGACAGTACAAGCCCAAGGCAAACAGGTATTCACCTTTCAGAGTGCCCGGTATGTGCCCAGCCATGTCGTGGGCACTGGGTCAGGGAGGAGGCAGGAATTCTCTGTGCCTGATGGTGAGGTGGGAGAATGAGATGTCCCAGGAGAGGGTAGAGGGCCTTCCCTGGTGGCTCAGTGATAAGGGACCCGCCTGCCAATGCAGGAGACACTATCAATCCCTGGTCCAGGAAGATTCCCTGGAGAAGGAAATGGCAACCTGCTCCAGTGTTCTTGCCTGGGAAATCCCATGGACAGAGGAGCCTGGCAGGCTACAGTCCATGGGGTCGGACACAATCGGTAACTAAACAGTAATAACAGGAGAGAAGTAGAAGCACCCCTTCCGAGGAGGGAGAGAGGGAGGAGGGGGAGGAAAGTGGAGGACCACCGGTCCTCCCGGCCCCCCACACACATACATGCTGCCAGGAGGCAGTCTGGGAACCCAGGAAGGGGCCTCTGTGACTCCTCCCCAGAGACTGCGGGGCCCACCCCTGGGCCAGGGGCCGTTCTGCCCCGGGGATTTCAGGGTGTGGTCACCACCGCGCCCTAGAACAACTCAGAGGTGGGAAGGGCCAGGCCGGCCACCTGGACTGGGGCCCGCCCCTGCCGCCGGGCATTGGCCACTGGGAGGAAGGGGTCACAGCCCCAGCCTCCGCAGCGTCTTAGGCAAACGGCCCAGGAGGCGCCGCACCTAAGCAGCTTCCAGACGGCTAGGAGCCCCAGGGCTCTCCTTCCTCCTCCTTGGCCAGACCGGTGAGTGACCAGGAAATGTGCCCTGGAGTCGGGACCCTGGGGGAGGAGGGGCGCGCCACGGCGGTTTTCCCACACCCTCCTGCGTCCCCTCCTGATCATTCTGTGAGCCCACTCCAGAAGAGAACCCACCCAGTGACCCCTGCTGCCACGTGCCCTGCCCTCCTCTCCAGATCCCGGCCCCGCACTCCGTGGGACAGACTCCAAGGGCAGCCCCAGGGAGCTGTGACCGGGATGAGGGAACTGGCCTTGGGCAGACCCAGCTGGATCCCCCTTTGGGACCAGCTGGCGGGAGGGGGGCTTCTGAAAAGGAAGGGGTGGTCAGAACAGAGGAGCAGAGGCCAAGTGGAGGGACTCATGCGTCCACTTGTCCGCCCTCCCTTCTAACAGCTCTCCCCACTGCCCAGTTAGGATAGCTGTCCTAGAGTGGCCCAGCTGGTTTCTTTATACCTGGCCTGAACTCACCCTCCCCGTGACTCACCTGCAGCCCCAAGCTAACCTGAGAGCCCCACTGCCCAGCCTATGACCTGGTTTGTGAAAGAGTAGGTCCTAGGGACCCCCCCCTCCATGCTTACCAACATTGCTGGCCACTGAGAGCCCTCCCTGCCCACTGTTCCCAAGGTGGAAAGGCATAGCCTCCAGCCCTGCAGGCTGTTGTCGCTGGGTGGTCCCCCCACCCCCAGCCCGGGTCTCACCTGGCTCCCTTCAGCTCCCAGGCCTCCTGAGACAATCTCCTGGCAAGCCCACCTGCCTCCCCACTTCCTCCCTGAGCTCTGCAGCTTGCTTCACCCTATTTCTATTTGCTCTGTTCTTCCTGGAGCTGTTGATCCAATAGTGGGAGAGGATGGGCAGTTGGTACCGAATGCCAGCCCTGATGGCTGGTCACTGTCACGTCCTGGGCACAGGAAAGCCCATGATCATGACTGGGGGTACCTGATGATCAGAACACAGTCACTGTTCCATAGCAGAGTGTTGGAGTGATTTGGAGCTGGATCTAGGTGGGGCTTCCCTGATGGCTCAGATGGTAAAGAATCTGCCTGCAATGCAGGAGACCTGGGTTCCATCCCTGGGTTGGGAGGATCCCCTGGAGAAGGGAAAAGCTATCCACTCCAGTATTCTGGCCTGGAGAGTGCCATAGTCCATGGGGTCACAAAGAGTCGGACACGACTGAGCGACTTTCACTTTCCCTTCACATTCTGCCTGGAGAATCCCATGGACAGAGGACCCTGGAGGGCTACAGTCCATGGGATTGCAGAGTCAGACATGACTGAAGCGAGTGAGCATGCACGTTCCCCCTATAAAGATAATTTGTGTGTGTGTGTTTAGTTGCTCAGTCATGTCCAACTCTTTCTGACCCATGGACTATAGCCCACCAGGCTCCTCTGTCCGTGCAGTTTCTCTAGGCAAGAATACTGGGGTGGGTTGCCATAACCCCCTCCAGGGGATCTTCCCCACCCAGGGATAGAACCCAGGTCTCCCACATTGTAGGCGGATTCTTTACCATCTGAGCCACCAGGAAAGCCCATAAAGATAGTTTGCTGCTGCTGCTGCTAAGTCGCTTCAGTCCTGTCTGACTCTGTGCGACCCCGTAGACGGCAGCCCACCAGGCTCCCCCATCCCTGGGATTCTCCAGGCAAGAATACTGGAGTGGGTTGCCATTTCCTTCTCCAAAGCATGAAAGTGAAAAGTGAAAGTGAAGTTGCTCAGCCGTGTCCAACTCTTAGCGACCCCATGGACTGCAGCCTACCAGGCTCCTCCGTCCATGGGATTTTCCAGGCAAGAGTACTGGAGTGGGGTGAAAGATAGTTTAACCCCATTTCAAATATTTGGATAATGGGGGGGATTTCAATCTAATGATTCAGGGTTTTGGTTTCTCTCCATCCATTCTGCTTTCCTAGGCTTACATGTTGGGGAGTTTTATAGACATAGGGTTGTGCCAGCGTACGCTGACATTTATGATGCACTTTTTCGCTTCCACATCTCTTGATTCAGTAAAAAGCAGGTAATGCTACCAGGCACTGGAGACGATGAAAAATCAGAGGTGGTCCCTGCCTGAAGGTAGCTTCCATTCCAGAAGGAGCGACTGACAAGTAAATGACAGTTACACTATTCTGTGGTGAATTCCAATGCAGGGTTCTATGGGGGACATGTCCAAGGAGCACCCCCCGCCTCCATCCCACATCTCTCAGGCGAGAGGGAAATCTACAATGCTGTCCAAGGAGGTGATCTCAGAGGTGAATTCTAACGGCATCTGCAATTCAGCCTCCTGAGAAACCTTCTGGACCTGGTGCTCTGTCCGTGGCAGATTTTATTTATTAATTTTGCTCATCAATGGTAATTAGTCTTTTTAGGTTTTCCACTGGTTCGCTAGTTAATTTTGGCCATGTCATTTTTTATTTTATTTATTTTTGGCAGTTTTTTATTTTACTGGGGAAGTATTCCTTTTTTCTAGATTTGTAAAAGCTCCACTTTTGTCATGGATTTCCTTCTGGCCTAGTAAATAATTTTCTTTTTTTTTTAAGTTTTCAAAGACAGAGAAAACCTGTACATTTTCTTTCTTTCTTTGGTTGCATCAGATCTTCATTGCGTCCTGTAGGATCTTGGCGGCACACAGACTCTCTAGTTGTGCCTTGCGGGCTTAGTTGCTCACTGCCTGTGGGATCTTCCTGGACCAGGGATCAAACCTGTGTCCCCTCCATTGACAGATGGATTCTTAACCATTGGGCCACCAGGGAAGTCCCTGTATGTTTTCTATACAAATGTTTTTGTATACTTAAGGGATGTAAGGTTCCATATGTACCAAATCAAGTTTATTGATTATTCAAATACATTTTCTTTATATGCTTCTTTTGTTCTGATTCTGATAGAGGTGTATTAAATCTCCGTCTCAAATTCTCTCTATAAAGTGCTTCATGTACTTTTGAAAAAAAGATTTATTTATTCATTTATTTTTATTTTTGGTTTACTGGATCTTCATTGCTGTGCACAGGCTTTCTCTAGCAGTGATGAGTGGAGGCTACTCTTCATTGAGGTCCACCGGCTTCTCACAGTGGGGGCTTCTCTTGTTTGGGGCACATGGGCCATAGAGAGTGGGCTCAGTAGTTATGGGGCACATGAGAGTGGGCTCAGTAGTTATGGCGCGTGGGCTTGGTTGCTCCGCGGCATGTGGGATCTTCCCAGACCAGGGATCAAACGCATGTCCCCTGCATTGGCAGGTGGATTCTTAACCACTGGACCACCAGGGAAGCCCTTTTCTCGTACTTGTAATAGTTTTTTGCTTTTTCTATTTAATTATAATGCTATTGGGAGCATACAGATTTTGACTGTCCTGTCATCACAGATTGTGCCTTTGTATCAGTTTGTCATATCCCTGTTTATCCTGCTTAGTGCCTGTTGCTCAGTAGCTCAGCTGTGTCTGACTCTTTGCAGCCCCATGGACGCAGCACACCAGTCTTGCCAGTCCATCACCATCTCCCAGAGCTTGCTCAAACTCATGCCCACTGAGTCGGTGATGCCATCCAAACATCTCATCCTCTGTCATCCCCTTCTCCTCCTGTCTTCAGTCTTTCCCAGCATCAGGCTCTTTGCTAATGAGTCAGATCTTCGCATCAGCTGGCCAAAGTATTTGAACTTCAGCTTCAGCATCAGTCCTTCCAATGAATATTCAGGATTTATTTCCTTTAGGATTGACTGATTTGATCTCCTTGCAGTCCAAGGGACTCTCAAGAGTCTTCTCTAATACCACAGTTCAAAAGAATCAATTCTTCAACACTCAGCCTTCTTTAAAATAATAATAATGGTTGAAAATAAAAGGACACAGAGAGATACCAGCAAGTGAAAAGGTTAAAATAAAATGAAATAAAAAGGAAGCATGACCATATTAATAACAGAAAGGT
Source organism: Bos taurus (assembly GCF_002263795.3). Lineage (NCBI taxonomy): Eukaryota > Metazoa > Chordata > Mammalia > Artiodactyla > Bovidae > Bos > Bos taurus. Next base: position 45,066,107 of record NC_037346.1, on the reverse strand, counting down.
AGAATTTCAGGTTGTATATTTCAGATACTTGCTTGTATCTCTCTGTGTCCTTTTATTTTCAACCATTATCATTTTTTTACTAAAAAAAAAAGCATATTTCTTGTGTGTATCGTATCACTAATTTTTAAACCCAAGCTGTGTCTTAATGGGATAATTCAGTCTGCTCACATTTCATTTAACAATTGGTACACTGTCCTTGATTTTATTACCAGTGGTTTGTGTTACATTTATTAGTTTACCTTGTGGTATTCTTTTCCCCTTCGATGAGGTTGCTATTGATTGCCTTTTTTCTCCTTCTGTTAATCTCTTGTCCTTCTGTACTTTCTTCGTCATTAGTGGCTTCTGCTTTTCCTTCTGGTTCCTAATCCAGTGTGTTCTAGCATGTGTGTGATGAGGATTCTTTTTCTCAGCGACCCATCTGGAACTCACAGAGCCCTGCCAGTCTGTAGACTTGGGTCTGCTTTCCAGCTTAGGGAAATCTGCTTGTTCACATGACTATTGTTTCTTTTCCTTTTTCTGTTGCCTGTTGGCTCTCCTGGCTGGATCTCCCAGTTTCTTATCTTTTCCCTCTTTACTTCCATCTCTGTGTGCTTTTGCTCTGAGGTTTGAGATATTTTTTTTCTGCTTGATCTCCCAGGCCACACATTTGAATATCAAGAGGAACTATCTTCTCCTCCAATTAGTAGTACAACAATGTATTTTAAAGTTCTAAAGCAGTCCCTTTCTTCTTCTTTTGTGCCTTACTTGAATCTCAGAGAGTTTTTTCTTCTTGTTGTTCACATTATAATTATATTTTCTGGCCCTCTGCCTTGCGAATAGCCTCAAGGTATGTGTTTTTTCTTTTAAACTAGGTTATATACTTATGTGTTTTTTTTTAATCAAAGCATTAAAAAGTATATAACAATAATTCTCATACATATCATTTTCCTTGCCCTGTTCTTTATCAGCTTAAAAGTTACCATTTTAATCAATTCTTTCTCTATTCTCCCAGAGTTGCTTTCTGCAAACACAGACTAGTATGAATATATTGATTATTTTCTGTCTGTCTGACACAAAGATAGCATGCAGGACATCTTGTTTTTTATTTATTTTTTTTTTGCCTTTTTGATTTAACCATGTGCCTTGGAGCTTGCACATAGAAAGTATCCTTCCTCATAGCTACATGCTTTCCCGTTGTAGGGATGTAGCATAAATCATTTAGCCGGTCCACTGTTGATGGATACTTGGATTGTGTCCTATCCTTTGCTATTACAAACAACATTATAATAAATAATCTTGTAAACCTGTACAGAGAAATCGCAGTGAAATCCCAAAAGTACAATTGCTGGGGCAAAGGGTAAACAGGAGGTATTTTTTAGATGTTGACAAATTGCTGCACTCAGGGCTTGTATCAATTTGCTCTCCCAGCAACACAAATGAACACACCTTTCTCCCCTCAGCCTTGCCAACTGAGTGTCATCAAAATTTTGCTTTCTGCCAATCTGATCCTAAAATACATTATCTTAAGGTGGCTTGAGTTTGCATTTCTCTTTCCAGTGAGAATGAGCATCTTTTTATGTATCTGAGGACTATTTGTTTCTATTTTTCTGTGAATGGTCTGTTCCTGTCCTTGGCCCATTTACATATGAAGTTATTGGTCTTTCTTTAAAATTGATGTCTAGGTGGTCCTTCTATAGGGAAAATAGCCCTTTGTCTATTACATGAGTTGTAATCTTGTCAAAGTTCATCTTTTGGCTTTGCTAATGAAACTTTCTCGCCACTCAAGTTTTCTTGAAATGCGTTTGTGTAGCCAAGTGTATAAACCACTTATCTTATGGCGTTTAGATTTAGAGCCTTTGTTACAAAGGCGCTTTTTTTTTTTTAAGTAGAGAATTTTGCTCATATTTTCCTCCCTGAGTATTGTTATGTCTTCACTTTTAACCTCTGAATCTTTGATACTTTGGGGGTATGTCTGAGTGGACAGAGTAAGTCCACTTTAACTCATCTTTAATTATCTTTTTTTTTTCTGGATGGTCACCCAGTTGTCCCATCCCCCTTTACTACTGACAAGTTCTTCCCACCATGATTTAGTGTGTCCTGAGTCCTAGTCATGCTGGGGTCTGATAGCAGTGGCCTGTTTGGTAGCTCTGTTTGCTCCACCTCTCTCCAGCCCCATCAGAGGAGTGATGTTGATTATATATCTTTGCTCATCAGGACTGGAGGTGAGATGCTAGAATGCCCCACTTCGTGGGGGTCCCTAGAGCAGTAGTGGTCTCTTGCCTCCTTAGCAAGACCAGCCTTAAGCACAGAGGCTACTTGGCCCACCTACTTGGCTCCCCATCAGCTCCTGGGGGCAAGGGGTCTGGACAAGGCTCACCCTGCCTTCACTCCAGGGTCCCATGGCAGGCACAGTTTGCCCCAGGATTTCCCAGGTCCCAGCCTGTCTCAGGGCCTCTCGCCTGTGCCAGCCAGGTCCTGCCCATTCATCTTCCCCAGCCCCCACTTGGTTTGGGCAGTAGAGGGTAGCAGTTAGGAGGGGAAGAGAAGCAGGGCATGTTTAAGCTGCCATATTTCCAGAATCCTTGGCCCCAGAACTGTATCTTAAAGGGAGAGAACTTCCTTTGTCTGTGATAGATTGGGAGTAGGGGGGAGCTGGAAGGGCTGGTCTGTTTTCAGATAAGAAATAATGAATACCTCGCGGAGTAGTAACACTGAGGATGCAGAAGAGTTAAAAAAGAAATTTGAAGGTTTTTTCCTTGCCTTTTATTATGAAATTTTTCAATCATATGAAAAAGTAAAAAAGAATACCGACATGAATATAATTATACCTATTACCTAGATTCAACAATGACTACTTTGTCATTGTTGTTCTATCTTTTTGTTCTATCTTTTTTGTTCTATCTTTTTTGCCAAGAATAAAATTATAAAAGTTGTAAATTCCAGGCCTCATTATATTTCACCCTTGAAAACTTCCCTGATATCAGGGCTTCCCTGATAGCTCAGTTGGGTAAATAATCCGCCTGCAATGCAGGAGCCCGTGGTTTGATTCCTGGGTTGGGAAGATCCCCTGGAGAAGGGATAGGCTACCCACTCCAGTATTCTTGGGCTTCTCTTGTGGCTCAGCTGGTAAAGAATCCACCTGCAATGAGGGAGACCTGGGTTCTATCCCTGGGTTGGGAAGATCCCCTGGAGAAGGGAATGGCTCCCCAACTCCAGTATTCTGGCCTGGAGAATTCCATGGACTCGCAAAGAATCGGACACGACTGAATGACTTTCACTTCACTTCACTTGAAAACTTCAGCATGCATCTCCTAAAAATGATCTTTTTCTCTGTAACCATGATACCATTACGTTAATGCCTTAATGTAGTCTAAGATTCAGGCCATAGTCAAATTTTCCCCATTATCCTAAGACAAGTCTCTCATAGCCCATTCAAACCAGAATCCAATCCTATGCATTCATTGCGTTTGGTTGAACTCTCCCTAGACAACCCCTTCCTTTTCCTTCTGCTCTGACACGGACAAAGAGACAGACCAGTTGTTGTGTAAGAATGTCTGTTTTATTTATTCTTAAAATATTTATTTATTTGGCTGCTCCAGTAGTAGTGGGTACATGGCATCTTCAATCTGCCTTGCCGCATTCGAGATCTTTTTTAGTTGTGACATGTGGAATATTTAGCTGAAGCACATGAAATCTTTAGTTGCAGCACGTGAACTCTTAGTTGTGGCATGTGGAATCTAGTTTCCTGACCAGGGATTGAACTCAGGCCCCCTGCATCGGGAATTCGAAGTTTCAGCCACTGGACCACCAGAGACATCCCAGAATGTCTGTTTTAGATTTGAATGTTGGCTTCTGTGGTGATGTTCCCATGTTCCTCTAACCCTGGTGTTACCTGGGGACTGGTGAGTCTGAAAGGTTTCCCTAAGTAGGGTCGCCAGGACTCTGAGACAGATGAGACAAGAGAAGCAGGTGATTCCTCCTCAGCACCAGAGGTGATGCTGAGATGGGGAGGAGGAGGAAGATGAACTCAGTTTGTGTATCTTTTCAGTGTATCAAGGACTTCCCCGGGCAGTTGGATTGCTTAACCTGGAGATACAGTTGAAAGCTGTTAACCCAATAAAGTGGGTTGAGCTTTCCCAGGACAGTCGGGTGAGAAGCAGAGATGAGATAGCAAGCACCCAGGAAACAGGCAGAGGAAGGAAGCAGACCAAGAGGCCATAGCCTGAGGCATCCAGGAGTGGGAGGATGATAAAGACTACATGCGAGAGGAGCCAGGCCAGACCAGGACCAAACTTGCCCTTGAGGAGGTTGTAGGAGACCTGAGGGAGGGGTTGGAGGTCTGAGAGAGCAGATGGTGAGATGCTAGGTGAACAGACTCCTTTGAGAAGTTGGCTCTGAACAGAAGGAGGGGAGGGCTGGTTCCAGTGTTGTAGCCACGCATTCCGGGAAACAAACTCACTCAGAAGGACAATGCAGATAGTGGAGGGGAAATAAACTCACTCAGAAGGACAATGCAGATAGTGGAGTGCAGTTTATCACACTGGCAGGCCCAAGGCAGAGTCTTCTCTTAGCCAAGGATCCCGACCAGTTTTTGTGAAAACCTTATATACCCTAAGCATATGTGCCCAAACCCACCTCCTCAAATTCCCTGAACCTAATCTGAACAAAGGAAAAAGAAAGATACAATCAAAGTTAACCTGTGATTTATATGTCTTAAACCTAGGTAGTTAATAGTGGACAATTATCAATAGGCTGTGGTCATACCCCAATAAGCTTAATAGAATGTATGATTCTATTCGGTTACACAAATAATTAGGATATTCTTTTAGGCGATGGAGAGCCCTGAGGTTCTTCCTTTTGGGGGGCCTGGTTTTCCAGTTGGTATGTTGTTTCCATAGATACTGGGCATACCATAGAGACTGTGGCTCAAAGTCCACAGTCTGGCCCAAGATGGAGTCCTGCTTTCAAGATAGAGCCTGTTCTGTTTCCTCCTTCACCAGGGGCACACTTTTTTATTTCCCAAGGTAGAGAGACCTTGAGTTTGTTGAAATGCCAAAGGGACAAAGGCAGTCAGGTGGATGGGACTGGAGATTTGAGATGAGGCAACTCCTGAGCAGATGAGAGTCACTTGGGTTCCCAGGGCTCAGGTTGGGGAGGTCGGCTTGGACAGGCGGACCCTGAGCCCCCATCGGGGAGGGAGAAGGACAGGCGAGCACAGGGGCAGGTTGGCTGGAGGGGGCGGCAGAAGATGACCACCCTGTCACATTGTCCCGCCTCCTGAGGTTGGCTCAGGAGGGTCCTTGACAGACCGTTTCTTTTTAACTCATCAGTTGTTCAGGCTGCACTGGGTCTTCACTGCTGAGCGCAGGCTTGCTTCAGTTGCGGTGACTGAGGTCCACTCTCTAATCCCCGTGCTCGGGCTTCTCTTTGTGGTGGCTTCTCTCACAGGCTACAGTAGTTGTGGCACGTGGGCTTAGTTGCCCCGTGGCACATGGAATCTTCCCAGACCAGGGATCAAGCCCATGTCCTCTGCACTGGCAGGTGGATTCTTAGCCGCCAGACCACCAGGGAAGTCCGACAGACCTCTTCTGATTCCTCCCGGCCCAGCAGCAGGAGACCTCCTGGGTGTCTGCCAGCCTTACTCAGAGCCCAGGGGGTGGTGAGTGGTGAAGGGGCTCCACCCCAGGCCTCACCCGGGAGGAGCAGGCCAACCAGACAGCTTCCCGAGGACACCAAGAGGCTAGGGGCAGAGTCTAAAACCAAGGGCACTCACTCAAAACCCGAAGTCAAGAAAAGCAGAAATGTAACCCAGCTCTCTTCCCCAAGACTGCAAGTGGGTGTGGGAACTAGGGCATCAGCTTGGCTCCTTCACACCAACCAACCCTATGAGAGAGGTGAGAATGACAACCTATTGAATAAAGAGACTGAGGCCCAGAGATCCCAGGGGTCTCCCAGAGAGAAACTGAGGCAGAGTCTACACAAGACTGGAGTCCATTCTGGACTCCAGCTCTATTCTTTTTTCCTTTTAATTGAATGGAGCTTCTGCCCCAATTCCAGGAGAAGAACGTCACCCCAGGTCATTTACGATCGGAATCTCATCACACTAGATGCCTCTGGGGGGGGCGGGGCCAGGCATGGCTACGGTTTGAGAACCCCTGCTGGCTGAGCCCCAGCCTCCCCACAGCACGTTGGTGACAGCGTGGCTCTGGGTTAGGGGTGGGTACGGAGTGAGACCTGGACTCTGTCCTGGAGAAGGTGTGCTCAGAGGAGGGGCAGACGCCAGACCTCGGGCGGTTCGGTACATGGCTAAGTCCCTGGGGGCAAAGATCACCATTCATTTCCGCCCCACCCCGCCCACCCCAGCTGGATGGCAGAAAGTAGGCTCTCAGGCCCAGAGTCAGCCAAGGAGGACCTGTCCCCCCTCCTCCATCCAGCCCTTCTCGCCAGTCCCTGGGCTAAGTCACTGGTCTGCAGGCATTTCCCTTGCTTCTGGCTCCAGAGAGCAGAAGGGATTTTCTGGTGGCACCTGCTCCTGACACTTCAGTGAGGGTTTTGGGAAGTTGGGTGAGGTGCTGCTGGCTTCTTCTGTTCCTCCCCCAGCGTGTGCCTCTGGAGGCATGAGGGTGTGGTGAGCGAGGAGGACCCTGCGGGGGAGCTGCCGTGGTCCCCACCTCCTCTCACTGGGGGAGGGGCAGCCTCCTCGGTAACCCAGACTGGCCGGATCTGTGTGGGGTTGGCTCCATCCCTGAAGGGTGGGGCCAGAGCCCAGGGGGAGAGCTCAGGTGTGGGAGCCAGGCCTCTTACAGAGGAGGGGCAGCGGGCGGGGTGCTGGCTGCCTTTCCTGTGGTCCCAGTCCCCTCCGGCCACTGTCACTCCTGGCCTCTGCCTCGGGGAGACCCTGTCGCTCCTGGTTTCTGCTGCAAGCAGACGCTGCTCCCCAGTTGCACCTGCAGGGCAGTGCCGAGGGCCTGGGTTCCCACCCCAGTCCTCCTCTGTCCCTTCCCCACCCCAGCTCCTCCCTAGTAGCTCAGCTGCCTTGGAATTTACAGTGGCTCTTCCCATCTGTCTTCCGGCTTGACTGCACCTCTCTAGGTGGCTGTGTGTGTGTGTGTGTGTGTGTGTCCCCTGGCCCTCCAGGTGGAGACAAAGTGACGTGTCATATGTGTTATAAGTGTGAGAACTCCAGGTCTCTCGGGGGGGATTAGTGTGTCTCTGGGCCACTGGCTTCTAGGTTGGGGCACAGGGGATGGTAGAGAGATGGTACTGGAACTCTGAGGGCAGAGTAGGGCACAGGCCCCAGACTTGCTCTGGATGGGGTCTCCCCAAGTGTCCCACACCCTGAATCCATGCCAGGCCTGGCTCTACTTGGGTGTCCCCATGCTGAGCCCACAGTGGGTGCAGGGGAGGACAGCCCGGGGGATGTGGGCCAGGGAGGAAGGAGAGTCAGGGCTCTGGGCTAGAGGATGACTGGTACGTGAGATGAGGGCCCTGGGATCCTGGTGGAAGGGTAAAGGTCAGAGCTTCCTGTTTAGCCACTGCCTGAGTGCCTTCGGGCTGGCGGGTGGTGGGCACTTGGGGCTGAGGAGGGAACACCTCTGAGGGGGTTAATGAAGAAAGATGGACCCAAGGGCTTGGAGGACAGACCACAGTTGCTCACCCAGGACAGGGTGTGTCCTCTGAGCACCCACCTGCTGAGCACCCACCTGCTGAGGGGTGAAGAGACAAGAGGCTAGAAGGAAGCTCTCATGGTAGGATGGGAGAGCTAGTCCATGCCCCCTTTCTCTGGTCCATGGAGAGTGGGGAAGGGGCCTGGGCATACTTGTGCACGTGTGTGGGCACACCGGTGGGGGTGGACACATGCGTCTGGTGACCAAGGTTGCAGGAGGCAGACCCAGGCGGTCAGGCGAGTAGATGGCGATGTGGTCAGAACCCCTCTGGTCTTCCACGTGGCTGGAGGGATCTGGACCCAGCTCCCTCTGAGACCATATCTGCCCAAACCCCTTCCTCTTTGAGATTATCCCCCCCGCACCCCCCCCCGCCCCTCCACATACAAGCTTCCTCTTTTCCATCACATCCTCCCTGGGCGTTAGGGGAGTCGATGGCCATTCATTGTCCAGTCTCCTGCAGCTCAGGCTCCAGCTGCCCCCTCTAGCAGCCCCCATCTGTGCAGCCCACCCTTCCCCCACCAGCGGGCCTAATGCCATCCTCCATGAAGCCTGCCCCATGCCTGTGTCTGGGCCTGGGATTCAAAACTCACTGGTAATCAGAGCGCTGAGTGGGGTGGTCTGTGGTTTCCCTGGACATAAAAATACCCCTGACCGGAGGCACCCCCACCCTGTCTCAGGCAGCCTCTGTCTCAGGCAGCACTTCCGCAGCCCTGACAGGAAATGGGCTGGAGGCTCAGCCTCCCGCCATCTCAAGGCAACTTCTTGTTTCCCTGTTGCCCTGTGCCAGTCCTGGGGTTGTGCCCCTTAACTCCACCCACAAAGCCTTCCCAGGGCTGCATCCCAGCAGCTCAGAGGGGACAGGATGGTGGACATCACCGCCAAACTGACCAAGAGGCAGAGTCGGGACCTGCGGGGACAGGTAGGGGACCCTGGCACTGGGGGTGAGCTCAGCCTCTGATGGGGATGGCAGAGGGGCCTGTGTGGTCCAGGGGCTGCCTGTCGAGCTCAGGGAGCAGAGTCAGGAGCTGGGAGCCTCACGGAGGTTGGGACTCCTGCCTTCTCTCCTCTTTCCTTCTCCGAGGCTCCACTTGTCTCCCCAGGGGTGGCATAGGGATGCTGAGAGGCAGTGATCCGCTTGGGGATGGTGAACGGGGTCGGGGGCGTGGAGAAAGGGGCAAGCCTGTCACCTGCTTGTGGGCAAAGGGAGGAGACTGGTGATGAGAGCAGCTGGAGGGCTGGGGGAACTGGGTAGCTGGATGCGGTGATAGCCGGGCCCTCTTGGCTCTGTTCTTGGTTCTGAGGTGGGAGACCACTTCTTCTTTTCCATTCAGAGTCCCCTGTGTCTCTCACCTGCCTGGGGTGTGAGCCCCCAGAGCCCCTGGTGCCCCAGGCAGGCCCTGTGGACAGGCTGTGTCTGTATCTGGCCTGGGCCTCCAGGAGTTGGGGGTGGGGAGGCAGCCCTGCTCCAGTCTGGCCGAGCTCCCCCCTGGAAGGCCTGAGGGCCTGGAGAGCTTGGTTCTGCCTGGCTTCCAAGAGCCAGTCTGCACCTGGCTGAGACTGTGCCAGGAGAGGAAGCCACCTCTGTTTTATTAGTAGCACTGTGGGCGCTGTACAGAGAGTTCTAGAGTTTGAAGGGGCCTCAGGGCTACTTCAGTCCAGCTCTTTCTGCAGGGCTGCGGCAACCCTAGCAGGGGTTGAACTCCACTCACCTACCTCACAAGAAGGCCCCTCATAACCTGCCCAGGCAGCCTGTGTCTCTGGGGCAGCGCCAATCCTTAGACTGCACTTCCCTCTAAGGGGCATTGCCTGGCCCCCGTTTGGCCTCTGATTGTAGTCTGGAGCCCCACGGTGTAATTCTGTGTCTTCTCTTCCTGCTGACAGCCCTGTCACATGGGTGGGGGTGGGGGGCGGGGCAGGGGCTAAGTGTCTACCTCCCAAATCTCCTCTGTACCAGCTGGGGATGTTCCTTGTACAAGATTCCCATCAGCCCAACCAGCCTGGGACTCCCCATGGACTCAGCCAAGGCCAGCAGCCTGGCCATGTGGAAATCCCCATGTCCAAAAGCCTGTCTCCTTCATTGGTTCCCTTCCAGCTCCTGTCCCAGGGACAAGCAAGGTCACTGCCTCAGTGGGTCCAGCTGGGGTGGGTAGGAGGTATGTCTGATTATCCACCTGCCTCCACCTACTGCCTCCATCCTGCCCTCCCCAGGATTTTCCTGGTTTCTGTGCCTGAATGCTCATTTTCAGGAAGTTCTTGCTCAGAGCTAAACCCAGTCTCTCCTGTAGTGTCAGGTGTGTTTGGGTTTCTTTTTTTTTTTTTTTTTTAATATTTATTTAGCTGTGTCAGGTCTTAGTTGAAGCATGCAGGATCTTTCGTTGCAGCTCACAGACTCTCTAGTTTCGGCACGTAAGTTCTAGGTATGCTTGGTTTTTGTTTGTTGCTAAGTTTGGCATGGAATTGACTTGCATTTCCTGGTGGCTTAGACTGTAAAGAATCTGCCTGTAATGCAGGAGACCTAGGTTCAATCCTTGGGTCGGGAAATATCCCCTGGAGAAGGGAATGGCAACCCATTCCAGTATGCTTGCCTGGGGAATCGCATAGTCAGAGGAGCCCGGTGGGCTACAGTCCATGGGATCACAAAGAGCGACTATCACTTTCACTCAAGCAGTGAGTGTTTCTGGTGGATTGGCTGTGTGCCTCGGGGCATTGGACTGTCTGCTGGGTGGTCAGCTGTGGTCAGTTACATCATCCTGGGTCTAGATATCAAGAATCTCTTGCCTTTGAGGGGACAGAGAAGGTAGACAGATGGGTGGACGATGAACGGACCACCAAGGCAGAATGCCATTGGGCCCAACAGAATGACTAACCAGAGTGCCAGCTGGTTAGACTTCTCACCGGAGGGAACACACTTCCCCCAGGTGAGACTTGTGAGCTGAGCACCAGCAGAGGATCAGGACTTGGACAGACAGGGAATTGAGATGCGGGGGTGAGGGTGGGGTGGGGGCGGGGGGCAGGTTCCAGAGTGTGGGAACATCTGGAGCAAAGGCACAGGTCAGGGGTGGCGGGGGGAGCACTGATTAAGAAGATGCCTTTTGTGTCTGGGGGAGGGTCAGCAGGCTGGTGTGGTTGGAATACAGGATGCCACAGGAGAGCTGTTGTGGACAGAGAAAAAAGAAGTGGTTTGGAAGGTCCCATTTCAGCCAGACAGGAGTTCGTGGGGCGAGGGAGCAGAGTGGACTGGGAGGAATGCTCAAGTCTTCTTGCCACCTCCAGGCCTGGGGCCCGTCACACCATCTAAACTGGTAACACCCCCTTCTATTTTTGCTTTCTTGTCAGCAGCAGTCATCACCGAGGTGCAGTGCATTTCCTTACCACTCTGCTGGGTTCCTTCCCCACCCCACACACCATTCACACGCGTGTGCACTAGTGTAGCAGCCCCACCAGGGCAGATTTGTGTCTGATTGTCCACGGCTGCATTCCCAGTGCCCAGACCTGTGCCTGGCACAGAGCAGGCAGATCTTTGCTGGCCAAATGGATGCTTTTGCAGGCCCAGTGAGGTTGCATTGAGCAGGACGCACTTCCCCTCTTGAGTAGTTTATAGCTGAATGAAGGTGTTACAGAAATGGAGGAACTTCTATGATTTGTTGTTTTAAAGAGATTTATTGTCCAAAAAAAAAAAATTGTTGCTGCAAAAAAGAAAAAATGAAACAAAACCAAACCCAGTTCCTATAATTACACAACCCAGAGATAACCTCTGTTAACATTTTGGAGAGTTACTTTAAAAATACAAAATGGAAATTGTGCTAAGTTTACTATTAAAAAAAAATTTTTTTTAATTTGTCTGCATCGGGTCTTAGTTGCAGCAAGGACACAGCATCTCCATTATGGCATGTGGGTGCACAGGCTTCTCTCTAGTTGGGGCTCATGGGCTTTAAAGCCCTTGAGCACAGTAGTTGTGGCACATGGGCTTAGTTGCCCCTTGGCATGCGGGATCTTAGTTCCCTGAACAGGGTTCAAATCTTTGTTCCCTGCATGAGAAGGTGGATTCTTCTAGACCACCAGGGAAGTCCCCGAGTTTACCATTTTGAAATATGCTTTTCCCTTATAACATTAGGCATTCTTAGAACACAGTATTAATCTCATGCTATTCTGCTGTCTGGAGTTTGATAGTGTCATTATTTTTCTTTCTAATGGGTACTAGGCTGGGTGTGGTGGTCACACAGGAGAAATCTCAGGAAAGATCTTAAACCTGACACCTGAGCTGAGTCCTAAAGGAGGAATAGGAGTCAGCCAGGTGAGAAAGGGGGTAGGGAGAGGTTCAGGGTGTGAATGAGCTGAGGTCTGTAGCAGACACAGCAGAGAGGGTGGGGGCCTCTAGCAACTGGGTGCTGCTGGAGCTTAAAGTTCAAGGTAAGGGCCAGGAGTGGCAGGAAATATAGGGGGGAAGACAGTCCGGTGATGGACGGCCTCTGGTGCCCTGGTAAGGGCCTAGACTTTGCCCAGCAGGCAGCAGGGCGCCCTGAAGCCGTCAAGCATGACCAGGTTTATACTCTGTGTAACTGGACCCTGCAGAGGGTAAGGGTTGCCGGGCGAGGTGGGCGCGGGGGGGCGTGCCTAGCCAAAGTGGGCGGATCTGGCTCTTGACCCCGCCTGTCTCTCCCACTTCACTTTGCTTTGGTAGGGTGGGGAGAGACGCATACCCTTTTTTTTGGCCCTTCCTTCTCTCTCTCTCATCTGGAATGGATTCTGAGGTCTGCAATTCCTGTACTGGGGAAGTGTCAGCTCCAAATCCAAAACCAGAGGCAGTGTGGGTTCCAGTTCCGGAGCTTTTTTGGAGAAGGAGGAGGGAGGGCTGGGTGTTCTTGGTGGGGGTTGTAGAAGGCAGCAGGGCCCCGCCCTCAAGTATCCTGAGGCCATTTCTCTGTTCCAGTCTTTGACTCACACCTGTGAGTGTGCAGCTGGGAGAATTTAGCTGTTAGTATTTTACTATTGTTAATAATTAATGTAGCTGCCCCACGCTTCTGGGGCACTTCATATTTTACAAAGCACTTTCCTGAACAAGTCCTCATTCTCTCTTCACTACGATTTCCGGAGCGAGGGCAAGGCACACATTTTGCATTTGGGGGAACCGAGGCCGAGAGGTGCTGAGACTTGCTGAAAGTTGCCGAGTGGCGAGTGTGCGAGTGGGGACAATGTGACCGCTGAGCAGCCCCGAAGGTCACGTCTCCTTCCTCCTCGAGCAGGTGGACGAGCCCCCGGAGCCCGTGTACGCGAACGTAGAGAGGCAGCCTCCGGCCACATTGCCCCGCGCTTCCGCGGCCCCTCGCGGTGTGGGAGACTCGGTGTGGGAGACACACACGGACGCGGGCACCGGACGCCCCTACTACTACAACCCGGACACGGGCGTGACCACCTGGGAGTCGCCCTTCGAGGCTACTGAGGGCGCCGCCAGCCCGGCCACGTCCCCGGCCTCGGTGGGCAGCCACGAGAGCCTCGAGACCGAGTGGGGCCAGTACTGGGATGAGGAGAGCCACAGGGTGTTCTTCTACAACTCGCTGACGGGAGAGACGGCTTGGGAGGACGAGTTAGAGGACCAGCTGGAGGACGAGCAGGAGATGCAGCCGGGCCTGGGCCCCAGCAACCAGAGGGTGAGGGGCGGGGCCTCGTTCGAAGTGGGCGGGACCTTGTCAGGATGGGCGGGGCTGACTTTCAGGGCCTCTGACCCGCCCCCCCCCCCCCCCCCCCCCCGTCCTGCCCACAGCCCTGGGGACTGAGAGGGAGGGGCCTTGGTGGGTGGGGCTATCACTGAGCGCCTTTGACCCCATCCCTCTCAGCTCGGGAGAACTAGGGTGGGGGGCGTGGCCTGGGCCGAAAGGGCGGGGCGCCAGAAATTCTGGCTCTGAGAATTTCTGGCTCTTCTGCTCCCTGCAGCCCCCCACCCCTGAGACGGACTACCCTGATTTGCTGACCAGTTACCCAGAGGAAGACTATTCCCCCGTGGGCTCCTTCAGTGAGCCTGGCCCCGCCTCTCCCTTTGTCACACCCCCAGGCTGGTCTTGCCATGTGAGCCCAGATGGGCAGACGGTATACACCAACAACATCACCGAAGAACAGGTAGGGGCAGCGGGCAGATGGGTGCAGACTGTCGTGGGGTCGCTTCCCTTACCACTCTATACTGAAGTTCCCGCATGGGTTCCATGCCAGCCCAAGACTCCTTGGGGCGGGGTTGGGCTCTGGAGGGAAACTTTTGTTCCCCTATCCTGTGAACTAAGCGGCCTGACCATCCCTTTCCCCACAGTGGGTGAGGCTGGAGAACCAACATGGGAAGACTTACTTCTACAATCCAGATGACGCCTCCGTTCAGTGGGCCCTGCCCCAGGTAACCAACTGGGGAAAGGAGAGTGCCTGGGAGAGAGGAGGGGGCTCAATATGACAGTGTCTTTCTTTCCAGGTCCCAGTCCCTGTCCCTGCCCCTCGAAACAGCCACAAATCCAACCAGAACAGTGAGACCCCAGCCCAGGCCACCCCCCCAGAGGAGAAGGTAAGGGAGGGGGCATGTAGGACCTGGCAGGACCCCACAGAAAAATTGGGGTGTTTCTGGAGGTTCTGCGATTAGGTCTGGAGGCACATCACCATAGGCCCAAGCACTACCCTGGGCTAAAGGAACCTGGGTTCTGGGTTATCCCAGACTCAGAGCTGGACAGGCTGGGGGCTGGTAGGATGTCTCTCCTGCTGCTGCGGCTTCTGTGGAAGCAGGCACCCCCCACCACTGGCCAGGTGCCAGCAAAGAGGGTTCAGTGGAGACTCAGACTCGACCTGTGAGGAGCTGCTGGCTCCTGTGAGGGAGAGTGGCTCCTCCCCTTAACTACCTCCTCCTTCGCCCTCTTTCTCTTAAGATCAAGACTCTGGACAAGGCAGGCGTGCTCCATCGCACCAAGATAGTGGACAAAGGAAAGCGGCTCCGGTGAGAGCTCAGCTGCCTCCAGACCCCGCGGTGGGCCTTAATGATGATGTTCACTGAGCACCTCCTATATGCCAAACTCTTATTAACCCTTTATGAGGTCCTGCGAGGACCCTGAGGCACAGAGAGATGACTTGCCCAAGGCCCCTTGACTGCCAGGTGTTAGCCCTGGGAGTCCACCTCTCATGACTGGGTGCTCCAAGCTGTGTTCTTAAACTCTGTGCCCTGATCCTGAGGGTGGAAGGGGGGCGCCTCAACCCAGGACCAACCCAAGCCCTGCCACCACTGCCCCTACCCAGGAAGAAGCATTGGAGTGCCTCCTGGACAGTGCTGGAGGGTGGAATCCTGACTTTCTTCAAAGATTCGAAAAACTCAGCTGCCAGTGGCTTGGTAAGGCCCGGACCTCCAGGGCAGGGGCCACCCCATCTGCTCTGACTCCCGAGGGGCTTTGCTTAATCAAGTTTGCCGAAGGCTAGGTCTGAGACCATGGAATGTGAGGGTCCAGGGAGCTGGGCCTTGGCAGGGGCAATGAGAGCAGATCACCCCAGGACAAGCATGTCCAGTCACGTCGGGTGTGGGAACCAGTCCTTGAGGATGGACAGCTCCAGCCTGGTGGGCAGGGAGACTGGAAACCAGATACACCTGCTCGCAGAGATGGGACTACACTCCTTTTTCCTTTCCTCTCCTAGGTGGGCAGATAGCAAACAACCAGCCAGCCCCCAGGCTCCATGGTTCTAGGAACTCTTGGGTCTCTTGCCTCCAGAGCCATGACCCTCATTGTGCCTAGAGCCAAGGGAGCCTGGTGGATTGGAGCCAGGATGCTGTGACAGGCCGGAGCTGAGCTGCAGGCGTCCTGAAACCCAACCCTTTTTCCCTTCGC
Organism: Bos taurus; assembly: GCF_002263795.3. Classification (NCBI taxonomy): domain Eukaryota; kingdom Metazoa; phylum Chordata; class Mammalia; order Artiodactyla; family Bovidae; genus Bos; species Bos taurus. The sequence goes on along the minus strand of NC_037346.1, from coordinate 45,050,620 downwards.
AGAGGCAGCCTTCCAAGCTCTCCACCCCTGAATTCACAGTGGACCTGAAGGGGGCCTCTCTCACCTGGGCCCCCAAAGACAAATCCAGCAAGAAGAATGTGCTGGAGGTGAGTGGTGGGGGTGAGGAGGAGGAGAGGGAGTCTACTGATGGCTTAGGGTCCTCACTAAGCAGGTCCCCCCTGAGCAGGGGGACCCTGGCAGAGCTAAGGCTGGAATTCTCGGGCCTCAAAACCAAAGCTGTCCCCACCTTGGGAATCTGTCCACAGTGTTTTCTGGCATCAGGATTCTGCAGCTCCTTCTCCAGGAGCAGAGCTCCCTGGAGCCCTTTGTCCCCGAGTAGAGGTCCCTGGGGAATAACACTGTCATGTCTGGAAGGGCACTCCTCATCCCACTGCTTTGGCCTGAGACAGACAGGAGATGCTGGGTCCCCCCTACTCAAACTGATAGGCTGAGACACCTCCTCTGGCTGGTTAGAGCCCAGCTTCCAATCGGAAGTGAATAAACCAGGGCAGGGCAGTGGACACATTTCTCAGGCTCCCCCTCAGGAAGAGAGGCCAGATGGGGCCCAGGCAATTGCCTCTCAGGCCACTGTCCATGTGTTGTCTTGTTTTTAAACTACTCTTATCCTCACCTGGGCTTCTCCAGGTGGCACAGTGGTAAAGAATCTGCCTGCCAATGCAGGAGACGTAAGAAATGTGGATTCGATCCCTGGATTGGGAAGATCCCCTAGAACAGGAAGTGGCAACCCACTCCAGTATTCTTGCCTGGAAAATTCCAGGGACAGAGGAGCCTGGTGGGCTACAGTCCATGGGGAGCAAAGAGTCAGACATGACTGAGAAATTAAATAGGCAAGCACTCTCACCTCACTCTCCAAGTCAAGCACTCTCACCTCACTCTCCAAGTGTTTTGAGGCAGCTCACAATGAAAATGCATATAGGTGAGGTGGTAAAAGCTACTGAAAAGCCAGGAGCAGGAAAAACAAGTTAGAGGAAGAGGGCAGTGTGGAGTGGGATTAGGAAACAGGGGATGTACAGATACTAAGGTTACTGTTGCTGAAATAAGTCAGCTCCTCGTTTCCTGGCAGCCAAAGTGAAACATGGCTCTCATTATTGGGTCAGGGGAGTGAGGGGAAAACCATTCTAGATTTTGAGGGAAATCAAAGCATTTTCCTAACCCTTGGCTCTAGAAGAAATTTTTAGTGTGCAGCTCTTCTAGTTTAGTAAGGGACTCTTCGGGTTGCTTCAGGTAACATTTGCTGAAAGCCAAAAAATGCATGACCTTCCATTTCAGCTCAGAAAAAGCAATTCTGCAAGGAGCTTGAGTGTGTTGTTTAATGATGGTTCACCCACCTTCACTCAGTTTTAGAACCAGAGTATCCACAGAGCAGGGGCTTCCCTGATGGCTCAGTGGCAAAGAATCTGCCTGCCAATGCGGGAGGCGTGGGTTCGATCCCTGAGTCAGGAAGATCCCCTGGAGGAGGGCATGGCTACCCACTCCAGTATTCTTGCCTGGAGAATTCCATGGACAGAGGATCCTGGCAGACTACAGTCCATGGGGTATGACATGACTTAGGAACTAAACAACAATAATCCACAGAGCAGAACTGGAAACCAGTTGTATCTCCTGAGCTCTGATCAGTAGGTCTGGAGGCTTCCCCAGGCTCCACCGAGTAGAGCTCTATGATCGACTAGCTTTGTCTGTTGTGAACATCAGATTGAGGAGGGACATCATATTTGAACTGGAGGGAAAGTCTTCAAACAGTACTCTCTGAATGTCACCTCTCTGACTGGGTTTTTGATGAAAGTTTCAGAGTAGACACTTCTGAGTTGTCTTTTCTGGCAAAGACCAGAAGGCAGATGGTGCTGTTGGAAGCGCCTCAAGCTGACAGGAAGGCTGACAGTCTGGAATGGAAATCCTGGAGTCCCCTGCTTCCCACTGGCTGGCAGTCATCTTCCCTCCACTGGGGTGGAAAAAAAGTGAAAGTGAAAGTCATTCAGTCGTGTCTGACTCTTTGTGACCCCATGGGTATACAGTCCATGGAATTCTCTAGGCCAGAATACTGGAGTGGGTAGCCTTTCCCTTCTCCAGGGGATCTTCCCAACCCAGGGATCGAACCCAGGTCTCCCTTATTGCAGATGGATTCTTTACAGCTGAGCCACAAGGGAAGCCCAAGAATACTGGAGTGGGTAGCCTAACCCTTCTCCAGGGGGATCTTCCCAATCCAGGAATTGAACCAGGGTCTCCTGCATTGCAGGCAGATTCTTTACCAACTGAGCTATCAGGGAAGCCTGCCACCTGTAGGCAACTAAAGATTTTTCTCAAGTATGCATGCATGCTAAGTCACTTCAGTCGTGCCCAACTCTTTTCAATCCTATGGACTGTAGCCTATCAGGCTTCTCTGTCCATGGGATTCTTCAGGCAAGAATACTGGGCTGGGTTCCCGTGTCTTCCTCCACGGGATCTTCCCGACCCAGATATAGAACTCTTTCATCTCATTTGCATTAACAGGCAGATTCTTTACCACTAGTGCCTCCTGGGAAGCCCTTTTTTAGGAGACCGCCCTAAATACTGTATCATCGAGGATGGCCAGTCTTCCTAGTTGTCCTGGTGGCCCCTGACAATAGCTGGCTTGAGTTCTGCCTGCCTGTGCAGTCAGCAGAATGCATGTCTTGTACAATATATAGATACATAACTAGACAGATTTGCCTTCCATGTGAAACTTGAATGTGAACTGATTACCGCTTTTGAGACAGCTGCCAAAAAGAATGGCAATTGTTTTAGAAGCATTGTTAGGCCATTTGTTCTCTGGAATAACAGATAGGGCCCCTCTCAGTTTAGATTAGAATGAAGTTGCGCTCTCTGCCCACTGAAGGTTCTCTGGTCTTTGCAGGGAGGAGGATGGAGTAGAACATGCAGGTTTGTTTTGTTTTGCCTTTGAAAGCATTTTAAATTCCATTAAAGTCTGCTGCTGCTGCTGCTGCTAAGTCGCTTCAGTCGTGTCCAACTCTGTGCGACCCAATAGACGGCAGCCCACCAGGCTCCCCTGTCCCTGGGATTCTCCAGGCAAGAACATTGGAGTGGATTGCCATTGCCTTCTCCCCATTCAAGTCTAAGTTAAATAATTAGACAGCCAAAGCACTGCACTAAGTCTGGAAGCTATAACCTGTCTGAGACAGTTTTATCTATTTATTTATTTATTCAGCTGTGTCGAGTCTTAGTTACAGCACACAGGTTCTTCGTTGTGTCATATCAGATCTTTCATTGAGGAGCATGGACTCTCTACTTGGGGTGCATGGGCTTAGTTGCTCTGCTGCATGGGGGATCTTAGTACCCAGACCAGGGATCCAACTAGTGTCTGCTGCATTGCAAGGCAGATTCTTAGCTGGACCACCAGGGAAGACCCTCAGACAGTTTTTGCTGACTCTGACTCTCTCACAGGACCCAAAGGCAGGGCTGGTATGAGCTGCAGCCACCAACCATTCCCATCCACCTTGAAGGCTTGGTTCTCAGAGCCAGAGGCCGAGGAGAGATCCATCCAAGTTAGCCTTGTTTTTTGTAGACTTCGTTATAGAAACAGCAGTCAACTGATAAAGAACGCAGGCTGTTAATATCTGCTTGCAACTCAGTAGTGTAGAATAGTGGCTTTGGGGCCTCCCACATGGAGTTCCTTTCATTGATTTTTTGCTGGCTGGTGCTCTGGGTAGGCCTCCCATGGGGAGGCAGGATGGGGTAAGGGAAGGCACACCAGATGGCTAAGCCATGCAGTTCTGCTGCACGCAGATCCTCGCTCCATCAGTCACTAGCTGTGTGTCCTCAAGGAAGTTGCTTAAACTCACTGAGCCTCAGTTTGCCCATCTGTAACACAGAGATGCTGTTACCTACTTCTTTAAAGAGGTGGAATACCTTGGCTTGGGGAGAGGCCCTGGCTCTATTAGTCTTTGAGTTCCTGGAGACAGCAATAGATCACCTCTACCCCTGTATCCCCCTTGGGGCTTAGCCCTGGGGCAGACCCAGGGAACCAGAGATGACTGAGTGACTTGTGTCCCACCAGCTTCGGAGCCGAGATGGCTCAGAATACCTGATCCAGCATGACTCGGAGGCCATCATCAGCACCTGGCACAGTGCCATCACCCAGGGCATCCAGGAGATGGTATGCAGAGCTGGGGGCTGCCAGGGCTGGTGGGGAGGGGTTGGCCAGCCATTATGCAGGGCAGCTGTGCCCACTGTGGGTGAGGCCCTCCACTTGGGTACTGGGAGCTCCATGACACTGGTAGGTAAGTAGTCCTCTCTGCAGATGCAGATGGGCTGCTGAAGAAACAGCTTTTCTTAAGTAAGTGAATCCAGCCCCTGGGGTTGGCCCTACGGGACACCTGTCCAGGTGAACATATCCTAGAGTAGTGACCCATTCCACACTGAGACAGGAGAAAAGTAAATACTCTGGTAAACAACCTCAGGCTGGAAAGAAAGGCTGAAACCAGAAGATATCATTTAAAAGGACTGAATTGATGGGTCTACCATTTTTTTAAGTTCAATATATCAATTGCATAAGTAGAGATGGGGCAGGCCCACTCTGACAGTTCTTCACCTGGAAACAGCCTGGGGCTTTTTGATCCTTAATTCCCTATTAAGGAAATAGGCAACACTGGATGCCCTGCTTGGCTGTATTAATAATGGTAGGAATCCAGATCCAGAAAGGTGATACTGGTGAGGTGGTTGGCAGTGCTCTGGTCCCAGCTCACACTGCAAAATTGAACTGGGAGCCATGTATTTCGAAATGCTGACCTAGTGGAGTGTGTACAGAAGAGCTAAGGAAAATGGTGGTGAAAGGGGACCAGGAACCAGGAGGTGGGTAGGGGCAGTCAGGATGAGAAAAGGTGGGGGAGAACAGGATGCCTGTCCAACACCTGGAGGGCTCCATGTAGCTAAGAGGGGGCGTGAATGGGGTTCCCTGATGGAAGTAAAGCTGAGTTGACCTGGGTAAGGGAACAGAGAATTCTCTGCCAAGGGGTCTTCAGTCCTGCTGGGAGGGCATTTCAGTCCCTCACCCCATCCCAGAAGAATCCCCCCACCCCACCCCCTGGCCCCAGCCAGTTGGCCCCAAGCTCTGCCTTTCTGAGATTGTGTGATTCTAGTCCGCAGACCTGCCTCCCGAGGAGGAAAGTGAGAACAGCGGCGTGGACTTTAGGTCCAGTGAGCGCCTAGGAAGCTGGCAGGAGGATGAGCCACGGCCTGGTGCAGGTGTGCTTGGGTCGGGGTGAGGCGGGTGGAGGCGGATGGCAGACATCCTTAAGGGGAGTGGTGACCACCGGGCTGGGGCCGTAGGGCCGCTCAACCATGGTGCCAACGACTGACCCAGCCCTCGTGTTCCCATTGGCGTTGGGCAGCACCGTCCACCCCGGGGCCCGGAGGCCTGGAGGGTGACGTCAGCAAGGTCCGACAGAAGCTCCTCAGGTTCCTGCTGAGGCGGCCCACGCTGCAGTCGCTGCGGGAGAAGGGCTACATCAAAGGTACCCGAGGGACCCGAAGAGCGGGGCGCCAGTGGCCCAGGGCCGAGGCGGCGCTGACAAGCCTCTCCCCCAGACCAGGTGTTCGGCTGTCCGCTGGCCGAGCTGTGTGAGCGCGAGAAGAGCTCAGTGCCGCGCTTTGTGCAGCAGAGCATCCGCGCCGTCGAGGCCCGGGGTATGTAACCGCGCTGGGCCAGGCATTCCCGGAGCCTGAAGGCCTCCTTCCAGAACCCCAGACGGAGACCTCCAGGGAGGGGGTGGGGCTCTGGGTCGAGGGGGAAAGGAGAGCTTCCGAGCAGGAATCAGAGCAAGGGCTTTAGCGCCAGCCCACTGAACCCGGGGTCAGCGCCTCCCTCCGCTCCAGGGTTGGACATCGACGGTCTGTACCGCATCAGTGGAAACCTGGCCACCATCCAGAAGCTGCGCTATAAGGTGGACCACGGTGAGGCCCGCCCCGTGGCCCTGCCCCAGGCCTGCAGGCGCTTGAAGGAACGAGCTGACCACCTCTTCTTCCTTCCCCGTATCCCACCCCCCCCCCCGCCCCCCGCCCCGCCTCCCGACCTCCCGCCGCAGATGAACGTCTGGACCTGGAAGACGGGCACTGGGAGGACGTTCATGTTATCACCGGCGCCCTGAAGCTCTTCTTTCGAGAGCTGCCCGAGCCCCTCTTCCCCTTCTCACACTTCCGCCAGTTCCTCGCGGCCATCAGTGAGTGCCTGGGGGAGGTGGGGTGGATAGGGTACAGGTGGGGCTGGGCTGCCTCACGCACGCTCCTGTGGTGACCAGACCCCCGAAATACCGAAGTCAGCCCCCTCTGTTTCCCCTCTCTCCTCCCTCTGACCCGACCCTTACCCAGAGCTACAGGATCCGGCCACGCGTTTCCGCTGTGTGCGGGACCTGGTGCGCTCGCTGCCCGCCCCTAATCACGACACGCTGCGGGTGCTCTTCCAGCACCTGTGCCGGTGAGCGCGGGGAGCTGCGCGGGAATGGGGAGGCGGGCCTGAGGGGACCCGACCCCTTTCCCCCCAGCTCTGGGCATTGATTCCAACCCTCCACCCCCGCTGCAGGGTGATTGAGCACGGAGAACGGAACCGCATGTCAGTGCAGAACGTGGCCATAGTCTTCGGGCCCACGCTGCTGCGGCCCGAGACGGAGGAAGCCAGCATGCCCATGACCATGGTGTTCCAGAATCAGGTGGTGGAGCTCATCCTACAGCAGTGCTCGGACATCTTCCCGCCGCACTGACCGCGGGCCCCCAGCCCCACCCCAGCTGCTGGACCTGGAAGTGGGGGCGGCGACAGTGGTCCTGCATGGGCAGCTGGAGGCCACTCAGCTAGACTGTTTATCTCTGGCTAGACTGTTTATCTCTGAGACCTCCCCTCCCTTCAGACCGTAGGCGGCTGCGAGTTCTGCACCCCTTCGGTTCTGAGGGTATGGTGACCCCTTATGGGCAGTTCTCAAACTGTGGGGGTTCCTACCCACCCCCCCACACCCCCACCCCCACCCCGCCCCGCGCCCGAGTTGGCCTGTTCGGAGGTTAATTGGGGTCTGTTCTTTACCACAGCGCTACCTACTGGGCACGTGCGAGGATGCAGGGTGGGGGCGAGTTTTTGGGGACAGCCGCTGATGCCACGGGGACGTGGCCGAGGGCACTCCTGGTTTCATCAGGCCTGCACCTGGTGGAGGCCTTCACGGAGACCCTGAGGGTCCCCGGCCCTGTGCGCGGCACTGTGCCATCATGAAGCAGCAAGTGACAGCTTCCCTGCTGCGGAAACAGGACTGACCGATCCAGTGGGCAGCTGAACTTGCTTTTCCCCAGGCCTCTGGGCTGAAGCTCCTGCCAGGCTTAGCCACTGGCTGGCTGTGCACCATTTTCATCCACTTTCCCAGTTGGAGTTCTGGGTCTCTGCCCTCCCTTGATCCATTTTGTGCTCTGTGCGAGGGTTCTTCCTGGTCACTAAATGTGTACCCTGCACCTGCCACTTGACACACACCATTTCTACTCACAATCCCATTTGACAGATGAGGAAACTGAGGCTTACAGAGGCAAAGTGACTTCAGGGTCTGGTGGGTGATTGGACTCCCCAGCTCAGCCTTCTGTCACACCAGAGCACAGCTTCCTGTGAAGGTGCCATCAGTCCTTTCAGCTACCCCCGCTCAACAGCACTGCCTTATGGGTAAGGCAGTGAAACTAAGCTGGTGGGTTCTGTCTGAGAACGTCCCTGAGGGCAAAGAGGGAGTCTGCCGCAGCTGTTCTTCTCTGGGGGGAGGAATAACAGCACTGGCAGGAGCCTTCTCAGTGCCCTTGCTGTCCCGTGTACCTCCCTAGTGCCCACCTTGCTGTGAAGAACTGGGAAAGACTGCAGGGTAGGGGGAAGGCAGGCTTGACCTCAGGAAAGGAAGTGCGAACCCGACCCCGGCGTCATCGGCCCCCCTTCCCTTCTGACACAAACCACCTCAGTTTATGGGCCTCAGCCTCCTTCCCCCACCCACCCGTTCATGCGTTCAAACAACAGAAGCTAATATTTATTGACATTTGCACCACGCCAAGCATCTTACTTGGATTATCTCACTCATTTCTCGCAGCCAATATTTATTATCTGCTTTTCTGTGCCCGGCACTGTGCTCTGGGGCAGGGGTACCGCACACTGCCTCCCTGGTGGAGCTTCTGGCCTGGTGGGTGGGACTGACCCAAGCCCACCCCTGATGCCAGCAGGCCTGGGGCAAGAGTACAAATGAAGGTTTCATACCATACATACATCAACATCTTGTAAAGTTACCAATCAAGCTGAATCGATAGAATGTGTTCTATTCTCCTACTTTGTTGTCTAACTTTAAAAAAAAATATTCTCCTGTTTGTTATTGTTATTATTTAATTATTTATTTTGGCCGTTCTGGATCTTCATTGCTGTGCTTGGGCTTTCTCTAGTTGCGGAGAGCGGGGCCTACTCTAGTTGCGGTACACAGGCTTCTCATTGCATTGTCTGCTCTTGTGGCCGAGCACAGGCTGTACAGCACGCAGACTCAGTAGTTGTGGCCCCCAGGCTTAGTTGCCCGATGGCATCTTCCCAGACCTGGGATGGAACCCACGTCCCTGCATTGGCAGGCTGTCTCTTAACCACTGGACCACCAGGGATGTTGTAATTCTCCTACTCTGACAAATATGCTTTTACAATGACCTGGAAAGCCAGGTTCTAACATTAACTTCTTTGGCTCTGCTCTCAACCCAGCCCCACCCCTAATCTTCCCACCCTCAGGGCATCCTGGCCCAAGGAGAGGGACACATGTGGACATTCCAACCATGAGTGCAAACTGCTGTCCCTGGTCACCCCACACAGTCCACACTCTGAGGGAAGGGACATGGGGTCCCACATGTCGGGAGCATGGTCTAAAGGGATGGGCCTGGGCTCTAAGGGGACCCCACAGAGTCCTCATTCTGGGGGGAGAGGCACAGAGAATGTCCAGAGTTGTTCAGTCGCAAAGTCGTGTCCAACTCTGCAACCCCATGGACTGCAGCATGCCAGTCTTCCCTGTCCCTCACTATCTCCCAGAGTCTGTCCAAGTTCATGTCCATTGAATCTGTGATGCCATCCCACCATCTCGTCTTTTCTTACCCCTTTCTCCTCCTACCCTTTGTCCTTCCCAGCATCAGTATCTTTTCCAGCGAGTTGGCTATTTGCATCAGGTAACCAAAGTATTGGAACGTCAGCTTCAGCATTAGTCCTTCCAATGAGTATTCAGGGTTGATTTCCTTTAATATTGACTGGTTGATCTTGCTGTCCAAGGGACTCTCAGGAGTCTTTTCCAATACCACAGTAGAACCTTCTAAAGTGAGACCCATGGCAGGTCAGGGGCCCCTCTCACAGGCCTATGGGCAGAACTAGATGGATATTAAACAGCCAACTACTTGACTAACCATGTTTGTATGGGAGCTGGGAAAAGTGCAGGGTGCTCTGAAGGTGTGTCACTGGGGTGTAACTGTCCCCCAGGGGCCCAAGATGCCTCTGCGTAAGTCACATTTGAGCCAAGCACTAGAGAACGAAGAGGAGTCAACAGGGTGAGGAAGTAAGGGAAGGGGTGTCTAGTCAGAGGGAACAGCATGAGCAAAGGCTCTGAGGCAGGGAGGCTTGTGGGGAGAACAAAATCTGAGCGATGACCATGGTGACCAAAGCCCACAAAGCCAGTGGGCATGGGTGGGAGGTGAGGCTGGAGAGGCCGGCAGAGGGCAGAATGCTCAGGGCCTTGGGACCACGATGAAGGGGGGCCCATGGCAGGACAGTGGCAGGAGGATCCTGGGGCAGGAAGGTCTTGGGAAGTGTCAGCTCCCCATCCCAGCCCACCCCAGGTTTTTGACCCTGCCAAGAGTTTGGCGGGTGTTCAGTAATGTAGTCACAGACACGGAAGTCCCAAAATCATCACATTCTATCACCAGGCGGAGCTTCAGAAAGCACCTACTGTGGGGATTTCCCTGGTGGTCCAGTGGTTAAGACTTTGAGCTCCCAATGCAGGAGGCCCGGGTTCCATCCTTAGTCAGGGAACTAGGTCCTGCGTATTTCAACTAAAAGATCCTGCATGCTGCAACTAAGACTCGGTGCCAAATAAATTAGTATTTTTTAAAAGAGAAACCAGGAAAGAAATTACCTCCTACCAATGAGCAAGCTCCTGGAAAGATGTCATAACTCACCTGAAGTCACAGGGCAGGTTGGTGGCAGAGCTTATTGTATGCGGTCTGAGCATCTACTGTGAGCCCACCAGAAATCTGAAGAAGTGAAGTCGCTCAGTCGTGTCCGACTCTTTGCGACCCCATGGACTGTGGCCTACCAGGCTCCTCTCCCAGGCTCCTCCATCTATGGGATTTTCCAGGCAAAAATACTGGAGTGGTTTGCCATTTCCTTCTCCAGGGGAACTTCCCGACCCAGGGATCGAACCCGGGTGTCCCACATTGCAGGCAGACGCTTTACGGTCTGAGCCACAAGGGAAGCCCTTGCTCAGTCATAAACCCTCCACTGCAAGCCAGAAGGTGTACAGTGAATACATTTGAGATGAGTTGGATTTTGTCTGAAGACACAAAGATACATAGTATCTGCTGTCTTGAAGTGCCATCTGGTTGGGGGGCAGACAAAAATAAGTGGGGGTAGCACAGCTGATAAGGGCTGTCACAGGGGGCCCCCTCCCCATCTGTCTCCCTCTCAGCAGAAGCCCCAGGTCCTCGAGAGCTGGGTGTCTGCCCTGATGTTGCCCTAGAAACAGCCTCTGGTGCCCCTCTGGATGCTAAGTCCGGTGGTCACGCCCAGCCCTCATGTGAGCGGACTTCTGAACTGCCTGTCATCCTAGAGACACACCATCCTTCGCTCGCAGCAACAAGAGTCTTTGCCCAGCCTGTAAATGTCCATGGCCCACTGCTCTCTCCCTCCACCCTCCCTGACGAGCCTCATCCAATCCACTCTGGGGACTCAGTCACCAAGCCAGCATATGCGTCACCCAGATCTCTGTCAGCAGCCCAAACGGCTCTTTTCGGAGTTCCAAGTGCAAATATCCACCCACACGGGGGGCCGCCAGGCACCCCAAGTGCAGCCTGCCTGCAACAAAACTGAAACCAGCCCCTCCCCCTTTTCAGGGCACAGCACCTCCAAGCACCCGAGGCACCTCTCCCTCCGCAACCAGTCAGCCACCAAGTCCCTATCTTCTTCCTCCTAAATATTTCCCAGCTCGGCCTCTCCCACCTCCACTCAGACTCTCATCTGGATCGGCTTCTTCCTTCCCTGTTCCATCCTCCCCTTAGCAGCCATTTGACCAGACCCCCGAGGCCCTTCCCAGCCACACCTTCCATCTCTGCACACCTCTGTGCCCATGGGTGTGGCTCCCAGCCCACTCCAGAATGTTCCTTGCCTCCCTGCCTTTGGGCCCACAGTCTCCCAACTTCCTCCCCTTCCCCTGGCCTCCTCTTCCTCCTCCCAGCCTCACCTCAACACCTGCCCCCAGATCTCAGATCTCTTCTCATAGCAGACAGGCCTTTCTCTCTCATCACACTTGCCTCCCTGTGATGTAACTGTGCCTCCACGTCCTTGTTGTCACCACTAGTCTACGGGCTACATGTCTTCAAGATTCATCCATGTACATCATTCACTCTTATGGCCAAATAACATTCCACTGTACGATTTTGTTGTTGTTCGGTTGCTAGGTCACGTCCAACTTTTTGAGACCCTATGGACTGCAGCACTCCAGGCTTCCCTGTCCTTCACCATCTCCTGGAGTTTGCTCAAACTCACATCCATTGAATTGATGATGCTATCCAACCATCTCATCCTCTGTTGTCCTTCCCACCATCAGGGTCTTTTCCAATGAATTGGCTTTTCACATCAGGTGGCCAAAGTGTTGGAGTTTCAGCAACAGTCCTTCCAATGAATATTCAGGGTTTATTTCTTTTAGGATTGACTGGTTTGATCTCTTTGCAGTCCAAGGGACTCTCAAGAGTCTTCTCCAATATCACAGTTTGAAAGCATCAATTCTTTGGTGCTCAGCCTTCTTTATGGTCCAACTCTCACATCCGTACATGACTACTGAAAAAAACATATACGTAACATCTTTTTTTCATCCATTCACTAATTGATGGACATTTGGATTGTTTCCATTTGGGGGCTGTTATGAATAATACTGCTGTGAACATTCAGGCATGAGTTTCTAACGTGGAAATACCGTCTTAGTCAGCTTGGGCTTCTATAACAAAATAACATAGACTAGGTAGCTTTGAAAACAGAAATCATTTCTCTCAGTTTTGGAGACAGGAATTCTGAGATCAGGGTGCCAGCACAGTGGGGTTGTGGTGAGGGCTCTCTTTCTGGCTTGCAGATGGCCGCCTTCTTGCTGTGTCCTTATACAGCAGAGAGAGGGAGAGGGAGGCAGGGAGAGAGAAAGTTCATCTCTTCCTCTTTGCTTTTTTTGAGTCAAAAAATTTAAAAATCAAAAGTAAAAAATATTCATTAATTTATCAAATATTTTGAGGGGTAAACTTAACAATAGCCAAGCACTGACTACCATTGGCCAGTTTCATTTTCAAGGGAAAGTGGATACGAAGTCTTGAGAATTCATTCTGGTTATCTTCTGCTGCACTTTAAAATGGGAACCAGCCAACTCACTATAATGCCTCACTCAATATCCTTAAAAACTTACATTGCATTGTCTGAAAACATAATTTATTTCAGCTTCAGTTTTATGAATTTATCTATAATAGGAATCAACCAATTAATTATAGTACATGTGATTCAATTTAAAAGTTATAATCAAGCTTTTTGTGGCATAGTTCATAGTAAAGAAAATTAATGCATTTTAGGGCCAAATTTGGCTTCCCAGGTAGCTCAGTTGGTAAAGAATCTGCCTGCAATGCAGGAGACCCTGGTTCTATTCCTAAGTTAGGAAGTTCCACTGGAGAAGGGATAGGCTACCCACTCCAGTATTCTTGGGCTTCCCTGGTGGCTCAGATGGTTAAAAAATCCACCTGCAATGTGGGAGACCTGGATTCAATCCATAGGTTAGGAAGATCCCCTGGAGGAGGGCATGGCAACCCACTCCACTGTTCTTGCCTGGAGACTCCCCATGGACAGAGGAGCCCAGTGTGCTACAGTCCATAGGGTCACAGAGAGTGGGACACAGTTGAGCACAGCACAGGGCCAAATTTACCAGTTTGTTTATTTTAAAAATGATTCTGGTAATGGTTTTTTTTTTTTAATTATTTTATATTGGATTCTAGTTGATTTACGATGTTGGGTTAGTTTCAAGTGTGCTCATCTCTTCCTCTTCTTATAAAGACACTAATCCCACCCTGAGGCCCCACCCTCATGATCCATCTAACCTAATTACCTCTCAAAGGCCCCGCCTCCAAACACCATCACATTGGGAGTCAGAACTTCAACACATGACTTAGGGAGGGACACAGTCAGTTCATAGGAATATGTCTCACTCTCTTCCATATATACTTAGGAGTGGAATTGCTAATTCATACAGTAACTATGTTTAGCTTTTTGAGGAACTGTCAAACTACAGTTTTGGTCAAACTCTGGTTTTCTCCACTGATTGCATCATTGTACATTCCCAGCCTGCAACGTGTGAGGTTTCTGTTCTCTATTGCCTGCTGTGACATCTGTTTGAGGCCTTCGTTCTCCCCAGGCCCCTCCCCCACTCTCTCTCTCTCTCTCTCTCAACAGGTGACCTCACTACGTCACAGAAAATATGGGAACCCTTGTACGTCCCACCATCAGGCTCGGAGCTCCCTCACCACAGCCCCCCTCACCTCCTTGTCCCTGATACCTCAGAGCAGACCTCTCTCCAGGGCACAGCTCACCTCTTGCCTTTGTTTCAGAAAGTATCCCCGATCACAGGCCATTTCCTGTCTTCTGCTTTTAATTGCTGTCTCGGGTTGAGTTCTGCAGGATACGGAGAGAAGCCTGTAGGCAGTTAGCTGGGGGGCGTTCAAGGATTGTTGGCATAAAGGCAGTGGCAGGGCTGGACCAAGGGAAAAGCTGAACTGTGATGCAGGCCCATCTCAGGCCTCAGCCAGCCCCGCAGGAAACTCAGGCTGGGACACACTCAGTATGGCCCCACATTGCGGCAATGAGGCCAGGACTGTAAAAGGCCTTATCTACCAGTCGTTGAATCATGGCTGCTTTGGACAACTGGGGGAGGTGGGGCTGGCGGCGGGGTGCATGAATTTGAGCAAAGAGACTCTCTATAGCCCAGGGCTCTTCCAGGAGAGAGGCTCAGATGAGAGCTCTCAGCTGCCAACCTTCCCGAAGCTGGGGCAATTAGTGCTTCAGTCCTGGAGGGGTACCTGGGTGGTACCCAGGGCGACCACCACAACATCCAGGTGGCTCCTTCCTCTCACCATTTTCAGCCCTTGCTCACTCTTCCAGGCTTCCCTGGTGGCTCAGAAGGTAAAGAATCTGCCTGCAAGGCCAGAGACCCGGGTTCGATCCCTGGGTCAAGGAAGATCCCCTGGAGAAGGGAATGGTAATCCACTCCAGTATTCTTGCCTGGAGAATCCCATGGACAGAGGAGCCTGGCGGTACATGGGGTCACGAGGAGTCGGAGTCGTCTGAGTGCAGTTCTGTTCTCCCCTTCCTCAGTCATCTTTTCATATTCCGCTTAGGCAGCCCTTCCTCAGGCAGCCCCTCTCCATGCCCAGCTCAGTCAGTTTTCTTGGTTATATACCATTGGAGACCCACGTGCCTCTCTTATCTCAGCTTGGCATTTTACAATCATATATCATGATTATTTATTGTTATCTACGCCCAGTAGCACTAGTGGTAAAGAACCCGCCCACCAGTACAGGAGATAAAAAGAGAGGCAGCTTCAGTCCCTGGGTTGGGAAGATCCCCTGGACGAGGGCATGGCAACCCCCTCCAGTACTTTTGCCTAGAGAATCCCCTGGACAGAGGAGCCTTGTAGGGCTACAGTCCATAGGGTCACATAAGAGTTGGACATGACTTAGCGACTTTACACACACCCACCGCCATGATACTGTAAGCCCCAGGAGGGTGAGAACTCTGTTATTGCTCACCCGAGTATGCCTGGCACGTAGCACAGTGCCTGGCACGTGATAGGTATTCGTTAGATACTCATTAATGAACCAACGCATGAAAAGGTAGAGAGTCAGAGTTCAAGACCCAGCTCTGCCTTTTCCCATCAAGGGATCTTGGCCAGGTTTTACAGCTCAATGTGCTCATATGGATGGTCAGGACATTCACACTGATCTTGGAGAGTTCTTATGATTATAAAATGAGGCACGTGCAACACGCATGGCCCAGAAACTGATGCAGAAACATTGTGAAGTCCTGCTAATCTTCCTTCCTCGGACCCAAGGATAGTCCTGGGTCCTGGGGCAAGACAGTCTCTATGATGGGACCCGTAGAAGCGTCCTGGAGGAGCCCCCAGGGTGCAGCCACAGGGCAGGACAGCACACTGGGATATGGCTTTTTTGTTTCCCGGCAGTCCAGAGCAGCCTTTTCTCTAAGACTGAGCCCCAGGAATGTATTCATGATACCCAAGAGGACACCAGCATTATGCAGAAACATTTTCATCAGTTCAGTTCAGTCGCTCAGTAGTGTCTGACTCTTTGTGACCCCATGAATTGCAGCACACCAGGCCTCCCTGTCCATCACCAACTCCCGGAGTTCACCCAAACTCATGTCCATCGAGTTGGTAATGCCATCCAGCCATCTCATCCTCTGTCATCCCCTTCTCCTCCTGCCCACAATTCCTCCCAGCCTCAGAGTCTTTTCCAATGAGTCAACTCTTCGCATGAGGTGGCCAAAGTACTGGAGTTTCAGCATTAGCATCAGTCCTTCCAAAGAACACCCAGGACTGATCTCCTTTAGAATGGACTGGTTGGGTCTCCTTGCAGTCCAAGGGACTCTCAAGAGTCTTCTCCAACACCACAGTTCAAAAGCATTAATTCTTCGGCACTCAGCTTTCTTCACGGTCCAACTCTCACATCCATACATCACCACTGGAAAAACCATAGCCTTGACTAGACGGACCTTTGTTGGCAAAGTACAGTCTCTGCTTTTTAATATGCTATTTGGTTGGTCATAACTTTCCTTCCAAGGAGTAAGCGTCTTTTAATTTCATGGCCGCAACATTTTCATAGAGGCTTATTATTGGGTTACACATGTAAGCAGCTTCTGTCAATGGATAGTTCTACCACTCCCAGGCTGTATTCTTGTGAAATTTTATTAACATATTTAAATAAAACATCTTACTGAAATAGGACTAAATATTTAGCTGGTGAAATGTTTGCCTTTTGATACTTAATTAGCCTTCTAACATCATATAGAGGAAAACAGCCATTGAAATGATTTAGCGTGATATAGAAAAGTACTCGGAGAAGGCAATGGCACCCCACTCCAGTACTCTTGCCTGGAAAATCCCATGGGCAGAGGAGCCTGGTAGGCTGCAGTCCATGGGGTCGATAAGAGTCAGACACGACTGAGCGACTTCACTTTCACTTTTCACTTTCATGCATTGGAAAAAGAAATGGCAACCCACTCCAGTGTTCTTGCCTGGAGAATCCCAGGGACGGGAGAGCCTGGTGGGCTGCTGTCTATGGGGTCGCACAGAGTTGGACACGGCTGAAGTGACTTAGCAGAGAAGTGCTAAGGACTTCCCCTGTGGTCCAGCGGTTAAGAATCTACCTGTGAATGCAGGGCACACGGTTTCAATCCCTGGTACTGGAAGATTCCACATGCCGAGGAGCAACCAAGCCCATGAGCCCCATCTACTAGCCTGCACTCTAGAGTCTGTGTGCCGCAACTCCTGAGCCTGTGCACTTACAGTCTGTGCTCTGCAACAAGAGAAACCTGCACACTCCAACTGGAGAGTGGCCCGCACTCACTGCAACTAGAGAA
Organism: Bos taurus; assembly: GCF_002263795.3. Lineage (NCBI taxonomy): Eukaryota > Metazoa > Chordata > Mammalia > Artiodactyla > Bovidae > Bos > Bos taurus. The sequence goes on along the minus strand of NC_037346.1, from coordinate 45,033,717 downwards.
AGCCCAAGCACAGCAACAAAGTCCCAGCACAGCCAAAAATAAATAAAAGCAAATCAATTAACTTTTTAAAAAGTGCTCAGATATGATTTTCATACACGACTGTATCTAGATATGAAGCTTGAGGTGTCTCCAAATTTTTTAACTTAAAAAAAATTTGTTTCCAGACTACAAAATTTATGTCATCATTTAAAAATTTTGAGAGAAAAACTTTTTTAAAAAAAAGACTGAGCCCCCAGTGTTAGGAGAAGGGCATTTTGTCCACTTGAGGACCAGAGCATCAGAGATGAGAGAGTGCTCCCTTAGGCCAGTACAGGACAGGACCCACTGGAATTAACAAGCAAGTCTCCCCAGGCAGAAAGTGAAAAGGAACTAAAGAGCCTCTTGATGAAGACAAAAGAGGAGAGTGAAAAAGCTAGCTTAAAACTCAACATTCAAAAAACGAAGATCATGGCATCCGGCATCTTTAGGATTTAAAGGAAATCAACACTGAATATTCATTGGAAGGACTGATGCTAAAGCTGAAGTTCCAATACTTTGGCCATCTGATTCAAAGAGCTGACTCACTGGAATAGACCCTGATGCTGTGAAACACTGAGGGCAGGAGGAGAAGGAGGCAGCAGAGGATGGGATGATTGGATGGACATGAGTTTAAGCAAACACCAGGAGATAGTGAAGGACAGGGAAGACTGGTGTGCTGGAGTCCATGGGGTCACAAAGAGTTGAACATGACTAAGCAAGTGAACAACAACAATCCCCCAGGTTGTGGGGCCCAGCCCCCTGTGCCCACCTAGAGGGAGTATTCTTCTATTGCCAGCCTCAGAGGAGAGCTTGGTTTATTGAAGGAGGTAGCACTTTTCATTCAACGGACTTCATCCTCTGTAGCCCACCAGTGACACAAGATAGAGATAAACAGGTAGCTGATATGGCCAGCTGTGCTTTTTTTTCCCTTTGCATAAGCTATTTATTTTGAAAGAATTATTGACTCAAAAGAAGTCACATGAATAGTACAACGAAGTCACATGTACACATCACCCAGCTTCCCCCAGCAATGACAATTTACATAATTGTCGCTTGTTACAATGGAGAAGGCAATGCCACCCCACTCCAGTACTCTTGCCTGGAAAATCCCATGGACGGAGGAGCCTGGTAGGCTGTAGTCCATGGGGTCACTAAGAGTCGGACATGACTGAGCGACTTCACTTTCACTTTTCACTTTCACGCATTGGAGAAGGAAATGGCAACCCACTCCAGTGTTCTTGCCTGGAGAATCCCAGGGACGGGGGACCCTGGCGGGCTGCTGTCTCTGGGGTCGCACAGAGTAGGACACGACTGAAGCGACTTAGCAGCAGCAGCAGCAGCTTGTTACAAAAGCCAGAGAAGTGACTGACATTAGACACAACTAGACTACAGACCTCTCTCAATTTCACCATTTTGGGCATGCACTTATTTCTTGTGTTTCTTTGTGTATAATTCCATAGCATTTTGTTACATGTCTAGATTCATCTAACCACCGCCACAAACAAGATACAGAATTGTTCTATCACCTTAAAAGAAATGGCTTCTGATGCCCTTTTACAGGCTTGCCCTCCCTCCCCTTCCTGGATGACTGGCAACCTGGCAACAGTTGTGTCATTTCGAGAATGTTATATAATGGAGTCATAAAGTATGTAGCCTTTTGAGGTTGGCTTTTTGCTCTCAGCTTAATTGGAGAAGGCAATGGCACCCCACTCCAGTACTCTTGCCTGGAAAACCCCATGGACGGAGGAGCCTGGTAGGCTGCAATCCATGGGGTCGATAAGAGTCTGATGCGACTGAGTGACTTCACTTTCACTTTTCATTTTCATGCATTGGAGAAGGAAATGGCAACACACTCCAATGTTCTTGCCTGGAGAATCCCAGGGACGAGGCAGCCTGGTGGGCTGCCGTCTATGGGGTCACACAGAGTCGGACACGACTGAAGTGACTTAGCTTAATGTCCTTAAGAGCCATTTAAGTTGTTGCCTATTGGATAGTTCACTACTTGTTATCAAGAAGCAACAGTTAGAACTGGACATGGAACAATAGACTGGTTCCAAATCGGGAAAGGAGTACGTCAAGGCTGTATATTGTCACTCTGCTTATTTAACTTATATGCAGAGTACATCATGAGAAATACTGGACTAGATGAAGCACAAGCTGGAATCAAGATTGCCAGGAGAAATATCAATAACCTCAGATATGCAGATGACACCACACTTATGGCAGAAAATGAAGAACTCAAGAGCCTCTTTATGAAAGTGAAAGAGGAGAGTGAAAAAATTGCCTTAAAACTCAGCATACTGAAAACTAAGATCATGGCATCTGGTCCCATCACTTCATGGCAAATAGATGGGGCAACAGTGGAAACAATGACAAACTTTATTTTGGGGGGCTGCAAAATCACTGCAGATGGTGACTGCAGCCATGAAATAAAAGACGCTTGTTCCTTGGAAGAAAAGTTATGACCAACCTAGACAACATATTAAAAAGCAGAAATATCACTTTGCCAACAAAGGTCCATTTAGTCAAAGTTATAGTTTTTCCAGTAGTCATGTATGGATGTGAGAGTTGGACTATAAAGAAAGCTGAGCACCGAAGAATTGATGCTTTTGAACTGTGGTGTTGGAGAAGACTCTTGAGAGTCCCTTGGACTGCAAGGAGATCCAACCATTCCATCCTAAAGGAAATCAGTCCTGAATATTCATTGGAAGGACTGATGCTGAAGCTGAAACTCCAATATTTGGCCACCTGATACGAAGAACTGACTCATTTGAAAAGACTCTGATGCTGGGAAAGATTGAAGGCAGGAGAAGGGGACGACAGAGGATGAGATGGTTGGATGGCATCACCGACTCAATGGACATGAGTTTGAGGAAGCTCTGGGAGTTGGTGATGGACAGGGAGGCCTGGAGTGCTGCAGTCCGTGGTGTCGAAAGGAGTCGAACATGACTGAGTGACTGAACTGAACTGATTTCACAGTTATGCTTTTAAAGAGATTCTCTTTAATCTGTGAGTGGAGGAAGGAGGGAGGGAGATCAATTAGGAAGCTGCCAGAGTCCAGGTAAACATCACAAGCCAGACCTGGGTCCCCGTGAGGTTCCACATTACTTCCTGCCACTGAAACTGGCCCTCAGTGTGTTCTGGCCTCAGGGGTCAGGGTGGGCTGGGAGAGATAGGATTGGGATTGCTGAAGCTGAGATGGCAGTAGGGGGCGCCAGAGGTCTTTTCCCCAAAGGGTGAGTCCCAACCCTGAATACCCGGGACGGTTTGCCCAGAGCTTTAGGCCTCTGTGGGCGTTGGCCAAGAGAACCTATGAGTCTTGTCCCCTACAGCCCCCAACCCCCAAGTTTCAGCGCAGCCCCAAATTGCAAGGCTGGGAGATGAGGCTGATGATGTGTAGAAGGGGAGGAGGCATGTGTGTATGTTAGTCGCCCTTCTGTCCATAGAATTCTCCAGCCAAGAATACTGCAGTGGGTAGCCATTCTCTTCTCCAGGGGATCTTCCTAACCCAGGGATCGAACCCGGGTCTCCTGCATTGCAGGCAGATTCTCTACTGTCTGAGCGTCCAGGGAAGCCCTGGGGGAGGATGTAAGGTGAGACGTGGACCAAGAGGAGATGCAGAGGGAGCAGGCTCTGACTCTTCATCAGCCCAGGGCTCCCGCTCAAGGGGTGGCTCGGAGCTCAGGCCGCCAGGCTGGACCCTGACACCTTCCGCCCCATCCACACTTCTCTGTTCCTGACAGATGCCCTCAGTTCTCAGCCCACTCTTTCAAGAACGCTCCCAAGACGCTGGAGTGCCCCATTCTCTACCCGGCTCTCACATGCCTCTCTGAAAGATGCCTTTTAGCATGAGCCCACCCCCTCTCCCGGGGCTCATCCAGGGTGCTCTGGGCTCTGTGGGGCTTGCAGAGTGGGCCCTGGCTTCACTCTGTGCTGCGCCTCCTAACTGCTGGTGGAGGGGAGGTGGGAAGAGAAGGACGTCTCCAGGGGCTCCGGCTCCTGTGGGCTTGGTGGAATGGTGCCGAGTGGTAGGCACTGTCTTGCAAACCTGCAGCGGCTCCACCATCTTCTGAATTCAGCCCGCTCTCCTGGCATGATCTTAAGGCTGTCCCAGCCTTCTGGTCCTCTGGCTTGCTCCACCCTTCTGGTACCTGTGGATGCCCGGCTGCCAGAACTCACCAAGCAGCTTTCCACCTTCCACCCTTGCTCAAGCTGGTCCTTCTCTGTCAATGCCCTTGCCTCCCCTCCCCTCATTCTCTTAACTCCGTGCCCACTCCTCTAGGAAGCCCAGCACTTAGTAGGTTCAAAAGTGGGAGTTCTCAGCCTCTGCGCTCTCAGTCCATACATTGTGTGTATTCCATAATAGAAATTTTCTCTTGTAGCCTAATCATTGGTAGTTTACACGACTGCCTCCCCCAGAGACTTCACATCCATCTCTGGTTCCCCAGAGCCTGGTACTCAGAGGCGATAAGTAAAGTCTGATCGAATAAATGAATGAATGCATCCATTGAAAGATCTTTGAGACCCTCTTCCTGTGATCCACTTCTGCCCTCCTCCCCTTCTGATTATTCCTCTGTGGTTTACTTAAAGGGTGTTCCTTCCCCTGCTGCCCCTGAACACTGGCATTCCACCCTCCACTCTGGTTTGCTCTGCCCTTCTCCCTAGGCAAGCTCACTCACACCAACAGCTTTAACTGCTGTGCTTACTCCATCAGGGCCCCAATTCACCCCACGGCCCTGAGCCCTGTGCATCCTTTGCTTGTTCTTATCTATCTTTCCCACCACCCATCTTTCTCATGAATGTTAAGGTCCATCAGAGCAGAAATCTTATTCATTGGATTCACTGCTACACCTCTGGCACCCATATGTGCTCAGTGAGTATTTGTGAAATGAATAAAGAAATGGGAGACTCCCTGTGAGGTCCTGCAAACAGTTCAGATTCCACACATCACAGATTGATTTCACCATCTCCTCCCTCACACAATTTGCTTCTCCAATCTCTGCTACCTCCCTCCTCCTAGTCCTCCAACTTAAAAACCCCACAGTCACCCTAGACATCTCCTTTTACTCTCTTAACACACCAACAGCCACTGCGTTGTCCTGATTCTACCTCTTTCCAGTCCCCACATTCACCCCAGTCCCTGGCTCACCCCTGCTTTAGACCCTTGACACTTACCACCTGGACTTCTTCACCTCCTCCTAACTGGGGTCCCTCACTTCTATTTCTGCTTTTTATTCACATTTTCATCTAAACAATTTTTCTAAAACATTAACTTCAATATGTCAACCCCTTAGTTTAAAAAAAAAAAAAACCACCTCACTGGGGCTTTCCGGGCAGTTCAGTGGTAAAGAATCCACCTGCCAATGCAGGTGATGTGGGTTCGGTCCCTGATCTGGGAAGCTCCCACACGCTGCGGAGCAACTAAGCCCATGCACCACCACTACTGAGCCTGTGCCTTGAGTCAGCAAGCCACAACCAAAGCCCAAGTGTCCTAGAGCTGGTGCTCTGCAACAAGAGAAGCCACATCAATGAGAAGCCCGCACACCACAGCTAGAGTAGCCCCTGTTCACTGCAACTAGACAGAAGCCTGTACAACAATAAAGACCCAGCACAGCCAAAAAAATAATTAATTTAATTAAAATTTTTTTAAATCCTCATTGCATCCACCTCTCCTAACAGTTGTGCCCACCTCACACAGTGGGTGGTATAACTGTAGGAGACTCAGGACAAAGGGTAGACTGAGGTGATAACTAACAAGGAGCTGCAAAATGAGAAAGTTATTTCTTTTCTAATTCTTTCCAACCTTCTCTTTTTTGGGGTAGGGTGCACCCTGCAACGTGTAGGATCGTCCCTAAATGGGGAACCAAACAAGAATACTGGAATGGGTTACCATTTCCTACCCCAAAGGATCTTCCTGACTCAGTGATTAAACCCCCTGGAGGGATGGAACCCGAGTCTCTTGCATCTCCTGCATTGGCAGGTGGATTCTTTACCACTGCGCCACCTAGGAAGCCACGAGGGAAGACCTCTAATTCTTTCCAGCCTTCTGCAGATATCCAGGGGAAAGTCTCCACGTGCTGCTAGAATGTCATTAACACCTCTTTTTCACTTGCTAATCTCTTAACAGGATTCTAGCCATGCTGCCAGCTGTGTGATATTTAGCTAGAATATAGTAACATTGTCTTCTTTTTATTTTCTGTATTTTGCAATTACCTACCACCCATGAGATCTGATATTGATTTTTTATTCATAGTAATCATGATCAATAAAATTAATAAATCATATATCCATCAAAGGAATAACATCCAGAATTAAATAAAGAACTCTTGTCAATAAGGAAAATGAATAGAAGTGAAAAATCAAATAGAAAAATGAGCAAAAGGCTTAAACATTTCAAAGAAAGATGATATATAAGGGACCAATGAACAGATGAAAAATGCTCAACCACATTAGTCATCAGAGAAATGTGAATTAAAACTACAATTTGATATCCCTGTACACCCACTAGGACTAAAAAGAAAAAAAGACTTTTGGTATCAAATGTTGACAGGACTGTGGAGTAATTGGAGCTCTGACTCATTGGTAGTGAGGATGTAATTTTTAACAACTACTTTGGGAAACTGGCCATATCCACTGAACCTGGGCATTGCCATACTGCTCTCTGACCTAGGAATTCAACCCCTGGTATAAACCCAGCAGAAATGAGTATGTGTGTTCACCAAGAATCATGCATAAGGATGCTCATGGCAGCTCTACTCATAATAGCCAAAAACTGAAAACAAGTTACATGTCAGCAGTAGAATGGAGAAATACATCCTGTTATATTCGCATAATGGAATACTGTATAAAAGTGAGAATGAATAAATTAAACTACACAAATGTTGAGCCAGACATATTAAAAAGAACAGTCTTTACAGTTCCATTTATGAGAAGTTCAAATGCAAACGAAACTAATCTGGGCTGTTACAACTCAGAGAGTGGTAACCTGACAGTGTGTGTCTAGCAGGCGGTACCAGGCCAGCGGCTGAGGGCTCATAATGTTATTGACCCAGGCAAAGAGTTGCTTTTTCTTACTTGAGTGAAAGTTAGTTGATTTGTGTACTTCTTCATATGTGTTGTATGTCAAGAAGAAATGACTTAAATTTGAGTTTTTAAAAGTGAAACATATAAAGACAAGCATTTCAGGAGGGATAAATGAGGAGTTTGGGATTAACATACACACACTACTATATATAAACTAGATAACCAACAAGAACCTACTGAATAGGTTTGTGAATCACTTTGTGAATCACTTTGCTGTATACCTGAAACTCACACAACATCATAAGTCACCTTTACTTTAATTTAAAAACGTAAAGAAAAAAATTTTTTCTTTTTATTTTTTATTGAAAGATAATAGCTTTACAGAATTTTGTTGTTTTCTGTCAAACTTCAGCATGAATCTGCCATAGGTATACATTTATCCCCTCCCTTTTGAACCTCCCTCCCACCTGCCTCCCCATTCCACTCCTTTAGGTTGATACAGAGCCCCTGTTTGAGTTTCCTGAGCCATACAGCAAATTCTCATTGGCTATCTACTTTACATATGGTGATGTAAGTTTCCATGTTACTCTTTTCATACATCTCACTCTCTCCTCCCCTCTCCCCATGTCCATAAGTATAAAGAAAAAATATTTTAAATAAAGATAAGCATTTAGACGATGAAAATGTGAAGATATGACAGGTCTCCTGAAGACGGAGCTCAAATGGCTGGTGTTCAGGGAATTCTGACCTTGGTCCTCACGTCTGAATGGTTCTCCCTGGCTTCTCAGGTCCTGTATCAAGTCATGGGGCAGTTCAGTGTGGTGGTTAGGAGCACAGGTTTGGGAACCTGACGAGTCTGAATTTGAACCTGAGCTTTGCCACTGGCTATATAGGACTTCAGACAAATTACCAAGCCTCTCTGGGCACCAGCTTATTCATCTATAAATCACCTTTGAGTTGGGCTTGATTAGTGAGACAGTGTGGTCCAGCGCTGGGCACACAGGATGGCCATGATAAATGGAACCACACCCAGAGCTGCCTGATGCTCACTGCATAAGACCTGCTGTTTCACACCCTCTTTGCATCCCTAAGTGTCTGTTCTTCTGGAACACCCTTCTACCTGGTGGTCATACAGCCCATCCTTCAATGCCCATCTCAAGCACCTCCTCCTGTGTGATACCACACCCTCCAGGAGGCTTACAAAAAGATTAGGACTCTGAAGGCTCAGATGAGTTAGCGTTTTTAACAATAAAGTATTTTTAAATTAAGGTAAACTTAAACTGGGGCTTCCCAGGTGACTCAGTGGGTGTGAAATCCACTTGCAAGGCAGGAGACTCCAGGGTCGGGAAGATCCCCTGGAGGAGGGCATAGCAACCCATTCCAGTATTCTTTCCTGGAGAATCCCATGGACAGTGAAGCCTGGTGGGCTACAGTCCATGGGGTCACAGAGAGCTGGATATGATTGAGCACAAATTGATGTACATTGTTTTTTTAGAGATAATGCTACTGCACACTTAATAGACTACAATATAGGGTAAATATGAATTTTATAGGCACTGGGAAACCAAAAATTTTGTGTGACCCCTTCTATTGAGATATTTGCTTTATTGTGCTGATCTGGAGCTGAATCTGTAATATCTCCAAGGTACCTATGTATGGTTTATTGCTCCTTTAGGAGAAGACTCTGGAAAATACTTGCCAAATAAAAGAATGAAGAGCTTTTCAAATGATTCTAGCGTCTCTGCATTTCCTGGTGGGGTGGGGCGGAGGCTGGTTCCCTTTGCGTGCCCGTAAGAGCAACAGACACACAGCCCCGTGTGAGGGACCTCATTCACCTCGGTGGAGCATGGGCACCACGAGATGTGTTGTGGGTGAGTGGTTATCACCATGACGTCAGCCTCAAAGGTTAGGGATGTCCCCAAGTCATCCCAGTTCCCTTTACCACCCTATATGGATAGGTCACTCATGAGAGTGACTCCAACTTCTACTTAACCTCTTGGTCACCTAACAGGTTCCCTAAGCCAGGCACTCGCTGACTGAGACTGTGATGCTGAGTTTTCCACTTCTACAAGTCAGGGAAGAGACAGGGAAGAGAGTAGGGCAACTTACTCAGATGTGACCTCACAGGTGACTAAGCCCATCTCAGTGCTTTAGTAAAACATAGTTTACTAAAACATGTTTTAGTAAAATATGTAAAAAAATATTCCCTTTGCAAAGCAAGGGCTAGAGAACCCCATCTGAAACCTGAGCAGCCCTCCATGACAATGGTCATGCCGCCTTCACCCCGCCCCTCACCTGCACCCCATCCTCCCCCCAAACATGCAGGCACTGGCACAGTGCCCTGGCCCTGCCCCTCCGCCCAGAACATCACACCCCAACTTTTCAGCCTCTGAAATTCAACTCAAAGCTCCAGTTATCACCAGTGCCAGGTCTGTCGGGATAAGAGATGGAAAAGGCAGGAATTTCAGCCGTCCTATCTCCTAAGTGGAGACGGAGACACACAGAAATCAAGTGCAGGTGGGGGAGGGGCACCAGGGTCAGAGAAGAAGCCCCAGGTGTGAGGAGGGGAGGCTGAGGAGAGGGAAGGCTTCCTGGAGGAGGCTGATGTTTGGTTGCTGATCAGTTTGCTCTCTGTCTCACCCTCTAGAATGTAAGCTCCGTGAGGGCAAGAGACCTCACACCTTGTCCTCAGCGGTCTTTGCAATACCTGAAAGTCAGGTATAGTGAGAGGCATAGTGCAGGGTTTAAGGAGCATCAGTGAAGGAATCGGGGAAGGGCTGAGCTAAGATGTGGCGGATGAGTGGAAGTCAGCCTCTCTGCAGGCTTTTTAGGAGGGAGGTACATTGTGAACAAAGGGCTGGAGGTGGGAAAGGGCAAGAGTGGAAGGAGATGCCATCGTGGGGGTGGGGCGGGGCAGAGATTGGCAAGGGACGAGGCTGGAGAGACAGGCAGGGCAGGAGTGCCAGCCAGAGCCCCCCACCTCCCCCACCTTCTTCCTCTGATGAGGTGCCTCTGCCCCCTGGCACTTTATCTGCACTTTCTTTACATCCTAAATCCTGCCTTGTGTTGCATGAGCTCATTCATCAGCACTTACTAAACACCTACTATGTGCCAGTTGTGGGGCTGGAGCAAAACACCCACCACGTGTGGCATAAGCCAGTCTCCAGAGTGATTGCCCACCCAGTATCACAGCTCATCCTCACAGCAATGCCAGAGAAAAAGACCCCTCCCTTCCTCCTCCCTTCCATCCATTCATATATTTAACAAATATATACTGACAGCTTAGTATGTGTCACAGACCAGGAACGTATCACAAGGAAGACCCCTCATTGCGGTGTGGGGGAGAGCAAACTCAAACAAACCAGCAAGGTAATCTTAGGTGATGATAAGTTCTGTGAAAGACATGGCAAACAGGGTGATGTGACCAGGAGTGACTGGTGGGATGTGCTGGACGCATGGTACAGAATGCTCCCTGAGAAGGTGACGTCTAAGTCACCAGCCATGGGAGGAGCGCAACAGACCCAGTGCACAGCACATGCAAAGGTATTGGGGTGGGACAGTCCCCAGGGCATTGGAGGAGCAAAAGGAAGGAGTTCTGCCTAGCTGGAGAACTGGAATATTCGATGTGGGTGAAGTGGAGAGTGGAAGGGATAAGACAGAAGAGGAAGCCAGCAGCCAGATTAGGAAAAGTTTGTAGGGGCTTCCCTGGTGGCACAGTGGATGAGAATCTGCTTTGCAATGCAGGGGACACTGGTTTGATCCCCACTTCAGGAAGATTCCATATGCTGCGGAGCAACTAAACCCATGCGCCACAACCACATTGAATCCATGCTCTAGAGCTCGCGACCCACAGCTACTAAAGTCCACACGCCTAGAGCCCGTGCTCCACAAGAGAAGCCACTGCAATGAGATGAGAAGCCCAAGCACTGCAATGAACAGTAGCCCCTGGCTGCTGCAACCAGAGAAAGCCCACACAAAGCAATGAAAGCCCAGCATAGCCATAAATAAATAAAACCTCCTGCTGATACGGATGTTGGAGATTTCTTTAAAAAAAAGGGGGGGCAGTCTGCAGACACTGGGTTAATTCTGCAGTGAGATATGAGTCCGTTGAAAGGTTTTAAGGGAGCTAGCTGATGTATTCTGCGTGATGCTTTAATAAGACCATGGGGCTAAGCTGGAACGAAGCAGAAGACCAGCAGTGGCAGACGGTGGGTGTGGGAGGTAAACCAGGCAGAATCCGCTGCAGGAAGCCTGGGTTTCTCTTCCAAACCTGCTTCTCCCCATCTGTCCCATCTCAGAAAATGGCCCCACAGCACACCTGACTGCTCCCTCCAGCCAAAAACTCCCAAGTCCTTCTGGCACATCCTTCCTCCCTTTCACCCTCCACACCCCTTCAGTTCTGTCCATGTTTGCATCCGGAAAAGGGGACCATCTCCAGGCCAGGCCAGCGCCCAGCTCAGGGGGTGCACGCTGGCAGCCGGGCTGTGGGACTGTTTCAGCAACTTCCTGCTTCTCTGGGGAGAAAGTGGAGAATAGGTTTCAGCCACAGGGAGGCTCCGCCAACAGGCGAGGACGATGAAGGGAGCAGGGAGCAAGAGGTGGGCGTGTTGCAAGACAGTGGTGGTGGTGGTGGTGGTTTAGTCACTAAGTCATGTCCTATTCTTACAGCCCCATGGACTGTAGCCTGCCAGGCTCCCCCGTCCATGGGATTCTCCAGGCAAGAATACTGGAATGGGTTGCCACTTCCTTCTCCAGCAGATCTTCCTGATCCAGGAATCGAACCTGGGTCTCCTATATTGCAGGCATATTCTTTACCAACTGAGCTACAAGGGAAAGACAATAATCAGATCCAAATGGTAGACCACGGACTCCAAGGTGGGAGAGGCAGACAGGAAAATGGGAGGGGTGATGGCCAATGGGGGAGTCCCTGAGTGGGGGTTTTAGACAAAGCACTCATGGAAGAAAATGTGAGCTGGGAGGATGAGAGCAGTGATCAGGGTGGAGACACAGGGAGTGACCCTGGGAGTGGGCGGCTGGCGGAGTGGAGAAAGCAATGTCAGGAGGTCTGGGTGCTGCAGAGCATCTGTGTGGATGTGGGAGTCATGGAGAGCCAGGCCAGGGTGGATGATAGGCAGCAGGCCCCCAGAGTGTTGGGGGTGGCAGAGAGGTGATGGACACCAGCACTAACAGATTCGTGGCTGCTACAGCTGGTTGACATGTGTTCAGAAGGGCCAGGGGGTTGAAGGAGGAATGATGTGGAAACTGTACAGGGAATGAGAAGGTCACCCCCGCCACCACTGCCCCCCACCATCCCCCTCCCCCCTGCCCTGAGATTCCTCCTTTTGAAAGGGCTGCTGTGGGTCCCCATCCCCTTCAGAAGGTTGGGGGACACACTGAGAAGCCCAAGGCCCCCAGGAAGGGCTGCAAAGGAGTTGAGAGAGGAGCCTGGACAGGGAGGTGGGCCAAGCTGAGGCCACACTTGGCCAATTTCCCAAGTAGCTGAAGTGGAAGAACAAATGGGCCAACCCAGCAGGCCTCGTGGGGCAAGAGAAGGTGGTGGCCATGGGTGAAGGCAGAAGAGGGAGCTGTGGAGGAAGAAGGTCCCCAAGACAGTGAGAAGTTAATTAGCTTGTAACTCTGGTGGCTCAGTGGTAAAGAACCCACCTGCCAATGCAGGAGACAAAGGAAACATGGGTTCAATCCCTGAGTCAGGAAGATCCTCTACAGAAGGAAATGACAACCCACTCCAGTATCCTTGCCTGGAAAATCCCATGGACAGAGGAGACTGGCGGGCTACAGTCCATGGGGTCAAAAAGAGTCAGACACGACCGAGCTACTGAGCATACACACACAACGTAGGTTAACAATCCAGTCTTAATTTTTACTTGTCTGTTTTTGGCTGTGCTGGATCTTCGTTGCTTTGCTTGGGCTTTCTCCAGACGCGATGTACAGGGTCCTCATTGCAGTGGCTTCTCTTGTTGCAGAGCACAGGCCCTAGGGCACAAGGGCTCAGCTTAGATGCCATGCGGCACATGGATTTTTCCCGGAGCAGGGATCGAACCTGTGTCCCCTGCCTTGGCAAGTGGATTCTTAGCACTGGATCACCAAGGAAGTCCATGATCCATTCTTTTCTAGAATCGCCTTGAACCCCGCCCCCCAAACGGCCAGTACTGTGGCTTCTACCCCTGGTCTTCCAGGCCATCAGCACTGGTCTTCCCCAGCCCTCTTCCTCCTGCCCTCATTCTGGGGGAGGGGCCCCCTCTTGGCCTGGGGCCCTGAGGTAGCCGAGGGACGTAGGGAGGGCAGGCCCCTCCCCTCACCCCTGCTCCTTGGCAGATCATCTCCCTGAGAAGCACTGCCTCACAGCACAGACACTCTCTTCAACCACCAGGTCTCCCTGCTGTGTTTGCTGTAAAGAAAGCAGGTGGCTCTCAGAGGTCACGGCCACCTCATCCATGTAGGTGCGACTTCTCTGACACTACCACTGCCTTTGTCTTGTCTGGTGGCTCAGAGGGTAAAGAACCTGTCTGCAATGCAGGAGCCCCAGATTCAGTCCCTGGGTCGGGAAGATCCCCTGGAGAAGGGAATGGCTATGCACTCCAGTATTCTTGCCTGGAGAGCCCATGGACAGAGGAGCCTGGTGGGCTATGGTTCATGGAGCCAGAAAGAGTCAGACATGACTGAGTGACTCTTTCACACTTTATCGTGACAAGCCCACATGGAACTCATGCTCTAGGAGGGAAATGAGAAGAAACTAGCCCTGTGGGCCACCATCTTGGCTGCTATAAGATAATAATCCTGTGTTGACAGAGTGAGGCTAAAGTGTTTCAAGTCAAATTTGAGGAATGGGAGGGTATCAAGCAATCTCAGAAAAAAATCTCTGACCAACTCAGTTCAGTTCAGTTCAGTTCGGTTGTTCAGTCATGTCTGACTCTTTGCAACCCCATGGACTGCAGCACACCAGGCCTCCCTGTCCATCACCAATTCCCAGAGTTTACTCAAACTCATGTCCATTGAGTCGGTGATGCCATCCAACCATCTCATCCTCTGTCGTCCCCTTCTCCTCCTGCTTTCAATCTTTCCCAGCATCAGGGTCTTTTCCAATGAGTCAGTTCTTCGCATCAGGTAGCCAAAGTTTTGGAGTTTCAGCTTCAACATCAGTCCTTCCAGTGAATATTCAGGACTGATTTCCTTTAGGATGGAATGGTTGGATCCCCTTGCAGTCCAAGGGACTCTCAAGAGTCTTCTCCAACACCACAGTTCAAAAGCATCAATTCTTCGGTGCTCAGCTTTCTTTATGGTCCAACTCTCACATCCATACATGACTACTGGAAAAACCATAGCTTTGACTAGATGGACCTTTGCTGGCAAAGTAATGTCTCTGCTTTTTAATATGTTGTCTAGGTTGGTCATAACTTTTCTACCAAGGAGCAAGTGTCTTTTAATTTCATGGCTGCAATCACCATCTGCAGTGATTTTGGAGCCCCCCAAAATAAAGTCTGTCACTGTTTCCACTGTTTCTCCATCTATTTGCCATGAAGTGATGGGACCAGATGCCATGATTTTAGTTTTCTGAATGTTGAGTTTTAAGGCAACTTTTTCACTCTCCTGTTTCACTTTCATCAAGAGGCTCTTTAGTTCTTCATTTTCTGCCACAAGGGTGGTGTCATCTGCATATCTGAGGTTATTGATATTTCTCCTGGCAATTTTGATTCCAGCTTGTGCTTCATCCAAGGCTAATAGGATTTTGCCAAGAGAAAGCACTGATCATAGCAAACACCCTCTTCCATCAACACAAGAGACGACTCTACACATGGACATCACCAGATGGTCAATACTGAAATCAGATTGATTATATTCTTTGCAGCTAAAGATGGAAAAGCTCTATACAGTCAGCAAAAACAAGACTGGGAGCTGCCTGTGACTCAGATCATGAACTCCTTATTGCCAAATTCAGGCTTAAATCGAAGAAAGTAGGGAAAACCACTAGACCATTCAGGTATGACCTAAATCAAATCCCTTATGATTATACAGTGGAAGTGACAAATAGATTCAAGGGATTAGATCCTATAGACAGAGTGCCTGAAGAACTATGGACAGAGGTTTGTGACATTATACAGGAGGCAGTGATCAAGACCGTCCCCAAGAAAAAGAAATGCAAAAAGGCAAAATGGTTGTCTGAGGAGGCCTTACAAATAGCTGAGAAAAGAAGAGAAGCAAAAGGCAAAGGAGAAAAGGAAAGATATACCAATTTGAATGCAGAGTTCCAAAGAATAACAAGGAGAGATAAGAAAGCCTTCCTCAGTGATCAGTGCAAAGAATTAGAGGAAAACAATAGAATGGGAAAGATTAGAGATCTCTTCAAGAAAATTAGAGATACCAAGGGAACATTTCAAAGATGTTCTGTGCAAAGATGGGCACAATAAAGGACAGAAATGGTGTGGACCTAACAGAAGCAGAAGGTATTAAGAAGATGTGACCAACTCAATCCCCTCATTATCTATTCGCCAGCCCTGGGCAGCAGTGTTGCTAGACCTGGGCTTTAGGGGTGGCA
Source organism: Bos taurus (assembly GCF_002263795.3). Lineage (NCBI taxonomy): Eukaryota > Metazoa > Chordata > Mammalia > Artiodactyla > Bovidae > Bos > Bos taurus. The sequence continues at coordinate 45,018,122 of NC_037346.1, read as the reverse complement.
CCCTGTCCCCAAACCCTGGGATTTCACAGACCAACAGATTTCCAGAGCTAAGACTGAGATACAAGTGGGGCTCGGGGAGCCCCAAGAAGGTGCCTCATCCAATTGGAGTGTCAGAAGCCCAAGTACGCTCAGCAGTTGGGTGGCTTCGTGGAGTCTAGGCCAATGGCATCAGAAAATCTGAATTTGCCTTTTTGGTCAGAGGGAATGCAACCAGTGTCCTGGTGACAACTGATAATGATAACAGACCCAGCAATCATCCCTCGAGCATTAGTGACACACCAGGCAAGGGCACTAGTCCATCCTCTCAAGTCACCCAACACCCCCGGATGGGTAGGTCATGGTGCCCATTTCACAGACAAGCGAGCAGGACCTAGTCTGCCACTGATCTGGCCTCACAGTGACAGACACACCATTGATCCGTCCACTCATTTACTTACTCAGAGAATGTTGATGGAGCGCCTACTGTATCCCAGGCATTGTTGTAAGGGATGCAGATTACAATACAGACAAACTCTTGTGAGCTCCTGCCTTCATGGAGAGAGAGCTAAGTAAGAAACCAAGAAACGAAGGAAACATAAGTTAGAGAGCTGGTGTGGTTGAGACGCCCAGATCACTGATCCCTCCCAACTTGCTCACCAGGAGAGCATTTTGCCTGGGCTGGAGCCCATGGGGAGGAGGGTGCTGGCTTAAGAGCTAGGAGCAGGACCCAGAGACAGTATCTCTCACTGTGAGTCCAACAGAGTGGGACAGAGGTCTGGCCCCTTGAGCCCATCCATCTCTGGAGACCCTGGACATTGAGTCCCTGAGCTTAAGCCAGGTTCGTGGCCAATGTTCTGCCAATTAGTTGGTCCTGATTGAGAAGCTCCCAGCATCCCTGGCAGGCACCTCTGGCTCATCCATTTTTCTCTAAGTGCAGCTCCCATTACTGTGTGCAGTTGATGCTGGTCAGCACAGACTTTCCTTGGCTGTGACTGGAGGCAGACACCTGTACGTGGTCTGGGCTTCCTCACAACAGGGTGGCCTTGCACTGTTTATGTGGCACCTATGGGCTCCAAACCTGAGTATCCCTGGAGAACTTGGTGGAAACGGAATTGTCCTTTAGACCCAGCCTGGGCAGTCACATCATATCACTTCTGCCATTCTCTATTGTCACCATACTCTCTAAGTTTGTCTCAACTCCAAGAGGAGGAGACATAGACCCCACTTCTGGACGGGCCGAGGGTCAAAGAATAGATGGACATATTTTAGAACTGCCCTGCACAGCTAGGAATGGTAACATCAGAAGGTGAATTTGGGATGTCTGAGAGCAGACTCTACACAAGAGGCCATAGGACCTCGCATGACATCAAGCTGCCAAGAAAGAAAGAGTAGGATCTTGGGACTTCCCTGGTGGTCCAGTGGTTAAGAATCTGCCTTCCCATACAGGGGACACAGGTTCGATCCCTGGTAGGGGAGCTAAGATCCACATGCCATGGGGAAGCTAAGCCTATAATGCCACAACTAGAGAGAAACCCTTGCACTGCAACTAAGACCCAACACAGTCAAAAACAAATAAATATTAAAAAAAAAAAGAGAGAGAGAGAAGGGTCTTCCGGAGAGCAGTAGATGTGGGCTTGGAGAGGAGACGGAGCAGAGAGATGCTAAGAAGGTGAAAGCTCTGTTCTGTTCACCTGTGGACATCTCAGCCCAGAGGACTGAGGACTCCTGTGCTGGCTGGATGGTTCTGGGGGCTTGGAGAGCCCCTTCTCCAGGGCAGGGAGCCTGAATCAGTATCCAGCACTGGGGAGAAAGGAGAGAGGGTTCCTGCATTCAGTGAACCTGGAAGTGTCATGGGCTCAATTCTTCCGGGTTTTTGCAAGGAGCTATTGAGGGAACATTAGGGATATCAGATCCCACTGCCCAGATTATAACCACCACCATGAAATTTGGGAAGTGAAACTGTTTCAAGGTCAACTTTCTCGTTTGTTGTTTGAGGTTAGCTTTCTGTGGCTCCCCTGCTTGGAGCTGCAGGCCTGAGGCCTGAAACACACCGAAACTTGCCTGGGGGATGTGGGAGAAGGGGGGCCATGGGCACCCAGGTGACCCCTGCGGGGATTCCCAGGGGAGGCAGAGCAGTAAGCTCACAGGGCCCTTCTCTGACACCCACAGCAGAGGGTGGGGGCCGGGAGCCAGGGGGCAGGACATGGATTCTGGCCTGGCTGAGAATCAGCGTGGGTTTCGGTGGCAGTTCCACCAGGAAGATCTGTGTGACCTTCAGAAGTCACTTCACTCTCGAGCACCCAGTTTCCTCATCCATCAAATGTCAGGTCACTTGATCTTTAAGACACTCTCCTCTGATGACATCTCAAGATGATGCTCCTGCCTGGAGAGACCTCATTCACTCCAAGCCTGTTCTTTTAGCTCCGACCCAGAGCCTGATGACTGAACAAACACACAGGAAGGAGACTTTCCTAAAGATGAGGACCTGGATTTAGCCCAGATCCACCTTGATCTCAGACTGAGTCCTTAGCTAAACCTGCCGCCTCCCAACCTGTTCCATTCACAGGGAGGATGGGGAGAATGTGGATGGTTTTGGGTGTGTCCATCCATGGGTCCACTGCAGGGACATGGATGGACACATCAGCCCTCCTTCCCCAGGGCTCAGAAGCATCCTCCCCCAGTCCTTCTCCATCAGCACCGCTGTCCAGCCGCCCACAAGGCAGGACACTGAGGGAAGAAGTGGATAAGTGCAAAGCTTGGGCACCCATCCCTGACGAGTTCAGGCCCCCAACACAGACTGTCCCTGAGGCCAGGACTTCTGAGGGCTTGTCACAATGGTTATTAATCATTTTGGATAATTGGTGTTTAATAGTCCTCTTCCTTGCCAAACTGGAAGCTCCGTGAGGGCAAGAATGAGGTCTGGTTCCATGCTTTATCCCCAAAACTTGGAACTGTGATTAGGAAATCAATCCTGAATATTCAATGGAGGGACTGATGCTGAAGGTGAAGCTCCAATACTTTGGCCACCTGATGCGAAGAACTGACTCCTTAGAAAAGACCTTGATGCTAAGAAAGATGGAAGTCAGGAGGAGAAGGGAACCACAGAGGACGAGATGGTTGGATGGCATCATGAACTCAATGGACACGAGTTTGAGCAAGTTCCGAGAGATGGTGATGGACAGGAAAGCCTGGCATACTGCAGTCCCTGGGGTTGCAAAGAGTTGGACACAACTGAGCTACTGAACAACAAGGTGCCCTTAATAACTGAGTGATACAGTGATTGACTGAGTACTTTTGAAGAGCTTTTAGTCTAGTAAGGAAGATTAGGCACACACGAATACTAGATGAAAAGGCTTTCATAGTATATATACATGTAACTGAATCACTTTGCTGTAATTAACATTGTAAATCAATTATACTTCAATAAATTTTTTAAAAAGCCTTCCACGTTATCCAACACTTATTATCAATATACCAGCTAACATACAGGCTAAAGTTGCCAGATTTAGCAAAAACAAATACAGGACACCCAGTTACATTTGAATTTCAGGAAAACAGCCAATGATTTTTTTGTTTGTTTGAATTTGAGTACCTTTATTCTCTTAACATGGTTTTTGGTGGTTTTTTTGCCGCACCACGCGGCATCTGGCATCTTGGTTCCCTGACCAGGGACAGAACTCACACCCCTGGCACTGGAAGCGGAGAATCTTAACCCCTGGACTGCCAGGGAAGTCCCAGTGGATGATTTTTTTTTTTTAAGCATATGTATGTCCCACAAAATACAGGTGTCCTGCCTTTTACCAGGCAGCCCTATGCCAGGCCAGTCTCCTGTCCTCAGACCAAACCTAAGGGATGGATATTGTTATTATGTTCCTTTACCAAGGGAACTGAGGCCCAGAAGGGATGAGTAACCTGCCTGAGGTCACACAGCGGAAAAGTGGCCAAACCAGAGGGAGGTCCTGAGGAGCTGGAGCCCCGGGTCAGCCTGCTTAGTCTCTGTACTCAGCTGACTCTCAACAACTGCTCATAAAGGGTGGGCATTGGGACCCAACGGAGAAAGGTCATTTGCCGAGAAGGACAATAGTTTGGGTCTGGAATTGGGGATAAGAGAGCGTGGATCCGTTCTCTCCTCGGTGGATCGGTGGGTCGCTGCACAGAGAGGGCTCTTGTCCCCAAGCTTCCCTGCCCTCCTTGCCCCTTCCGCTGGGGCCCGGGGAGGAGAGCAGGCTGGTGCGAGCGGAGGCGGCTGAGCAGTTTCCAAATAGGAAAACCAGCGGCTGCCGGGCCCCAGGACGAGGCCGGGCGTTCCCGGGCTGCCTGCGCCGTGAGTCACCGGGCCCGCAGCAGGCGGCTCATAGGAATGCGGCCCAGCCAATCCCCTGGCAGCGGGTGGGCGGCGGGCAGGCGAGGGCACCGCGGTCTTGAGAGGCTGCCGGTGACTAAGCAAGACCCTCCCTGCGGGTCCCTGCTGGACCCCCAGCGTCTGGCTGCTCCCCTGCAAGGGAAGGGAGGACACGCCCCCTTGGACACTGCTCTGGCCCCCTCCACCCCTCCCTCCAGGCAAACGTGTCCGCTAAAGTCGAGGGTTGTGCAGGGGCCTCCGAAGGGGATGGAGGGGAAAACAGTCCAACAAAACAGTCCAGAAGATGCAGGAGAGGAAGGTGGGGAAAATACCCTAGAGGAGGGCATGGCAACCCACTCCAGTATTCTTGCCTAGAGAATCCCATGGCCAGAGAAGCCTGGCAAGCTACAGTCCGTGGGGTCGCAAAGAGCCCCACATGACTGCATTCACTGAGCACGAACACATGCATGCATCCTTTCTAATTTTAATTTACTTTTTTTCTTCAAATAAGTTGTATGAGTCATAGGCTTTGGAAATGTAGAGATACAAGTATCTCCAAGAGAGATTTGTACACCTGTTTTCATAGCAATGGGCTTCCCTGATAGCTCAGTTGGTAAAGAGTCCGTCTGCAATGCAGGAGATCCCAGTTCAATTCCTGGGCCGGGAAGATGGCTAGAGAAGGGATAGGTTACCCACTCCAGTATTCTTGGGCTTTCCTGTGGCTCAGCTGATAAAGAATCTGCCTGCAATGCAGGAGACCTGGGTTCAATCCTGAGTTGAGAAGATCCCCTGGAAAAGGGATTGGCTACCTACTGCAGTATTCTAGCCCAGAGAATTTCATGGACTCTATTAGTCCATGGGGTTGCAAACTGAGCGACTTTCACTTTGATAGCAACAGCATTCACAAGAGTCAAATGATGGAAGCCAAGGCACCCAAAGAGGAATGAATGGATAAATAAAATGTGGGATACACGGACAATGGAATAGAATTCAGTCTTAAAAAGGATGGAGATTCTGACACATGCTACCACATGGATGAATCTTGAGGGCATTATGGGAATGGATAGAAGCCAAGGACATACAGGCAAAGATGTAAGATTCCACTTATATAAGGGGCCTAGAAAGTGGACTCATAGGAAAAGACCCTGATGCCGGGAAAGATTGAAGCCAGGAGGAGAAGGGGACGACACAGGATGAGATGGTTGGATGGCATCACCGACTTGATGGACATGAGTTTGCGCAAGCTCCAAGAGATGGTGGAGGACAGGGAAGCCTGGCGTGCTGCAGTCCATGGGGTCACAGAGAGTCAGACACAACTGAGCGACTGAACAACAAACACCAAGAGTGGCCAAATTCACAGAGACAGAAAGAGGAAGGCTGGTTGCCAGGGGCTGGAGGAGTTACTGATTAGTGGGTACAGAGCTTCAGTACTGCAAGATAAAAAGATTTCTGGAGATGGATGGTGGTGATGGCTTGACAACGATGTGAATATACTTAATGCCATGGAACTGTACACTTAAAAATGGCTAAGATGGGGCTTCCTTGATGGCTCAGTGGAAAGAATCCACCTGCCAGTGCAGGAGACACAGGTTCGATCCTTGATCCGGGAAAGTCCCACATGCCTCAGGGCAACTAAATCCACAAGCCACAACTACTGAGCCTGAGCTCTGGAGCCCTGAAGTGGCAACTACTGAAGCCCGTGCACCCTACAACCTGTGCATGGCAACAAGAGAAGCCATCACAATGAAAAACTCATGCACAGCAACTGGAGAGTACCCCCCACTTGCTGCAAGCAGAGAAAAGCCTGTGCAGCAATGAAGACCTAGCACAGCCAGAAACAAGCAAATACATATTTTTTAATCTAAAAAAAAATGGTTAAGATGGGTACTTCCTGGCGGTTCAGCAGTTAAGAATCTGCACTTCCATTGCAAGAGGCGAGAGTTTGATTCCTGGTCAGGGAACTAAGATTCCACACACTGCGTGGTGTGGCCAAAAAAAAAAAAAAAAAAGGGTTGTGATAAATTTTATGTTATGTGTATTTTGCCACAATGAAGAAAAAAAGAAGAAAAACGTAAAGGTACAAAAGTCACTCCTGGTCCAGCAGCCCTCCAATTCCTTCACCCAAAACACCTATAGTTCTCCAGTGTTTGGGTGTTCTTCCAGAGAGAGTCTGTGCATATACAAGCTAATCCGTTTATATGTGTCTATGTATAAATAAAATATGTATCAGTTCAGTTCTGATCAGTCACTCAGTCATGTCTGACTCTTTGCGACCCCATGAATCGCAGCATGCCAGGCCTCCCTGTCCATCACCAACTCCCGGAGTTCACCCAAATTCATGTCCGTCGAGTCGGCAATACCATCCAGCCATTTCATCCTCTATCGTCCCCTTCTCCTCCTGCCCCCAATCCCTCCCAGTGTCAGGGTCTTTTCCATAGAGTCAACTCTTCACATGAGGTGGCCGAAGTATTGGAGTTTCAGCCTCAGCATCAGTCCTTCCAACGAACACCCAGGACTGATCTCCTTTAGGATGGACTGGTAAATAAAAACATGTACAAAAGTATATATCAGTTCAGTTCAGTTGCTCAGTCATGTCCAACTCTTTGTGACCCCATGGACTGCAGCATGCCAGGCCTCCCTGTCCATTGAGAACTCCTGGAGTTTACTCAAACTCATGTCCATTGAGTCAGTGATACCATCCAACCATCCCATCCTCTGTTGCCCCTTGCCTTTAATCTTTCCCAGCATCAGAGTCTTTTCAAATGAGTCAGTTCTTCGCATCAGGTGGCCAAATATTGGAGTTTCAGCTTCAGCATCAGTCCTTCCAATGAATATTCAGGACTGATTTCCTTTAGGATGGACTGGTTAGATCTCCCTGCAGTCCAAGGGACTCTCAAGAGTCTTCTCCAACACCACAGTTCAAAAGCATCAGTTCTTTGGTGCTCAGCTTTCTTTATGGTCCAACTCTCACATCCATACATAACTACTGGAAAAACCATAACTTTGACTACACGGACCTTTGTTGGCAAAGTAATGTCTCTGCTTTTTAATATGCTGTCTAGGTTGGTCATAACTTTTCTTCCAAGGAACAAGTGTCTTAATTTCATGGCTGCAGTCACCATCTTCAGTGATTTTGGAGCCCCCCAAAATAAAGTCTGTCATTGTTTCCACTGTTTCCACATCTATTTGCCATGAAGTGATGGGACCAGATGCCATGACCTTAGTTTTCTGAATGCTGAGTTTTAAGCTAACTTTTTCACGCTCCTCTTTCACTTTCGTCAAGAGGCTCTTTAGTTCTTGTTTTCTGCCATGAGGGTGGTGTCATCTGCATATCTGAGGTTATTTCTCCCGCAATCTTGATTCCAGTTTGTGCTTCATCCAGCCCAGCATTTCTCATGATGTACTGTATGTATGCACTATGTGTATCTATATTCACTCTTTTAAGAGCTTTTTTATTGAGATATAGCTGACGTACAACCTTACATAGGTTACAGATGTATAACACAGTGTTTCATAACTTGTGAAGGTTATACTACACTTATCGTTATTATAAAATATGGGCTATATTCCATTTGTTGAAGGGTAGATTCTTGTAGCTTACTTATTTTATACAAAACAGTTTGTACCTCTAGTCCCCTACCACTGTCTTGCCCTTCCCCACTTCCATCTCCCCACTGGTAACCACTAGTTTGTTCTCTATATCCGTGAGTCTGTTTCTTTTTTGTTATATTCACTAGTTTCTTTTATTTTTTGGATTCCACACATCAACGGTATCATACAGTGTTTGTCGTTCTCTGTCTGATGTATCACTTAGCATAATACCCTCCCAGTCCACCGATGTTTTTGCAAATGGCAGAATTTCATTCTTTTTTATGGATAATATTCCACTGCGTATATATATATAGCACATCTTCTTTATCCATTCATTGGTTGATGACACTTAGTTTGCTTCCATATCTTGGCAACTGTAAATAGTGCTGCTATGAACATCGGGGTGCATGTATCTTTTTGAATTAGTGTTTTGGAATGTGGCTTACCAGGTGGCACAGTGGTAAAGAATCTGCCTGCTGAAGCAGGAGATGTGGATTTGATCCCTGGGTTGGGAAGATCCCCTGGAGTAAGAAATGGCAACAGACTCCAGTATTCTTGTCTGAAGAATTTCATGGACAGAGGAGCCTGGTGAGCTATTGTCCACAGGGTTGCAAAGAGTTGGACGCGACTGAGCATGCACACGTACACCCAGGAGTGAAATTGCTGGGTCATATGGTAGCAAAGAGGAGAGTGAAAAAGTTGGCTTAAAGCTCAACATTCAGAAAACTAAGATCATGGCATCTGGTCCCAACACTTCATGGCAAATAGATGTGGAAACAGTGGGAAAAGTGTCAGACTTTATTTTGGGGGGCTCCAAAATCACTGCAGAAGGTGACTGCAGCCATGAAATTAAAAGACGCTTACTCCTTGGAAGGAAACTTATGACCAACCTAGATAGCATATTGAAAAGCAGAGATATTACTTTCCCAACAAAGGTCCGTCTAGTCAAGGCTATGGTTTTTCCAGTGGTCATGTATGGATGTGAGAATTGGACCGTGAAGAAAGCTGAGCATTGAATAATTGATGCTTCTGAACTGAGGTGTTGGAGAAGACTCTTGAGAGTCCCTTGAACTGCAAGGAGATCCAACCAGTCCATCCTAAAGGAGATCAGTCCTGAGTGTTCATTGGAAGGAATGATGCTGAAGCTGAAACTCCAATACTTCGGCCACCTCATGTGAAGAGTTGACTCATTGGAAAAGACTCTGATGCTGGGAGGGATTGGGGGCAGGAGGAGAAGGGGACGACAGAGGATGAGATGGCTGGATGGCATCACCAACTCGATAGACATGAGTTTGAGTGAACTCCAGGAGTTGGTGATGGACAGGGAGGCCTGGCGTGCTGCGATTCATGGGGTCGCAAAGAGTAGGACACAACTGAGTGACTGAACTGAATGGTAGCTCTATTTTTAGTTTTTTTGAGAAGATTCCATACTGTTTTACACAGTGGTACACCTTTTATTTAAAAAAAAAAAAAAAGAAAGAAATGCAAACAGCAGCATACTCTGTACCTTGATTTTTCCATTTAAAATACAGCTTGCTTGCAAATGGTTATATTTAGAATGGATAAAAAACAAGGTCCTACTGTATAGCACAAGGAACTATATTTAGTATTCTGTGATAACCATAATGGAGAAGACTATTTAAAAAAGAATGTATGTATTTGTATGTATAACTGAATCACTTTGCTGTACAACAGAAATTAACACAACATCATTAACAAATTATGTTTCAATTAAAATTTTTCTTTTAATTACATCTTGGAGACCTATATATACCAAAGCCTAAAGAACGTCCTCTCTTTTTTAAGCAGCTATATTGAGACATAATTTATGTGAAAAATCTATCCATTATAAGTATACTGTTCAGTGATTTTTGTGTGCATGTGTGTGTGCTCAGTCGCTTAGTCATGTGTTTGACTTTTTGTGACCCCATGAACTGTAGCCCGCCAGGCTCCTCTGTACATGGGAGTCTCCAGGCAAGAATACTGGAGTGGGTTGCCATTTTCTTCTCCAGGGGATCTTCCCATCCCAGGGACTGAACCCGAGTCTCTTGCGTCTCCTGCATCTCCTGTGTCTCTTGCATTGGCAGGCAGATTCTTTTACCACTGTGCCACCTGGAAAGCCCAGTGATTTCCAGTAAGCTTATATGGAGTTGTGCAACTTTGACCACAATCCAGTTTTAGAATATTTCCATCATCCCAAAAGTTCCTTTGGGTCTTTTACAGTTTAACCCTTACTCTCACCCCTAGTTCAGCCAAGTGCTGATCTGCTTCCTGTCTTTATGCATTTGTCATTCCTGAACATTTCATATGAAAGGAATCATAGGGTACACAGTCTTTTGGGTCTAGCTTCTTTCACTAAACGTAATGTCCTTGAGGTTCATCCATGTTGAATTATATTTAATTAGTTTATTCCTGAATAATATCCATTGTATGGATATTTCACATTTCGTTTATCCATTCATCAGCTGATGGATAATAGGATGTTTCCAGGTTTTTCTATTATGAATAATTCTGCTGCAAATACATACAAGCCTTTGTGTGGGCATACATTTTTATTCCTCTTCATTTGATAACCTAGGAGGATTGCTATGTTTTGTGGTAATTTTATGTTTAACTTTTTAAGAAACTGCTAAGCTGTTTTTACAAAGTGCTGCACCATTTTACACTCCCACCAGTGATGGGTGAATATTCCAATTTCTCCACATCCTCAGCACTTGCTGTCATTTGTCTTTTTGAAGAAGACCATAGGGCTTCCCAGGTGGCTCAGCTAGTAAAGAATCCGCCTACAATGAGGGAGACCTGGATTCAATCCCTGGGTTGGGAAGATCCCCTGCAGAAGGGAACAGCTACCCACTCCAGTATTCTGACCTGGAGGATTCCATGGACTGTGTAGTCCATGGGGTTGCTAAGAGTCAGATGTGACTGAGCAACTTTCACTTCACCTCTTCATGGCAGAAGATGTGCAGGTTATCTCATGTGATTTTCAATTGCATTTCACTGGGGATTCCCTGGAGGTCCAGTGGTTAGGACCCCATGCTTTCGCTGCAAGGACTCGGGTTCAATCCCTTGTCGGGGAACTAAGACCCCACAAAATCGCACTTTCCTAATGGTAAATAAAATTGAACATTTTCTTATGCTCATTAGCCATTCATATCTCTTTTTTGACAATATGTCCATTCACATCTTGTGTTCATTTTTCAACTTAGCTATCTTCTTAGTATTGAGTTGTAAGACCTCATTCTTGTAGTAGTCTGTTGTATGAATGGTCATAGTTTGTTTTTTCCTATTGATATTGCTTTAAGTTCTTCATTTTATGTATATTTTATAGTGGGCAGAATATATTAGTATAGTAATGTATGTCACTGATATAAATAAGTAAACAAATATATTTGGGGGATGCATCTTCAAATTATTTTGCTGAGAGGGGAATCAGTAAAGCTTGGTGACTCCTGGCTTGAGCCTTTATCGCCCTCCTGCCCTTCCTCACTAGCCTGATCTCATCCTTCAGGCCTATTCCAGCCATCCTGAGATTTGTAGAAATCCTGTTGAAAGCATGCTCCTCTGGCTGCCCTGGGACCCCAAAGAGACTGACCAGTATCCCCTAACCAGTGGGGTAAACTGAGGCCCAGAGGAGGCCCACATGGGGCAGTATCAGCACAACCTGACTTTCCAGGGCCCTCTGCCATGACCAGAGCCCTTTCCTTAACTTGGGGATACACAAAAAGGATGACCCAATGATGTGTTCTCACTGGGGTTCCCTGACCCCAACAGGGCAAAGTTCAAGAGTAAGGGCTGAGGCTGAGGCTGCTTTTCACTCCTGCACGCTGTCCTGGCCACCCTTCATCTGCATCTGCCCAGCCTGATGATGTCGCCTCACTCACACGCCAAGCTAAGAGCTCTCCAAGGGACTGGACTCTGCTGGTCATTTCCTTCCTCCCTGGTTGGTCCTTTCATCTCCTTCATCATCTTCATCATCATCATTGCAGACTCTGTGTACCCCATATGTGACATACAGCATCCCATTTAATCCTCCTACCAATCTTGTGAGATTGAACTTACTTGTTTCATGTATTTTTAAAGCTTATTGCCTTTATTTTTTAATTAATTAATAATTAGTTTGTGGCTGCTTTGGGTCTTTGTTGCTGTGCGCAGCTTTCTCTAGTTGCAGTGTGCGGGCTTCTCATTGCGGTGGTGTCTCTTGCTGCAGAGCAAGGGCTCTGAAACACAGACTCTATAGCTGTGACATGCGGGCTCAGTTACTCCACAGCACGTGGAACCTTCTCAGATCAGGGATCGAGCCCATGTCCCCTGCCCTGGCAGGTGTATTCTCAACCACTGGACCACCAGGGAAGTCCCTGCTCATTCCATTTTGCAGAAAAAGAAATGGAGGCTCAGGGAGGTTATGTGACTTATCCGCAGGGAGAGAGGAGGAATTCAAACACAGGTTTGACGAGAATTACAAACCCCACTTTTGACTGGATGCTGGAGAGCATGAAAATCTGCAGGGTTACTCCGTAGTCACACTTTGCACTTTCACTTTCCTCCTGAGGAAGCATTTCTACTGGAAAACTCCAGCTCTGTCTGAGCTGAACTAAAGGAAGAGGGATCTGTGGACACCAAGACAGCCCAGGGGGAAGGGGCAGGAAGTGGAGCAGAGGGTCAGGGCCCCTGGGGCTTCTAGTATCAACTCCCAGCAGCTCAGATCTGATGACCCAGCCTCAGCCCCTGAACATCCATGAGTATTTCCCAAATTCAATCCACACTCCTTTGCTTGGCATTCAAAGCCTTTCCCTCCTCCAGCTTCAGTTCCTGTTCCTTTCTGTGCTTGCCTCCAGGTTTCTGCTCACATTGTTCCCTGTGTTCAGAATGCCCTTTCTTCCCCATTCCCCCAGATCCAACACTCAAACTCTGGTCATCCTTCAAGCCTCAGTCTACGCGCATCCTTCCTTGATGTCTTTAACTGCAGGTGACATCTCCCTCTCTGAATTCTCACAGCCCTTGGTTCATACATCTCTGAGGGCATATTCCATCACCCCACCAGCAGTAAGTATTGATTATTATCCTACTCAGCATCTATCTTCCTTCTGATCATAACACCCTAGTCTTCCGTGGGAAATCTCATATCCCTGAGCTTCAATCATGTGATTCAGAAGAGGCTAACCACCCCAGGATCCAGAGAGGAGTCAGAGCGTTACATCTTCTCTCAAACCACTCCCATCCCCACCACTGACCAGTACAGAGACTGGTTCAGGGATGGGCCTGAGACCCAGTCAGAGTCAGTTAAATAAGGGCTTTTCTGGTGTGGCCAGGAAATGGGCCCATTCTTTCAAGTGGGGCTGACAATCACAGAATATGGTCCTAGGAGTATGAGCGTCCCTAAGAACAAAGCCAAAACAGAGGAAGCAAAACCATGCAGAGTTCACATGACATGTGATAAGGACCTGGATCCAACCAAACCTGAAGCTGGAATCTCTTTGGACATGGGGACAAAATATTTCCTTTTTGATACTGATTCAGTTTGGATAACTTAAAACATGGACTGAAGGCACTAGCTAACTTAGGGGACCAACAGAGAACGAAAGGAAAAGATTTCAGCTTTGATAAACTTTAGAATTTTGCAATCAGAAAATCTAGAGTCAGTGTTAATTTTGGCATACACACACACTACACATATATTTCAAAAAGTAACATTTCAGAAAATAACATTTGAAACTGAATTGCTTTCAGAAGTGAGAAGCACGCAACATTTTCTCTCCAGAGGTCAGGTTACTCGCAACTGAAAACTCCCAGGCTGATTTACTCCCTGGTGCTCTGGTTTTCTAGTAGCTAATGTGCCACTTGAGCCTACAGGATGCAAGCTCCTGGAAGCCAGGGGCCAGGACCTCTGGCCTTTGTGTTCCCACAGCATTAAGCACAGGGCCAGACCCACAGAGATCCTCAGAGATGAGTGTTTGAGAACTGGATGAGGAGTGAACGCTCTCTCTCACTGTCCTGGCTGTTCTCACTCCAGCTAGGAGCCAGCCCAGTGCCCTGAAACCCCCACTTTTCCCCAGGTCTGAACTAAAAGTGGGCAGCCCTGCCCCGAGCTTCCTGCCTGCCACACCCAGCCCATGGTTCCCGGTCAGCAGGGGCCAGAAAGCGGTGATTGCCCTGATTGCGAGAGCTCTGCCTCCCCAGGGATACATCTGAAAGACAATGTGAGGCTCAGAGAAACTTCCGGCACTTTGGCCAGCATCTGGAGAGGAGCCAGTGGTGTCTGGGCCTTTGCTTCTGGAAGCCGTCTGCTGGGGGTGGAGACCAAGGGGCTGTGCCAAAGGCAGCTTTGGAAACCAGCAACAGGGAGAGAAGCCTGATGCTGGGCAGAGGAGGAAACCAGAGCAAGAGGCCATGCCCGGGGGCCCCTGCTGCTCAGGGGGCTCAGGAAGACCCTTAGATTCTCCCATCTGCTTCCAAGAGCTTGTCTTTGGGCAGTCATTCTTACTCTGGGCACAATACCGTTCACAAAACAAAGCATCTGGGACTTCCCTGGTGGTCCACTAGTTGAGAATCTACCTGCCGATGCAGCGGACAACATTCGATCCCTGGTCTGGGACGATCCCACGTGCTGTGGGGCAACTAAACCCATGAGCCACGACCACTGAGCCCACGTTCTAGAGCCCAGGAGCCACAGCTACTGAGCCCACGTGCTGCAACTACTGAGGCCCGCCTGCCTAGAGCCGGTGTTCTGCAACAAGAGAAGCCACCAAAATGAGAAGCCCTAGCACTGCAAGGAAGAGTAGCTCCCACTTGCCACAATTAGAGAAAGCCCATGTACAGCAACAGAGACCCAGCAGCCGTCAGTCAGTTCAGTTCAGTTCAGTTCAGTCGCTCAGTCGTGTCCGACTCTTTGCGACCCCATGAATCGCAGCACGCCAGGCCTCCCTGTCCATCACCAACTCCCAGAGTTCACTCAGACTCATGTCCATCGAGTCAGTGACGCCATCCAGCCAACTCATCCACTGTCGTCCCCTTCTCCTCCTGCCCCCAATCCCTCCCAGCATCAGAGTCTTTTCCAATGAGTCATTTTTTTGGATGAAGTGGCCAAAGTACTGGAGTTTCAGCTTTAGCATCATTCCTTCCAAAGAAATCCCAGGGCTGATCTTCAGAATGGACTGGTTGGATCTCCTTGCAGTCCAAGGGACTCTCAAGAGTCTTCTCCAACACCACAGCTCAAAAGCATCAATTCTTTGGCGCTCAGCCTTCTTCACAGTCCAACTCTCACATCCATACATGACCACTGGAAAAACCATAGCCTTGACTAGACAGACCTTTGTTGGCAAAGTAATATCTCTGCTTTTCAATATGCTATCTAGGTTGGTCATAACTTTCCTTCCAAGGAGTAAGCGTCTTTTAATTTCATGGCTTCAGTCACCATCTGCAGTGATTTTGGAGCTCAAAAAAATAAAGTCTGACACTGTTCCCACTGTTTTCACATCTATTTGCCATGAAGTGATGGGAGCCGATGCCATGAGCTTCGTTTTCTGAATGTTGAACTTTAAGCCAACTTTTTCACTCTCCTCTTTCACTTTCATCAAGAGGCTTTTTAGTTCCTCTTCACTTTCTGCCCTAAGGGTAGTATCATCTGCATATCTGAGGTTATTGATATTTCTCCTGGCAATCTTGATTCCAGCTTGTGCTTCTTCCAGCCCAGCGTTTCTCATGATGTACTCTGCATAGAAGTTAAATAAGCAGGGTGACAATATACAGCCTTGAGGTACTCCTTTTCCTATTTGGAGCCAGTCTGTTGTTCCATGTCCAGTTCTAACTGCTGCTTCCTGACCTGCATATAGGTTTCTCAAGAGGCAGGTCAGGTGCTCTGGTATTCCCATCTCTTTCAGAATTTTCCACAGTTTATTGTGATCCACACAGTCAAAGGCTTTGGCATAGTCAATAAAGCAGAAATAGATGTTTTTCTGGAACTCTTTTGCTTTTTCGATGATCCAGCAGATGTTGGCAATTTGATCTCTGGTTCGTCTGCCTTTTCTAAAACCAGCTTGAACATCTGGAAGTTCACAGTTCACGTATTGCTGAAGCCTGGCTTGGAGAATTTTGAACATTACTTTACTAGTGTGTGAAAGTGAAGTTGCTCAGTCGTGTCTGACTCTTTGTGACCCTGTGGACTGTAGCCCACCAGGCTCCTCAGTCCATGGGATTCTCCAGGCAAGAATACTGGAGTGGGTTGCCATTTCCTTCTCCATACTAGCGTGTGAAATGAGTGCAATTGTGCGGTAGTTTGAGCATTCTTTGGCATTGCCTTTCTTTGGGATTGGAATGAAAACTGACTTTTTCCAGTCCATCTTTAGCTGCAAAGAATATAATCAATCTGATTTCGGTGTTGACCATCTGGTGATGTCCATGTGTACAGTCTTCTCTTGTGTTGTTGGAAGAGGGTGTTTGCTATGACCAGTGTACTTTCTTGGCAAAACTCTATTAGTCTTTGCCCTGCTTTATTCGTATTCCAAGCCCAAATTTGCCCGTTACTCCAGGTGTTTCTTGACTTCCTACTTTTGCATTCCAGTCCCCTATAATGAAAAAGACATCTTTTTTGGGTGTTAGTTCTAAAAGGTCTTGTAGGTCTTCATAGAACCGTTCAACTTCAGCTTCTTCAGCATTACTGGTTGGGGCATAGACTTGGATTACTGTGATATTGAATGGTTTGCCTTGGAAACAAACAGAGATCATTCTGTTGTTTTTGAGATTGCATCCAAGTACTGCATTTCGGACTCTTTTGTTGACCGTGATGGCTACTCTATTTCTTCTAAGGGATTGCTGCCCACAGTAGTAGATATAATGGTCATCTGAGTGCAGCCATAAATAAATAAATAAAATACTATGTTGTCAATAGCCAATGGGGTGAACAGTGATATATTTGGTGTCCTGTCTTGTGTATTAGAGAGGAAAGGCTATGGCATGCTGTGGTAACAAATTAATCTCCAAATCTCAGTGGCTTAACCCAACAGAGGCGGATTTCCCATTCACACAGAGGTGCTGCAGGTGGGACAGCTCTCCAGGCCAGCTGTCTTTAGTATAATGACCAGACACCCAGTCTTCTTCCTCCTAGTGGCTCCTCCACTTCAAGCCATGGCTGCTGTAGTCATCACTAAAGGAAAAGAGAGAATAGAAGGGTCAGACACCAACCCTAAATGCCTTGGTCCAGATATGACACACCTCACTTGCATTCATAACCCATTGATCAGAGTTAGTCACATGGCCCAGCCTGCCGCTAGGAAGGCTGGGAAGTGAGGGGGAGCACATGGCTATTTGGTTTGCCTGAAGCACCTCTGCCACACAGGTGTCCCAGGAGACAGAGGCATAAGGGAATTCACAGACTGTGAAGTTGTTTACCTAGGCTTCAGCCCTACTCTTCTATTCACTAGCTATGGGACCTGGATATGACAAACCTAGACAGAATATTAAAAAGCAGAGATATCACTTTGCTGACAAAGGTCCATATAGTCAAAGCTATGGTTTTTCTAGTAGTCATGTATGGATGTTGAGAGTTGGACCTTAAAGAAGGCTGAGCACCAAAAAGTTGATGCTTTCGAACTGTGATGCTGGAGAAGACTCTTGAGAGTCCCTTGGATACAAGGAGATCAAACCACTCAATCCTAAAGGAAATCAACCCTGAATATTCATTGGAAGGACTGATGCTAAAGCTGAAGCTCTAGCACTTTGGCCACTTGATGTGAAAAGCCAACTCATTGGAAAAGACCCTGACGCTGGGAAAGATTGAGGGCAGGAGGAGAAGTGGGTGGCAGAGGATGAGGTGGCATCACTGGCTCAATGGACATGAGTTTAAAGCAAACCCTGGGAGATACAGAAGGTTAGGGAAGCCTGGCATGCTGCAGTCTATGGGGTCGCAGAGTCAGACACAACTCAGTGACTGAACAGCAACATGTGACCTGGGAAAAGTTCATTTCTCTGAATTTTGCTTTCCTTGCCTGCAAAATGGGGACAAAATAAGAGTCCTTAGTTCATTAGATTGTTGGGAAGATCAACTGACGACGAATAGTGCTTTGCTATGCCTGGCACATGGTAAGCACTAATAAATGGCAGTACTTGGGGGAATCCCCTGGTGGTCCAGTGGTTACAGCTCAGCGCTTTCAAGGTCATGGGCCCTCATTCCACCACCCGTCAGGGAACTGAGATCCTGCAAGCCGCAGAGTGCAGCCTAAATAAATAAATAAATAAATGGCTATTTAATTAGTCTCATTTTGTTTATAAATTGGAAGATCCTCAATATATGATAATTGAAAAACATAGCTGAGGAGACTTCCTTGGCAGTCCAGTGGTTACGACTTCGCTTTCCAACACCAGGAGTGCAGGTTCAATCCCTTGTCGAGGAGCTAAAACACCGCATGCCTAGTGGCCAAAAAAATTAAAACAGAAAACAGAAACAATATGTAACAAATTCAATTAAGACTTATAAAATGGTTCACATCAAAAAAGTATATCTTCAAAAAGAAAAATATAGCTGAGACACCATCAAAGCTTGCCCAGGCCTGGTGTCTCCCTTTCTCTAGCTGGTCCCCTTCTCAGGACCCAGGAGGGCTGAGTGGAGCCCCTTGCTCTCCTTCTTACCCTCTTGAAGAACCTATAAGGACTGGAGGACGTGATGCCCCCTCTTCTGCCCCCTCTCCCGGGGTACACATATCCGAAGCCTCAGTGTTGGTTGTGGGCAGAAAGTCTTGGTCTTCATTTAAAGGAATTCCAAACGTTAAGACCAGGTAAGAAAGGGGGAGATGTCCCCCCAATTATTCTTGCTCAAGTTTACAGCAAATGAGAGCCTCAGAGATTGGAAGACTTCAGCATGGGTATTAAAGTCCCTAAAAAGCTTTGTGGAGGAGGTAAGATTTAGGCAAGTGTCTTAGAAGGAGAGGAACTTGAGGTGGCTGAGTGAGGTGGAAAGTGACATTGGAGACAGAGGAAGGCATGAGGAGCCCAAGTTGGGGATGGGGTGGGGAATAACCCTTCACATACAAACAGCCCTCTACAGTTTAAAAAGAAAGACTGGTGGGACAAGGTAATGGGACTCAGGGATTTCTCTGATGGTCCAGTGGCTAAGACTCTGCACTCCCAATGCAGGGGGCCCTGATTCGATCCTTGGTCAGGGAACTAGAGTCCACAAGCTGCAAATAAGAATTCACTTGCGAATACTCAAGATCCCAACTAAAGAACATGAGTACCCAATGAAGATCAAAGATCCTGCGAGCCTCATCTAAGACCTGGCACAGCCCTGAATAAATAGATTTTCTGAATGCAGTAGGACTCAGTGGCAGGGCCAGCAAAATCCAGGCTCTCCCTTTCAGTGTCATGCTGTCACTGGGAAACAGTTGCAGAGCCAGGAACCACATTTCCCAGGCTCCCTTGCATCTCAGTGCGGCTCCAGACAGATTTCTGCCAATAGACTGTGAGCAGAAGTATGTGTACCACATGTGCCAAGGCTTTTGAGATATGGTCACACATTTTGTGGGGTTTCTTCCCCTCCCACCAAAGGGGTGCCAAGGATGACAGGCCAGGGGATGGTAAAGCCTCAAAATGCAAAAATCCTGGTCACTAAACTCCTGTGTGGAAGAACCTACAAACCAAATGCTATGAACTATACACAAGTGAGATGGAAACACTCTGCATTTGTGGGGATGGGGTGGGGGTTACTTGTTACAGCAATTTGCTGTTGTTTAGTCAATAAGTAGTATCCAGTTCTTTTCAACCCCATGGACTATAGCCCGTCAGGCTCCTCCCTCCGTGGGATTTCCCAGCAAGAACACTGGAGTGGTTGTCACTTCCTTCTCCAGGGGATCTTCCTGACCCAGGGATCAAACCTGACTCTCCTACATTGGCAGGCAGATTCTTTACCACTGAGCCACCAGTGAACCCCTAGCACTGTCTTGAAAGTGAAAGTCGCTCAGTCGTGTCCAATTCTTTGGGACCCTATGGACTATAAAGTCCATGGAATTCTCTAGACCAGAATACTGGAGTGGGTAGCCTTTCCCTTCTCCAGGGGATCTTCCCAATCCAGGGATCGAAGCCAGGTCTCCCACATTGCAGGCAGATTCTTTACCAGCTGAGCCACAAGGGAAGCCCAAGAATTCTGGAGTGGGTAGCCTAATCCTTCTCCAGCGGATCTTCCTGACCCAGGAATCAAACCGGGGTGTCCTGCATTGCAGGCGGATTCTTTACCAACTGAGCTATCAGGGAAGCCCTTAAAAGAAGTATACCTTCCTTTGAAGGGGAGTTGGGAGCACTGTGGGGAGTACAGAGGGGTGATGGCTCCCCTCCTTGGCACTGCCACTGTCCCCCACCCACAGCCATTTTGCCCAGCAACTGGGCAGCTCCTGTGCCTCCTGTCCTTCCCAAACCCTTCCCCATAAAACAAGGACAAGACCCAGGATGGGTGGAGCTTGGGCTTGTCCAGTTTTTTCCTTGGAAAAAAAAAAAAAATCTTTGAAATCTTTCCTCAGGGCACGAGTTGGAAGGTTTGGCCCTTGTGAGAGGTGTGGGCAGCTGACTCTATAATTGGGTGGGGCAACATTAAGAAATGGGGCGAGAGAAGCAGTTAGGGTGGGGGCTGCCCTGGGAAAGCCAGCCCAGAAGGTTGGCAGTTTTGAGCAGATTAAATCCCAGGTGTTTCAGCCTCTCTCCTCCCTGCCAGCTGGGCCAGTGAAAGACCCATTTTCTCATAGAGAGGGCAGAATATGCCACTTGTACCACCAAGGCCAGCTTACCTGTCCACAAAGGGCCACGCTCAGCCCAGACCATAGAGGCAGCAGCCCCACTAGAGGGCTAGTTGAATGATGTTGGGGAGGAGAACACAAGAGCAATTTCTCAAGGATGCTTGGCACTGCCCTGCCTTCCCTTCCCAGGAGGGTATTAAGGAAGGACGTCCCTTCTTAGGAACAGGACCGAGAAAGGAAATCAGTCTTCCAAACTATGTTGTGCCTCTTTTCCTCCCATTACATGGCCACGGCATTCTTGACCCTCTCAGACCCTCTGCAATTCCCTGTAAATAAAGAGCACCGCCCTACCCCCATTTCCCACACCTAGGATCTCCTGTGGGTTGTCTTTTCTGTCACTGTTCTGGCACTCAGCTCTGCTGCCAACAATGGAAAATGAAATTTGAAAATTTTCCATTTGCAGTAACTTTTTTTTTTTGGCTGTGTTCATAACCTTTTTTTTTTTCCCCTAAAATACAGGCAATATATTATCTTATATAAAGACAAATTCAGAGTTAGGACAGTTCTAGGCTAGTAAATTCAGTAGCTTAACAATATTATCTATCAGGAACCTGGGTCTTTCTACCTCTCCACCATGCCTTCTTCAGCAAGTTGCTGTATCTCTTTAGGATGACTAACCTCATACGACCTTAACCTTTTGATCTTAGTTCCCCAACCAGGGATCAAACCCTGGCTCGCTACAGTGGAAGCACAGAGTCCCAATCACTGGACCACCAGGGAAATCCTTGCAATAGAATTTTTTAAAACAACATTAACTACTTTGGGAAAAATTTCACAAATTATGTGTAAGACCTCAGCACTGAAGTCTATAAAATATGGCTGAGGAAAAAAAAAAAAAAAAAACCCAACATATTGCTGAAAGAAATTCTAGAAGTCCTAAAGAAATGGAGTGCTATATTCATGGATTGGAAGACTCGATATTGTTGAGATGCCATTTTCCTCCAAAATGATTTTTAGATGCAATTCAATCTCAATCATAATCCCAGCAGATTCTTTCCTAAAAATTGACATGTTGATTCTAAAATTTTTATGGAAATGCAAAGGACCTAGGATGTCTAAAGCATCTTAAAGGAAGAACAAAGTGGAGAATTTGCCTACCTGTCATTATGAATTACAAGACTACAGTAATTGAATATTGCAGCATTATCATAAGGTAAATGACAATGGAATAGAAAAGAAAACAGAAATAGACTCACAATTAAACAGACATTTGATTTTTTTTATAAAGTCACCAAAGCAATCCAAAGGGAAAAGGAAAGTCTTTTTAATGGTTCATTTTAGAACAACTGAAAATTAATATAAAAAAATTAATTATTCCCTCCATCACACCATTCACAAAACTTGATTTGTAATGAATCATAGACTTCAATCAAAAGTTAAAATTCTAGAAGAAAATATAGGAGAATGTCTTTGAGACTTGGAGGTAGGCAAAGGTATCTTTAAAAAGATCATAGAGAGAAATAACTTTTTTTTAAGTTATGGAACCCTTCACGAATTTGCATGTCATCCTTGCTCAGGGGCCATGCTAAGCTCATTATCATTTCAATTTTAGTATATGTGCTACCAAAGTGAGCATGAAATGACTACTTTTTAAAAGTTTGAAGAATTAGACTTCTCAAAAGTGAAATCTGCTCATCAAAATACACCATTTGGTGTAGTATAGACAAGACTTCCGTCAGTTCAGTCATTCAGTCATGCCTAACTCTTTTCAACCCCATGAACTGCAGCACGCCAGACCTCCCTGTCCATTATCAACTCCCAGAGCTTACTCAAACTCATGTCCATTGAGTCGGTGATGCCATCCAACCATCTCATCTTCTGTCATCCCCTTTTCCTCCTGCCTTCAATCTTTCCCAGCATCAGGGTATTTTCCAATGAATCAGTTCTTCTCATCAGGTGGCCAAAGTACTGGAGTTTCAGGTTCAGCATCAGTCCTTCCAATGAACACCCAGGACTGATCTCCCCCACATGGACTGGTTGGACCTCCTTGCAGTCCAAGGGACTCTCAAGAGTCTTCTCCAATGCCACAGTTCAAAAGCATCAATTCTTTGGCGCTCAGCTTTCTTCACAGTCCAACTCTCACATCCGTACATGACCACTGGAAAAACCATAGCTTTGACAACATGGACCTTGACAAAGTACTGTCTCTGGTTTTTATTATGCTGTCTAGGTTGGTCATAGCTTTTCTTCCAAGGAGCAAGTGTCTTTTAATTTCATTGCTGCAGTCACCATCTGCAGTGATTTTGGAGCCCCCTAAAATAAAGTCTGTCATTGTTTCCACTGTTTCCCCATCTATTTGCCATGAAGTGAATGCCATGAAGGTAGTCATTGCTTTCTCCAGGGGATCTTCCCAAACCAGGGATCAAACCTGGGTCTCCCGCACTGCTGGTGGGTTCTTTACCAGCTGAGCCACCAGGGGAGCCTAGACAAGACTTAAGCTGTGAGAAAATATTTGCAAAATGTATTTGACAAAGGACT
The DNA here is from genome assembly GCF_002263795.3 of Bos taurus. Taxonomy (NCBI): domain Eukaryota; kingdom Metazoa; phylum Chordata; class Mammalia; order Artiodactyla; family Bovidae; genus Bos; species Bos taurus. Next base: position 44,994,959 of record NC_037346.1, on the reverse strand, counting down.
TGCAGAATATGTAAAGAATCCCTACAACCCAATAAAAAATAAAATCCCAATTTTTTAAATAGACAAAAGATTTGAATAAAAACTTAATAAAGGAAGATATACAGATGGCCAAGGAGCACATGAAAATGCTTAACATCATTGATCATCAGGAAAATGCAAAATAAAACCCTCAGTGACACCAATACACACCTACCAGAATAACAAATTAAAGACCCACAATATCAAATGTTGACAAAGAGGGGGAGCAGTCAGAACTCTCAGACATTGTTGGTAAGGCTATAAAATGGTACAACCACTTTGGATAAAGATCTGGCAGTTTCTTAAAACAAAAGCCACCTATGATCCAGCAGTTTCACTTCTAGCTGTTTAACTAAGAGAAATGAAAATATGTGTCCTCAAAACAACTCGTACAAAAATGTTCACAGACACTTTATTCATAATCTCTGAAAACTAGAAATAGCTCCAGTGACTATCAACAGAATAATACATAATTCTTCTGTTATAATCATATAATGGGACATGACTTAGCAATAAAGTGGGATTAACTACCAATACATACAATATCATGAATGAATCTCCCATTTTGCCAAGAGCAAAAAAACTAGACACAGAAGAGTACCTATAATATGATTTTAATTATATGAAGTACTAGAACAGGCAAAACTAATCTATGGTGGGGAGAATACCTAGGTGGGGAGAGGAAGGGACCCACTAGGAAGGAGAATAGAGAACTTGGAGGTGATGGTGATGTACTGTGTCTTGATAGAGGTTTGAGTTTTATAGGTACAGGCATCTATCAAAATTCACCTAATGTATTAATATAATTAAGATTTGTGCCTTTTTTATGGGTTTCCCAGGTGACTCAGTGGTAAGGAATCTGCTTGTCAATGTAGGAGATACAAAACAGGAGGGTTCAATCCCTGAGTGGCGCAGATCCCCTGTAAAAGGAAATGGCAATCTACTCCAGTATTCTTGCCTGGAAAATTCCATGGACAGAGGAGCCTGGCAGGACAAGATAAACAAATATTGAACTTCAGTTAATTATATACATCCTAAAGTGTTTAGGGGTAAATTATGCTAATGTCTGCAATTTTCCTTGAAATGGTTTAAGAATTCTTTCTCTTTTTATTTTTTTGTTTTATCCATGCCGCGTGGCTTGCAGGATCTTAGTTCCCAACCAGGGATTGAACCCAGGACTGCAGCAGTGAAACCAGAGAGTGCTAAGCGCTGTGCAGGCATGCATGCTGAGTTGCTTCTGTCGTGTCCAACTCTGTGTGACCCTATGGACTGTAGCCCTCCAGGCTCCTCTGTCCATGGAATTCTCCAGGCAAGAATACTGGAGTGGGTTGCTAACCACTGTACTGCCAGGGAATTCCCTCAAAAAATTTTTTAATGCAGGGATAGGTGAATAGGTGGATGGGTGGATGGATGGGTGGATGGACAGACGGATGGATGGAAAGGGAGAGAAAGAGAGGGATGCGTAGATTCGTGATTAAGCAGAGTGAAATGTTAATTGTAGAACCTCAGTGGTAGGTATGTGAAAACTCACATGCAATTCTTTTTAAAATTTTCTGTATATTTGAAATTTTTCATAATAAAATGTTTTGGGGGAAAAAAGGCAAGTAAATCTTCATCAACCCAGTCTGGACTAATTTCCCTCTTTCTAAAAGACCACTGAGTTCCACACCCTTTGTCACATCATTCACTGAAAATCATTGTTGAGCCACCGTCACTCTGACACTCGTCCCAACCTACCCAATCCCTCTACTCCCTTTTCCAAACCCTCCCCACCCCGGGCTCTCTGGAACTCCCACTCTACCCATTCTGGAAATCTCCCCCTACTTCCTGGCCCTGATGGAAACCAAGCTCTCCCCTGAGATACTGCTTCCTGCTCAAGAGGAAGCTATATTTTCTCTTATATTCCAAGTACCTCAGAGCTGGGAGGTGTAGGGTGGGGTGTTGGTTTCCCTCATTCCCCAAGACTCTCCTTCAGAGTCATCGTCCTTCCTTCCTCCCTTGAAAACTCTAGCCCTGGACTTCCCCAGTGGTCCAGTGGTTGGGAATCCGCCTGCCAATGCAGGGAAGGCAGATTTGATCCCTGGCCCAGGAAGATCAGACCTTCCTGGTGTGTTCCTTGTGAATTGGGTGTCCCCTGGTGTGTTCCCTGCCCTGGGCTTCCCTGGTGGCTCAGTGGTAAAGAATCTGCCTGCAGTGCAGGAGATCTGTAGGAGATATGCGTTCCATCCCTGGGTCAGGAAGATCACCTGGAGAAGGAAATGGCCACCCACTCCAGTATTCTTGCCTAGAGAATGCCATGGACAGAGGAGACTCGAGGGCTATAGACCATGGGGTCATAAAGGGTCAGACACAACTGAGCGACTACATGGCAACCACCAGGAAGATTCCATATGGGGCGGGGCAACTAAGCCCATGCACCACAGCTACTGAGCCCCACTCTAGAGCCAGTGCTCCACAGCAGCAGAAGCCACTGCAACTAGAGAAAGCCTGAGCCCAGCGACAAAGACCCAGCACAGCCAAAGGAAAAAAAAATCCCTTTAGTTTCTTCTAAGTTCAAACCAACTAGCTAACCCTTTATGCCTCTCCCCAGCGGGTCTACCTGCCTCCTGACGAACCTCCTAGTTCACTGGGAACTTTAGCCTCAGGCCGGGCCCATGGGTCACTCCTATACCCTGTGACCTCACCATCCACAGAGGTGACATTAAAAAAGAAAGGAAATGTCTGCTTGGCTGAACCAGGTTGCTACGTGCAGGATCTTTAGTTGTGGCATGCAAACTCTTGGTTGCAGTACTCGGGCGCTACTTCCCTGACCAGGGATCAGACCCTGGCCCCCTGCACTGGGCGTGTGGAGTCTCAGCCATTGGATCACCAAGGAAGTCCCAGGGATGACTTTTCAATTCCCCTGCCTCTCTGTTACTTGACCTCCTCACCTCCAGAGGTATTTCCCTCCACACCATCTCAGTCACCCACTCCCCAGGCACATTCTAGATGTTGTCCCAGCTCTGACATCTGCATTTCAGGCATCCCACCATCAGATAGCATCTCCCTTCCCTCCAGCTCTGACTCTCCTTCTCTCACTGCACCAGTGCTTCACCATCTCCAATCCAACCGTCCCATCATTTTTCCTCCACAGCCTCCTTTCTTATTTCTTTCCGTCCTTCCTAACAAAATATCCTGCCTCCTTTTCCTGCTTTGGTTTTTCCTGTAGCATTTACTACCTTCTAATACCAATAAACCCCGGAGGAGGGCACGGCAACCTACTCCAGTGTTCTTGCCTGGAGAATCCCATGGGCAGAGGAGCCTGGAGGGTTACAGTCCATAGGGTTGCAAAGTGTCAGACACGACTGAGTGACTAAGTACGAGCAATACCAATGAAACCTACTTATTCATTTTATTGTTGACTCTCTCCATCCAGGAGAATGTATGCTCCAGGAGGTGTTCTTGTCTGTTTAATCACTGCTGTAACCTCAGCACCTAGAACAGGGCCATGGCTTGTAGTAGGTGCTCAAAGAAGGCCTGTAAAGAGAAAGGAAAAAATGAAGAAAGAGAGTGGGCCAAGGGGCAGACAGCTTTAATTAGAAAACAGAAGGAAGCCCTCAGGAGCACCCTTCCTGTCCCACTTCCCCTCCTGAACCATATTCTCCTACTCCTTGTGACAACTGGAAAAGAGTCCCTGCTCCTCGCCGAGATCATTTGCTCCACAGGGGCTCTGGATGCCATCTCTCCTCAGCTTCTCAAAAACTGGACTTCTGGTCTTCCCTGGTGGTCCAGTGGCTAACACTCTGAGTTACCAATGCAGGGGGCCCAGGTTCGATCCCTAGTCAGGGAACTAGAGCCCACATGCTGCAACTAAAGAGTTCAAATTCTGCAATGAAGATCAAAGATACTGGGTGCTGCAACTACATAAGACCCAAGACAGCCAAATAAATAAACAGATATTTTGTGGCAGATTCATGTCAATGTATGGCAAAACCAATACAATATTGTAAAGTAATTAGCCTCCAAAATAATTAAATACATTTTTTAATAAATTTAATAAATAAATAAAATGTTTAAAAAGAAAGAAAGGAAAAAAGAACCGGCTCCTGAACTGTCCTACCCCCGCTGCCATCTCTAAATTCTCCTTCTGAACGAAATCATTTCCCTTGCCTCTACCGTCTCCCATCTTTTCAAACTCCTCTTTTTACCTCAGATGCATCTCCAACTACTGTGCCATTTCTTTGTTCCTTCTGCCTCGATTCCCATTCATTTTCAACCCACGTCAGCAGACATCTCAGCCCAGTAAGTGATATTTGGGATGGGCAATCACGTGCCAGGACAAAATGGAAAAACATAAAAAGGCTGCGTTCCCAGTGATGCTGAGAAAGACAGGACTAGCCCTGGACAACCCGCCTCCAGGCTTCTATTTGGTGTGAGCGAAGAGAGTTTTATCTTGTTTAAGCCATTGGTATTTTGGATTTTTTTTCGTGTCAACAGAGTGGATCCTAAATGATAGATCTTTTTTTTTTTTTTAATTTTTAAAATTTATTTTATTTAAAAAAAGGGGTTTTTTTGCTATGCTGGGTCTTCATTGCTGTATGTAGACTTTCTCTAGTTGTGGCAAGTGGGGCTACTCTTCGTTTCGGTGCTCTGGCTTCTTATCACGGAGGCTTCTCTTGTTGCGGAACATAGGCTGTAGGTGCACAGGCTTCAGTAATTGATGTGAGTGGGCTCAGTAGCTGTGGCTTCCAGGGTTAGCTGCTCCGGGCATGTGGGATCTTCCCAGACCAGGGATCAAACCAGGGTCCCTTGTATTGCAAGGTGGATTCTTAACCACTGGCCCACTAGGGAAGCCCCAAAGATGGATTTTATCTCTCCTCTGATTCTCCAGAAAATGGAAGGCCAATGGCTATATTTCTTGTCTTCAAAATGCTTTGCAAACACAGATTCTAAAGAAATGTTTCTTGGAGTAAATGAGATCTGGAAAATTAGGCAGAGGCATCAAACCAGAGGACCACATGGAGCACTCACCTAGGGTTTGCAACCACGGTTCCTCCGTTAGGTCCACCAGTTTGTGGTCATGGTAGGTTGAGCAAGGCACGGGAAAACATGCTGAGGAGTAAGAGGAAGTGAGAAGCTGCAGGTTTGATTCATACTTGGTTTCATTCTGTTTGTGTCTGAGCTGATGAACTTTATCAGTCAGAGGGTGTGATGGAGTTCCACTTATAGGTTTCTTTACTTTTTGTAGCAGCTTTATATAATTCACATATTATACCATTCACCCGTATAGAGTGTACAACTCAGTAGTTTTTAGTATATTCACAGACTTGTGCAACCAACACCACAATTTTAGAACATTTTCATCACCTCAAAAAGAAACCCTATACCCTTTAGCAGTTGTTCCCCATTCCACCACCCTACCTCAACCCTAAGCAAATACTCATCTGTTCTGTCTCTATAGACTTACTTATTCTGGAAATGTCACATAAATGGATCATACAACATGTGACCTTTTGTGTCTGGCTCCTTTCCCTTTGTATAATGTTTTCAAAGTTCATCCATGTTGTAGCATGAATCAGTACTTCATTCCTTCTCATTGTTGAATAATATTCTAAATTTCATTGTATGGCTATGTCATGCTTGTTTATCCATTCGTTAGTTGGTGAACATTTCGTTGTTTCTCAGTTTTGAGTTGATATGAATAACACTGCTGAAAACAGTCCTGTACAAGTTTTTGTGTGATTGTATGTTTTTAATCCTGGATACATAACTAGGGATGGAACTCCTGGATTATATGGTGGCCCTGTGTTTACCCTTTTAAGGGACTCACCCCTCTGGCCTATAACTGCTGTGATGCCATCTATCAGAGGTTTGTCGGGGCCTCCATCAGGATTAGAGTTTTTAACTGTTTTCCAAAGTCGCTGTACCATCTACGTTCCCACCAGTAGTGTTATTTCCCCACACCGTCACCAATAGTTATTATCTGTTGTTATTGTTAGTATACTAGTGGGTGAGAAGTCGTATCTCATTATGGTTTTGATTTGCATTTATTTCTCTTATGATTATGATGTTGAGCAGCTTCTCATGCGTTTATTGGCCATTTGCATGTTTTTTTGCGGGAAAATGTCTATTCAGGTCTTCTGCTTATTTTTAATTGGGTTGTCTGTCTTTTCATTATTGAATTATGATTTGCAAATATTTTCTCCCATCCTATGGGTTGTCTTTCACTTTCTTGATGGTATCCTTTAAAGCATAGAAGTTTTAATTTTGATGAAATCCAATTTATCGATTTTCTTCTTCTGTTGCTTCTGCTTTGGTGCTGTATTTAAGAAACGAGTGCCTAATCTGGGGTCATGAAAATGTGTCCCTATGCTACGTTACAAGAGTTTTATAGGCTTTTTGTTGTTATTGTTATTGTCGTTGATCACTACTTTTTTTAACTGAAGTATAATTGTTCACAATGTTGTGTCAGTTTCTGTTGTACAACAAAGTGAGTCAGCTAGCGGAGTGGGAGGGACTATATATATGTATATAAATATATACACACACACACACACACACTCCCTCCCTCGTGTTCCTCCCTCCCACCCTTCTAGATCATCACAGAGCGCCGAGCTGAGCTCCCTGTGCTGCAGCAGCTCCCACTAGCTATCTATCATACAAGCGGTAGTGTATATGTTAATGCCACTCCCTCAGTTCGTCCCACCCTCCTCTTCCCCCTCTGTGTCCACAAGTCTCTTCTCGGAGTCTCTATCCCTACCTTGCAAATAGATTCATTCAGTACCATTTCTCTAGATTGCATATATACACGTTAATATACTAGATTTGTTTTTCTCTTTCTGACTTACTTCACTTTGTATGAATAGACTCTAGGTTCATCCACATCATTACAAATGACTGAATTTTGTTCCTTTTTATGGTCTTAGCTCTTACATTTAGGCCTTTGATTCATTTTTAATTCATTCTTATATATTGTATGAGGTAGGGATCCAATTTCATTCTTTTATATGTGGATATCCAATTGTTCCAGCACCACTTGATGAAATTCTTCCCCCATTGAATTGCTTTGGTATCCATGCCAAAAATCAATTGACCATAAATGTGAGGGTTTACTTCTGGACTCTCAATTCTATTCCATTGATCTCTATGTCTATCCTTATGCCAGTACCACACCATTTGATTACTGCAGCTTTGTACCAAATTTTGAAATTGAGAAGTGCAAGTTCTCCAACATTATCCTTTTCCAAAATAGTTTTGACTTCTGAACCCCTTAAATTTCCATACTAATTTAGAATCAGTTTCTGGAAATAAGACAGCCAAGACTTAAGTAAGACGGCCGAGACTTGAATAAGAACTATGTTGAATCTAAAAATAAATTTACCATCTCAACAATGTTAAATCTTCTAACCCACAAATAGGGGATATCTTTGCACTTATTAAAGAAACTAGATCTTCTTTAACATCTTTCAGCAATGTTTTGTAGTTTTCAAGAGTATGAAGTTTGCACTTCTTTTTTTTAATTTATTTTTGGCCTCACCCCAGGACATGCAGGACCTTAAGTTCCCCAGCCAGGGATCGAATGCAAACCCCTTGCAGAGGAAGTGTGGAGTCTTAACCCCTGGACAGCCAGGGAAGTCCCCACACTTATTTTGTTAAATTTGTCCCTGAGTAATTTATTCTTTTTTATGCTATTGTCAATGGAATTATATTCTTTACGTTCAGATGGTTCATTACAACTGTATAGAAATACCATTGATTTTTGTATTCTGAAATCTTATCATGCTTGCTTATTAGTTCTACTAGTTTTTTAGTGAATTCCTTAGGATTTTCTATATAAAAGATCATGGTACCTGAGAATAGAGATACTTTTACTTCTTCTTTTCCAATATGGATGCCTTTTGTTTCATTTTCTTCCCTAATTGCCCAGGTTAGAACCTCCAAATCTATAGGGGATTTTTGAACAGATTTTTTGAGGTATAATTGATATACAAAAATCTGCAGATTTTTATTTAATGCATACAGTTTGATGAATTTGGACACATTGATGAATTGCATACACCCATGAAATCATTGCTGCTGCTGCTTCTAAGTCGCTTTAGTCATGTCTGACTCTTTGCTACCCAATGGACCATAGCCCGCCAGGCTCCTCTGTCCATGGGATTCTCCAGGCAAGAATACTGGAGTGGGTTGTCATGTCCTCCTCCAGGGGATTTCCCAGACCCAGAATCAAACTTGAGTCTCTTACATCTCCTGCATTGGCAGGCAGGTTCTTCACCACCAGCACCACACAGGAAGCTCAACCATCACTATGGTCAAGGTAATATATCTCCAAAAGTTCCTTCCTGGATTTTTGTTTTATTTTGTCTGTGTGTGTGTGTGGTAAGGACAGTGAAAATGAATAAAATCTACCCTCTTAACAAAGATTTTAAGCAAACAATGTTGTTGTTTGGCCACTAAGTTGTGTCCAACGTTTTTGCAACCCTGTAGACTAGCTCGCCAGACTCCTCTGTCTATGGGATTTCCCAGGACAGAATACTGGAGTGAGTTGCCATTTCCTTCTCCAGGGGATCTTCCCCACCCAGGAATTGAACCTGTGTCTCCTGCATTGGCAGGCGGGTTCTTTACTACTGAGCCATCAGGGAAGCCACATACAATGTTAACTCCAGGCACCATGTTTGTACAGCAGATCTCTAGAATTTAGTCATCTTGCATAACTGAAACTTTATGCCCATTGAACAACAGCTCCCTATTTCCCCTCCCTCAGCCCCTGGCAACCACCATTCTACACTTTGCTGAGTACAGTGTTGAATAGAAAAGGCAAAAGTAATCATATTTGTTTTGTATTCTGATCTCAGAGGGAAACCATTCAGTCTTTCACCATTAAAAAAACCTACTGTGGGGTTTTCGTAGATTCCTTTTATCAAGTTATGGAAATTCTTTATTATTGCTAGCTTGAGTGTTTTTACCATGAAGGGACGTTGGATTTTGTCAAATGCTTTTTTTGTATGTATTGACATAATCATATGCTTTTTAATTCTTTTGGTACCATATATTAATTAATTTGGAGATGTTAAACCAATCTTGCATTTTTAGGGTAAATCCCACTTGGTCATGGTATATAATCCTTTTGACATGTTGCTGGATTTAGTCTGCTAGCATTTGGACGAGGATTTTTTTCATGTATATTCATGATCTATATTGGTCTGCAGTTTTCATGTGGTGTCTTTGCCTGGTTTTGTTATTAGCACAATATTAGCCTTGTAGAATGAGTTGGAATTGTCTAGGTTTCTTTTTCACTCATCTTTTGGTCAAGTTTATCTCTTGATCTTACAGTATTCTGAGAAAATACCCAAGGCCTGGGAAGGTTTATCTGGGGTTCTTAACTTGAGCATGCATCACGATCAACTGGGAGCTTGTTCAAAGCAAATTCCTGGAGCATGGCTCCAAAGACTGACTCAGGAAGTTTGCAGGACAAGTGACTCTGTATTTCTAACAAACATTCCCCTAGAGCATCTGAGATGAGGCTCTCTCACTTCGATTCAAGAAACACTGATAAAATTGCCCAAGCTGATCCAGTTTAGTAGCCTCAGAGGCTAGGCTAAGAAAGTAATGTTTCCTTTTTCTTGAACTATTTTTTTAAAATATATATTTATTTGTTTTGGCTATGCTAGGTCTTAGTTGCAGCACGTGGGATCTAGTTCCCTGACCAGGAATGGATCCCCCTGCACTGAGAGCACAGAGTCTTAGCCACTGGACCACCAGGGAAGTCCCAAGAAAGCATGTTTCTTTATATAGGAGTCTCAGAGCCTTCAGAGCGTTTATGTCCCTCATGAATATCTAAAGGGGAAGTAAAGTACGCACTGTTTCCCACACTTATTGTCCACAAAACCTTTTATTTGGTGAGGAGCAACACACAGAACTGATGTTCCATAGAGCATTCTCTGGGAAACACTGCCCCCAGAATTACTCAAATGTCCCTCTGAACTCTCAGGGAGCTTTGTTCTAAACACTCACCCCTCTGGCCAGCAGTTGCTTGTATATGTGTGGCTGTGTCAGAGGTCTATCCAAGCTTCAATTAGGGTTAGATAAGTTAGGCATTTGCCTCAAGAGCAAAATTTCAGGAAGTGCCAAAAACTCAATAATCAAGATAAATTATTATTTAGAGGATATTTGGAGGATGGGTCGACCAGATAGCCCATCAGTCAGTCCATGGGATATGGGGGGGAATAATAGTGTAGGGGGGTTTAATGATCACTCTGTGTAGGACCAAGAGCCAGGGTCTGTCCAGGTGGAGTCAAGTCCCAGAGCAGCAGAATAGTGGAGCCAGGTCTGTTGTGTGTCTCCCCCATGGACTGTGACCCTTTCCAGAGTTGGAGCAAGTCTTTCTCACCTCTGAACCCCATTCTGAATCCCCAGTGCCTGAAGCACAAACTGGTCCCACTTCCTTACAGGGAGAGCACAAAGATAAGGCTACGTTTCCTCACCTCCAACTCCTCCTTGAGCATCTAACCTAGAGTTCAACACAAGGAGATTCAGCCACTTCATATTCTGAGGTGACTGAAAGCTTCCCCAGGCTATCTGAGCTGTCTTCATTATGGTGCCTCACTTTGGATGGGCTCCCAAATCTGAACTGGGGAGAGAGGGGCTAGGTGCCAGAGAATTTCTGGGAAAAGTCTGTCCTTTCCCAAATACCCTTCCTCTCTGTGTCCAACAGAGCTTGACCTCAATGTGCAAGTTCTAACATTCAAAAAGCTTGGGCTGATTGGGCTGACGCTAGATGTTTGTGATTTGTGCAATCATCATGGCCTGACTGGGCTCTGTGACAGGAAGGCCATCAGCCCTGACCTGGGAAAAAAATCTGAAAGCCAAGAGTGGTTGCCCAGGGGTACCTTCCTGGGGCCATCCTTCAGGCTGATTCCAGGGCATTTCCCTACCTCAACCATACTCACTGTCTCATTAAAATTGCTTTCTAGGGACTTACCTGGTGGTCCAGGGCTAAGACTCTGAGCTCCCAATGCAGGGGCCCAGTTTGGATCCCTGGTCAGGGAATGAGATCCCAAGTGCCACAACTAAAGATCCCGCATGCCGCAATTAAGACCAGATGCGGCCAAATAAATAAATATTTAAAAAATAAAATTGCTTCCTAGGCCTCCTGTCTCTTCCTTGGAATTTCCATTTCTTCTTTCTTCCAAGAACTATACAATCTCGTAAATTAACTGATTACCCCTGGAATAAGAACAGGGTTCCCTTTAAATAACTTTTGTCAAAATCATTACAGGGGCTCCATGTTGACCTGCTCAAGAAGAGAGGAAACATGTTCACTCTCTTAGGCAACATCTAAGTAGATAAGCCTCCAGCTGATTATAGAAGATTCTCATCTATCCCATAAAAAGCTGATCCCCCGTGACCTCTACTTATCAACACCTCATAAGTTTACTATGAGTTGCTTCATAACCTCAAAAGTACACTGATGGCTTCTGGGAATTCAGCTTTATAATAACTCAGTCATGTTAAATAAACTTCAGGAAGCAGAGCAAGCTAGAATCCAGGGGATCTATGTGGGTGAGTGGGTTTTAGGATAGCTGGAAGGCTGGTTCTCAGGGATTGTGGAATTGGACCTAGCTCTAGGATGCTGGCTTTCATAAGAATGTCATTTCATCGAGGGCTTACTGAGACCCAGGTTGGGGGAGAAGAGCAATTTATTCATATTTGCACTGTGGCAAAACTGAGGTTAAGATGTGGGTCTCAGGACTTCCCTGGGAGTCCAGGGGTTAAGACTGTGCCTTCCAATGCAGGAGGCATGGGTTTGATTCCTGGTCAGGGAACTAAGGTCCCATAAACCATGGGGTGTGACCAAAAATTTTAAAAAAAAAGAAAGAAAAAGATGTGAGTCTCCAGACACCAGATTCTCTTTCCCTTTCTCTTTCAACTCCCAAGACCCAGCCCCTCTGCTCAAATCCTCTTCCTGCTAGAAAGGCAGAAAAGAATCTGTCAGCTGACAGAGAGCATGTGTGGGAAAGAGATTCAGACATTTTCTCTCCTCAATTCATCCTCTGTATTTTAAGCCATTTATCTTTATTGTGCCATGAAAGTCTCTGTGCTGTGTCAAATGAACTTTAGGCAGGTGGGAAGATGGCGGTGAGAAGGTAGGGGGCCACTGGAGTCACACCTGGGCTAAGGCAGCAGGTCTCACGTTTGGCTGCATGTTAGAATCACTTGGGGCCATTTTAAAATTCCCGATGTCCAGGCCACACCCCAGATCCACTTCATCAGAATCTCTGGAACTGAAATCAGACATTAGGATTTTTTTTTTTTTAATTTATCTGATGTGGACCATTTTTTAAAAGTCTTTATTGAATTTGCTACAATGTTGCTTGTGTTTTATGTTTTGGTTTTTTGGCCACGAGGCTTGTGGGATATATCTCCACACACCCACATAGAGCGGCTTCTCTGGTGGCTTAGTCAGTAAAGAATCTGCCTGCAATGCAAGAGACCACCTACAATGCAGGAGATGGGGGTTTGATCCCTGAATCTAGAAGATTCCCAGAAGAAGGAAATGGCAAACCTCTCCAGTATTCCTGCCTGGGAAATCCCACAGACAGAGGAGCCTAGTGGGCTACAGCCCATGAGGTCGCAAGAGTTGGACATGACCTAGCGACTAAAGCACCACCACCATGGGCAGAGAGGGATAGAGGGGGATTAGTATCTCAACTTTTTTCATTAATGTCTTGTCCAAGGAAAAAATTAAAGTTAAAATTTAAGTAACGACTTACAACAGAACCCAGGTCCGTAGGACTCCTAAGCTTATCTTCCAGCAAATAGTTGTTGATGTCATTATTCTATAGACTAATACTATATGCTTAGGACTTCGCTGGTGGTCCAGTGGATAAGAATCTGCCCCTCAATGCAGGAGACACAAGTTGGATCCCTGGGCTGGGAAGATCCCACATGTCACGAAGTAGCTGAGCCCGAGCACCTCAGCTACTGAGCCCGTAAACCTAGAGCCTGTTTTCTTCAACAGGAGGAGCCACCGCAATAAGAAGCCCGCGCACGGCAACGAAGAGTAACCCCCCACTTGCCACAACTAGAGAAAGCCTGCACACAGCAACGAAGACCCAGCACAGCCAAAAATGTTAAGAAAATCACTATATGTGTAAATATAATAATGGTGTCAAGGAATATTTCCCACATGCCTCTTATAGGCTGGTCCTGAGCTGGGAGCTGGGTGTAGAGTGGTGTGCAGGACCAGTCAGGGCCTGGCCGTCAGGGAGCTTACAACCCAGTGAGGCAGATGCACTCAATCCAAAGACTCTACACAAACACTGATGGACAGAAACAGGTCATTTCCAGATGCTGAAGGCTGGGAAGAATGTTGCAAGGAGGCTGGAATGGGAATAACAATCATGCGCCTGCTTCAGCCAGAGGGGCAGGAAGTGAGACATGGTGGAGGAGCCAGCTGGTTCCAGTGCGCAGGGGGCACAGTCCTGCTGCGCTGGGGAGGCACACAAGCCAGAAGGGCCCCTGAGGGTTTCAGGCAGAACAGTGACAGGATCAGATTTGGGTCATTCACCACCACCACCACCACCCCACCCCACCCCACCCCCGCCTCAGCATTTCCTGTAGCTCAGACAGTTAAGAATCTGCTGGCAATGCAGGAGACCTAGGTTTGATCCCTGGGTTGGGAAGGTCCCCTGGAGAAGGAAATGGCAATCCACTCCAGTATTCTTGCCTGGAGAATCCCATGAACAGAGGATCCTGGTGGGCTACAGTCTGTGGGGTTGCAAAGAGTCGGACACGACTGAGCTACTGACACGACTAGAGACCACCCCCCTAGCCAGTGGATTCTCCTCCCATCTCCGCACCCATGAGCTGGGTGACCTGTCATCCCCACTCCCACCCTCTTCCTCTTCTGACAAAGGAGGGGCTAGATCAGTGGCATGTCAGGCCACCAGCCCACAGAGTCCATGGGCAAAGGGGTGAGGAGCACATTCGTCATTCAGCCCCAGCTTAGATTCTTAGGAAACACCAAAATAACAAGAGACCAAAGTGGCCTAATTCTGCTAGAGAAGCTGAGAGGTTTTAATTAGAAACATCACAGAAATAAAAAACCTTAACCCGAACCATCCCTACCAGCTGGCAATTCAGTCTCTGTTTCAAGGACTTTAAAAGGAGCTCTCTTTACACTACGCAGTAGAGAGTTTTTGTACTTAGACAGTATTTATGAGCTGGGAATTCATCTTAGTACTGAGCCTGACTTCTTTACTTAAATCTTACATGAACACCAACTCGTCAATATATTTCTATTTGTGAAATTATGTATGTTTGAAGATAGGAAATTGTTTTTCGATAAAAAAGTTAAAAAATGAATGATCCTAGAGCTCTAACATAAAACAGCGGCTGTTTCTCCCCTGGGTTCTAGACTCAGTAGGTACCTAACTATGTTGCTACTAAAGACACGGGGAATAAAGAGCAGAACACAGGAGGCAGGGAGGGGACAGAGGGGCGAATCCAGAGCAGTACAACCAAGGGGTTAGTCCTGGCTGAGGCCCCAGGCAGGGCAAAGACAAAAGTCTAGATCCTCAGAGACCCCCGTGGGTGACAGCAAGAGCCGTATTACATCTATGAACCCCTGTCAACACATCCCAGGAAGGTCCTGAGCCCTTCCCCAGTCCCTCCAATCCTTGCCACCTACTTTGTCAGAAGAGCCAACACACACATACACAAGTACACTGGTTGCTGTGGACACCTTGGGGTGTCAGGTTTAACAGAGCCAACTGAGGTCAAGGCTGACACATCTAAACCCTTGTCCCAGCTCTGCCCCTGCCAGTGTGACCTTGAACAAGTTACCTAACCTCTCTGATGGTCAGTGTCCACGCTGGGAAAATGGGAGGAATCATCGCATAAGACCTGCCTCCTGGGGCTGTTTTGAGGACTGATGGGGTCATGCGGTAAAGTGGTTTGTGAGCCAGACCCGCACCATTCATTAGGTTCACTGTTACCTGGGGTCTGACTCTGAAGCAGGGGTCCAAGAGGGCCAGACAGGATATGAGGGAGAAGTTAAAGATGTGGGAACCCCGGGAGTGTCCCCAAACCCCTTGGTCTCCCTCAGGCTCTGAGGCTCACGGACACTGTGAAAACAGCAGGGGAGCCTTAGATCAGGTCCTGTAGATACTTTTCACAGGATCTGACAATCTCATGCCTCCATTCTACAGAAGAGGAAACTGAGGCTCAGTGAAGTTCTATTTCTAGGCTAAGCCAGACATTCCCCTCTAAAATCTGAATGCTAATATCTTTGCTATGGGACCACGTGCGGGGAACATGACTTTTTAGGCACAGGACCCATGATACTTTCAGGGGCCCATGTGAATATTTTCATTTTAATTTATCTTAAAACCAAAAGAAAAATTGAATAAAATCATTTGATATTTCCTATTCACGTAATCATGAATCCATCTTGGATTATATTCATCTTTATATCAATGTAGGGCTTCCCTGATGGCTCAGTTGGTAAAGAATCCGCCTGCAATTCAGGAGACTCCAGTTCAATTCCTGGGTTGGGAAAATCCCCTGGAGAAGGGATAGGCTACCCACTCCAGTATTCTTGGGCTTCCCTTAGTATTCATGGGCTTCCCTAAGTATTCTTGGGCTTCCCTTGTGGCTCAGCTGGTAGTCTGCCTGCAATGCGGAAGACCTGGGTTCAATCCCTGGATTGGGAAGATCCCCTGGACAAGGGAAAAGCTACCCACTCCAGTATTTTGGCCTGGGTCCCAAAGAGTTGGATACAACTGAGAGACTTTTACTTTTCACTTTTATATCAATTCAGTTGTATCATATATTTTTTAGTATTTTTTTAATGGAAAAAGGGGCTCACAAAGGCAAAAATCATCTGTGGCCCTGGTGCCCCATAATTTTGCTCCCACTGGGAGAGGAAGGCCAGGAGCTCTTCCTCCTGACTCCCCACTTCCTGGTCCCTGGGGGCGCTCAGCAAGGCCAGGCCAGAGCAAGACCAACCTCTGAGGCAAGCCCCTCAGCGGGGCACTGGGGCCCAGGGCACCCTGGCTTGGCCTAGAGCCCCTACCACACATGCTGTCCCTTCTCCTGTCCCCAGGCTCCCCCTACAATTGCAGCATCCTCCAGCCCAGAGCTGAGGAAGGGTGTGTTCCGATTCCTGGCAGAGCCCAGCTTCCTGTTTTTCTCCAAGTAGACGAGGTCAGGCTGCTGCTGGAAAGAGACACGGGGACCCGTTATGGGCCAGCAGATCCCAGCCACGCGGATGGGCTTGGCAGCCGAGGGAGGAGGGGCAGGCAGGCAGGCACGCTGGGCTCTGGGACCCAGAGGGGGCCCTCTCTTCCTGACACCCCTGTGGACCTCCTCATAGACCTCCACAAGGCCTCCCTGTCCTCTCTGACCTTCTGGGCTTCAATTTGCTCAACTGTGAAACAGACAGGGAGGTCTGCAGTGCCTGCCCGCCTGTCTGCTGAGGATCCAAGTCATGCTGAGACGGCAGCAGAAGGGCCTTTGTCAACCGTAAAGACCCCCTCGGCCATCTGAGCAGTAGGACTAGTGACCAGGAACTGCAGTATAACAGTGTCCATTTATGCCTCCCTGCTCTGTGCAAGGTTTTGCCCCTGTGCAATTTCATGTCCACAAAGACCCTGTGAGGCTGGACTTACTATTCCTAGTTTCTGATGGAAGAGAGTGAAACTAGGTGCCCCGACTCTGGCCCCAGGGTAGGAAATGACTAATGTCAAGCTGTGCCCCCTCCACAGCCTCCTCCCTCCTCACACAGCAGGGGTGGGTCATGGGGACCAAGAACTGGTAAATTCAGATCTCCTGCTGACTGGTGGATTTCAGGGCCCTGATTAAGGTGGCTGAGGAATTACGGGGTGGGGAAGGTAAGATGCTTCACTAGCCAGTGCCAACAGACACCAGGAATTTATATAGTGTCAGTCCACAGCCTTCAGCCTCAACCCCCCTGAATCCCCATCCGTTCAATACTGTTTACTGATCACCGGCTGTACGACAGGCACACGCCCTCCTCCTCGGGATGATGCCCTTGTAGGACGTCTGCACCTTCTCCGCTCTAGGGAGTGGAGTCAGATTCTGAGTTCAAGTTCCAGGGCTGGCACTTACAAGCCATAAGGCTTTGGGCAAGTTTCATAACTCACCTTTGCTTCAGTCTCCTCCCCTGGAAATGGGGATGATAACCATACTGACTTTCCAGGGCCATTATAGAGACTGAGGCCTCAATGCGTTAAATTCATATCAAATGTTGTCATTGGCAACCTTCCTCCCTTCTTCCCTTTCAGCCCTTTTTTGTTTTTGCTTTTGTTTTTGCATGTGGGATCTCGCTTCCCCACACAAGGATTGAACCTGTGCCCCCTGCAGTGGGAGATGGACGTCTTAACCCCTGGACCACCAGAAAGTCTCTTTTACAACCTCTTGCCTCACTTGGCCTCACTTCTTTCTTCCACTTGCTCTGCCCCTTGCTCTCTTTGATTTCCCTCATCCCTTCCAGGGCCTTTCCTGACATCAGGCGAGACATCCAGAAAAAGAAGGCACAGGCCAGAGTACACAAGGCCATGGACAAGGTAGGATCCCCATGAAGAATGCAGTCTCCCAGCCCCCAGAAAGAACGGGGCTCCATGCTGCAAAGGACTTCCCCTCCCACTGAACCTTCCGGAGTCCAAGAGGAGGGATCCGTGGGGTCCTGCACTATGTTCAGTCTCAGCCAGTAGTAGCTGAGGTCTAAAAGGGAAGACATAGCCTTTCTTTGGGATTGGAATGAAAACTGACCTTTTCCAGTCCTGTGGCCACTGTTGAGTTTTCCAGATTTGCTGACATATTGAGTGCAGCACTTTCACAGCATCATCTTTTAGGATTTGAAATAGCTCAACTGGAATTCCATCACCTCTACTAGCTTTGTTCGTAGTGATGCTTCCTAAGGCCCACTTGACTTCACATTCCAGGATGTCTGGCTCTAGGTGAATGATCACACCATAGTGATTATCTCAGTCATGAAGATCTTTTTTGTACAGTTCTGTGTATTCTTGCCACCTTTTCTTAACATCTTCTGCTTCTGTTAGGTCCATACCATTTCTGTCCTTTATTGAGTCCATCTTTGCATGAAATTGTTCCCTTGGTATCTTTAATTTTCTTGAAGAGATCTCTAGTCTTTGCCATTCTGTTGTTTTCCTCTATTTCTTTGCATTGATCACTGAGGAAGGCTTTCTTACCTCTCTTGCTATTCTTTGGAAATCTGCATTCAGATGCTTATATCTTTCCTTTTCTCATTTGCTTTTCACTTCTCTTCTTTTCACAGCTATTTGTAAGGCCTCCTCAGACAGCCATTTTGCTTTTTTGCATTTCTTTTTTTGGTCTTGATTCCTGTCTCCTGTACAATGTCATGACCTCCATCCATAGTTCATCAGGCACTCTGTCTATCAGATCTAGTCCCTTAAATCTGTTTCTCACTTCCACTGTATAGTCATAAGGATTTGATTTAGGTCATACCTGAATGGTCTAGTGGTTTTCCCCACTTTCTTCAATTTAAGTCCGAATTTGGCAATAAGGAGTTCATGATCTGAGCCACGGTCAGTTCCCGGTCTTGTTTTTGCTGACTGTGTAGAGCTTCCCCATCTTTGGCTGCAAAGAATATAATCAATCTGATTTCGGTGTTGACCATCTGGTGATGTCCATATGTAGAGTCGTCTCTTGTGTTGTTGGATGAGGGTGTTTGCTATGACCAGTGCGTTCTCTTGGCAACACTCTATTAGCCTTTGCCCTGCTTCATTCTGTACTCCAAGGCCAAATTTGCCTGTTACTCCAGGTGTTTCTTGACTTCCTACTTTCCCATTTCAGTCCCCTATAATGAAAAGGACATCTTTTGGGGGTGTTAGTTCTAAAAGGTCTTGTCAGTCAGTCAGTTCAATCGCTCATTCGTGTCCGACTCTTTGTGACCCCATGAATCGCAGCACGCCAGGCCTCCCTGTCCATCACCATCTCCCGGAGTTTACTCAAACTCATGTCCATCGAGTCGGTGATGCCATTCAGCCATCTCATCCTCTGTCGTCCCCTTCTCTTCCTGCCCCCAATCCCTCCCAGCATCAGGGTCTTTTCCAATGAGTCAACTCTTCACATGAGGTGGCCAAAGTATTGGAGTTTCAGCTTTAGTATCAGTCCTTCCAATGAACACCCAGGACTGATATCCTTTAAAATGGACTGGTTGGATCTCCTTGCAGTCCAAGGGACTCTCAAGAGCCTTCTCCAACACCACAGTTCAAAAGCATCAATTCTTCGGCACTCAGCTTTCTTCACAGTCCAACTCTCACATCCATACATGACCACAGGTCTTCAAAAAACCGTTCAACTTTAGCTTCTTCAGCATTACTCATCAGGGCATAGACTTGGATTACTGTGATATTGAATGGTTTGCCTTGGAAACGAACAGAGATAATTCTGTCATTTTTGAGATTGCATCCAAGTACTGCATTTCAGACTCTTTTGTTGACTTTGATGGCTACTCCATTTCTTCTAAGGGATTCCTTCCTACAGTAGTAGATATAACGGTCATCTGAGTTAAATTCACCCATTCAAGTCCATCTTAGTTTGCTGATTCCTAGAGTGTCGATGTTCACTCTTGCCATCTCCTGTTTGACCACTTCCAATTTGCCTTGATTCATGGACCTATCATTCCAGGTTCCTATGCAATATTGCCATTAAATTAAAAGATGCTTACTCCTTGGGAGGAAAGTTATGACCAACCTAGACAGCATATTAAAAAGCAGAGACATTACTTTGTCAACAAAGATCTGTCTAGTCAAGGCTATGGTTTTTCCAGTAGTCATGTATGGATGTGAGAGTTGGACTGTGAAGAAGGCTGAGCACCGAAGAATTGATGCTTTTGAACTGTGGTGTTGGAGAAGACTCTTGAGAGTCCCTTGGACTGCAAGGAGGTCCAACCAGTCCATCCTAAAGGAGATCAGTCCTGGGTGTTCATTGGAAGGACTGACGTTGAGGCTGAAACTCCAATACTTTGGCCACCTGATGTGAAGAGCTGACTCATTGGAAAAGACCCTGATGCTGGGAAAGATTGAGGGCAGGAGGAGAAGGGGACAACAGAGGATGAGATGGTTGGATGGCATCACTGACTCAATGGACATGGGTTTGTGTAGACTCCAGGAGTTGGTGATGGAGGCCTGCTGTGCTGCAGTTCATGGGGTCACAAAGAGTCAGACACGACTGAGCAACTAAACTGAACTGAAAAGGGAGGACAAGAGGTAGCCAGGTCATATAGAAACTGGCTTTACATTTGGGTGACCCTGAGCACAAATAAGAAATGGGGGCTAGGGGAACAGGGCCCCTCATCTCCATGAAACGCAAACCCAAGGCAGGACTTTTGGGATGTTCAAGGATTTGTGGGATGTTCAGGATTTGTGGGATGCAGAAGATTGAAACAATAATTTAGTGCCTGGTACCCTGGGTAGGTACTCAAGAAATATATGTTGAATGGATAAACGAGTCGGGTCATGTGTGTAGGAGACAAGAACAGAAAGGAAAGCAGGACCAAGGAGTACAAACAGCCACATCTGCCATGCTAAATGTGGACCAAGATGGAAGATCCCAGGGTAATACTAATAGCTAACCCTGAAAGAGTACTTCCCACGTGCCCCAAGGACACTGCTCTAAATGTCAAACCCGCAGTTCTGTTACAATTACCTCTGTTGTACAGGGGGCTTCCCAGGTGCTGCTAGTGATAAAGAACCTGACTGCCAGTGCAGGAGACATAAGAGATGCAGGCTCGATCCCTGGGTTGGGAAAACCCCCTAGAGTAAGAATGGCAACCCACTGCAGTATTCTTGCCTAGAGAATGGACAGAGGAGCCTGATGGGCTAGTCTATAGGGTCACAAAGATTCGGACATGACTGAAGCAACTTAGCACGTGTGCACTGTTTTATAGACAAACTGAGACACAGAGAAATCAAGAAGCTGGCTCAAGTTTTCATAAACCTAAGCATTTCAACCTCTGTGGCCATGTCGCTAACCATTGTGATCCCCTGCCTCTCAGTTGACTCTAGAGAGGGAATACCCTCAACTTTCAGGTAATGTGCTGATTTTTTGATCAGGTATTGTGTTTGTGGCTTTTCTGAAGTTTGTTTAGCTCACAGGCTCTCCTTAAGACTCCTTCACTGGTCTCGCCTTTTTGTTAACATTGTCACCTGTCTCTTCAGCAGCTCCAAGCTGTTTGCCAATTTGGTTCAAAATCAAAACAATATCAGCAGTTAGGAAAGAGGCGGAGATGGAGAAACGGAACAGAATGAGGCTCTGTTTTGGAGATCACAGTCAAAGGACTTCCTAATAGTTCAGATGTGGGAGTGAGAATAAAAATTATACCCCCTGGGACTTCCCTGGTGGTTCAATGGTTAAGAGTCCGCCTGCCAATGCAAGACACATGGGTTCAATGCCTAGTCGGGAAGATCCCACATATTGTGGGGCACCTAAGCCCATGCAACCACAACTACTGAGCCAACACTGTAGAGCCCACGCTCTACAAGAGAAGTCACCACAATGAGAAGCCCACGCATCACAACTAGAGAAAGCCCACGCAGCAATAAAGACCCACTGCAGCCAAAAATAAATAAGTAAATAAATAATTTTTTAAAAAATTACACCCTCCTCACTACAAATCAAATAACGATGTATACAAAGTGAAGGATATAATGACTGCAAAAGCCACCGGTGATGCCCTAAAGCAAAGGAAACAGAGGAAGGGAAGGAAGAGAGCTGGTGATTAAGAGCTTGCAGATTGAACCAGCCCTGAGGTGGTACCTGTTGCCTGGAGCTTCATGCCACCCTGAGCCAGTACAGGGTTCCAGCTGAAACCCCCAGCCGGTGCTCTTGCTGTGGGCACCAGGGACAGCCGGAGTTATGCTTATCACTTGGATAGAGTTGTCATCGAGTCCCTGTGGCAGATGCTGTGAGGTACCATCCAAATCCCCAGCTGTTGGGAAGGCCAACCAGAAGATGCCTTCAGCTGTCAGCCCTCTTTGGGCATCACCTCAACTGAAGGGAACAGTCTCCCCCAAGGTCACACCTCCTTCCAAAGGCCTCCGGTCTCCAGTAACCACTCACCATTCCACATGATGTTATACAAGCCAGGACCCCTGGCCCGGCTGGCGATGAGGCTGAAGGGCTCTGGGCTCCCTGTGAGGCTGGTTGAGGCTTTCACTGAGACTCTGTCACATCTCAACCTCTCCCTCTGCCCCGTCTGGCTTCTGTTCCTTCCTTTTCACAGGTATTGATCCCCCAAACCCTCCTAATAATCTTTCTGCATGAGATCCAGCCCCTGGCCCCATCTTAGACTCTGCTTCCTGGGGAACTTAACATGCAGCAATCACTTTTACTCTCAGTGGTGTCCTAGTTAGAATACTAAATTGTACGGTCACCCTAGCTCCATGAGACCAACAGGTCACAACTCTTTGTAGTTACTTAATTAGTGACACTAGATTGGAAGCCTCCTGCAGCAGCCAATGTAGAATCATGCAGAATCCAGGACTTGTCATAGCAGGCACTCAATAAGTATTTGTTGAATGGATGGATTAAGGACCTTATCTGAGCGTTTAAAGACCAGGAGAGCTGGGGGGAAGGGGAGGGAGAACGAAGCTGCTCTGAGCCCCTAAAACACAGAGTGGCATCAGAACACATGCATCCACCACCTTCCAACAAAGGTTCGTACAGTCAAAGCTTGCTTTTTCCAGTAGTCATGTCATGTAATCATGTAAAGAAGGCTGAGTACTGAAGAATTGATGCTTTTGAACTGTGGTGTTGGAGAAGACTCTTAAGAGTCCCTTGGACTGCAAGGAGATCAAACCAGTCATTCCTAAAGGAAATCAACCCTGAATACTCATTGAAAGGACTGAGGCTGAAGCTGAAGCTCCAGTACTTTGGCCACCTGATGCAAAGAGCCAACTCATTGGAAAAGACCCTGATGTTGGGAAAGATTGAGGGCAGGAGGAGAAGAGAATGACAGAAGATGAGGTGGTTGGATGGCATCATTGATTCAATGGACATGAGTCTGAGCAAACCCCAGGAGATTCTGAAGGACAGTGGAAGCCTGGTATGCCGCAGTCCATGGGATCGCAGAGTCGGACACAACTGAGCGACTGAACAACAACAAGATGACAAGTACTGAATCATAAAAGTGGCCCTGGGTTCAGGGGTCCATTGCTTCCTGGGTAAACGTCATGTTATGAAGCTGACCCTCTAGAGACAGTGGCCTCAGATTGGTAGCCTGTTCCACACCAGGTAGGCAGAGCGCTGGATGCTGGGTCAGAAGAGAACCTGCCTAGTAGATTGCCCCGCCCCTTGCACAGCAGGCAGCCACCCACCCTCCTGGATGTGGTTCTCAGGAAACCCAGGTCTCCAAAGCTGGAGGTGTCCCGGCCAAGCTGCCTCTCCACCCGCCCTGTCGCTTCCCATTCTTATCTCCTGTTAGTCAGAGGGGCCTTGGCAGCCGCGGGAAGCTCACACACAAAGCAGAATTCCAGGAACTCCAGGCTGAGCAGAGTCCTGGCTGTTTTCTCAGTTCCTTTTTGCTTCTTCTTAAAGGTCTCTGGTTAAGCCCTGTGACCTTCCAGGCAGAATCCTGGTTGATGGTCTTTGTGTTGCCTCCCTCCCTCCCCCACAATTACACTTCTCTTCAGCAGCTTCTGAGAATCCTAGAAGGTCACCCTGCTGGAAAGACCGCATATAGATAGTGAAAGAGGAAGCTGAGAGGCTCCTAAGGAGGCGGCCTCCATCTAACTGATTCCCACCTGCCCAGGCTGCATCTCCCCAGCATCCCCAGCCTCCAGAAATACAGCCACTAATTAGGTACTAAGTAATACTGGGCACTGGAACAAAAACACCTTCACTCTTGCATGCCTGACCCTTTCTATAAGTGATGATGTAAAAAGGTGGGACAGAAAAGGGTAGAGGGGAGGATTGCTGATAACAATAAAAAGGCTGGGATATGAAAGGAAAAGGCAGAGAGGACTTTCCCTGGCGGTCCAGTGGTTAAGAATCTGCCTTCCAATGCAGGGGATGGGAGTTTGATCCCTGGTCTGGGAACTGACATCCTACATACCGTGGAGCAACTTAAGCCCACATGCCACAACTACAAAGAGGCCTTCACTGCAACAAAGAGCCTGCATCCTGCAACTAAAACCCCACATGATGCAACTAAGACCTACCTGATGCAGCCAAAAGTAAATAAATACATATTTTAAAAAAAGAGAGAGTTCCGCAGCTTACCCCAGCAGCACAAAGGAAAATGGAGATTTTTTCCAGAAGGATGAAGACTACCGAAACTGAGGGTATGAGTGCCAAGTGATGGGAAGATTAGGTATAGGTGACTTTGGGCAAAGAGAGAATGACCTGAATTGCTTTGAGGTTTTGCTGCTGCTGCTGCTAAGTCACTTCAGTCCTGTCCGACTCTGTGCGACCCCATAGACGGCAGCCCACCAAGCTCCCCTGTCCCTGGGATTCTCCAGGCAAGAACACTGGAGTAGGTTGCCATTTCCTTCTCCAATGTGAAAAGTGAAAGTGAAGCCGCTCAGTCATGTCCGACTCCTAGCGACCCCATGGGCTGCAGCTCACCAGGCCCCTCCGTCCATAGGATTTTCCAGGCAAGAGTACTGGAGTGGGTTGCCATTGCCTTCTCCTTGGAGGTTTTAGGCAGAGACAATTCTAGCTTGTGATTCGTCCTATGATTTTGGTGATGCAACAGTTCAGAGCAAGTGTATATACGTGCATTATAACCCCTTTTCCTTGTCCCATCCCTACTCTTCCCTCTCTGGAGCCACAGAAAAAAACTCTGGGTAGGAGGGACTCATCCTGTCTTGGCATGAAATGTCCATATATTTATTGATTCATTTCTTCCTTCAGCAGATTTTTTTTTTTTAAGCGACTGTTTCAGATCTTGATGAAACTACTGGAACCAAGGTAGATGCAGTGTCTGCCCTCATGTCCAATGGGGACAATTAAATGATTTCACATGGGACTTTCCAGATGGTCCAGTGATTAAGACTCCACCCTCCAAATGCAGGGGGCTCAGGTTTGATCCATGATCAGGAAACTAGATCCCACATGCTGCAACTAAGAATTCTCATGCTGCAACTAAAGATCCCGAATGCCACAACTAAGACCTGGTGGATCTTCTCACAAAAAAATAAGTAAAAAATTTTAAATACACGTAACATAAAAAGGAGTATGTCAAGGCTGTATATTGTCCCCCTGCTTATTTAACTTATACGCAGAGTACATCATGAGAAACGCTGGGCTGGATGAAGCACAAGATGGAATCAAGATTGCTGGGAGAAATACCAATAACCTCAGATATGCAGATGACACCACCCTTACGGCAGAAAGTGAAGAGGAACGAAAAAGCCTCTTGATGAAAGTGAAAGAGGAGAGTGAAAAAGTTGGCTTAAAGCTCAACATTCAGAAAACGAAGATCATGGCATCTGGTCCCATCACTTCATGGGAAATAGATGTGGAAACAGTGTCAGACTTTATTTTTTTGAGCTCCAAAATCACTGCAGATGGTGACTGCAGCCATGAAATTAGAAGATGCTTACTCCTTGGAAGGAAAGTTATGACCAAACTAGATAGCATATTGAAAAGCAGAGACATTACTTTGCAAACAAAGGTCTATCTAGTCAAAGCTATGTTTTTTCCCGTGGTCATGTGTGGATGTGAGAGTTGGACTGTGAAGAAAGCCGAGCGCCAAAGAATTGATGCTTTTGAGCTGTGGTGTTGGAGAAGACTCTTGAGAGTCCCTTGGACTGCAAGGAGATCCAACCAGTCCATTCTGAAAGAGATCAGCCCTGGGTTTTCTTTGGAAGGAATGATGCTAAAGCTGTAACTCCAGTACTTAGGCCACCTCATGCAAAGAGTTGACTCATTGGAAAAGACTCTGATGCTGGGAGGGATTGGGGGCAGGAGGAGAAGGGGACGACAGAGGATGAGATGGCTGAATGGCATCACTGACTCGATGGACATGAGTCTGAGTGAACTCCGGGAGTTGGTGATGGACAGGGAGGCCTGTCGTGCTGCGATTCATGGGATCGCAAAGAGTCGAACACGACTGAGCGACTGAACTGAACTGAACATAAAATTTAAAACAACAACAACTACAACAAAATACATTCCACAATAGTGTAGGTTAAAGTGCCATGTGGACAGAAAAAAGAGAGAGTGCTAAGGAAGCACAGATAAGGGAAACATCAGAGGGACCTGTGAGTGAGGGATGAAGTCAAGTCTAACCCAACCTAGGGGATGACAATGAGTTCATCAAATGACAATGCCTCAGACTCAGAGAAACTGTCTCCAAGATCATACATCTAGTGATGCTCCCTAGCTGAATCTCATCTCTATTAACTGTGTTTGAATCCTGACTTTGCCACTTTCTAGCAAAGTGTCCTCAGGTAAGTTACTTAATTCCTCAGTTTCCCCATCTGTAAAATTGGGATAATAAGATCCCTGCCTCATTCGACTGTTTGGAAAAGTAAATGTATTAGCAATTCCTAAAGTGTGGTCCAGGGAGCCCTGCAAGTCCTCAGGATTTTGTCTGGGGGTCCAGGAAGTCAAAACTGTTTTCATAGTAATAGTAAAACATTATTTACCTTTATTGCTCTCCAGTGCTTTCCAGAGACCATATTATGTATGACAAGACTGAATGCAGAAGATGTGTGAATTCAGCCATTTTTGATTAAATTAGATGTTACAAAGAATCACAAAAATATTTTTTAGAAAAGAATGTCACCCTTTTTACTAAATAATTTTTTATTTTGGAAAATAACAGTTATTTTTGCAAAGAATGTTATTTATAGCAACATGCAATGGGTTTGTTATTAGTATTTTTAATGAATGCAATTTAAATTTTTCTCAGTTTCAATTTCTAATACCTTGCATGCGTGCTAAATCACTTCAGTCATGTCCAACTCTTTGTGACCCCATGGACTGCAGCCTGCCAGCCTCCTATGTCCACAGGATTCTCTAGGCAAGAATGCTGGAGTGGGTTGCCATTCCCCCCTTGAGGAGATCTTCCTGACCCAGGGAATGAACTCACATCTCCTGCAGCTTCTGCATTGCGGTGAATTCTTTACCGCTGAACAACTAGAGAAGCCCATTATCAGTAAACACTCCAGCGGTGTGCTGGGGTCAGCTTGCACTGGCTTGGGACTGTACTGGGACTTGTTGACTGTGCACATTTCTCCCCATTTCACATTTAGTTATTTCTGGGGGAATCTTAAAACGGGCCACAGTGGAAGAATTTACACCATGGGAATTGGCAAATACTACAAAGCAGGATTTTTCTCCCAGAGAACCAGTTATTAAGCATCACACCACGAGATACAATCCACAGAACTAAAAGCTTTTTGGAGGTTCTCAAAAATTTTTGAGTCAGCAAAAAAGCTTGAGAACCACTGAGTTAAGTACTCACAAAATACTTAAATCAGTACCCAGTACAAGATAGGTCTGCAGTAATTAATTATCAATAATTACTCTCCACCAAATCCCAAAGTTCAAGGATTTAAGCGTTAATGGATGGCCTTATTTTTTTGTTTCTTTTTTTTTAACTTTATTTACTGTGACACGCAGGCTCACTGGTTGCAGCAGGTTTAGTTGCTCCTCAGCACGTGAGATGCGAGTTCCCCCCGCCAGGGACTGGACCCGTGTCCCCTGCATCACAAGACGGATTCTTCACCACTGGACAATCAGTTCAGTTTAGTCGCTCAGTCATGTCCGACTCCTTACGATCCCATGAATTGCAGCACGACAGGCCTCCCTGTCCATCACCAACTCCCGGAGTTCACCCAGACTCACTTCCATCGAGTCAGTGATGCCATTCAGCCATCTCATCCTCTGGCGTCCCCTCCTCCTCCTGCCCCAAATCTCTCCCAGCTTCAGAGTCTTTTCCAATGAGTCAACTCGTCGCATGAGGTGGCCAAAGTACTGGAGTTTCAGCTTTAGCATCATTCCTTCCAAAGAAAACCCAGGGCTGATCTCTTTCAGAATGGACTGGTTGGATCTCCTTGCAGTCCAAGGGACTCTCAAGAGTCTTCTCCAACACCACAGCTCAAAAGCATCAACTCTTGGGTGCTCAGCCTTCTTCACAGCCCAACTCTCACATCCACACATGACCACAGGAAAAACCATAGCCTTGACTAGATGAACCTTTTTTGGCAAAGTAATGTCTCTGCTTTTGAATATGCTATTTAGCTTGGTCATAACTTGCCTTCCAAGGAGTAAGTAAATCTTTTAATTTCATGGCTGCAGTCACCACCTGCAGTGATTTGGGAGCCCAAAAAATAAAGTCTGACACTGTTTCCACTGTTTCCCCATCTATTTCCCATGAAGTGATGGGACCAGATGCCATGATCTTCATTTTCTGAATGTTGAGCTTTAAGCCAACTTTTTCTCTCTCCTCTTTCACTTTCATCAAGAGGCTTTTTCGTTCCTCTTCACTTTCTGCCCTAAGGGTGATGTCATCTGCATATCTGAGGTTATTGGTATTTCTCCCGGCAATCTTGATTCCAGCTTGTGCTTCTTCCAGCCCAGCGTTTCTCATGATGTACTCTGCATATAAGTTAAATAAGCAGGGTGACAATATACACCCTTGACGTACTCCTTTTCCTATTTGGAACCAGTTTGTTGTTTCATGTCTAGTTCTAATTGTTGCTTCCTGACCTGCATATAGGTTTCTCAAGAGGCAGGTCAGGTGCTCTGGTATTCCCATTTCTTTCAGAATTTTCCACAGTTTATTGTGATCCACACAGTCAAAGGCTTTGGCATAGTCAATAAAGCAGAAATAGATGTTTTTCTGGAACTCTCTTGCTTTTTCGATGATGCAGCGGATGTTGGCAATTTGATCTCTGGTTCGTCTGCCTTTTCTAAAACCAGCTTGAACATCTGGAAGTTCACGGTTCACGTATTGCTGAAGCCTGGCTTGGAGAATTTTGAGCATTACTTTACCAGTATATGAGATGAGTGCAATTGTGCGGTAGTTTGAGCATTCTTTGGCATTGCCTTTCTTTGGGATTGGAATGAAAACTGACCTTTTCCAGTCCTGTGGCCACTGCTGAGTTTTCCAAATTTGCTGGCATATTGAGTGCAGCCCTTTCACAGCATCATCTTTCAGGATTTGAAATAGCTCCACTGGAATTCCATCACAACCAGGGAAGTCCCTTTTGTTTTTCAGTTTCCAAGCTCCTAGATGCTCCTTTGGGGCCCATATCTCTGCTTGCCCCCACCCCCAACCTCACCCCTCCAGGTGACTGTGGCCCCTCTCAGCTCCCTCAAGAAAGGTTCTCTGCTCCAGGGCCTTGAGGCACCACCCACCCTCTGACTACAGCTGACAACTCTACCAGAGGCTTTCTACCACCTACTCAGCACAGAGAGCCCATTTGTGAAATATACTCTTGTTTACATTTGCAACCACCAAGCTAATTGTCTGTGTCTTTTGCTAACAAACTGTGGGTGATCACAGGCCCACTGGTGTTTGTAGGGATTGTGCAGAAGGTTCTGGCTTTGAGATCTCCTCAAAGGCCTACTTGGGTTTGGTCATTTCCTCATCTTATGCTTTAAGAGCATTATCGAGCAAGTCTCAACCAGATTAAGAAAATCCGACTAAGGGTGCTGTCTGAATCCCCCTGGCAAAGGCATTTCTAAATATCTCCAGAGCAGGCAATGACAAAGAGGCCAGGCATCTGGGGAATTCAAGTGGAAGAGCTTTTGTGAGCGAAAGCAAGTTGGAAACAGTTCATCCAAAAAAAAACAAACAATACAAAACCAAAAACCCTTTCATGACCAGAAGCTCAATGAAATCTAAGCATAAGAATTACCAAACAGGAACTTCCCAGGTAGTCCAGTGGTTAAGGCTCTGTGCTGCCAATGCAGGGGATGTGGGTTCAATCCCTAGTGGGGGGACTAAGATCCCACATGCCATGATTAAAAAAAAAATTACCAAGCAAGTAGTAAATGATAAACAAATAAGCTGTCTAGGAAGAAATATGGAGGCATGACCATTTCAACACCAAAGATGAGTGAGGATACAAAAATAAACATCGAGTACAGTATAGAAAGCCTCATCTTTTCGCCTTGCTTTGTTTCCATCAGTGCTTCCCAACCTGTCATTTGAATATCACCATCATGGTTTCCCTCCCTCCTCGGAAGTCCCACCTATGTTATTATTTATTTAGCATTCTTCTCTAAATTGACTCACCTTTTTTTTTTAACTTAAATTATTTTGAAAGGAACCTTCATACTTTGATTGTAGATGGAAAATATATGTAAAACTATAGCAAATAAAACCAAATATTGTTATTTTAAAATTCTAGCTAAGCTCTGGGATCTGCCAAAGTCTCTAAATCAAGACCAACACTCGCTGTCTTAAAGAGATTAGCAAGTATTAGAGAGTGCATTAAAGACATATTGACACTAAAGTGAGGCTTTCTCACCAAAGTGAGATTCTTCTTGACTTCATTAGAAGAATTGAAAGGAAGTGTGATCCACTTCTAGGAATTTATCCTGTGGCTTTCTGCACTACAGAATGTCACTCCCTGACGCAAGAACTGGATCTGTTGTGCTCATTACTCTACACACACACACACACACACACACACACACACACCATGCCAAGAGCTGATCTGGTGCTACAAGAGCTCAGGAAACATTTGTGGAATGCATGGATAGATTAATATGCAAAATGAAATTGGTACAAAGATATTTATTGCAACAATTCTTCTAATAGGAAGTGGGTTGGAAACAAGTAAGTCCATCAATAGGGGGCCAGGTAAATTACATACCAGCTGTACAATAGGATAGAATGAGGCATGTACGATATGGAACTCACTGATACGTGAAGTGAAATAAAGTAAGAGCTGTTGTGTATAGCATGGTTCCATTTATTTTTTAAAAAGAGGACACATGAATTTATGTATTTGTAGATGCATGAAACACATCTGGAAAAATACACAAGAAACTGATTTGGGGAGTTATTTTTGTTTTGTTTTTTTAATATTTTCTTTTTCTTATTCTTTTTTTTTTTTTTAGTTTATTTTTTGGCCCTACCACATCAGCATGTGGGATCTTAGTTCCCCAACCAGGGATTGAACCTCAAGCTCCCCGCATTGGAAGTTTGGAGTTTTAACTGCTGGATTGCCAGGGAAGTCCCCAAACTGTGCATTTTTGAATGGTTGCTTCAAAAGAGGGAAATCTGGGGGCAGAGGTGGGAGAAGCACACACTTCTGAAATTTGTACATAGTACACATATCAACTATTCAAGGGATAGATAAACCTGAAGAACGAACTGGAAAGAAGACAGCTTTCTCTGCATGGGATCCAGTGACGCTGAGAGCTGTGAGCCACCATGCATTGTCCAGGTCACCACTGGAGAATCATGTGCCCACTTTGGGTCTATAGGAAAGCTTTACCCGGGTGGCACAGATTTCATGAAAGCACTCTCATCTGCTCAGACATCTGCCCTAACCTCTGAATCTTAATGCCTGGGTTTCTCCTACACCTAATTTGAGCATAGTTTATCTTGATTGGCTAAAGCATATCTTGGCCTTGACTGGTCCATCAGCAGTGGAGTCATGCAGTCCTTGACTGACATTTCCAGCATCTTTTCCAGCTCATGAAGTCACTCAACTCCTTTCCAGGCAAGGTTCCCTTTCTCAGGAAATAGGAGTGGCACTCTCGGCTGACTTGGGCTACAGACCTGTCTTTCTTTACTGTTTCCATGCGTTACACAATCTCTCATAAGCAAATGCTCATCATACATTTAGGCTTTTGACACAGTGTGATTCCAGTCTGGGACAATTTTTCACCATTGGGAATTCTCAAGTGGGATAAATTTTTACCAACCTGGGAAAATGGTTGTAGGACAGTTTCATAAGGTCATCAGGAACTCAAGGCCCACATAGCTTTCAGCTCTCCCATCAGAGAATGGAGTTTTCACGTTTATGCTCAAACTCTGGCTGCTATACCTCCTAGCAGTGAGTATGCATTCTAGACTGAAGAAGGATGATAAAACAAAGGGTATGCGCCAGCTGCCCTGGTCCTCTTTACCAAGTTTTCCCAGGAACCCCACCCAGAGACTTCCATGTACATCTCACTGGCCAGCATTCTGTCGCATGAACTTCCTGGCTGCAAGGGAGTCCAGGAAGCATTTAAAATGAAGCAGGTCGCCACTATGAACAGAATTAGAATTTCAATTTTAAAGAATGACAGACAAGACAACCTGTGAGTGAAAGATAGTGCTATTATTATTATTATTATTATTATTTTGACTGTGCTAGGTCTTCATTGCAGTGTGAAGGCTATTAGTTGCATCACATAGGCTTTCTCTGATAGCTCAGTTGGTAAAGAATCCACCTGCAATGCAGGAGACCCCAGTTCAATTCCTGGGTCAGGAAGATTCCCTGGAGAAGGGATAGGCTACCCACTGCAGTATTGGGCTTCCCTTGTGGCTCAGTTGGCAAAGAACCCACCTGCAATGTGGGAGACCTGGGTTCAATCCCTGGGTTGGGAAGATCCCCTGGAGAAGAGAAAGGCTACTCACTCAAGTATTCTGGTCTAGAGAATTTCATGGACTTACTTAACTGCAATAGGCTTTCTCTAGTTGTGGCACACGGGCTCTAGAGCATGTGGGCTCAATGGTACGTGGGCTTAGTTGCCCCACAGCCGGTGGGATCTTAATCTCCTAATCAGGGATCCAAACCATGTCCCCTGCACTGGAAGGTGGATTCTTAACCACTGGACCACCAAGGAAGTCCCTAAAAGGTATCATTTTAAACTGACATTATATTAGTTATTATTTCTTGTGTGGCTCAGATGATAAAGAATCTGCCTGAAATGCGGGAGATCCGGGTTCGATCCCTGGATCAGGAAGATTCCCCTGGAGAAGGGAATAGCTACCCACCCCCGTATTCTTGCCTTGAGAATTCCATGGACAGAGGAGCTGGGCAGGATACAGTCCTTGGGGTTGCAAAGAATCAGACACAACTGAGTGATTAACACACTTCACTGCACTACATTAGTTTATTAGTAGGCTCAGTTTATCCATCCTGGTAGATAAGGGGAGGGAAGGCAGAATGGTATAGAGTCGAAATTGAATAAGGAATATATTGAGGGGAACAGCGGGGGAATAAAGTTAGAAGATGGAACCGGGGAAGCCACTAGGAACAGATTTGAAGTGGTGGACAATGGGGAGTCACAGCAGGTTCCGGATCTGAGGAATGGTTTTTGAGCCAATTCAGTTCAACACATATTTACTGAAGACCAATGCATTGCAGTGATGAAAAGCTGCCCTCTTAACAGACAGCCTCAGGGTGCTGTGTGTTAAGAGATGAGGCAGACACTGAACTGGGAACTGCAGTGAGTGGAGAGGAAGCATTTCATCAGGGCCTTGAAGGATGGGTGTGATTTGACCCACAGAGGCAGGAGAGACGCGTTTCTGTAGGCACGACAGCCTTGGGTCTAGACGCACAAGATGCAGGATGGTCTGGGACAATGGGAGTGGTACAGAAGGGTGTCTGCCGGGAAGTGGGGAAAATTAAGAGCAAAAAAAGGTATGCGGGGGCTGGATTGCAAGGACTGAGAGCCAGATAACACGAGTATACTTATCAGTAGGCAATGGAAAGTTTTGAGCGATAGAGAATCACAATAGACAAAAGGAAGGATCATAATAGAAATGACAGGAAGCGAGAGGAAATGGTGGGACATCACGGGGGTGCTGGCGGAAAAGGGGGCCGAAGGGAGGCCACAGGCAGGGCATTATGGAGGCAGGATCCACGTGACTCGAGTGAGCAGGCGAGGGAGGAGAGGACACTCCTGAGAGGGATGGTGATGTCATCAACAGAACGAGATGCACAAGGCCCAGGTTTGGGGGACTACTTACAGGCAGAGCTTCTCTGATAGCTCAGTAGGTAAGGAATCCGCCTGCAATGCAGGAGACCCCAGTTTGATTCCTGGGTCAGGAAGATATGCTGGAGAAGGGATGGACTACCAGAGAAGGGATAGGCTTCCCACTCCAGTATTCTGGCCTGGAGAATTCCATGGACTCCATCGTCCATGCAGTCACAAAGAGTCGGACATGACTGAGTGACTTTCACTTTCTTTCACTTTTAGAGGCAGCAAGAAGTTGGAAATGCTCTCTGGGCCCCTCGAAATTCCAGTTTGCGGCTCAGGATCAAGGTCAGAGCTGAAGGTGTTCATGTGGAAGTGAACAATCAAAAGGACAGGGCTAGATGCCCCTCAGATAAAATTAACTGGCCAAAGTTAACACTCCTCTTCCTCCCAGAACCTGTCTCCTCCTACGGCTCCTGACTTCAGCAGTATCAGCACGGGTTAGCCGCCCCCATCTTCCATCCATACCTGAGGATCCGACTTACATTCTCAATTCTGAATCTCTCTGTATTTTGCTAGTCTCTCCTTACTCCCCATCCCCTTGCATTGTGGGAGTCCAGCCCCCATCGCCTGTCACCTGGTTTATGACAAAGCCTCTCCCACTGGCCTCCTAGTTTGTAGCCTGCTCCACCACCCCAACCCTTTCACACTGCAGAGAAACATCTCTAAAATTGTGTTCCAGAAATGTCTTTTCCCCAGTCCAGCCTAAGGACACATGGCTGTCTGAAGTTCAGATTGCAGTCTGAGGGGCCAGCCTGAGGCTCTCTCTCTCTTCATCCTTTGCATTCCACACCCAATTCCTCAATGCGCCTTGATGTGCCCCTTGGCTCCATGCCTTTGTACTTGTTCCTTCCACCTGAATGTTCTTCCCACTTCATTCACCTGGCTCACTGCTAGTGAACTTGGCAGCAGTCAGCTCCAGTGTCACCTCCTCCAGGAAGCTCTCTAAGCCTTCCTTGATCTCTTCTAAATGTTCTTTCTTCACCCGGGACTTCCTCCACCCTCCACATTGTATTGCAGCCTTGTCTGTCTCCTCTTTGAGGGCAGGCCTCATGACTCATACATCCCTCACTATCATCAAAGGCTTTAATCAAGTGCCTCGCACACACAAGGCACTCAATTAATGCTTGTGGAATGATGGAATCAAGTCAGGAATAGATGAGATCTCCAAAGGAGAAAGTACAGAGAGGTAGGGGGTTTAGCACTGAAACTTGGGGTGTGTCTCAATCTTTAGGAATGGGAGAAAGAGGGGATTCCACCAGACTGAGATCCTGCGAGCCACAGCACAGCCAAAAAATAAAAGAATGAGAGAAAGAAATAGAGGCAGAAAGTACAGTATCTGTGAAACCTCAGGAAGAGAATGGGCAGAAAAAATACCATTTTTATTGTCTCCATAGTTTTGCCTTTTTCAGAATGTCGTATAGTCGGGATCATATAATATGTAATCTTTTCATAGTCTTTCTCTTAATAATATGCATTTAAGTCTTGTAAGTAATATGCATATAAATACATAAGTAATGTGCATTTAAGTCTTTTCATGTCAGATAGTTCATTTTAGCACTGAATAGTATTTCATTATCTGGATGTATCATAATTATATTTATTTATTACTATGGAGATAGTAAAAACATTAGTGGCTGCCAAGCTTTTGAGGGGTGGTGGGGTGGGAAGAGGGAGGAATGAACAGAGCACAGAGGATTTTTAGGGCAGTAAAAATACTCTGTATGATATAATAATGATGAATCATACACTTGTCCAAACCCACAGAATGTACAACAGCCAGAGTGAACTCTAATGGAAACTGTGGACTTTGGGTGATTACAATGTGTCGTGTAGGTTCATTGACTGTAAGAACAGAGGTACCACTCGGGTGGCTGATGTTGATAACGGGGAGGCTATGCATGTGTGGGGGCAGGAAGTAGATGGGAAATCTCTGCACCTTCTGTTCAGTTTCGCTGTGAACTTCAAATTGTTCTAAAAAATTGAAGTCTTTTTAAAATACCAGTGATTGCTGGGAACATTTTCTCCTCTAACTCCCCTTCACCCTGCAAATCTCAGCTTAGCTTCTCAGGGATGCCTTCTCTGAATCCCTTTCACTAAGTCAGTCCCCACCTCATCATCTCCCATTCCATCCCTATGGTGGTCTTAGGCTGTTGCCCTCCCAATCCAGTCCTCACCTTCTCTGCTCTGCACTGCAGGTGACTGACCCTTGTAGGGTCTGAGCAGGAGACCAGAGGGTGGAAGGTGAAAGGAAAGGAGAATCTTCGCCTGGCTCAGTCCTGAGCGGTATCTGTGGAAGTGGATTGCATCTCTTCTGTGGTTTCAACTTCTTCCAAGTATCCCTGGCCACCAGCCACTGATTACACTGCTTTCTTTCAAGCCAGGGCTCATAGTGGATTCCTGGTTACCTCGTCATCTCCTCCTGGGCTTCTCAACTCTTCCATTCTCTGTATAACCAATTCCTTGTAGTAAATTCCATGTTTAAAAATTCAGAGTGAGTTCTGCTTCCCTGGCTGGCCCCTACCTGATGCAGTATACTCTGTCCATCCTCTCAACATCCTCATCATCTGAAATGACTTCAGTCCTCATCCGTAGTCACTTGTTCAAGGCCTGCACCCACGCCCCCCACCCACACACACACACACATACACTAGACAGGAAGCTCCCTGAGGGCAGGGCAGGGTCAGGTCTGAAGGTCCCAAACTCCCTCCAGGGCCTGATACAGTAGGTGCTCAGAGCATCACAGCAGCAGCTGGCTGCAGATGGGAGCCACAAGAAGTCATCTAACTCTGATGCAATTAGTGAGGGTCTCTGGTGGCTCAGACAGTAAAGCATCTGCCTACAATGTGGGAGACCCCGGGTTCTATCCCTAGGTCAGGAAGATCCTCTGGAGAAGGAAATGGCAACCCACTCCAGTACTCTTGCCTGGAAAATCCCATGGACGGAGGGGCCTGGTGGGCTACAGTCCACGGGGTCCCAAAGAGTCGGACACAGCTGAGCGACTTCACTCTCTCTCTCCAGACAGAAAGGGTGGTGGGCAGAAAGCAACCCGCAGGCAGTACACGCCTTTGGGAGATGAAGTGGACACCAGGAGTACTGAGAAGTGTGGTGGCTAAGAGGGTAAAGGAGGCTGGGGAAGGTTTTTTTTTTCTTTTTTCTTCTTTGTTGGCCTGTTTTTAGGTTGGGTTGAGAAGAAAAAGCCAAAGGGGAGGAACTGAAGGGAAGGAGGTGCATGGATATTGGGGGTGGCACACATGACCTTCGGGGTCTCTCAGGAGGATTAAATCTACCGGAAGGGTTAAGGGTGATGTTAAGGTGAGTTAGAAGGGGATAACCAATCAGGAAGTGAGAAAAATTTGAGTCAAGCCTTAGCCCAAGGTTCCCAAAGAAGCCTAGGAAGGTTCCAAGTTCAGGAAGGGTCTTGCGAATGCCCAGGGCCTGCTCTTGGGGACGTCATTTTTGCCCCGTGTTCGAGAATCCCCCCACCCCAGGCTCCATCCTTTGTGGAAATGGACACTTCTCTCCTCAGCCACGTCTCCAGGGCTCCTCCTCTTGTCCCATAGCTCTATGGCTTGCCGTGCCCTCTTCCATGTCCCCTCTGAAGCAGAATGTTTAAGGGGCAATCAGAGTCCAGAACCCACATACAATGGTGTGCTGGGAAATGCTGAACAGTCAGCTTGGGGGTAGGTAGCCTTGGTTTATATTGTCTGCCAATTCCCAAGGTGTAAATATTTACATCGTGTCTGATTTCAAGCAACGTGAATTCCTGATGGCAGCACAGGAAGAGAGTCCCAGCACAGCACTGTCTGCATCCATTCCCGGTCCTGCCTCCCTGGCCCCCCTTATACCTCTGGACTGTGTGGCAGCGATGGGGCAGATTCATGCCTGGGAGGACAACATCACCATGGCTGCAGCCGCGGCCAGGCCCGATGGCAAAAGAAAACTGCGTCTCCTTCAGGAACATCCACTGCCACCCCCTAGTCCCCTCTGATCTCAGCCTCAGATGCGAATTCTTCTCAAGCATAACTTCAGGATCTCCCAAAAATGTGGGGCCTGAGATCCACAGACACACAGATGATTCACTGGCCAGTTTCTCACTAGACGTGGCCGGACACCATGAACTATGCTGACTAAGGCAATAAAAACAAGAATATAATTTCCTTTCTTCCAAAGCAAACAGAAATGGAGAAATGATTCAAGAATGGCACTCTCTCCCTGATGCACAAAATTCACTCAGTCTTCATCACTCTTCTACAGAAATGATTGGGCAATTTACTTCTTAAAGCCCACGGTGTCTTTGTAGAGTCCTGCATGCAGGAGAGCAGGAGCTCTGGGTCGCATATGGCTTGAAAGCCATATCTTCTATTACTGGAGTGTTACTGTTCTCTGAGCCTCAGTTTGTTCATCTGTGAAGTGGGGGTGGTAATAACAATAACCTATTCTATGAGGTTAAGGGTTCTCAATTGGGGGTAATTTTGCTCTCTTTGGGACATTTGTCAATGCCTGAAGACATTTTTTGTTGTCACAACTGGGTGTAGGAGGGTTGTGTTACTGGCATCAAGTGGGCAGAGGCCAGAAGAGCTTTTTTTCTTTTTTTAAACAAGGGATATAATCTCCCTTTTTATTTTTTAATTTATCTATTTTTATTTTAACCGCACTGGGTCTTCACTGAGGTGCATGGGCTCTCTAGCTATGGTGCTATGGCTCAGTAGTTGCTGCAAGTATACCTCTAATTGTGTCATGCAGGCTTAGTTGCCCCACAGCATGTGGGATCTTAGTTCCCTGCTGCTACTGCTAAGTCGCTTCAGTCGTGTCCGACTCTGTGTGACCCCATAGACGGCAGCCCACCAGGCTTCCCCGTCCCTGGGATTCTCCAGGCAAGAACACTGGAGTGGGTTGCCATTTCCTTCTCCAATGCAAGAAAGTGAAAAGTGAAAGTGAAGTTGCTCAGTCGTGTCCAACTCTAGCGACCCCATGGACTGCAGCCCACCAGGCTCCTCTATCCACGGGATTTTCCAGGCAAGAGTACTGGAGTGGGGTGCCATTGCCTTCTCCCTGACCAGGGATCAAACCTGAGTCCACCTTGCATTGCAAGGTGGATTCTTAATCACTGGCCCTCTGGGGAAGTTCCCAGAAATGCTGTTAAACATCTTATAATATATATGATGCCCCCCTCCACAACAAAGAATTATCCAATCCAAAATGTCAGCAGTGCCAGGTTGGGAAACCCTGGACAGGAGTGAATATTTAGCGAGGTTATTATGCATACAAAGCATTTAGAGGGACTTCCCTGGTGGTCCAGTGGCTAAGACTGCTGCTGCTGCTGCTAAGTCGCTTCAGTCGTGTCCGACTCTGTATGACTCCATAGATGGCAGCCCACCAGGCTCCCCCGTCCCTGGGATTCTCCAGGCAAGAACACTGGAGTGGGTTGCCATTTCCTTCTCCAATGCATGAAAGTGAAAAGTTAAAGTGAAGGCACTCAGTCATGTCTGACTCCTAGCAACCCCATGGACTGCAGCCTACCAGGCTTCTCTGTCCATGGGATTTTCCAGGCAAAAGTACTGGAGTGGGGTGCCATTGCCTTTTCCAGTGGCTAAGACTACACACTCCTATTGCAAGGGGCCCGGGTTCAATCCCTGATCAGAGAACTAGATTCCACACACTGCAGCTAAAGATCCTGGCACAATAAAAAAAAAAATTTTTTAAGCTTTTTAAAGCACTTATAAATAGCTGGTTTATTTTCTGTAAGCTCTCATAAAACAGAAGCTGTTATTCGTTTTGGAAAAGCAGTCTTGCCCTTCCATTTCCAGACTTGAAACGGAGGTGAGATGTGGAAATCCTTGACTGCTGAGAATCCAGCTCACTGCTCCAGGTGTGAGTCACCCCACAAATACCAGTTTATTTTATTTCGGGCAGAGCTGAGACTACACAAGTGACTTGGGGCTAGAAACCTTCCCAGGTTGTCGTGACTTAGCTGGCTGGGCTGGAAGGAAGTCATTTTACCCTGAAGCACTCCTTCCAAAAGATGCCAGCATTTCAAGGCCTGGAGTCTCTGTGGAGCTCAGAGTGGATGTTAGGCTGTCTCTTACCTCAGCCCACACACAGTGGATCTTGGAAAGGCCTGAGGAAACTAGCTGAAAAAAACCACCAGGCCCTGCTTGCCCCAAATATCTCCCTCACTAGCCTGTAGAGGCTCGCTCTCTCCTGCAACCTAATGTGAAATTCCTTCTTGGAAGTTGCAACTCTGGATCAAGACATTCACTCACTCCCACTAATACACATTAGTGTTAGTGGATAGATTTTGCTGTTGTTGTTCAATTGTGTCCAACTTTTTGCCACTGTTGAGTTTTTGAAAGTTTCTGGATAGATTTAAAGATAGATCATCTTGATTGCGGTGGGGGGGGTGGGCGATGGCTGGGGGGAGGGCATCCCACCGACCCAGAGAAGTGTCAAGGGAAGCTGGGTAGAGTACATGGGCACTGGGTGTCATAAAGAAGGAACAGTGAAAGAGGCAGAAGGCTAAGGCGGGCCAGGGAATGTCTGCAAACTCTGGCCCTGTGCCCATGTCTTTCCTGAGAAGCGATATGCCCAGAGGCAAACAGGTGGTGGAAGAGGCAAGCTCTGATTCCAGGCTTGCTGATAGCAACCATCTGGCCAAGCTCCGCCTCTCCCCGAGTCACTGAAATGAAAACCCTGGGGTTGGAAGCAGCTTTAAGGGCCCCCCAGCTTCTTCTTTGCCCAACATCTCCCACACCAGTCAGTAGCAGAGCCAGTTTATGCAACAGAGACTATCCAACTCTGAAGCATGGGCTCTATTGGGACCATAACCCCAAATGTCTCAGTAGCCAGGCAGATGACATAGGTTAAGTGGTTGAGAGCAAGACTGGGGGAGGGAGGTGGGGGTGTGCTGTGAGGAACTCCAGGCTCTGCTCTAAGGCATGCAAATTCAATTTTAAGAAAACATTGCACCAGCCAAACAAAACTAATCTATGGCCTGAGTGAGTGGATGAGGCCCTGAGGTTAAGTTTTCTGCCTGAATAAATGGTCTTTCGTATTCCCCACAACCAAGATGTCTGCTAGAGGCAGATCTCCAGAAACATACATCAAGCTATGAACGACTGTCCGAAAAGTGGTCCTGAGACTTCTCTGGCACCTCCATGGTTAAGATTCCGCACTTCCAATGCAGGGGGAGCACGGGTTTGACCCCTGGTCAAGTAACTAAGATACCCCATGCTGCGTGGTACAGGCTAAAAAAGCAAAACCTGAGCAGGTCTTTGCTCCAAGGCTTCCAGAGATGCTGCTGCTGCTGCTGCTGCTAAGTGGCTTCAGTCGTGTCCAACTCTGTGCGACCCCGTAGACGGCAGCCCGTCAGGCTCCACCGACTAGAGATGGGGTAATCCTTATTTCTCCAGGCGGCCTTGAATGGGGCCTGCTTACCTCTACCACTAGAGCCGCTTACCTCACTTGCCTGCCCTAGACCACTGATGGGGGGGGAGTGCCCAGGTACCGTCATATCTTTTATTTTGCGAACTATTTTTTAAGTGTGGAATTTTTTTCTTTATCATAAATAAAAAACAAGCTCACCGTGGAAACACTGGAAAATTTGGAAATGCAAAAGTTAGAAAACAAAAAATAGCCATACCTCCCTAAACCAACTCCCCAACCCCTTGGCCGCCCCATCCCCATTCAGAGAAGCACTGTTGACACCTTGGTGCATATTCAGACTCCAAGACCTTTTTATACATAGGTAAAGCTCTAGTCTTCTTTCTGGCTCCATAACCTGTAAACCCAGAGAGGACAGGCTTCACGCAGCGCTCACACCAGGTTACTTCTCTGACTGTGGGACGGGATTGCACCACGCCAGCCGCACGCTCTCACCAGATAAGGGTTTCAACACACAGGTGTAACCTGTATAAGCCTTTAGCTCCCCAAGCTTCTCGAAGGCAGGCACTAGAACCTATCTTAGCCTCAGAGACGCTACAGTGTCAGGTTCACAGTAAGTGCTCAATAAAATGTTTCTAAATACACAGCCCCGCCCCGCCTCTCTCCCCCCAACAGCCAACACACCTGCCT
Source organism: Bos taurus (assembly GCF_002263795.3). Taxonomy (NCBI): domain Eukaryota; kingdom Metazoa; phylum Chordata; class Mammalia; order Artiodactyla; family Bovidae; genus Bos; species Bos taurus. The sequence goes on along the minus strand of NC_037346.1, from coordinate 44,952,938 downwards.
CAGCCGCCAAGGCTTGGAGCAAAGAGGAAACACAACCAAAACCTGGGGAGACTGCGCCTCGCGGTCTCCTAGGTAACCAGGTCTTAGGCTGGGGAGTGCCCACGCATGCGCACACTGGCCCTTCCTTCCCGTAACCTCCAGAGGAACGCAACCGGTAAGACTGCCAGAAGCCGAGCGCGCATGTGTGGTTCCACCAACACCCCAACCGCCTCCGCCTTCTGTCAATCCGTCGGCCCAGCCATTTCTTTGCTATAAACACTGTCCGGAAATAGTGCCCATTTCTGGAAACAGGGCCTCGTTAACCAATCGTTGCTTGGGGCGGTAGGAAGGAACTGGATGGGACGCGCCTTCTCATTGGAAGATTGGGGGAGTGGGCGGGGCCAGAAGCTAGGTGCGGCCAAAGCAAGGAGGCGCGAAGCGAGGCAAATTTTCTGCCGCGGGTGGAGGCGTGGCCCCGGGGGTGGCCGGGAAGGCGGCGAGGGGGCGGGGTCCGGGGTGGGGCGGGGCGACCGTGGGCCCAGAGAGCAGCGGTCCGCGACAGGCGGCGGGAGATCGAGGGCGAGGCGAGCGCGACACTCGCTGGTGGGGGAGATCGGCGCTCGGCCGGTAGGTGACTAGAGCGAGTCCCGGGGCGAGGGGCAGAGAGGACGGGTCATTCCTCAACCCGGGGCCGGGCTGCGGCCTGGCTCGCCGCATCGGAATGGTGGGGTCGGCGGCGCGGCCCGGGGACCCACTCGCGCCGGTCCTCGGCTGTGGCAGCTGGCCGCCGGTGCGCCCTCCCTCACGCCGCCAGGGCCACGGTCGCACGCCGGGCTCGCCCTGCACACCCGCAGGCCACACGCTCTCCCGAAGCGCGCTCAAGGGCCCCTTCCTTCCCTTTCCCCGACATCCCCTGTTTCCCCGCGCCAGGCTGCCCCACCGCCCAGGCCTGCCCGTCCTGCTCGGTTCTCTGGATGTTCTCCAGAATGAGGGCTTACTTCGGCACTGTGCTTAAGGTGCCGAACGCCCCAGCTTGCCGGGTCCCTGCGTCCTCCCACCTGTCCAGGCAGTGAAACCCTCAGGTCTTTCCTGGGAAGTTCTCGGGGTCACACCCCGAGCCTGGGAGAAGAGATGGAGCCTCCGATTAGCACCCAGCGGGGCAGTGCTGGCTGGTCGCAGCATCCTTTCTCTCCCTGACCCCTCGATAATTCTTGCCACTCCACTCAGGACTTCCTCTGTCGGCTCAGATAAAATATCCCATCTTGGAAGTCCATCGTGGCCCTGGCAGCCTGCAGCCAGAGGCACCAGGCAGAAGGAGGCCCCTTGTAAAGAGCCCCACTTGCCCAGGATCCTCCTCTGTGCCGGGTAACTTAAGAAAAAGCAGTTTGTTTCCTAATTGAAGTTAAAATGTGGCTCCCAGTCCTAAAGGGTGGACTGGGGAATGAGTGGAGAAAAGAGACAGAAATCTGTGATATAAATTGTTTTAACTGGAGGACAATGAATGCCGTCCCTTGATGATGAATTCAAAAAGCAAGTGAAGTTAAATGGTGAGAGGTGGGATCTGATACAAAATAGCCTTCTGAAGTTTATTCCAGGAATAAATGTTGAAAACCCCCTGACTTTACATGGTCTCTCTGAAAGATTAGGAGATAGTATCTTAACATTAGTGATGTGTTTTTTTTTACTTAGTATCTTCATACCTGTAACCTTTTTCCTTCAGATATGTGTGTAATAAGATAGATAATATTGTCCTGTTTTAGAGGTGAGGCACCTGAGGCAGGTGTGTGTTTGGCAGGGACTGGAGGTGGATAAATGGCTCTTACCCAGTGCCTCACAGTTGAGACTCAGGGTGACGACTTTAATCTGGGCCACTGGAGTCTTTCCCCAGCTCCTTCCTTGAAGCAGAACAACGTTATGGAACTTGGTGCAGGACATGGGGAGAAATATTTGGTGTGGTATTTATGCTCTTAACATGAGAGAACAGGTGCTTGTCTCACTTACAAAGTGTTTGGATTTACTCTTGGTGTTTTTTAAGTGATGTCAAAGTCCGTTCCTTTGGTGCAGCGATGCCAGACCTCTGAGATTTTCAGATGCCTTGAGGACATCCTCTTTTATTTTGAAGGGTGTGGTAGTGAACTTCTCAGAAGGCCTCAAAATAAAAGTACTCATCTCTGACTTTAATTTTAGAAATCTATACCCAGGTACGTGTTCCAGCTCTTTGGTGAGACCAGACAGCAGTAAGCCACCAAGCTTCAGTCCCCTTCTGACTGTGTTCAGGTTATAAGGAGTAGTTCTGAAAGGGGGTTTTTCGCCCCTGGTGCTGTCTGTTAGAGTTTGTGGGAGCAAGCGGCACCACAGACAGAGACCCTGCCAAATGAACCCTCATCTATTAAACAAAAATGTCTGGTTGGCCATTTCGCCTCCACAGACAGAGGTTTGGTTCCTCATTTTGTTTCTCCTATTGAACACTGACTCCATTGTGATCTGCTTGGAGTGTTTGTGTATCACTGAATGTTGAGAAGCGGGCTTGCCCTGATTGGTTGTCCACCTCCAGGCAACTGTTGTGGGTTTTGTTTGGTGCGTGGTAACGGTTCATCCTGGCCAGCGTCTGGTGTGAGATCTGTAGAGACGGGAGATGGGTAAAGACTGACCCAGGGCTGTTCTCCTCGTTGTTGGCCCCCTCTTAAGAGTGTCCCATCACTTTGGCCTGCGATGTCACTTTTAGTTTCCTATTTTTTTTCCTGTCTCAAGGGACAGCACATGAGCTTTCCTAACAGGCCTGCCTCCCTTGATGAAGAGCTGAGAGATTCATGTTGGTTGACCTAACAGATGGTCTTTCTGGGAGGGTAGTTAAGAAATCTTAAAACCAAGTTCGGCCCTAAATTAAAAGTGTAAGTTAGCTTGATACACACACAGGGAGCCTCTTTCTATCAATGGCTTCCATCATCTGAGAGCTGTTTTTTTTTTTTTCCTGGCAAAAGGTTAAAATGCAACTAAAATTCTGCTTTCATGATTAATAAGTCACTACCGCAGTTGTATCTGATGCTTCCTGTTTGCCCCATTTTAGTATTTCAGTTAAACTGGAAACATCTGAGCCTTATGGGCACTTTGGAAGACACCAGTGTGAAAGTGGTGGGGGGTGGGGGGACAGTTCCCTGTCAGTGGATTTGGGAAGCTTTAAGGATAAGCCAGCTCCCCCTGGCCTCCGCACGCTGAGATCCTTGGGCAGGGAAAGTAGTAGGGGTTGAGCACCTTCAAGGGGAAGGTGAGCTTTTAAATTGATGCACGTGTGAAGGCTCTGCATTTGCTGGGTGGTGCTGACTGAAATGTTGAAAGCAGTCAATTAGAAATGGAAGGCCAAACACAGGGCAGATTGAGTAGTAGAACATTTCAGTCGAGCTGAGCGAAGCACTGAACATCTGTTGGCTTTGGGGTCTTCAGTTCTGGCCTTGTCTTAACTACCTGAGTGACCATGCAGAGAAGAGTCACTTTTCTCAGTGGCCTGTGTGCCCTTCATTGTATTCTAGGTTAAAGGATCCCCTTCTCATGGTGGCCAAGGCAGAGGATGGGGGCAGAGGTGTAGATTGGGAGTTTGGGACCATCAGATACAAACTCTTACATAAAGATTGGATAAACAACAAGGTCCTTCTGTATAGCACAGGGAGCTATATTCAATATCCTGTAATAAATGTTAATGGGAAAAAATACATATATATGTATATATAAAATTGTACCACTTTTCTGTATACTAGAAACTAATACAACATTGTAAATCAACTATACTTCAGTAAAAAGATCCCCTTCTCTTCTTGCTATTTTATATCATTTAATCTCTTATCCTACTGGTGTGAATCCCTTGAGATTATATGGCATTGAGAGTAACGATCCTTGTGGCCATTCTCTGTGTTTCCTCACAGTCCTACAAAGGAAGGCAGGGACCAGGATCAGGAACATGAAGCCTAGTAAGGAGAGAGCAAGTGGACAAGATTACTTAGGAAATCAGTGTCACGTCCAGAATCGAAACCCACATTTCTTGACGTCTAGTTCAGTGCTTTTTCTACTAACTTACATATAAAAGGATGAGTTGGGATTTTTTTTGTTTGTTTCCAAAACATGTCCATCTTGAATATAACTGAACCAGGGTAGCTGCTTTATTTTTCTATTTATGTACACAAGGATTAACTCAGAAGTGTTATCAAGTAATCAAGAGTTGATACTTATTATCCATAATAATTATTACGAAAAGTCTGAAAGATAAAGAGCACATCCTCTGGTCAAGTCTGCTGATCCCTATTTTACAGATGCAGAAATTAAAGCAGAGGGGTCAAGCAACCTGCCCAGAGCGGTAGAGCCAGTCCATGGCATCTTTGTGCCCTGTGTGGGGGTTCAGGCTGCCGGGTCAGAGAGAGAGCCAGGTCGGGTCCAAGTCTGCCGCTGTCTGCCTGTGTGACACCAGGCAAATCAGTTCACTTCTCTAAGCGTCCGGCGCCCCATCTGTAAACATTTCGTGGCGTTGTTTTGAGTAGAAAATGAGAGAATATATATAAAGTGCTGAGCTCGGCACGGAATAAGCCAGAGGACACAATGGCTGTAAATGTGGCTGGTGGTTGTAGTGGTAATCGCAGTACTGGTAGTTGGCGATTACCACTTTGACTGGACCTGTTTTCTGGAAGATGATGTCAGGAAGGGTCAGGCTGCCTGACTGGGCCTGTCATTTTCTCAGCAGGACCACCAGTGGGACATTTCTTCCATCTGGAGGTTCTAGCTGTCATGTTCTCCCTGTCTTACACTAAATTCTGCCCTCATCACCCTCCAAAGGAACCTAACAAGGCTCCAGCTCTGCCTGCTCAGAGCTGGCAAGCCTACGCCTGGGGCACCCTCGGCCGCCACCCAGGGGCAGGTACAGCTGGGCCTTCTGGGGCCCTCCTGTGTCCCCCATACAGTGAAGCGGGTCTCAGCCTTAACTCTGGAGGGGAAAAAAGGAAAATACTGTGTACAATATAAGTCAACAAACACTTGTTCCTCTCTGTTCGGGAGACTAAAAGGGAAGCCTGGGTCCTGTGGGGCAAGGTTCCCACCACCATGTGGCACCCTGCCCTTTGTCATCTTTTCACTGGTCTGGGGGCCCTCAATCCGCAGTCAGCGACTCTCAGATTTCCCTTTAAATCACCCAAGGGAAAAAAAAAGCAAAAAAACAGTTTCACATTACATTTTAAATTCTTTTTCTCCCCCCCTTTCTTAATAGAAAACAAAAATGCAAGCTCCCACCAGGCTGACGTCCCCTTTAAATAACATCTTGTTTTCTCTTGGGGAAGCTGTCTTCATGGCCAAAGAGTCATTTCTAAAGTGAACCTAGTTTTTAGAAAAAATAGATCACCGGATGTCAAGCCTCGTGTGGAGCTAACAGTTCAGATGAAAATGAAACCAGCAGGCCTGGAGTGGCAACTCCACACTTGACTTCAGACTGGAGGTGAGAGGCAGAGTGTGTCTGAGCCCAGGTCGGCAACTGGTTGGCCCCACAGACTGCATTTGATAGGTGCCTTAGTCATTTTCCAGGCAGCTTTGCTTAGGTGAGCAGAGCACTTTCTCTGGAAGGTGAGTCACACTTGCAGGGGTGTAGGTGACATGCGATTTATTCCCCAGCTCAGTCACAGGAAGTCTTGAGCAGACCTTGTGGAGAAGCTGTCTGCCAAAGCTCATGTTCATTTCAGTCCAGGGGCTTTGGAGGCAGGGGGGATAAGGAAGCCAGCTAGGGGCTCCCAGGGCTTGCCAAACGACAGAAAAATAGCTCCCCCAGCAGGGGGGTCATGTGGACCCGGCAGAGAGCCCAGATCAGCAGTGTCACCACGCTCTTGAGCCCAACCACCTTGAGGGTGGAAAATGGCCCATTTCCAATGACAGTCAACAAAGAAGCCCTAGGAGAGCTTTGGCTCCAGGGAGCTGGGAAACCCCTTGGCAAAAAGCAGAAAGATACAAACCACAACTTTGGTGTGAAAGGCCTTTCGGGGAACCCTTTTCTACCTGCTTGCCTTTTTCACCACCTGAGTTGGAGGCTCTGAAGAGCTCCACGGATTAGAAAGGCTGGATTGGACCTTGGCTTTCTGGAAACTTGGGAATTCTGAGCCTGCCACACTTCTGGAACCAGTGTTTGGATTCAGAAAGATGCTGCAAAGGAAACTCCTGAGCCATCTCTTCCACGCAGTTTCTGGTTGCCGGACTTTCTGCCGACCCTCTTACCATTAAAGCCATGACCAGGTATCCTTCAAGGCACGGGGTTTGTTTCAGACTCTCTGTTCTAGACCAATACAGTTGGTGTTGAACTTATTGCTGAGGGTCAGAGACCTCTCAGTGTCCAGGTGGGCTTGACTTTATTGAAACCACAGGGGAAGAGCTAGTGTTACCTTGTTTCATTTATCCATCACAGACTCCTCTCCAGCCCCCTCCCCACACCTCTTCCATCTAGACTAGCCAGCAGTCACTTTGGGTGGGCATGGCTAAATGACCTTAGGCCTGAACCTCTCTGTCAAGAAAGAGCTGTTGGGCTTCCCTGGTGGCTCAGTGGTAAAGAATGCACCTGCCAATGCAGGAGACACGGGTTTGATCCCTGATTTGGGAAGATCCCACATGCCACATGGCAACTAAGCCTGTGTGCCTCAACTATTGAGCCTATGCTCTAGAGCCCAGGAGCCACAATTGCTGAAGCCTGTGCACCCAAGAGCCCATGCTCCATAGCAGGAGAAGCCACTGCAGTGAGAAGCCCGAGCATCACAACCAGATAATAGCCCCTGTTCACCGAAACTAGAGAAAAGCCCGTGCAGCAACGAAGACCCAGCACAGCCATATAAATAAATAAAATTATAAAAATATGTATTTTTTAAAAAAGAAAGAAATGTTTTGAGTTACAGCCTGGAAGTGATCATAACCGTTTACACACTTCTCTGTTTAACAAAAGAGAAAATGGTGAACTCAGGAAGTTAAGTGAGTTGCCCAGGGCCACACAGCTAGTTAATTGCAGGATCTGAGCTAAAGTCCAGGCTCTTTGTGCCGTGCTGTGCTGCCATTGAGCGAAGGAGATACTCCCGGAGCAGGGGTTACTCCTCCTTCATATCCCCACCCAACCCCATCACACTCAGCCTTTCTTCTAGCTCTGCCAGGCCTGGGGAGGGTGGAGCCAGAGCAATAGCCACCCTGAGTCTAAGAAAAAGTAAACAGAAAGCTATTTATTTGACACTCTCTTGTACCATGAGGTTCGTGTAACCACAGGAGGTGAAGGTTGATAAGAAAATACAATTCTGGGCAGGGTTACCTGGAAGTTTCAAAGGTTGTCTCTGCCTGTAGGGCACTGACCTACCTCACCAGGCAGTGTCTTACCCAGAGGTGGGCCTTCAGTAGCTATGAATGATTGATTGTGAGGCTGCAAACCCACCGGGTGCCAAGAAGGTCTTCTGTATCTTTTTCCTGTCATGGCCCATGGCATACAAGTGGCCCAAAGACCCAGAGTAGTTGGACATCATTCCCTCTGGATCCATCCAGGTCCTCTCAGTGAAGAGGCTCTCCCTTGTGGACAGAGCTTGATGTCACATCTGACTAATGTCCCCTCTAAGTCCAAAGAGTTGTCCTGTCTAAGATCCACCACTGTGCTCTGCCGTCTTTGACATTTCCTTTTACCAGACCAGAATTAGTCCCGTCACTACTAGGGAGAGCTGGGAGGCTTGGGACAAAGGGAGGCTTTGCCAGCTTCAAATGAGGATGCTCTTGCCAATTAAGATTAGAAATGGACTTCTCTAGCCCAAGAAGTTAGGTTGGATGAACCAGATAACTTGAGCCCATGCTCAGCAGTCCCAATTGGGAGATGCTGTACTTTGAGAGGCAGGAATAGATTTATAAAGATGAATATAAGGGACTTCCCTGGTGGTTCAGTGGTTAAGTTTCCATGCTTCCACTGCAGAGGGCACAGGTTCAATACCTGGTCAAGGAACCAAAATCCTGTACTCCCCGTCATGTGGCCAAAAGAAAAAAAAAAAAGATGAATGTAAAAGGCAGAGACTTGTGTGTGACCTCCCGTCTAACACATGTATACAAATCTGAGCCCAGATGCATGCCATCCAGTTCAGAAGGGTCATCGTCTCGGGAATTGGAAATCATGTGTTTCTCTCGATGAGCATGTAGGAGTGAGCGTACATTCTCAGTTGCTCAGTTGTGTCTGACTCTTGTGACCCCTTGGACTGTAGCCTGCCAGGCTCCTCCGACCTTGGAGTTTTCCCAGGCAAGAATGCTGGAGTGGGTTGCCATTTCCTTCTCCAGCATTTAGGAGGAAGGATGACAAAGGTGGCTCAGTAGCCAGCTTGCAGGACTCCTCCTTGCTGGGGTGCAGGCATAATCCAGCCACCATGCTGTGTGCATGGAGCTGACTTCTTCCCTCCAGCTCACCAGGCGACTGCACCGCCTGGGGTCTCAGAGCCTATGGCACCCTCTGTCCTGCAGGAGTACATCAGGGATCCTTTCTCCCAGTCAGAGCTCACCAGGGGGACCAAATCCACTGGCTCTGCTAGGCACTAGCATCTGAAAACAAGGACAGCTGAGATGCTGTCCCTCATCAAGGTCACTGTGGTGGCAGAAAGATGGACATAAAGGCAGATACATTGTGTGTGTGTTCAGTCACCAGGTCACGTCCAACTCCTTGCAACCCCATGGACTGCAGCATGAAAGGCCTCCCCATCCCTCACCATCTAGCAGAGTTTGCCCAAGTTCATGTACATTGACTCAGTGATGCCATCCAACCATCTCATTCTCTGTCACCCTTTTCTCCTTCTGCCTTCAGTCTTTCCCCATGTCAGGGTCTTTTTCAGTGAGTTGACTCTTCACTTCAGGTGACCAAAGTATTGGAGCTTCAACTTCAGCATCAGTCCTTCCAATGAGTATTCAGAGTGGATTGACTGGTTTGATCTGCTTGCTGTCCGAGGGACTCTTAAGAGTCTTCTCCAGCACCATAGTTCAAGACTATCAATTCTTTAGCACTCAGCCTTCTTTTGTTGAGGTGCTGCCCCTCGACAAGCTTGCCATGGTGGCGGAAAGATGGACATAAAGGCAGACATATTACACGTGCCAAATTACGAACCATGGTTGTGGGAGCTGGAGGGGGCTGAGTAAGTCCCCTCGGATGGTGGCTCCCCTGCCCCAGCTCCCGTGGGGAGGAGCCCCGCCTTCCCATCCAGCGTGTCTGGGCAGGCACACCCACAGTATTGCTCTCATCGTGGGCCCTTGTATCTCTTGGAATAGGAGCTTGAGAGCAGTCTGGAAACTTCAGCACTCCAGGGGAAAGGAGCACAATGGTGGAGGTATAGGCTGTCTTGTAGAAATGTGCTGGAACGTAGCTCAGAGCCAAAGCAGACAGCGAGTAAGTAAAAGGTGAAAAGTGAAGTCACTCAGTCATGTCCGACTCTTTGTGACCCCGTGGAGTGTAGCCTACCACGCTTCTCCGTCCATGGGATTTTCCAGGCAAGGGTACTGGAGTGGGTTGCCATTGCCTTCTCCAGAGGATCTTCCTGACCCAGGGATCGAAACTGGGTCTCCTGCGTTGTAGGCAGACACTTAACCGTCTGAGCCACCAGGAAACAGCAGGCCGTTAAAGACACAGCTGACTTATCCTAGCCTTCCAGGCTGGGGTGGAGAGGACAGTGGCTGCGCTTACCAATCCCATATGCTTGGGGCCACTCAGACAGAGGCGTAGGCAGATGGTCTGAGGCCTGACCCATGACAGTGGGTCTCAGTGACTGGGTTCCAACAGTGAGAACTCGAGACCATTTCTGCCTTGGTCACCCTCGTGTCTGCTCTGGCCAGCGCAGCACCTGGAGCGTGGTAGCCACTGGCTGTTTGTTGTGCGTGGAGGTGCAAAACTAGAATCCACGCTCCTCTTTCTGGGTCGTGCTGGCCTGAGAGAGGCTAAGCCGCCACAGGCTGGCTCCTGGTGCCCCCTCCTTTACCAAGGAATTGATCTGGGATCCGCTGGGAATATTCCCTGTCTTAGTGTGGGTCCCAAGCCCCTTCCTCTGTCCTGGGGGAGGACAAAGAATGTGACCGCGTGTTAGAAAGAGACATGTCCTCGAGGGACATGTCCATTCAGGCCAGTCTGTCAAAGGATGTGTAGGACAGCATCTGAAATGAGGCCATGGTCAGGGTTCAAGGCCATGGTCTGGTGCCACTGCCAAAGGGACCTTGTCCTTCCTTTCATATACCCCCGTGCGTTGGAAGCCTTCTGTGGAAAGCCAAGTTGTTTGGGTTTCTTGTTTATTCTGAAGTTCCTCAAACTAGTTCCTCAATTTCAGAACCAGTCACCAATAACTACAATGAACTTGAAGCCTCTTCCCTGCCGAAGAGGCTGAGCCTATCTCTTTCCAACTCCCCAACCAAACAGGTAGACCCTGTCTGAAGCCAGTCCCACCTGTGAAAAGCAGAGTTACCAACCAACCGAGGTGGGAGGGGTTGTGTTGCAGTGGGAATTGACCACAGCCCAGGGAACTGCTCCTTTCTCAGAACTCAATCTGAAAAGTTAAATAACAAGTTTTTCACAAGCAGACCTTGCTCACGGTGATGACCTTAAGGCTTGGCAAGATCCAGAAGTGTGTTTTGACTCATCAAAGAAAGCCGGTTGTGTTTGGTTTGATTTTGGTGTGGAGGGCAGTTTATGGCCCTGTCATCAGAAACTGGTCATGATGGAGTGGTTCACACTGCAGCTACCACTTCATCAGGGCACTCAGTTACACCAGATATCCCAACCTGCAGATTGCAGTGACTCTATGAAATTTTTTTGACATAACATACATTAAAAATTGCTTCCTACATATTGGATAAAACAAAGTACGCATGTGGTCAGGGTTTTTCTCAATACTACACCCTCCATCCTCCTGCATACCAGTCCCATAATTGTCTCTGGATCAGTGATGCTTCCAGTGGCATCTTTTCTATATGCTATTGGCTCTCCTCATGCAAAAGATTTGAAAGTTGAATTGAAAATGTCCTTATAATATGTTTAAGGTTTATACAATATCCGGTATCAGGAAACTGGGGACCAAGTAATAACCACATTTATGAATTTAGTAATTGATGCTCAAGGCTTTGCTATTAAAAATAAAGACAAACAAATGATAAACTAGGCTCAGGAAACCTGGAGCCAGGCTTTATAAAATGAACGATGAATTTGAACTTTGTCGTAGAATTGGCCCCTGGGTTGGGCCCAGCTGAGGTAAGCACGGGTGGGGTAAGGAACACAGGCCTGCCACAAGCTTGGAGTCTTTGTTCCCCATTGCCATTTTAAAGTTGCTTTTTCCAGAACATAGGCCGGCTGTGCTTATGCTTCCTAATTGAGATGCTTCCTCCTGGGTCAGTCCCTGGGTTTCTCACTAACAAACATTTGGCTTGTGGCAGCTTCTCCATTTGGGTCCCGGTTTTTAAAACTTGGATCATTTGAAAGTGGATACAGTGTCATGGTTAAGAATATGGACTTTGACGTGAAAGAGACCCTTGTGCACATCCTGCTTCTGCCACTTCCTTGCAGTGTGACCTTGGGCAGATCACCTGATCTGCTGAGCCTCAGTTTATCCCTCTGTACAAGGGGAATGATAGTAGAGGTATTGTGAGGATTCAAGGAGTAATACACATGCATACATAGCAAACATTACCTAATATACCTAATACATAGCAAGCAATCTTAGCTGCCATTATTATTTTTATTATTATTGACAACCAGCATGTAATTCTGTGCAGACATACAGCAGCAGGTTGTTGAAAACACCCAAAGATGTCCACAGGAGGACTGATCTCAGCTCTAGCTGCTGAGGAATCCTGGGCTCCCGTTCATCATGCACAGGCAGGTCATTGTTGAGTCCATTCAGAGCCGAGGCCTTGCCAACAGATGTAAGCAGCCAAAGAGGGGCCGGTGTTTTCCTCTCAGGTCCAGTTCTGCGGTTTCCCACTCTTTTTTTTTTAATTTTTACTGGGGTATGGCTCATTTACAATGTTGTGTTGGTTCCTGCTGTACAGCAAAGTGAATCAGTTATACATATGCTCTTTTTTTACACGCATATCCACTTTTTTTTCCAATTTTTTTCTCGTATAGATCATTACAGAGTGCTGAGTAGTTCTCTGTGCTATGTAGCAGGTCCTTATTAATTATTCACATTTATAGTGGTGTGTATATGTCAGTCCCAAACTTCCAATTTATCCTTTTCCCCACTGGTAATCATAAGTTTGTTTTTTACATCTGTGACTCTTATTTTTGTTTTGGAAATACGTTCATTTGTACCGTTTGTTTCCCATTCTTTATGGGGCCACACGTGCCCACGAGCGTGCCTTACATCTGGCATCTTCACCACTGCGTTAAGCTTGTCATTGGATGGTTATAAAGCAAAAGCAGGGAAGCACTGGCCATCAGAGCTGGGGACCATCTGTGAGCATCCTCCTGCTTCTTGAGTCACTGCAAATGAAACTCACAGTCCCCAGGGGAGAACAAGAAAGGGGGTGAAACGAAAACCAAAACCAGGAGGGACGAGCTTACCCATCTCCAGCTTCTGTGTTCACAGCCCTGCAGCCAGAACTCACTGATCAGCCCCAGGGGTTCTGGCAAGGTTTCCTCTGTGTGTGTGTGTGTGGGTGTGTGTGCAGGTGGGGGAAGCAACCATCCAGTATTTATGAAGCCCCAGTTACAAATGTGGACCCGATGCCTCCTAAATTCTCATTCCATATCGAGAGACCCTCTTTTAGTTTTAGCTTGGTTTCACCATAAAAGTAATACCCCAGAGAGAGCATCTCTAGAGGGACATGTAAGAAATAGGTAATGGGATCCCCTCAGAAGAATGGGAGAAGGGTGGGAGGGACTTATATTTCTCATTGTATATCTTTTCTGTATTTTATTTTTGCCACTTGGAAACATCTGTTAAAAAAATGAAGACTGAGGGAATTCCCTGGCAATCTAGTGGTTAGGGCTCTGCACTTTCACTACCAAGGGTCCAGGTTCTATCCCTGGTCAGAAAACTAAGATCCCACAAGCAGCATGGCATGACCAAAAAAGAAAAATGAAGACTGAGAAAAGCAGTACCTACTCACTGCAAAAAAAAAATATATAAAGAATATTAAAACACCACCAAGAGAGAACCATTGCTGCATATCTGTGCTAAGTGTCTACATTTTTATAAATGTTGATAAAATATACAGACACATGCTAGGTGGGATCATGTTGTCATTCAGCATTTTTATAAATGTTGATAAAATACACAGACACATGCTAGGTGGGATCATGTTGTTGTTCAGTCGCTCAGTTGTGTCCAACTCTTTGTGACCCCATGGACTGTAGCACACCAGGCTTCCTTGTCCTTCACCATCTCCCGGAGTTTGCTCAAACTCATGTCCATTGAATCGGTGATGTCATCCAACCATCTCATGCTCTGTCTTCCCCTTCTCTTTCTGCCTTCAATCTTTCCCAGTATCAGGGTCTTTTCCAATGAGTCGGCTCTTCGAATCAGGTGGCCAAAGTATTGGAACTTCAGCTTCAGCATCAGTCCTTCCAATGAGTATTCAGGGTTGATTTCCTTTAGGATTGACTAAGGAAATCGGGTTTGATTTCCTTGCTGTCCAAGAGACTTTCAAGAGTTTATAATTCTGTATCCTTTTTCTGTTAACATTGTATCCCATAAGCATTTTTCCATATAGCCAGATATTATCTGTAGATGTTTTTAATGGCTGTGCCATGACTTATTTAATATTATCCTCTCGTGTAATTAGACATTGTTATCTGAGTGTTTTACTGTTATAAAGATACACTGAACATCTTTGTACATCTTTTCCTGTATTTCTGCATACATGCTCCATACCTCCTAGATTGCAGTTCTGGAGTTGTGTGCACAAATGGCTATCTTCCCTTGGTGTATGATGATTTATCATACTTAGAGTTCTTTTATCTAGATTACTTCATATGATGAGTAAACGGAATAAGGGTGAGGAGAATTAAGGAGGCCGGGTGCCAACGGAAGGGACGCTGGACGTGGAAGGCCTGAGCTTCGCCTGGGAAGGATAAGCAGGATGGGCAGTGCAGTCCACACAAGGACGAGGTGCACACGGAGACTGTAGATCTGAGTAGCCAGCAGGGTCTGGAGAGCTCAGACTGGCCCAAGCCAAACCCTTTGTTTAGGGAAACAGTGGTGAGAGATTATGGACCACAGAGTTGGGACCGGGCCGTAAGCCATGCACAGCCGACAGATGTCTTTCAGCTTGAGGTTATCTTAAGGACATGATGATTTGAGATTAGCTTGGCCTCAGTGTGGGATGGGAGGGGTCAGGGAGAAGCTGAACGTGAGTAAGGCCTGTGGTAATAGAACAGGTGTGCGGTGATTTCGTGCCTTAAACACTGGAAAGGGCCTGGAGACAGCAGTGTTTCAGCACACGTGGGGCTAGTTAACATTGACATGTGGTAGGAACTGGGGATGGGCATAAATATTATTCCACACACTTCATCTACCCGGCAGTGTGACCTATGGAATTGGCAGCGAGACTGAGTTTTGTGGGCATGGCAGATTTCTTTTTCATAACTGACCTGTAAGATTTTAATGATTAATGTACATTCACATTTCATTTCCTCTTTAATGGGAAATGCTTAGGCAGAAATTGCTCTCCTGGGAAGCAGACCGCAAGCTGGCGAGGAGGCAGGTTTTGAGATTCCTGCAGCTGAGTTTCATTCCTTCCTGCAATGTCTTGTTTCTAGGTCCCAGTGCCCACTTCATCTCTCTGCCAAAGGGAAATTCGCCATCCCTACAGAGGCGTGTAACTTGTGACTATCGGCCCGGGCTGGGCAGGTGAGGGAGTGGGTTCTGTCCCAGTGGAGGGTTTTCATTTAATGCCCAGTCTCCACCATCTGCCCCTACCCTGTAGGCTCCTCCACCTGGAACCCTGCCCCTGAATTAGACTGCTCTCGCTCTGCCGAGAGTTTCACCCCTGGGGGTGGATGAGGATCAAGCACAGTCCTATGGTCTGGTGCCTGAACTCCATCTGCAGCCTCATCTCCTGCAGCTCCCGACAAGCTTTGCTCACCAGCAACCTCAAGCTGTTAACTCCTACAGAGACTCATTTTGTTCCTTAACTTTTGCCGCCCCCTCGATTTGGAATGTTGTTTAGTCACTCAGTCGTGTCAATCTCTTTGTGACCCCATGGACTGTAGCCCACCAGACTCCTCTGTCCATGGGATTTCCAAGGCAAGGATACTGGAGTGGGTTGCCATTTCCTTCTCCACGGGATCTTCCTGACCCAGGGATCAAACCCCCATCTCCTGCTTGGAACACCCACTCCTTTTTCTTGAGAACTTATTGCTCACCCCTTGAGACCCACTCCGGGTATCCCCTGCTTTAGGAAGCCTTTCCTGATCTCCAACAGGCGGGGCTACTGTCTGTCCATGTGTTCCCACTGCATCTCGGTGTGTCCGTGCCCGTCGTCGCATCACTGTTGTAAGGAGCTACTTGTCTCTTTCCCCAGGAGACTGTAAGCTCCTCAAGGGGCTGTGTCTTCTTCCTCAGCATACACCCCGCACTCAGCACTGGCTCCACACCCAGCAGACCAGTACATGTTCAAAGAACGCTGTGTCAGAAGATCCTGCAATTCTCTGTAATGTGACAGGACACTCTAAAGGCAAGACCTTCCTCATTCAGAAAGCTTCAACCTGCCTCTGGATTTAGAGGTGCTTTCTTGTGGGCATATAAGTGATTGTTATATCTTTCTGTTTTAAGTATTTTGTCTGCCATTAATAATACATGTTTTAGTGAGTATTGGCCTGGCATATCTCTTTTCATCCTTTGTTCGCAATCTTTCTGTATAATTTTGTTTTGTCTCTTTTAGTTAGCATCTAGCTGGATCTTTTAAAATCCCGATTGTCTGACTTTTAATGTGAAGCGATCTTCATCTATGCGTGTGTATTGTGATTAATGATGTATTGATACTTTGGCTTGTTTTTGCCACCATAACTTGTGTTCTCATTTTATACTTACTGTTCTTTTTCTTTGCTTCTTTTTTCCTTCTCTCCCTGCCTTTTGTTAGAGTGATCAAGTTTTCTATTTTTCCTTCTTTACACTTTTGCTTTGGAAACTGACTTGTATTACTATTCTTATAGTTAGTTACTCTTAAATTTTAGCATACATACTTAGTTATAGTTTTTTTCTAATGAAATGTAAAATATTCATATGTAAATTTCACAAAATAGCAAAGCTCATATCACTCTACCCACTGGACAACCCACCCCACACTTCTTTCTTATCTATATTATCTAAAACTTAATGTAGTTTTGTTTTGAAGTAAATAGAACTAGAGAGAAGTTTATGTGTTTAAAAAAAAAAAAAATTTTTTTTTTGTGCCTTGCAGCTTGTAGGACCTTGGTTCTTTGACCAGGGATTGAACCTGGGCTGCGACAGTAAAAGCACTGGGTCCTAACTTCTGGACCACCAGGAAATTCCCTAAAACTTAATGTTTTAAAGTGGTTTAAACTGATTTTTTTTTTTAACATTCAATTGTTGATTAAATTGACCAACATCGTATCAATTTCTGTGCCTACCATTGTTTCTTGCATCCCATTTCTTCTCTGGTTTACTTTTCTGCTTCCAAAAGCACATCCTTCAGTGGTTCTTTCGGTGAAGGTGGTACTGTCTTTCCTGGAACTCTTGTTTTCTTGTGCGTGTATTGTGTGGGTTTTTTGTTTTTTTTTTAATCGTTTTAAGAAAATGAAATGACCTGTTAAACCTTATCTAGTTAAAAATGGTAACATTTCCAGGAACATGTACTGGTGTAACTCCACCAGAAGTTTGACCAATTTACTGCTGAGCCAGCCCTTAGTGATGAGATCCCTCATTTTTAGTTCTTGTGCTTCCTGCCTACACAGACTAATAAATTATTACCAACAGTGAGCAGACCCTGCGGGTAAAATAGGGGTAGTAATATGGACATGGGTAGTAATATTGCTCAATTCCTAGAGTTCCAGGTACCTTTGCCAACAAGTTGTTATCCTGGAAAGGAAATGAGGATGCTTAGGTTCCCGAGGAAGGGCCAGGAGTGTCCTAGTTTTAGCTTTAAAAACATGTTGATGCTCTAGTTGTATAAATTGGGCCTCATTTGTTTCTGCAGGTAGCTTACCTCTCAGAGCCTTAGTTTCGTCTGAAAAATATCATCAACCCTGCAGGGTGGTTGTTCATCAATTACATGGATAAAGCACCTAACACGTGCCCAGCACAGAGACCTTTAATGAATGGTGGTGACTATTACAGCCCTTGACACTTAGGAGACTCTCACTGATGATCTGCTGAGTGAATGCAGGAGCATGCTAGCAAAGGGTTCGTTGAGGAGACAGGTTATAAAAGGTGAGATCTGGCAGATAGCAGTAATAAAGGAAGAAGATGCTGTTTACAGAAGCAGCAAAGTGAGCAGAGGAAAAATATCAAAGCTTACCCATTGCTGCTCAGGCAAGTGAAAGGATCAGTGTGACTGAAACAGAGACTGAAGGTAGGGGCTTGGAGAGGGTCGGCAGGGCAGGAAGGGGGCCTGGGGGACGCATGGGGATCTCTGGGTCCGCCTGGCCAGATGGCTGTTTTGCCTGGCCAGCTCACTGTGCCTGGCACTTGCCCTTGGTTCCCCTTCCTGCACACCCCTTGTTCTTGATAGGCAGAGGCTGGCCCAGTGTGGCCTAGTAGCCAGGCAAGCTGAAGGCTTAAAAGAGGAAGCAGCAGAAAGAGATTGGTTTTCAACTAATATCTTATTAAGGAAGTTGAGTCATTCTACTTCTGCTATTTGTCTCCTCTGGGCATTCAGAGAAGGACAAGTTTTTGCTTCCAGATGAAATATCATGAGAGGGATTTGCCCTGGTCTGCTCTGGCCCCTCAGTGAACATTTTGTAGATGGCCCTATATTTCTGTTTGATATACAGCAAACCAAGGCTTAAAGTGTTGAATGCCTTAGGTAAGGTTTGATGGCTTGGCTGTATGGTGCTGAAACAGAGAAGTCCCATTGTCTCAGTGATGGTGGTCGTGAGCTTGGTCACGGGTAAGGGAATGAACTTTGATTTAGCATCGTCTCTTGGCCAAGCAAGCTGACTGGAGAGGCAACAGCATGAGTCCAGCTGCACCTCTGCAGTTTGTCACCGTGTGACTGTTTTGGCAGGCTACTGAACTTCTCTAAACCTCAGTTTTCATTCTGAAATTGACACTAATAATGACGGTGCTTAGGAAATATTAACTATCAGTCTGAATCGAGGTCATCCAGCCGTCAAAAAATCCTGACAAATCAGTGGCATTTGGGGAACTAGAAGGAACCTCGAATGATTTCCTGGGTCAGAGTCTTCAAACTCTTTTCCTTGAAGACCTAGGATGCTGGAGAGGTCCTTGGTGGATGGAGGCAAGCTGAGTGTGTGGGGCCCTTGCCCACCTTCAGCAGAGCAGCTGTCTCTAATTTGAGTTACGTGTCAGTTGCACGTTTCCAGGTCTTTTATATTGTGAAGGTTGAGGTATGATTTCTTTTAATAAAAATGGTCCTGTTGCTTTTTAATAAAAAGCTTCCACAGCTAGAACTCGTATCTTCTGGTCCCCAATCTGGTGTTTTTACTGTCCTTACTAAAACAGGGAACTGAAATATGATACATTTTAGAAAGGTCATCACCACTGAAGATCAAATTTTAAACATTACTCTGTGCCTCCCAGTTTAATCAAGCAATCATTTCATCTAAACCCCATCCCCATCCCAGAATCCTAGGAAGAGAAAGTATGCTGTCAGAGAAAGCATTGCTGTAATGGTCTCAGGCAGGAGCTGTCTAATAGCACTTTCTACAGTGATAGAGGTATTCTGTGTGAACTCTCCTATATGGTAGCTAGGATAACTGAAGAATTGATTTTTAAATTTTAGTTTAAATGAATTGATTTGAATGTCACCCACTGTACAGCACAGGGAACTCTGCCCAATGCTATGTGACAGCCTGAATGGGAAGGAGTTTGTGGGAGAATGGATACATGTATATGTATGGCTGAGTCCCTTTGCTGTCCATGTGAAACTATCACAACATTGTTAATCAGCTATACTCCAATACAAAGAGCCCGCCAGGCTCCTCTGTCCATGGGATTCTCTAGGCAAGAATACTGGAGTGGGTTGCCATTCCCTTCTCCAGGGGATCTTTCCCACCCAGGGATCAAACCCAAGTCTCCTACATTGCAGGCAGATTCTTTATCATCTGAGCCACCAGGAAAGCCTCCAATACAAAATAAAAGAAAAAAGAAAAATAAATGTAAATAGCCATGTGGCCAGTGGCTGCCGTATTGACAGCGCAGCCTGACAGTATAGAGCAGGGGTTGGATGGCAGTCCCTGGCCACTGGGCATTAGAGTCATCCAGAGAACTTGTCAGAAGTACAGATTCTGGGCCTAATGCCCACTGACTGACTCAGTAGACATAGGGCAAGTACATTTGAGAACCCATCTAGTTATTGTAACTTAGGTAGGATAGCACTGCCTTGGTGAGCTCTTCCTTGGCATAGAAGAATTGAGCCAGAATCAGGCGTTTAGCCCTGGCCTTGGTCTTCTGGGGAGACTAGAACAACCTTCTGAGGAATGTCAGACCCTTGGGAAATATGGTGAAACCTATGGACCTCTTCCCTGGAGAAACACCAATAAAGTTCCTAGGGTTCCCAGACCTCCCTGAAGCCATCCTTGAACCCACGTTGAGAACTCCTCAGCT
Source organism: Bos taurus (assembly GCF_002263795.3). Classification (NCBI taxonomy): domain Eukaryota; kingdom Metazoa; phylum Chordata; class Mammalia; order Artiodactyla; family Bovidae; genus Bos; species Bos taurus. Next base: position 44,933,217 of record NC_037346.1, on the reverse strand, counting down.
TGGACAGAAGATCTTTACTAAGCTGGAGAGGGAACTGAGCTGGAGCCCAGGAGCCTTGTCTACCCAGATGTGTCACACACATGTGCCCAGGGGTTGACCTGGTGCTCTCCCCATCATTCCTACCCCCAGGCCCCTCCGGGGGGTCGTGGAAGCCCCACAGAAGAAAGGACAGGCAGTGTACGTGGATCAGGCCCTACAAGAATACTGTCTTAATTCTGCCCCTTTCCCTTCCCCTTGTGTGTTCATGGCCTGTGAGTGAGCTGAGCGGGTGTGGCTGTTGCCACTGCTCACATCCTCGGCTCTGACACACGGAGCAGAGGAAAGAGTACATCTAAGGCCTGAGTGGAGCTGTGGAGAGTGTCCAGCTGAGTAATGAATCAGGATTTTGACTTGCCTTCAAAGGCAGAAACACAGCAGGCTCCCACTTAGTCCTCACTTCCCGCGAGCTGCAGGAGCGAGAGAAGGGGCAGAGCTGCAGGGCTCCGGGCTGGGGCAGCAAGCCGGGACCCAAAGCCCAGAGACGGGCAGGCCCACCCAACCAGCAGTCCCAGGCTTAGTGCAGAACCCCACTTTTTGTAGATCAGAACCCACGTGGAAGTGGGGAGGGAGTGAGGAAACGAGCGTGTGTATATGTCGAGCGCTGCTGTCCAGCCAGAGTGTCCTGAGAATAGCCTCTTGAACTTGGAGACAGTCGATGAGAGTCTGAGTCACGGTCATGTGGCACTGGAAAGGCAGACACAGGAGAAGCTGTACAACTCCCGGGCCATGATTTCGTGCCCCCGGGAGGCGAGGGTCAGCCTGTTTTCCCCGTGCCCTTCACAGGTTCAGCAGCCAGCTGCTGGGTTAGCTTCTCAGGCTCCCTTGTTCCTCTCTCTCCCTGTCAGGCTGCCGGGTGAGTCATCAGGGCGCTGCAGAGGAGGCAGCCCCGACCTCGGCTGCCTTGGCCTCGGTTTCTCTGGGACAGGGTGCCTAGAGTGCTCGCAGAGGAAGGACCAGGGCCCCTGGCCAGCTGCCCACCCAGCCACCAAGGTGAAAGGACAGCTTGTTGGGGAGGGGCGCCCCACAGCCTGTCTGGAGGAGCGCCAGCTCCGGGTGAGCCATGTCAGGCAGGAAAGGCCACATGAGCCCGAGTGCAGCTTAGCTCTAAACAGCCGGGTGCCTCAGAACAAGACTGACCACTGGCCATTCCTCTTGCTGTCTGGTGAAACTCTCTCTTCATCCCAAGATGCCCGGCATCATCCTTGATTCCCTCCTGCAGCCAGCACCCCCTGTGCCCTGCTCTGCTGCACACCAGGGACACGACCTCTGCCCTCAGGAGCCTTCTGCCCAGGGAGGCCCATGACATCCCCCCTTGCCTGCAGCCCAGGGACTGGGGAGTGGACAGCACAGCCCAATAGGCCCAGCTCCACACAGCCCCATGCAGACTGGTGATCTCCGGCAAGTCTCCGCCTAATTAGGCCTCCATAAAAATGAGGAGATTGAAGCAGTGTTCCTGTAGGCATACCTCTAACACTGTTAGGTTTGGAGTGCTGGGGGCTATTTGTAAGGTCTCGTTTCTCTTATAAAGAGGCCCTGGATCAAGTCCTTTTGGAGAGGGACAGGGGCTGCAGGGGTGTGGAGTGGGATGAAAGCACCCTTACAAGTAGAACAGCCAGCTTGGAGGGCTTTCACCTAACTGAAGTCAGAGCACCCCTTAGACTTAAGGTCATCAAGAAACTGAGGCCACCCATTCAGCCACCGGAGCATCCAGCCTGCAGGACCACACCCGCACCCAGGCTGAAAGCTGGAACCACTCTGAGTTCAAAGCTAGCAGGCCCTTGAAGGCAGAGATGTGGGCATCAAATTCATAGCAACCGACAAACCTTCCCCCACCCCCACACCCCAGTCAAGCTGCCTCAGCCTTTCGTGTCTGCTGTGGTGAGCCAGATGCTGTAGGCAGGAGGTCTCAGCCTAGAGTTTCCCAGTGTCCCACTGTCTCTCGGAAGCTTCCAACCTGATCAGGCAAAAGGGCAGAAGTATAGAAGCCTGGCTTCCCACGGTCTGTCTTCATCCCTCAAGAGCAGATGGAGGCGTGGTTCAGGATGAATGGAGCTACTGCAGAGAAGACCTCATCTGTTAGCAGCAGCTGAGGACCAAGCTGCCATCAAAGAACATTTATGAAAGTATCTGCAATCAGTGCCTTCTTAGGCTTTGTCGCAAACAAGTCATGACCCAGTAGGGCACTGCCCTTGGGAGTTCAGAGCCCCAGTCTTTAAAAAACTTCCCAACTGCTAACAATCTCAGGGCAGCGCTGTTCTCTTTTGTGACCACTCCAGCCCGCGTGCTCTTTGCACAGATTGTCACAACAGTACATTCTCTCTCCCATCTGGCTCTGTGGGAACGCAGAGCTGGGGGAGACGGAGCCCAGAGAGAGATGAATTCTTGTGCTTTGTCCTCATATTTCTAGAGGTGTCAGTTGGTGGTGGGGTGTGTGGGCTGTAATAGAAATTCCATTACTAATGTTGCCTGAAAGAAAAACGATCCCCAAAAGAGGTTTTCAGCAAGTGAGTTTGGACATTACAGAAGGAAGCCTATCAGTCCCTTCTGGAAAGCCACAAACAGATGCAGCTCAGGAAAGGAGCCAAGTTCTGGTGTTGCTGCTTGCATGGTTTTTAGGTTTTACAAGATTTCATATGTGTCTCTATATAATGTGTACATATATAAATAGACATACACACACACACACACGCACATGCACTCATATGTACATGCATACCTCTACCTGTAACTTGGGAACAAAACTAAACCTCGATTCTCTCCGCTTGGAGAAGAGCCCTCAATGGGTGGCACAGGCATGTCTCTAAGAAGGCAAGGCTTGTGCAGAATCGGTGAGGTGACTAATGGCTTTGGAGTATGGGATCCACCCCCCTGTTCTGCGGAAGCAAAGTTCACCACAAAACAAACAGCAGAAGACGACTCAGCCATTATTTACAAAGGCAGGAAAGAGCCAACCCAGACATTGATCCACAGACGTCCCATTGATCCGCAGACTAGAGTTCTCCTTGTGGAGTGGGGGGGAAGAACTGGTAGGGCCGGGGGGCTCACCCCACATGAGACTGTGGCAGGGTTGCCATTGGGATCATTTGGAGGATAAATACATGTGGCCTGAGGGGGCAAAGGCCCTCTGCCCCCTGCTTTTCTCCTCCCACTGCAGCCTGCCCTGGGGTCTGGGGGTGACCTGCTCTGCGTGTGGTCTCTCTGGCAGGGTGAGCGTGAGCCTGGGAGATGGCAGTGATGGAAATGGCCTGCCCAGGCGCCCCCGGCTCCACGGTCGGGCAGCAGAAGGAGTTCGCCAAAGCCAAGGAGAAGACACAGGCGATGGGGAAGAAGCAGAGCTCCGTCCACAAGCTGGAGGCCGTGGAGAAGAGCCCCGTGTTCTGCGGGAAGTGGGAGATCCTGAACGACGTGATCACCAAAGGCACAGCCAAGGACGGCTCAGAGGCTGGGCCAGCTGCCATCTCCATCATCGCCCAGGCCGAATGTAAGAGCCCCGGGCTTCAGGGCAGGGGTGGGTGGCGGAGAGAGAGGTGGGGCACAGCGTTTGGACAAGGGTGATTGGCCATATGTAGGGCTTGGCTCAGGGTCCCCTTGTGGAAGAGGGAGGTCAGGGCAACCACCATAGGAGACACTCACAAGATAGGACCGGAGGTTAAGCCAGCAATCAGTGTGCCATGGGACCCAGGACAGTACCAGGGAGGGACACACAGGAAGGGAGAGGTGGCCGACGAGGCATTGCCCATGGTGACCAGAGCAGGGGGAGGTAGCTGGGAGGCAGGGATACATGGGCTCCAAGGTGCTAGGGAGTCTGCAGGATCATCAGGCAGTCCCTCTGCCTTCTCCTGGGACCTCGGGCAGCCTGAGCATCTCTGGAGAGGCCCAGACAGGAAAGGCCAGGTCTCCTGGAAAGCTGCTCTGGGGCATTAGGCTCTTCACCTCTTCCACCTCAAGGCGGCCCCCACCCCAAAGGATGAACACCTGCCCTCAGGCCTGCAGGGTGGGGTGAGGCCTAGTCTGGTCCTTCTGCTTCCGCTCACAAGACCTCAAGATGGCTCAGAATGATGGCTGCCACCAGAGCCTGAGAAACTCCCAAGGGGGCTGGAAGGGCCAGGAACCCCCTCCCTCCCCACACCTTCCCTCCACCCCAGGAAGTTTCTGGGGTGGAGCCTGGTGAGACCAACAGCTGGTGACAGTATTTTCCCACGTACATCCATCCTTCCCCGCATCTTCCGCTTCCTTCTGGCTGGTCCTTGACGAGAGATGAGAGAGTAAAAATTAAAGCAAAGTGAGTGGCATGGTTATGGTAGTTCAACCCACACACGTATGTAATAGTATATACTGAGCCGTGTGCGAGGCACCGTGTCGAGGGTTTTATATGGACCATCTCACTTACACCTCACAGTGTGTGAAGTGGGGTGGGCGCCCTTAAACGATTCCGTGTTGTAAGCACACCCAGTGCCCTTGACCCCCAGGCTGGGAGGGCAGGGTGAGGTCACCGCTGTGAGAGGTGGTGAGCCGCGGGAAAGAGGAGTGGCCAGGAGGGCATCTGCAAAGTGCCGCTCTCCTAAGTGCCGAATCCTCTTCTTTCTCCTTTCTGCTCGTCCAACCCCTTTTCCTTTAATTAAAAGGTGAGAACAGCCAAGAGTTCAGCCCCACCTTTTCAGAACGGATCTTCATCGCTGGTTCGAAACAGTACAGGTAAGACGGTCAGCCTGAGAGGGGCGCCCCGAGCTGACACAGCAGCAGTGTCCCCACCCCAGCTGCTCGCCCCAGCCGCTCCCAAATGACCCCTGGCTCCTGCCTTCAGCACCTGTGGTTCGGCTCTTGGAACCCACCCAGGCTTCCTGGCTGAGCCGCTCTCCCAGCCAAATAAGCTTTTCAAAAGCTGCTCCCAGCGTGTGGATGACTGCCTCTGGGTCACATCAGCTTGACGTTTTATTTGTATTCTCCACGGAGCCCTTGATGCTCCCCTCGGTTCCCATCAGTAGGGAGGTGCTGGGAACAGGAGGCACCTTGCCGCTGGTGCGTGACCACAAGTGCAGGCCCAGAGAAGCCACTTGGTGAGAAACCTCACATGTCCTTCCCTCTATGAGACACACCCAGGGAGGGATGAGGGCTTGGAAACAGGCAGGGGCAGACTCGCAGCTCACTGGCCCTGTGGAAAGGAGGCTGAGTGAGGCTCCCCAGCCCCAAAGACTGGTTCTTGGCAACTGGAGGTTGAACCTGGACATAGGTCCTCCTCTCTCCCCAGGCAGACTTCCTTTATCACTGGAGTTTGGGAACCACTAGTGATGAAAAGGTTCTAGGAGGGCACCTGGCCTTGAACCAAGAAATGCTCCCTGTTTGGTCAGATTCCTTATGCCAGCCCGATGCCTTTTGACCCAGGGTTGGAGGTTTCTGATGGACTCACTTCTTTCCACTGCCTGAGAAACCGCAGGCCCCTAGCAATCCCCAGAACTGGGGTGAGTTGGCCTCCTTCGTGGGGGCAGGAGACGAGGCCATGGGAGAGCAGCTGAGGCCGTGGTTGGCTCCACAGCTGTTTGGCAGCAGCCCTTTCAGAAGGGCCCCCGGGACCTTGATATCCAGAGGGGCGAGAGCCGAGTTAGAGCCATGGTGATGCTCAGCCTCCAGCTGTCAGAGCAGGGCGGGTTCCCCTCGTACCCGGGCACCAGCCCGGGCAAGGTGTCTGTTTATGCCGCTCCTCACATTCCTGGGGGAGCCCGGTGGGCCCAGGGCTGGTTGGGGTGGAGGTGACCAACATCAACTGTCCTTGCTCCAGAGGCCACAGAAACCAACTCAGAGCTGAGAATGCCTGCCATGGGGTGTGGCCTTCTGAGCCACACGCCCCCTTCTGGGCCCTCTCCATGGGCAGTCCCCCTAGTCTCTCTCCATCCACATCAAAAGAGCAATGTGCAGCCTCTCACCTTAGTAATAACCACTGTTTATCAGAGGCTTGCCTTGGGACCAGGCACCGAGGTAGCCTTTTTGTTTTTTTTAGTAATTATTTATTTATTTTTGGCTGTGCCGAGTCCTCAATGCTACACGGCCTTTTCTCTAGTTGCAGCAAGCAGGGGGCTGCTCTCTAGTTGCAATGCACAGGCTTCTCATTGCAGCAGCTTCTCCTGGTGTGGAGCACGGGCTCTAGGGCGCTAGGGCTTCAGTAGTTGTGGCCTGAGAGCTCAGTAGCTGTGGTTCCCGGGCTCCAGAGGGCAGGCTCTGTAGTTGCTCTATAGCATGTGGGACCCTCCCGGACCAGGGATCAAACCCACGTCTCCCGCACCAGCAGGTGGACTTTACACCACTCAGCCACCAGGGAGTCCCCCCAGGTAGCCTTTTTAAATGAGCTGTTTCATTTAAACCCCATCTCCGCCCCACCTGGCAGAAAAGACTACCTCCTCTTTACCAGTGAGGGCCCGGACCATCCTTGGGGCTCAGGAACTGTCCCGTGTTCCCGCAAGTCCTGACTAAGCTGGGACGTGACCTCGGGTCTCTGTGAGTCCATCGCAGTTACCTGCACCTCCTCACACCCAGACGGCGTGTCTGTGTCTATCTGACAGCCAGTCCGAGAGTCTTGATCAGATCCCCAACAATGTGGCCCACTCGACTGAGGGCAAAATGGCCCGTGTGTGCTGGAAGGGGAAGCGCCGCAGCAAAGCCCGGAAGAAACGCAAGAAGAAGAGCTCCAAGTCCCCGGCTCAGGCGGGGGTGGCCTTGGCCAAACCCCTCCCCAGGACCCCCGAGCAGGAGAGCTGCACGGTCCCAGTGCAGGTGAGGCCTCCCCCGACCCCAGTCCCCGTGCCCGGCTCAGGGCTTGCAGAAGAACTGCACCATGACCGCAGCTCCGTGTCCTAATGCTGTGTTTCCCCTGCAGGAAGATGAGCCTCCACTGGGTCCCCCATATGTTAGAAATGCCCCGCAGTTCACCAAGCCTCTGAAGGAGCCGGGCCTTGGTCAGCTCTGGTTTAAGAAGCTTGGGGAGGGCCTGCGGCCAACGCTGCCTCGACCAGAACTCCACAAACTGATCAGCCCCCTGCAGTGTCTGAACCACGTGTGGAAAGTCCACCACCCACAGGACGCCAGCCCCCTGCCCCAGCCCTTCCCCTACAGCAGGCTGCCTCACCCCTTCCCATTCCACCCTCTCCAGCCCTGGAAGCCTCACCCGCTAGAGTCCTTCTTCCTTGGCAAACTGACAAACTGTGTAGACGACCAGCAGCCCCTGCCTGGCCCTCACCTGGGCAGACTGGCCTGTGCAGATAGCCAGAAGCCCCTGCCCAGCCCTCACCTGAAGCCCAGCTTCCCGTCTCGTGGCTCAAGGGACAAGCTGTCCGTGGAGGAGTACCTGGTACATGCCTTGCAAGGCAGCGTGAGCTCCGGCCAGGCCCACAGCCTGGCCAGCCTGGCCAAGACCTGGTCAGTGGGGGGCTCCAGGCCCCAGGCGCCCAGCCCCGAAACTGAGGACAGCGAGGGGGTCCTACTCATCGAGGCAAGTAGTCCCCAAACACATGGACACATGCCATCACCACCCCCTCCACCTCCGCCTCCAGGGCCGCCCATCTTCTCTTCCCCCTTTCCTTCACCTTCCTCCTCTTGTTGTTCAGTCGCTAAGTCGTGTCTGACTCTTTGTGACCCCATGACTGCAGCACACCAGGCTTCCCTGTACTTCACCATCTCCCAGAGTTTGCTCAAACTCATGTTCATTGAGTCAATGATGCCATCCAACCATCTCACCCTCTGTCGTCCCCTTCTCCTCCTGCCCTCAATCTTTCCCAGCATCAGGGTCTTTTCTAATGAGTCAGTTCTTTGCATCAGGTGGCCAAAGTACTGGAGCTTCAGCATCAGTCCTTCCAATGAATATTCAGGGTTGATTTCCTGGTATTGACTGGTTTGATCTCTTTCTTGTCCAGAAGACTCACAAAAGTCTTCTCCAACACCACAGTTTGAAAGTATCAATTCTTCGGCTCTCTGCCTTCTTTATGGTCCAGCTCTCACATCCGTACGTGACTACTAGAAAAACCATAGCTTTGACTATATAGGCCTTTGTCGGCAAAGTGATGTCTCTGCTTTTTAACATGCTGTCTAGGTTTGTCATAGCTTTGTTTCTCCCTCTCTAGTTTATTGGATAACTTTGTAACATTACATGATTTTCCCAAACTTAGATTTCTGCCTGTTAATCCCATCCATCTCTGACATTATCCCTTGTCCTCTGCCCCTCTTCATTGTCCTTCCCTTTCTTTTACCTTTTAGCTGAAGTCATGTTTTTTCACGGTCAAGGTCGTTGACAATTTCATTTCTGTCCCACAACCACAAATCTGGGGAGGAGGTTTTTTCATTGCAAGGATCAGATTGCCTCAGGCAGACCATGAAGCTCTCCTTTGCCTTCGCCTGATTCCTATCACCCCCTCTCTGGTAGTCCTGTCCCCCCACACCCCACCCCACCCTCTGCTGACCCCAAGCCCTGCCTGAGACCAGTTGGTGTCTTCTGTTGCGAGGGCTCAGCTCAGCCCAGCAGCCTGGCACGGGCCACCAGCTGGCAAGCCTTCCTCACTGTAACCTTCATCCCTCCACTGCCCTGGCCACTGAAACCGGCCTCTCTCTCCTGCCAACTCCAGAAACTCAAGCCGGTGGATTATGAGTACCGAGAGGAGGTCCACTGGGCCACGCGCCAGCCCTGCCTGGGCAGAGGCTCCTTTGGAGAGGTCCACAGGATGGAGGACAAGCAGACCGGCTTCCAGTGTGCCGTCAAAAAGGTATGCTGGGCTCCGAAGCTGAGGAGGGCAGCGGCCCGAGGCCCATCGCCTTCCCTTTGCCTTCTTTCAGGGTTAGTCACAGGGTGACCATGGGTCTGACTCTCTTTAACGGAGCCTGGCTATCCTGGCTACCCTGGGTCAGCTGGCACTGGAAGGGGAGACAGTCCTGGTCACATGTCCCCGCCTGTGAGCCGCACTTGGTGTGTGTGTCTATGTGAGAGGGAGCGTGAGGCTGTGTGTGCAGCCTGGGCCCCTCCTGATGCCAGGCCCCTTGGGCAAGTCAAAACCGGGAAGATCATTGGATTGTCACAAAATTCATACTGAGCTGAAACTCTTAAACTTCACAGCGGATAGCAAGGTAATAGCAAGAGCACAGTCTCCCCCTAACAGGAGCCTCCCTAAGAGAAGCCCCCTGACAGGAGCCCTTTGGGAGCCAGATCTGACTCTGCCTCCTGTTGACTGGATGTAATCAGTCCTGGGAGATGGACAATATGAGGCAATGAGACTTAGTGAGAGCCCCAGGTAAATGGCAACCCACCCCTGAACTCTTGCCTGGAGAATCCCATGGACAGAGGAGCCTGGTAGGCTGCAGTCCATGGGGTTGCAAAGAGTCAGACACGACTGAGCGACTTCACTTCACTCACTTCATACTTTATCACTGGAGAAGGAAATGGCAACCCACTCCAATATTCTTGCCTGGAGAACCCCATGGACAACAGGGTCGCAGAGAGTCGGACACGACTGAAGTGACTAAGCACGCAAGTTTATCCAACTACAGAGTTTGGCTTTGACCCTCTCCTCAGGAAGGGGCAGGGGAGGAAGACTCGAGCTTCTAGGATTCTAATTAGAGGCAGGGGCCTGAGTCACATCTCCTACTCCCTCATCTCCGTGATGTTAGAACTGGAGACCAGAGAGGGTCTGCACCTTGCCCACAGCCCCACAACCGGGCCTGGACCCGAGGCCTCGTTCTGTCAAATCACACTGTCCAGGCCCAGCAAACCTTGGAGGGTGTCAGCCCTCCTCTCCTTCAGATATCCTTTCTTCTACCCCGACTCTTCCCCTCACCTTAATTGGAAACCACCTTGCCCTTGACCTTAAATTCAGCTAAGAATAAGGGCTAGCCCCAAAGACTTCCTAAGGTGGAAATCAGAAACATTTCTATGGGCCATTTCCTTGGCCCATGGGCAGCGTGAAATAAGCTAATTCAAAGATGGACCTTGTTTTCAGATGGCTTTTTTTCAGCACACTCTGATTCCCCAAAGGAAGGGGACCAAATAGCCAGAACAGGCAGGTACAGCCTGCTCAGGCCCCATGCAGAGTGGACACTGCTGGCACCACTGTCTTGGGTGCCTGCGACTTTAAGGGGTGAGGGGATTGCGATGTGAACAGGGCTGGCTTCCATGGCTGGTGCATGACCAGGTGTTACAGCTGGAGAGTCTGGGCCTCGGGGCAATGGGTTGAGAGAGGGGACTATCCTTAGGTATTACCCCAAACTTCAGACACACTGTGTCAAATAAGCCGGCTCCACCCCTGCCCACCCCACCACTGACCGAAGCACGTGCTTAGTTCTTGCCAGCATGGGTCATCATCTCCCGCTGGGATGCCAGGGCCACGTGCCTGACCGCCTCAGCTGCAGTCCCCTCCCCAGGCCACCAGAGAAGGCTCAGCTGTCCCTCCTGAGAGGCGGGTGGGAGGAGGGCAAGAGAGTGTGAAGTATCCTGGAGATGAACGCCTGTGCTGGGGAGCTTAGTCACCAGGCTTCTCAGCTGTTGCGCTGCTGAGGTTCTCAGAGTCCCAGGCAACAAGGTAAACAACCCTAATATAGTAGAAGAGGACAGGGACTCCACTCCTCACCTCCCCAGGGCAGCCAGACAAGCTCCAAGCACAGCGCACGGACTTGCCAGGCCCAGACCTGCTGCTCAAGCCCCCCAAAGCCGGCCCCTCGGACCTCTGCCTCCCCCCAATCCAGGACCTCAGCAGGGTTGGCTTTGGGTGGCCCACACAGCTGCCTTTGGTCAGGCACACCACCCCTCCTTTCTCTCCAGGGGAGGGGAGTAAGGAAGGTTTCCTTTAGCATTTTCATCTGGAAGATCTGAGAAACAGATCTCTGCCAGGAGGGTAGGGGTGGAGGGTGAGGGCCAAGGATCAGAGGTCAAAGTGCACACAGGGTCAGAGCAAGTCTGCATACCCTCTGATGCTCCCCAGGGAGGATCCAGGATGTGGAGCATCACATGATGATGTCAGCACCCCGCTGGCCCCAGGTCAGATGCTAATTGGTTGCACACCCAGGCTTTAATGTCGAGTTTTGGGGGTTTTTTTAAGATTTTTTTTTATCTTACTTTTACTTTCAAATTAATAGAAACTCATTATAAAAGAATGGTACCCCAAAAACCAAAAGTCTCTCTGTCCCCCAGTCCTCTTCTGAGGTAACCACCCTTTGATATGCGGATATAAACATGTAGTTATGACTTTTATTAAAATGAGGCTGCGCTCATGTGTTCTGTACCATGTTTTTCCATGCAGCAGTGGATCATGGACAGATTTCCTCACTGGTCATATACACCTGTCTAGTGCCTTTTAACAGTCAGTGTAGAAGCTCTAATCCTAGTCGGTTCATTCATAAGACCCATGACCTCCTGGAACTGTATCCCACAAGTGGCGCGGGTGGGCCCACACACACTTTTTATTTACCAGATTTTCACAGGGCTCTGTGGCCCACAGAGGGTTAAGAACTGTTCGTTTGAGCACATCTGGCTGGAGCGTGGAGCTCTAGGAGCCTCTTGTTGCTCTGCCCTGATCTGGATTAGAGTGGCTTTGGCCAAGTCCAGCCAGCTGTTGTTACCAAGCCCCTGCTCTGTGCCGGATGCTAGGCCCGGGCTGGGGACAGAGGTGTGGGGCCCACACGCCTGACCTGAAGGAGCTCAGATTGTAATGGGGGTGGACACTCACATGGTGGAAGGATGGTAGAAGCAGCCATCAGCCGAGCACGTGGGTAAAGTCAGCCAGGACGAGTGTTGAGGCAATCAGGACAAGGACCAAGAGGAGACTGTCTCCATGATGATGAGGAAGTAAAGGACAAGACTGTATGCCTCTCACATATTATTGTTCCTGGGATCTTTAAAAGAACTTATAGAATTGCTTTTATTCCCTTATATTTACTGATGAAATGAATATGAATACTAAAGAAAACAAGAGGGAGTGTTCCAAGAAGGAAAGAGAGACCCCTGGTATAAAGCGTGTGGGCAGTTAAGCAGAGGGAAATGGCCTGTGGATTTGGCGGTTAGGTGACTGCTGACCATGCTTCCACCTGGGCATGCATGGTCTTGAACTTCAGTAAAAAAAAAAATGTCCAGGATGTAAAAGCTAATACCCCTAGAACGGCCTTCAGCAAGGTAGGGAGCTGGCAGCTCTGCAGTGAGGCTTACCCCCCCAAGACCCCAGCTCTGCCCCTTCTTATCCCGTGACCTTGAACAGGTCACCGGTCTGATCTTCAGCTTCTTTGTCTATAAAATGAGATGATATCACCTCCAAAGCTATTGTAAGATGCAAACAATGAATAAAGTTCTGAGCATAGTCCCTGGAATCTGTTAAGTGGGCATTAAATATTAGTTCTCATTAACATCCTCATCAGAGTCCAGCCCTCACTGTACAGATGAGGACACTGAAGTCCAGAGAGAAAAGGTGGCCAGATGGGCAGCTGGCCTGGATTAGAAGGGCAACCTTTCTCCCTTGAGAGCATCCTTTCAGCCTGCTCTCCCTGGGGCTGGCCCAGACTTCTAACACACCTTGTGTTTTGAAGTGTCCCTTCCAACTCCCTTTGATCAGAGTGGTTGGGAAGGGTTTTAATATCACTGGGGTGCTCTGAAAGACTTACGGATTTCTTCAGAATTAAAGCCTAAGCTTCCAGACTTCCTTGGTTCACAGCCCTTCATGTCATTTTTTCAAGGTGCCCCTAAAGCAAGTTTCATCTGTTAAATAATTGGGTCAAGTAATAAGTCTTTATCCTAACAATCTAGTAACTATTTGCATAACAACATACATAAATTGAAAGATAAATTTCCTTCTTAAACAACCATAATTACTAATGGAATGTGTATCCTGTTGGGCATGCACTTCTCCACCTTTGAAATCACTGGACACCATCCCCTTCACATCCTGCTCCACACTATCCCCCTAAAGAACCTTTTTGTCACAGCAGCCTCCAAAAACCCACCTTCCTAAAGATACATCCTCAAAAGAATGCAGTGCAGCTATTGAAACCGAAGTATCTTAAGCTAGTAGTCTAGGTGGCGTCCCCAGATGTCACCATCACTGCTCCCCTTGTGAGTTCTCTGTGGTGCGCGCTTCACCTCACAGTTTGGGAACAACAGGGTGAGAGACATTTGCTAATACAAGTCCTGCCGACAAATTAGTCCCAATTCAGGTTCAGAGCTGGAAACACTGACAGAGAGTCAAAGTTCGTGCAAGATGATCAACCAGATATTCTGCAAGTAATCAGAAGAGAGATTTTTCCACTGATAGGCAAAAGTCCAAAAGCCGCACGAGTCAGCAGGTCTCCGAAGACTGCCAGACCCTGACCGACTGCTTCCTGGCTAGTGTTGTTAGCACTCGCGCCCCCTGGTGGCACTTCTCGGGGCTAACAGGCAAGCCAACTGCAGCCGAAAGGAAAAACAAGTCTCTATTATAGGAAGTATAAGCATTTATTTTTTGGGCTCCAAAATCACTGCAGATGGTGACTGCAGCCATGAAATTAAAAGACGCTTACTCCTTGGAAGGAAAATTATGACCAACCTAGATAGCATATTCAAAAGCAGAGACATTACTTTGCCAACAAAGGTCCGTCTAGTCAAGCCTATGGTTTTTCCAGTGCCTTTGCCAACAAAGGTCCATCTAGTCAAGGCTATGGTTTTTCCAGTGGTCATGTATGGATGTGAGAGTTGGACTGTGAAGAAGGCTGAGCGCCCAAGAATTGATGCTTTTGAGCTGTGGTGAAGACTTCTTGAGAGTCCCTTGGACTGCAAGGAGATCCAACCAATCCATTCTAAAGGAGATCAGCCCTGGGTGTTCTTTGGAAGGAATGATGCTAAAGCTGAAACTCCAGTACTTTGGCCACCTCATGCGAAGAGTTGACTCATTGGAAAAGACTCTGATGCTGGGAGGGATTGGGGGCAGGAGGAAAAGGGGACAACAGAGGATGAGATGGCTGGATGGCATCACTGACTCGATGGACATGAGTTTGAGTGAACTCCAGGAGTTGGTGAGGGACAGGGAGGCCTGGCATGCTGTGATTCATGGGGTCGCAAAGAGTCGGACACGACTGAGCAACTGAACTGAACTGAACTGAAGCATTTATTGAGCGGCTCTCATTTGAGCTGGAGGGAGAAGGCAGGAGCTGCCATACCTGAGCACCCACTGAGGCCTAGTGCTGGTTATCACCCCTCCAAACTCCTACCCTACACAGGAGCAGAGGCCACTGCCCCACTATTCACATATGGAGACACATAGCTTAGAGGAAGTGATCCACCTTTGGAAACGGCCGAGCCAGGGTCTCAGCCCAGGATGCTTGTATCTAAGGCCTATTTCTTCCCTCCATGTCACGCTGGTCCCTGCAGAGGAGTGGGTGGTCCCCAGCCTGCCAGTCCATTGCAGACAGGGCCTGGGCCAAGCCCCTCCCCGTAGGAGAATCCTCTCCTATGCCCAGATCCTGGGGAAACAGCTGCAAACAGAATAAACAAGCACTGTCGCATCTACATGGACATTTTAGCCTCAGGGGGAAAGGCAAACAATTATCAGCAAATAATAAGTGCTTAGAAGGATGCTGAGGATCCAGAGGCACTGACAGAGCCAGAATCTTGGCTCTACCAGCTCTGGGTACAGAAACATTTTAAGATGTGGATGTTGATAAACAAAAGGTCCCATAACCTAGAAACTGTCCAGACATTTGAGCTGGGGGAAAGAAAGTTCTGTGTTCAGCAGATCTGAGGGTGAGCAGCATGCCAGGGGCCTGGATAAGGATTGTCGTTTTTGTATGACTGTTTCCATAAACATCAGCACTGTAGAACTTTAGTCAAGTACTAGGCATTGACCCTGAGCGCCCCAGGGTTCACGCTTTAGTTTCTAAGTGTCCAGCAGGCCCTTCAGGGCCCTGCCTGGCCTCGGAATCATCACCGGGCCCATCCATGGTCTCCATGTAGGGAGCTCCAAGGGTCCAGATAGGAACCCAGGGAACCAGCCCTGGACCTTCAACTTGACTCCCACCCACCGCTGGGCCCTTCCAGGTGCGAGTTGAAGTATTTCGGGCAGAGGAGTTGATGGCATGTGCGGGATTGACCTCCCCCAGAATCGTCCCTTTGTATGGAGCTGTGAAGGAAGGGCCTTGGGTCAACATCTTCATGGAACTGCTGGAAGGTAAGGAGCCAGGGGCCACTCTTTCTACCTCCAAAGTCAGAGCCAAGGGTTTCTCCAAGTCTTGCCCAGGTTAATCTTGGTCCCCAGTCAATCCATTTTTAAACTCTTGACCTCATGACATCAGCAAGAAAGGCCTGCTTTCTACCACCTGCCGTTTGAAGTCTCTTGCCCTTGGCTGATTTGGAGGCCTGGAAAAGCTCCATGTAAAGACCAGCCATTGATCTCCTAGGTGGTTCGCTAGGCCAGCTCATAAAGCAGAAAGGCTGTCTGCCAGAGGACCGGGCCCTTTACTACCTGGGCCAGGCGCTGGAAGGGCTGGAATACCTCCATACCCGCAGGATTCTACATGGAGATGTGAAAGGTAAGGCTCAGGGCACGCATGGCCCTGGTCCCTATTGGGCTCTTTCCTCACCCCATCATGCCTGCTTCCTCCCAGATCTTCTGTACCTCCGTCAAGGTGGGTGGGCTGAGCCAGCAGGAGAGGAGAATGTGTTCTCCCAGCCCTCAGCCTGGCACTGTGATTTCCAGTGGGTGATGCCCACAGAAAACACTAATCAAGCTCCTACTTACTGGTGACCATGGGAGGGAAGGGCAGCAAGGCTGAGTGGCCATATCCCCCTACCCTCTGAGAGCCTGCCTGCTGCCTGCCTCCAGCCTGAACTGATCCCCGCCTCCCCCCTCCCTCCATGACTAATGAAACTAATCAGAAGCTGCAGCTGCCACGTAGGGTCAGCCAGAAAACTGCCCCGCCGGAGGTTCATATTGGGCCGGGGCCCTTGGTGACTCACCTGTTCCTCTTCTTCCCCGGGGTGGCCTGGCAGCCGACAACGTGCTCCTGTCCAGCGATGGGAGCCGCGCAGCCCTCTGCGACTTTGGCCACGCTGTGTGCCTTCAGCCCAACGGCCTGGGGAAGTCTTTGCTCACAGGTATGCCCTGCCCCCTACCCCTTCCCCCAAAGATAACAGCTGGGCAGCCTTCACGAAGCGTTAGCCCTGCGCCTTTTCCTGTACCTTCCTTAATGGCAATCAGAGATGTGAGCACTTTATGTCCATGAAGATTCTTAAGCCCCACAACCACCCTAGGTTATGAGGCTTTTGTTGTTAAGCTTAAATGCAATCATGCATGTCAGGTGCTTGCTTCTGATGTTCTTGTTACACAGAGGAGGGAACAAAAGAGGCTGGGTGCCACACCCAAGGTCCAAGGTCTGCTGTCCCCAAACCCCCGGGGCTCCAGGCCCCTTGGCCAGCCTTTCCCGGGGAGCTGTGCTCCAAGCCTGTGAGCTCAGCCCTCCCTCGCCTCTGAGAGCACGGTTTTGCAAAGCAGAATGAGATGGCTGACCAAAGGGCCTATGCTTTCTAGCTGGAGAAATGCCTGTTTTTAACTTATATTTTTCTGATTATTAATCTGTGTCTGCAGTAAAATATTGGATAACTACAGTGTTAAGTGGTTTGGAAGGGGAGTAAAAGTTCTTACCATTCCTCTTGCCCAGAGAGATAATCATGAATATTTTAGATAATTCCCTCCAGGTCTTTCCTTATTCATAATTTTTTTGATACTTTTCTGTATATAGTTAAGGTCATCATAACACACTTTTTGTGCCCTGCTTTTTTATTTATAGCGTTAGCATAAAATTATTTCATTTTGACCAAAGGAAAAGCAATCTTTTAGAAGTGATTCTTTGTTGTCAAAGGACTCTTGATAATTCTGAAGATGTAATTTGAACACAGATACCTGTTTTCCACTTTGAAATAACTATAGTGTTATTATATTATAAAATATCTTTTATATCTTATATATATTATATTATATATAAATATCATATATTAACAGTATATTATTAATATTATACAATATATAACTATATAATATATTAATATAATATATATTATTATATAATATATACATTTATATCTTTTCTAATACCTTTCACAGAAAGTAGAGCTAAACAAAAATAAGAAACACAAACCACCAGAAAAATAATACTCTTCACATCTGGCATCAGTCTTTCTAGTCTTTTATGCATATGTTTTTTTTCCTTTTTTTTTTAAGTTACTAAAATTTCAGGAACATCATACTATTAATCCCTCCCCCCTTTTAGAAGGCATTTTGAGAGTTTGATCCAAAGGGCAGAGCCAGTGGGTTTTTTAATTAATTAACTTGTTTGTTTATTTTTTGGCTGTGCTGGGTCTTCGTCACTGCATAGACTTTCTCCATTTGCAATGAGCAGGAGCCACTCTTCTTAGCTGTGCGCGGGCTGGGCTTCCCATTGTGGTGACATCTCTTGTGGAGCACAGGCGCCGAAGTGCAGGCTTCTATAATTGTGGTGCACAGGCTTAGTTGCTCCATGGTCTATGGAATCTTCCTGGACTGGGGATCAAACTGTGTCCCCTGCACTGGTAGGCAGACTCTCAACCACTGGACCACTACAGACGTCCAGAGCCCTTGTTTTAGATGATATATTCTTTGTTCCCGTCCCCAGCACAATCCCCACCTTGGCTTATCCCCAGCAAGTTGGACCTGGAGGCTTTATCTCTACTTACAGTACTTTGAGACAGAGTCAAGGTATATCAGGAACTGATTGGGGTGGTCATAGCCGAGGCTTCCGCCCATCAGAGCTCACAGTTGCCTTTTCTGCCTCACCTCACCTCTGCAGGGGACTACATCCCCGGGACAGAGACCCACATGGCGCCAGAGGTGGTGATGGGCAAGCCCTGCGATGCCAAGGTGGACGTCTGGAGCAGCTGTTGTATGATGCTGCACATGCTCAACGGCTGCCACCCCTGGACCCAGTACTTCCGAGGACCGCTCTGCCTCAAGGTCCGTGAGAGCCCCTGGGACGGCCAGCAGGCCACGGGCCCAGGCTGCGGGCTTGGTGGCGCCTCCCGTGTTGGCCGCTCTTTAGTGGCGGCAGGAGCAAGCAAGGGCCTCAGCAGAAATGTGGGATCCTGACTTAAATACTTGGCTACCCAAATTTAGGGTCCGAGGGCAGATCCTGGGTGAAGGGTCTTCTTGAGTTCATGGTTCAGGGCTCTCTTGTGTCCACACCCCAGGCCACCCCCACCTGTCCTCCTGAGGGTTGTGGGGGTTGTGGGTGCCTGGGGGTTATGGGCGCCTCGCCTCCTGCTCTGTTCTGCCCTACCTAACCCCCTTTTCCCTTCTTCTTGGAAAAGTCCCAGCCCTCACTCTAGACCAGGCCATTCTAGTCCTTTTGACTGACCCCAGCACAGCAGGACAGGGGAGAGTGGGGAGGAGCAAGAAAAGGAAGTGAGGGGCAGGAAGTGATGGGGAGGCGAGTCTCATATGTTGCCTTTTGACTCCCAGATTGCCAGTGAGCCTCCACCTGTGAGGGAGATCCCGCCCTCCTGTGCCCCGCTCACGGCCCAGGCCATCCAGGAGGGGCTCAGGAAAGAGCCGGTCCACCGAGCATCTGCAGTGGAGCTGGGGGGGAAGGTCAGCCTGGCACTGCAGCACGGTAAGAGCCCCGCGCTGGCTGCAGGGAGTGAGAGGCGGTGGGGTCGTGTGGTGGTCAAGAACAAGATACTCAACATCTCAGAGCCTTGGCTTCCCCATCTAGAGCATGGGCATGACACCAACCTCAGGCCTGTTAGGAAGACTGAGGTCATGTGAGCCCAAGTGCTTAGTACTGTACCTTGATGCAGAGGCCATGCTCAGGAGATGGGGGAAAGAACTCACAACATAGAAAGGGGGCTTGAACTCATTAGTATCAGAGAGTGTGAAATAAAGCCAGGTATCACTTTCTAGCCATTTGTGTGGGAGAAAGTCAGAAAGCTGGCGGTGCCAACTATAGGTGGGGATATGGGACAGTGGCCCATAGGCTCTGCTGGAGGGCACCCGGCAGCACTCAGACAGATGTCTGCAGACCTGGGACCCTGCACCCTACTCCAGGGCACACTGCCAAAGAAACTCTGCCCAGATCCATGAGGGACGCACCTGGGGGTGTACACTGCAGTGTCATTTGTGAGAGGGGAGATGGGCGCAGTTGGGTGTCCCTCCTTGGGAACACGAAGAGGCCAGTGGTGGGAGTGGGATGGGGTCGGGTGGGGTGCGGGATGCTCCACGCAGCACCCACAGCAGTACAAGCGCCTCAGTGTTCACAGGGCAGCCTGGCTGGATCTTAAAACTGTAGTGCCTGGTGAAGCAGGGACCCACAGAGCAAGGCCTAGAATACAGTGCCGTTGTGTAAATTAAAAATCGATAAATAAAAACAACACACACTTAGCAAGAATTCAGTGAAACCTAAAGTGACATATTGCACTTTTGATGTCTACTGAAGATAGAACATCAGCGGGGTGCGAGGGAGGGAAGTGGCAGGGCTTGAAAGGCAGTGGTGAGGAGAACGAATAGGGATTGAGTAAAACAGGAGAGAGGCCTTGCCTGGCCCGCACCCCAAACGTAGATGGTAGTTAAATGGCCCCCCCATTTAAAATGGCTGAACTTCCTCCCCACTCCCGAGAAATAGTGCCCCCTCAGGAAGCACTGACTGTCAAGAAGGGAAGGGTAAGATACAGAGGGTCAGCGAGGCCCATTCTCCTGGAAGCTATGAGTGGGCATTACCCCAGAGCTATTTTTAAATCTTCCCTTTGTAATATTAACATTACAATTAATATTAACAAAGCCCTTCTCTGGAGCCAATTCTATAATTTTTAAATTTGCAACTGTTACCTGGAAGGAAAATAGAATAAAAGAAATACTGTTCTATTTTCATGAGAGGACCCCCCCTTAAGGAAGAAGCCTCCTGTGAAGACCACGCAGCGCCCTCTGAAATCGCGTCCTGGCTGGGCGAGGGACCACCCTCCCTGCCCACTTCTGCCACTCCTCTGCTCAGAAAAGGCCACCGGCCTGGCCTGTTCCCTCCTCACCGCGTGTGCTCTCTGTTTTGTAGTGGGAGGTCTGAGGAGTCCCTGGAGAGGAGAGTACAAAGAACCAAGACATCCACTGCCACTCCAAGACCACCCACCACCAAGCCAAGGCCACCGTCAGCGGACCCTGCATGCCCCGCCAGGGGAGCTCTCACCAGGGGCCCCAGGGCTGCAGCCAGCTAAGGACGCAGCAGGCGGGGCCCCTAAGCTCCAGCCTCCTCCACCTCCAGACCCCCCAGAGCAGAGCAAGTCTCCCAGCCTGCACTGGGGCAAGGAGGAGTCTGGGACATGGGACCCACTGCCCCTGTCCTCCCTGGATCCTGCCCCCGCCAGGAACCCCACCTCACCCGAGCGAAAGGCAACCTTTCCTGAACAGGAGCTACAGCAGCTGGAGATAGGTATGGGCAGCTGCGGCCTCCAGGGCCTTGGACACAGGCCTGGGCGCTGCCCCAAGGCCTTGGCTTCATCCTCTCCATAGCCAGCCCCCGCCCTGGGCTCAGCGATCTGTGCAGCGAACCCAGACCCCTCCGGTTCACAGCCATCTTCTGCTTCTCTCTGCAGAGTTATTTCTGAACAGCCTGTCCCAGCCGTTCTCCCTGGAGGAGCAGGAGCAGATCCTCTCGTGCCTCAGCGTCGACAGCCTCTCCCTGTCAGATGACAGTGAGAAGGTGAGTGGGCCACAGACCAGGAGCCCGGGCACAGGGCTGGTGGCTTTGTGTCCACCCCGTGGAGGTGTTCAGTGCAGGCAGAGGGTAAAGGGCAGGTGATAGGGTCGCCCCTTTCTTATGGGAGGGGTCCTCGTTGGGGCTGGGGGGTCCTGGTTTCTCAGAATGAAACAGTCCATCTCCAGCACACCTGGGAATGCAGGACTGGTTTGGCGACTAAGATAGTGAGGGGAAAGGCTGGGCTTTAGTCCCCATAGAGAATAATCGTCACCTTCCTCCAGCCCTGGGGCCCCTCAAGAATTCAGCCCCGTGCTGAGTCCCAGCAGTGACCAGTAGAGCCACGCTCCAGCCCAAGCCAGGAGCACTCCCTCACCAAAGCAGACCAAGGCCAGAGAAGGTTCCCTGAGCCCAGGGACCTGAGTCTGTGCCCACTCTCGTTTCAGAACCCGTCCAAGGCTTCTCAGAGCTCGCGGGACACACTGAGTTCCGGCGTGCATTCGTGGAGCAGCCAGGCAGAGGCCCGCAGCTCCAGCTGGAACATGGTGCTGGCCCGGGGGCGGCCCACTGACACACCAAGCTATTTCAACGGTACAGTCCCCTGACCTCTGCCTGGGACTGGGGAGTCTGAGGGGCGGGCACAGTGGGGAAGGGAGAGGAGGAAGCTACCTGGCACCCAGAATTTGAGGTGCCTGGCCACTGAGTCAGTTTAGAGTAAACTAAACTCGGAGCCTGTCCTTACCGAGCAGTGAAGGACCATGGCCCCTCATGGGCAGCTGATGGAGTCCCAGAAGCCTCGCTGCGGGTGGAGAGCAGTCTCTCCTGGCTTGGAGTAAAAGCCTGAATTTCTGAAGGGAAAGGGAAGAACAGGAGCCCATGAGCATTTTAATCAAGAACGCAGCAAGAGGTACTTGCCCAGTGGTCCAGAGGTTAAGACTGCCTTCCATGCAGGGGGTGCAGGTTCAATCCCTGGGCAGGAAACTAGGATCTCACGTGCCGTGGGGTGTGGCCAAAAAATAGAAGAAGAAAGAGCTTAGCAAAAGGTTTCCTGAGATCCTCCTCTGGGATTTGAAGTCAGAGGGCAAGAAAGACCGCACATGTGGAACTTCTTTGTTTCCAAGTGTGGTTGCAGAGGTCATTCTGTGATTTTAATAGCACAAGGGTTTAATTAGCACACAGTTCCCTGGCCTTTCCAGGGCCAGTGTGACTCATGGCATCAAGCCCCATGCCTGGCCAGAGGCTGTCCCACCTCAGGGAACATTACCATCTAAGTTGCCCACAAACCAATTTAAGAATCTTTGTTTCCAGTTCCTTTCTGCTTTTTGTGTGTAAGTTGGAATACTGCTTCCACACAGGAGCCAAGCTTAGCCCTTTGCATTGTGCAGGCCAGATTTCCGGTACTGACAGAACATGGCCATGAAGAGCTCGCAGGGGTATAACATTACAGCCCTTCCATCCTAAAGCCATCTCTGCAGCTTCTTCAGCCACCCTGCTTCCCCCTCCCTAGGGCACCTTAGGGAGCTTGCAGCCACTCTCCTTATGGTCACCTTGCCTGACTTCTAGGTGTGAAAGTCCAAATACAGTCTCTCAATGGCGAACACCTGCACATCCGGGAGTTCCACCGGGTCAAGGTGGGAGACATCGCAACAGGCATCAGCAGCCAGGTGAGGGGGCGGGTACCTGCTGAGGGGCAGACTCTCAGAATCCAGTGTGCCCAGCTCAGTCCTCCGGGAAGGAAGCTTTTGAATAAGTAGAAATGGCACCAGAGGGAATAGTTGGCCCTGTAATGTCTGCCCCCCAGGGTCCCAGGGCAAGACTGGCAGTGGTGACTGAGGGGTCCTCAGGATCCCCACCCACTTGGGCTGGGTGAGATTCTTCAAGTCTTCCAGAATGAAAGGCAGGTAATACTCCAAGGCTGCCCGCTGCGTTGTAGGGAAGTGTCTCCCAGTGCAGCAGGAAGCCATCAGCTCTGCTCTGCTGGGACCCTTCAGCACCCCAGCCGCTCTCAGGCCCCCTGATTTGCTCTGCCCCCAGATCCCAGCTGCAGCCTTCAGCTTGGTGACCAAGGACGGGCAGCCCGTGCGCTACGACATGGAGGTGCCGGACTCAGGCATCGACCTGCAGTGCACCCTGGCCCCAGACGGCAGCTTCGCTTGGAGCTGGAGGGTCAAGCACGGCCAGCTGGAGAACAGGCCCTAAGCAGCCTTCCACCACTGGCTCCAGTCGGCCAGAAGTGGCCTTCCTTCTCGGTGCTCAGTGCTGCTCTGAGACACAGGCTCTGCCTGCTCCCGGAGCTCTGCCAGCCCGTGGCTCAGTGGTGGGACCAGGGGCTGGCAGCAGTAAGGTGGCGCCAGCAGGACACCTCCCAGGATCTTCCACCCGGGTCCTGCCTGAGCCCACCGGAGAGGAGGAGGAAGAAAGGAGGCCTCTTCCCACGAGGAACAAAGAGGGTCTTCTCTGCCTCGGTCCCGACAAGCTGGCCTGACCCAGTTAGGATCAGTGACCACCTGCTGGCAGTCAGGGGAGAGCGGCTTCCGGCCCAGGTCAGGAGAGGTGGGTGAGCTGTCCCTCAGTTTCCAGGCAGGTGTGAGCGTCTAACGACCCCCGAACCAGGCCCAGGCCAGGACTGGGGCGGCAGGTGTGCCTCCCCTCGCGTTCATGGAGGGGCCCCTCTGACCCCCTTGTCCAGCTTTGCCTGGCCATCAACCCCTCTTCTAGCACTAGGAGCTTTTCAGGCCAGGGAGGGAGAGACGCCTGACATGGGGGTCTCCCTGGGAGAGAATGCCACTTCTCAGGGTGCCACAACTCAGGCCCTGAGCTGAGGTCAGCTTCAGAAGAACCAGAGAAGGCATTCAAGTGACACGGTTCTCAGCCCCCAAGCACGTGCCCCTTTGCCACCAGCCACCAGTCTGCCCCAGAGCAGCAGGCCCTGAGCCCAGCCGCAGGCCCAGCACTGCCCCTGCCCAGCTGGCACTCAGCTCGCTCAGCTGTGGAAGTGGAGGGTGACATGAGACCTACCTGACAGGAACGCTCTGAGGACAGAGCACGATCGACTCCGCAGAAAGCACCCGACGCAGGCGCTCCTGTTACCCAGGCCCCGGCCCTCCACACCCTCACACAAGCCTCCCGGGACACTCACTCACCCTGCCAGCCCTGGTCTCCAGGGCACCGCCTGCTGCACTTTGCACTCTGATGACCTCAAAGCACTTTCATGGCTGCCCTCCAGGAGGGCAGGCCAGCGGTTCTGCATGGGCACAAGCAAGCCAGGAGATGGGGGGAAGGGACTGAGCTCTTGACCCTTCTTCATGCATGTGACCCCTCAAATGTCCTCCAGATTTCCTTAAGATGTGCCCCCCGAGGCCAGCCTCTTCTTTTGGGGGGCAGCTGATCAGGACTCATGTAGCATTAATCAACTGTGAATTGCTGTGGGGTAAGGGGGTATCCCTGAGATCCCATCTGGGGAGAAGCTCATCCCCACGTTTTGCCAGGTGACCTTTGCCCAGCTATCCACAATCTAGCCATTACTCCTCCCCAAGGAGAGACTCCCGGCCCCAGGATGTGAAGAACTGCAGCCTTTGCACTGCAGAGTTGACATGGTAGAAAACTTTGCAAGCAATAAAGTTTGAGATAATGACAAGTGTGTTTGGGCTGTGGTTGTCTCCACTCCCGCCTGCCTGTGCCTGAACCTCACATCCTACCAGCTGCTTCCCTCTGGCTTCTTGATGGGATCTTATCCAGTCTTGCCCCACCCTGGACAAAGACTGTTTTCAGCCCTTTCCCACCACTCCTCCCAGTGACACTTCCAGTCCTACCTCTGGGCTATCCATTCAGACCAGTTAGACAAGATGCCCCACGTGGTGACAGCTGGGAAGTCCCTGGCCGAACGGTGCCAGACTGAGGGGAGAAGGAGCAGGGTGCCAAGGGCTGGGTACTGACCAAGCAGGGGTAGTGGAGGCAAACTGCATGCCCAGAACCAAGACTGTCCCAGTCACTCCTCTGTCCCTGAGGCCTGGCTCCCAGGGAACTGGACTGGGAGTGGGCCTGAACTGCCAGCCTTTCCAGCCACCTGGGTGTCTGCACATGCTCAGAGATGACTTTCCCAAAGTACATTCCCTCGCGCTGGGACAGAACCTGAGGATGGACGTCGTTGGCACACAGGGTGCCTCGTCTAACCTGGCTCTACAACAGGAATCTGTGTCCAAGTTCGGATGCACAGATACATGTGTACACTTTGGGGCAAAGGTGGCAAGCTCAGCAGGTTCTTGGAGGATCCTGGGCACGCAGAAGGTGCAGCGGCCTTCTGCCAGTATGCGCAGGGCAGATCAAAGCTCAGCCCAGCAGACCTCAGGCTTACCAGTCTCCATCGTCTACCCATCTGGGCCGGCAGCAGAGAGCAGCGCCTCCTGGATGTCTCTCAAGGAGGAGCTCCGGCTGCGGGGCAAGGAGGAGCCCCCTTCTCTGGAAGACTCCTCCACCAACTGCCCAGCCCAGCCACACGCCGGGGGGTAGCGTCACAGAGGCCACGACATCACAGGCACCGGCGCCCCCCACCCCACCCCACCGCACTCCCCGCATCTCTCCCGCCCCCCACAGCCTGCCACCAAAGAGCGCACTGGAGGCGGAGGGGCAGCAGCCACCAGCCCGCTCCCCGCCTCCCGTACAGAGTCCAGAGTCTCGGTCAGCATGGGGGTGACAGGTGGGAGCGGGCGGGCGCGCGGCGGGGCAGGGGCGGGGCCGGGCGGGAAAAATGAAAGTGAGGTAGGGGCTCGGGGGGCGGGGATCGGCCGAGGCGGGCGGGCGCCGGAGAGGAAGGTCGACCCCCAGCCAGACCCCCGCGGTCCCCGAGGATGATGGGCGGTGCTACCCTGGCCACCACGCCCAGCGTTGGCCCTGCGCGGCGCACGACTCTGTGTGTGTGTGTGTGTGTGTGTGTGTGTGTGTGTGTGTGTGTGTGTGTACAGATACACGTGCACACTGAGGGGTAAGGGCGTTCTGGACACACAGAGTAGAGGCCCCGTGCCCAGGAAGCGATATATGAATTACCCCAAACTGCAGAGGAAACACCCCCGCTCCAAATCAAATCAAGTGTTTCCGTGGTTGGTGCTTGAGGCTTTTGCAGAGAAAAGCAGTGTGCTTCAACAGATATTTACTGATCCTCTTCGTCGTGCTTTGCACTTCTCTCTGTGCTCTTGAACAAAGATGGTTTCCCTTCAGGGCCCTGGATCTCCCAGGTGTCTAACAAGGGGGCCCAGATTTCCCCCACCCCCGGATTGGCGGCTTTCTTCTCAGAACTTTCTCTCCCAGGACGACTTGGGCCAGCCTTCAAAACGTGCCAAAAATCAACAACCAGAGAACAGCTTTCCCCTCAACAAACAAACGGATGCAGAGATCTTAAATCACTCCTGCAATGTTTATTGCATCCCCTTCTCTTTTTTCTTTTTTTTTATCTTAGAGAACTGTATTTTATTGTATTTTTAATTGAAGTATTGTTGATTTACAATGTGTTAATTTCAGGTGTACAACACAATGATTCAGTAAGATATACATATATATATATTCTTTTTCAGATCCTTTTATAGGTTATTGCAAAATATTGAGTATAGTTCCCTGTGCTCTACAGCTGCTTGGTTATCTATTTTAATATATAGCAGTGTGCATGTTATTCCTACCCACCCACCCCCTTGAAACTGAAAGTGTTAGTTGCTCAGTCCTTTTCAGTTCTTTGCAACCCCGTGGACTGTAGCCTACCAGGTTCCTCTGTCCATTGGATTCTCCAAGCCAGAATACTGGAATGGGCTGCCATTTCCTTCTCCAGGGCATCTTCCCAACCCAGGAATCAAACTCAGGTTTCTTGCATTGCAGGCAGGCTTTTTACCACCTGAGCCATCAGGGAAGTTGCTTTCCCCTTTGGTAACTATGCGTTTTCTGTGTCTGAGAGTCTCTGTTTTGTAAATAAGTTCATTTGTTTGTTTGTTTTTAGTTTCCACATATAAGTCATATCATATTTGTCTTCCTCCGTCTGGCTTCTTCAGTAGTATCATAATCTCTAGGTCCATCCATGTTCCCTGGAGAAGGGAACGACTAAGAATACTGGAGTGGTCCAGTATTCTGGCCTGGAGAATTCCATGGACTGTATAGTCCATGGGGTCGTGAAGAGTCGGACACGACTAAGAGATTTTCACTCACTCACTTCATCCATGTTACTGTGAATGGTATTATTTCATTCTTTTTTATGACTGAATAATATTCCAGTGTGTGTGTGTGTGTGTGTGTGTGTGTGTGTGTGTGTGTATCACACCATCTTTATCCATTCATCTGTTGATGAACATTTAGGTTGCATCCATGTCTTGACTATTGTGAATGCTGTAATGAACATTGGGGTGCAGGTATCATTTCAAAATAGAGTTTTCTCCAGACATTCTCCAGTGGAATTGTAAGATCTTTTGGTAACTCTGTTTAGTTTTTAAAGGGATCTCCATACTGGTCTCAATGGTGACTGCACCAATTTACATTCCCACAAACAGCATAGGAGGGGTTTTTTTTTCTTCACACTCTCTCTAGCGTTTATTATTTGTCAGCACTTACTCTTACTCTGTGCTAGGCCCTGAGTCTAATGAGTCAACTAAAAATTAAAATTTGGGTTAGACAGCCAGGTATGTCACAGAGATAATGACAATGGAGATTTGAGTTGGGCTGTCAGGCATGAGTAGGATTTTTATCAGGAGAGAGACTTTCTGAATATCAGAAACAGCATGCGCAAAGGCACTGAGGCACAAAAGTTCCCTCCACGCTCCAGGGCCTCTTGAGCTTGGGGCAAGGCAGGGAACTGGATACCAGGAGATGAAAAAAGGCAGAGATCAGACTATGCAGGATCTTTGAGGCCACCCTAGAGTCTGGATGTGAGCAGGTGTGATGCAACAGGCTTGTTCTGCAGTCATTGAAATGCCCGGGTTGGAGCCGGGGTCAGGGTGAATGTGGATCAGTAGCCTATGTTGTATTACATCAGCTAAAGGCCTAGAGAAATTTCAGCCAGCACAGTGGGTAGCACCATGGGGTTTGGAGCCGATCTGACTTGTGTTCAGGTCGTGGTGCTATTCTTAAGAGCTGTGTGACTTGAGCAAACTTCCTCATATATGAGAGGAGAGTCATGGCCACCTGTGCAGTGTGTGGCTCTGAGGGTTGAATGCATGCAAAGCACTCAAGCACTGAGTGTTGAGGGGATCATGAGTCCTGGGTTTGTGTTGACTTTGGTGTCGGAAGAGGGGAGAGGCAGTGGGGATGGAGAAACGATGTGCGCTGGGTCATTAATAGTGGTGGGAAGGTCAGGAGCTGGGGACATGAGGAGGTTGCAAGTGACCCAGGTCTCTAACTGGGATGATAGGATAAATGAAGAAACCAGGGAGAGGAGTTTATTAAGAGATGAGAGATTGGAAAGGAAGATGGGTCAAACATGCAGAACTGTGTTGGCCATCCTAGAGTCTGGACACCAAGGTATGAACTTGATGCCCAAAATGGGAGATAATCTGAAGGGTTTCGCGGGGTGAGAGGAATAAGGAAACCATTCTCTTTTTTTAAATAATTTTGTTTATGTATTTATTTTTGGCTGCACCGAGTCTTCATTGCTATGCAGAGACTTTCTCTAACTGTGGCAAGCAGGGGCTACTCTCCAGTGGTGGTGCACGGGCTTCCCCTTGTGGCGGCTTCTCTTGTTGCAGAGCATGGTCTCCAGAGCGTGGGCTCTGTAGTTGTGGCGCATGGGCTTTGTTGCTCCATGGCAGATGGGATCTTCCCAGACCAGGGATCGAACTTATATCCCCTGCATTGACAGGCAGATTCTTAACCACTGGACCACCAGCGAAATCCCAGGAAACCATTCTTTGCACAGACTTTTGCTGAGAATCCACCTTGTGCCTGACTCTGTGTAGAGGATCAGAGATTCAAAGTAAGCAAACCACACACCCAACCCACCTCTAACTGAAGCTGTGCACTTAGATAGAGGTCTGCTGTGGGGGGGCCTGGGGGTAGAGAGGAAGGGAGCAACTGGAGGAAGACTCCTCAGCTTAGCACCTTGAGGTAGAGTCTGGGAGGTCTTTAGGAAGAGGTGAGCCCCTAGCTCACCTAGTCATGACAATAGGAAAGGGGAATTCTATTCAAACTACTCAACTCAGGCTTTGACAAGGAATCCATAGGGTTTTAAACAAAGTGAAGTTGAGGCCTCCTGAGGGGAAAATGTGTAATCAGTGACTGCAGTTTAAGTCTAGAACTCAGGAGAAGTGGGAGTAAGAAATAGAAATTGGAGGGTCAAGTGAGAGTATGAAATAGAGATTGGAGGGTCTCCTGTGGTACAGCCACAGGCTTGAAAGCTCCAAGGGGCAGAGATTGTGTATGTTCATCACTATGTCCTCTGCCCTTAGCACAATCCCTGGACAATAGCTGGCCTCAGCATTTTTTAAATATATTTATTTGGCTACACCAGGCCTTCAATCTTTGTCGTGGCATGTGGAATCTTTAGTTGCAGCATGCCAACTCTGAGTTGTGGCAATGTGGGATCTAGTTCCCTGACCAGGGATCAAACCCTGGGCAGAGTCTTAGCCACTGGACCACCAGGGAAGTACCCCTGGAGCTCCACATTTCTTTTTAACTTTTATCCAAGAAATACATGCATATGGTTAAACAGTACTGAAGAGCTTATTCAGTGATTGAAAAGCAAGAATCCCCTATACCACATCCCCAGCCTCACTCCTCAGAGCAACCACCACTATTTCATTTGAACTATTTTTCTGCCTGGTTACCATTTCATCTTTCCACAAGCTCACAGGCTTCTTCTTGGACCACCTACCCACTGTAATGGAACCACCCTGCCCCATCTTCCCAATAACAATTATTTTTAGATCTGCTAATGCCTTTGTAAATTTAATATATTTATTTTTTCATCAACTTTAGAGAGTATCTTTTGACACACATATAGTAAGATGTTTTAGTGACCTTTGTAAATTTAATATATTTATTTTTTCATCAACTTTAGAGAGTATCTTTTGACACACATATAGTAAGATGTTTTAGTGACCCTACCTTTTCCTTCAACTTTCCTTCCTGCCTTGTAGCTCCCAAAGACTCTAACCTGTATGTTTATTTTTTAATATCAAGGTGGATAGCATTCACATTGTCCCATAACCATAATTATGTTTTCCAAATTTTGCCTATATATTGATTCTAAATGTTGAAAGTTAATAAATAGGATTATCATGACTACATGAAAACTGTTCACTGCAGAGCCATAAAAGGTACCACAATTACCTTTTCTTTCTCATACAGCTTTTTGTTTTTCCGGGTTTTTTTTAGTGGCCTTTTACTTATACTCTTTGCTTTTATCATAGTCTTTGTTTTCTTCAACCTCTACATCTAGTTAACTATTCTGTTAGGTTTTCTTTATTTCAGAGACCTATTGCCCAGGAGCCTTCATCCTATTGCACCAATGTGTAGGCCTCTATACAGTTGACATCTGGGATTCAGCTGCTCTCCTGGGTTGGATATGCTCTTTCATCCCTGACTCTCTTGTTTTACACCTTTATTTTGCATTAGCACATCCTCAAATAACTTCCCAAAAAAAAGGAATAAACTTTCTTACTTTTCCATGTCTGAAATGATAGTTTTGCTGGATATAAAATTCTAGGTTAAAAACCATTTCCCTCAGAATGTTAAAAGCAACTGTACTGCTAACTCCACCGCCAGTATGATTCTCCTTCCGTTGTTGTTAACTTGTTTCTCACTTAGAAGTATTTAGGAATCCTTTGTTCCTGGTGCAATTAACTTTTAGAGCAAAGATCTTTTGGCATCTATAGTGTTGGGTATTCAGCAAACATTTTTAAGGTAATGACATCCTTCAGCTCAGGGAAATACTGATTTTGCTTTTCTTCTCCATGGTCTCCATTCTTTCTGAATCTCCTTTCTATAACCCAGCACTGGATTTCCTTTTGATCCTTTTCTCTCACATCATCTTGATATTTTAATTCTACCTTCTAGGAATAGTCTCTGTATTTTATTTTTTAATTGTTTGCTAGAAAGCTCTTTCCTTTCATAGTTCTTTTTAAAATAGTATCCTGTTCTTGTTCTTTGGATGCAATATATATGTTGCTGAATATCTTAAACTCTGAGTCTCTGAAGATGATTAGAATTTTTCAGTTCCCTTGTTTCTCTTCTGGTGTTCTGGAGTAGTCTTTTCTCTCAGTCTAGCTCTCCTATGTTAGCAGTTTTCTCAAATGCCTAGTGATGCTTGGTTGTCCACGTATAAGAGTGAAATCATAAAAAGCTGATTGGGAGCCTATGACTGCAGGAGCCTATTGCTTTGCAGATATTACTTTAATGTGACCACTCAGGAATCAGACATATCTCTGGCAGGTTTGAGAAGACCCACACAACTGATACATCTACAGCCAAACTGGACAAGGGAAAAAAAAAAAGACCAAAATTACCAGCATGAGGAATGAAATAGGTAACATCACTACAGACTCTGCAGATGTGAAAAAATGATTAGGGAATATTAGGAACAATTTATGCCAATAAACTTGACAGCTTAGATGAGATGGATAAATTCCTTTAAAAAAAATACAAACTCCAAAACCTCACTCAAGAAGAAATAGATATTCTGGGAATGGATAGTGGTGATTGGCTGCATGATAATATACTTAATACCACTGAACTGCATACTTAAAAATAATTTTAAAAGAGCAATTTATGATATGTGTATTTTATCATAATAAAAAAGAAAGAAATAGGTAGGCTAAATAACCTTGTATCTATTTTTTAAGTTGAATTTGTAATTAAAATCTCCTCACAAGGAAACTCCAGGTCCAGGTCCACAGGCTTCATTTGTGAATTCTACCAAATATAATCAATAAATAATAAAAATTTTACACAAACTCAGAAAATTGAAGATGGGACATGCCTCAACTCATTCTATGAGGCCAGCATTACTCTACTGTCAAAACCTTACATCCTAGACATTATAAAAAGAAAGACATTATAAGAATAGAAAATTGCATACCAATAGACCTTATGAACATATATGTGAAAATTCATCTTAAAAGTTAGAAAATAAAATTTGACAATGTATAAAAAGGTAGTACATTGTGATCAAGTGAGATTTATCCCAGGAGTACAAGATCTCACCATAAACAAATTATAATAGAATTATTAGCAGAATAATATGTAATATATTTAGCACATGCTATATATAACTTCCCTGGCTTCCCTGATGGCTCAGGCAGTAAAGAATCTGCCTACAATGCTGGAGACCTGGGTTCCATCCCTGGGTTGGGAAGATCCCCTGAAGGCAGGCATGGCAACCCACTCCAGTATTCTTGCCCAGAGAATCTCATGGACAGAGGAACCTAGTGGACTTTAGTCCATGGGATCACAAAGAGTCAGACATGACTGAGCGACTGAGCACATACAGCCATACATACATAACTTATAGTAACAGAATATAAGAAAAACATGATAATCTCAATAAATTCAGGAAAAGCATCAGATAAAACCCAACATCCTTTCCTATTTAAAAATTAAGTAGGAATAGAAGGAAACTTCTTCAACCTGATAAATAGCATCTATGAGAAAAACTATAACATTGTATTTCATAATGAAATACTGGATACTTTTCCCCTAAGCTCACTAGCAAAGCAAGAATATCTACTCTCAATTCTGTTCCACATTGTTCCAGAGATTATTCTCAGTGCAATAAGGCAAGAAAAAGAACTTGGAGACATCCAGGTTGAAAAGGAAGAAGACTATGTTGAGTCACAAATATTATTGTTTATGTAGAAAACCCCATGGAATCTTAAAAAAGCTACTTTAGAAAAAACAAAAAAAGCTACTAGAACCAATAAGATTTTAGGATGATTGCAGGATACAAAATCAATGCCTTTCTATATAAAGCAATCCACAGTTGGAAGTCGATATTATTTCATACACTATCAAATGTCACTTGAATCCCTAATAGAACATTCCCAGGTTGAATATAGAGGCCCCAAGTTGAGTCAACCTCAGATTTTTTGCTTCTAAACCCCAGTGCTGCAGTGAGGTGCATACCATAATAATTTTTCCTTCTATCCATATCCAGTTGCTTTTTATGGAAGAGTTAAGGCTTTAGGTGTTGATTAAACTTCCCAGAGAAATTTTTTAAAACAAGCAAAGGAAACTAAGACCATGACATCCAGTCCCATCACTTTATGGCAAATAGATGGGGAAACAATGGAAACAGTGATAGATTTTATCTTCTTGAGCTCAAAAATCACTTCAGATGGTGATTTCAGCCATGAAATTAAAAGACACTTGTTGCTTGGGAAAAAAGCTATGAGAAAGCTAGACAGAATATTAAAAAGCAGAGATATTACTTTGCCAACAAAGATCCATCTAGTCAAAGCTATATTTTTTCCAGTAGTCATGTATGAATGTAAGAGTTGGACCATATAGAAGGCTGAGTGCCAAAGAATTGATGCTTTTGGCCTGTGGTGTTGGAGAAGACTCTTGAGAGTCCCTTGGACAGCAAGATCAAACCAGTCAATCCTAAAGAAATCAATACTGAATATTCCTTGGAAGGACTGATGCTGAAGCTGAAGCTCCAAAATTTTGGCCACCTGACACGAAGGGAGACTCATCAGAAAAGACACTGATGCTGGTAAAGATTGAAGGCAGGAGGAGAAGGGGATGACAGAGGACAAGCTGGTTGGATGGCATCACCTACTCAATGGACATGAGTTTGAGCAAGCTCTGGGAGATGGTGAAGGACAGGGAAGCCTGGTGTGCTGTAGTCCATGGGGTCACAAAGAGTTGAACACAACTTAGCAAATGAACAACCACAAAGCAAAAGAAAGCTGTGGGGTCAGAAGCCTGAGGCACAGTAGCAGTTGGGGCAGGTAGAAATGGAGCAGAAGAGATGTGGGGAGGAAGTTGAGGGATGGTCAAAGAAAGCATGGTGGTCAAAAGTGATGAGTTCTGAAGAGACCACTGAGCCGGCCACTGGGAGCCTACCCCTGGTGCACTCTTAGCCCAGTCACCCAGCTGATCCAGGATCCCAGGCCCAGGCTGAACCTGTGGGTGCATGCTTGCTAAGTCACTTCAATC
Organism: Bos taurus; assembly: GCF_002263795.3. Classification (NCBI taxonomy): domain Eukaryota; kingdom Metazoa; phylum Chordata; class Mammalia; order Artiodactyla; family Bovidae; genus Bos; species Bos taurus. The sequence goes on along the minus strand of NC_037346.1, from coordinate 44,899,362 downwards.
CTGTCTGACTCTTTGCGACCTTATGGACAGTAGCCTACCAGGCTCCTCCACCCATGGGATTCTCCAGGCAAAAATACTGGAGTGTGTTGCCATTTCCTCCTCCAGGGGAACTTCCTGATCCAGAGATTGAACCCATGTCTCTCACATCTCCTACATTGGCAGGTGGGTTCTTTACCACTAGCATCAGCTAGGAAGTGCATGGAGCAACCCAAAGCCCAGGACCCAATATCAGCCATGCAAGGACCCTCCCCAACCTCTCCACCTCTAGAAAGAGGCCACAGCAACATTCTAATCCTTCTAATCTAATCCTGGGAGCAATTCTTCTCAGCCAGAGCTAAGGCTGTCACTTCCTGTCACACTGCAGGCTCATAGGGATCCTGGCTTGCTCATTGCCATAATGGCCCCACCATCAACCCCTATCCACCACCCTGGGGCTCAGAGAATGGGACAGCCTGGTGGCCCCTATCACCAAAGGATGAAAGAGAAGCTTCTGCAATAAAAGATACAAGCTTCTAGGAAAGGGGACTGTGAGAGGGGACGTACTCCAAGAAGCCAATCTCCTTTGCAAAGGATGTTTCATGTTCCGAAATAAACAGATAGGCTTCCCACCTGGCACTAGTGGTAAAGAATATTCCTGCCACTGCAGGAGGCCTAAGGGATGCAGGTTCGATCTTTTAGTTGGTAAGATCCCCTGGAGGAGGGCATGGCAACCCACTACAGTATTGTTGCCTTGGAGAATCCCATGGATAGAGGAGCCTGGTAGACTACAGTCCATGGGTCACACAGTCAGTCACAACTGAAGCAACTTAGCAAGCACACGTCACCTCAAATCAACCACCTGGGGTGAGAATTCTGGCCCAGCGTTGGAAATAGATGATCCCAGGATGTGAAATGGCATGAGAAGCTGGGGGAAGAGAGGACAGGATAAGAGTGGCTAGGATGAGAGTGAGTGGCAGATCTGAAGCCTGGCCAGACAGAGTGGAGAAAGGGGAGCAGGGGCAGGAATGGAAAAGATGAAGAAAGTTCACCTGGGGTACGACAGAGAACCCCGCACAGTTACAGGCTCCAGGATAGGATGACATTCAGGGCAGGGCAGTAAAGAGCTCCTTAAGTGAAGCCTGCATCTAAGTCCTGACTTCCTGGGTGATCAGCTGAGGGACCTTGGGCAAATGAACCTCTTCTCATGTGTTCAAAGAACTAAAGCCTATAAAGTGCTCAACACAATCCCTGGGCTAGTTTCTAGCACTCAGTGAACAGAAGTGACCGCTATTCGTATTTGCCCTAATGGAAGACAGTGATGGATCACGAAAGGTGGAAGGGAGCAGACGTGGAGGATGGGGTGCTGGTGATGCTGGCAAGGGGCAGGATGGGCAAGGGGATGGCACATGGGCTTAGGTAAGGGACAGGGAAGGAGGGGGGTGGCTGCAGCACTGCCACCAGCCTGAGCTCCAGACTCGCTCAGGGACACGTGCAGGTCCCCTGCCCTCACGTCCTTCTCCCTGCCAGGTGCCAATGGATTTCCCTGCTGTGGCAAAGAGTCGGTGGACATTATGGATTCACAGTGAGAACCAGTTCCCCATCACCGTAGGACTTCTCCCCAACCCCCGAGATCACCCACCCTCACCCAGGATCTCCCTCTATCTTGCTTATTTCCAAAATCTCCCCTAGGCCAGTATCCAGGCCAAAAGGCAGCAGGGGTGGGGATGGAGGCCATCCCCTGCTCTGCTTCCGCCCCCAATCCCTCACATTGGAGGAGGACTGAAGGGTGGTGGGGTACATCCAGGACATGGATGGAGCCTGACCCCTTAGCATTGCCTTTCTCTGAGATCAGAACTGTCCAAGGGGAGGGTGGGCAGGTGCCTAAAGTAAGAGAAAGGTTACAATGACTGAGGGCAGTGGTCGAGATGGCAGCCAACTAGCAGTAAGAACCAAGGGTACCCTCCACACACACCCTTGTACTTCAGATTTGCTGAGCTGAGAGCGGGCAGGTTCTGGAGAGGGTGTCCCTCTGGTTTTCTCCCTCTGTGATGAGCCGCTTGCAAGACACTGGCCCACTGGAATGCTAGATTAAAATGCAGATTCCTGGGCTTCAACCGCCAACTGAAATAAAAGACACAAGCTTCTAGGAAGGGGACTGTTGGATCGGGGGACCTCCCCCAAGGAGTCAGTCTCCTCTGCAGAGATTGTAGGGGGAGGCGAGCAACTTGGCAAGCTCTCTAGGCGCTTTCTGAACTCACTGAAGTTTGAGAATATGAGTCTGCCATGGGATTTTCAGTGGGAGAGGGTGCCACCAGGGGAGTGAGCTTGGAGCATCTTGCCAGTCCTTGCACAAGGCAGGAGACTTTAAGGGCACCAGAGACCCTCCCCAGAAGCTACTCTCCCTACCGCACGGAGGCCTGTCACCCACTCTGTCTCCTTCTGTCTTAGGGGTGACATAAACCAAAACCAGTTCCAGCCAATACAAGAGGAAGATGACATGGAGGTAACAGCAGACTGTATCACCTCCTAGGGGGAGGCGGGAGGCCAGGGGCAGGGGTCTTTGAGGCTCATCTTGTCTAAAGCCTGGTAAGCCCCCACCCTGGACAATTACAGGACCAACCCTAGCACCAGGCCAGGGTTGGCACACACATGCACACCCACCCTCACCAGCTGCCCCCACTGCCTCCCTGCCCCAAGCAGGTCACTTGGAGGAGGCAAGTGTCAGGGAGGAAGTGAGCAGAAGGACAGTGGCGGGGGGGTGGGGCAGGGCAGAGAATGGGGGATGGGGAGAACCGCGGAGGTTGGGGTGGGGGGGCCAGGCGCAGCCTCAGCTTCCTGTTGAAACCTTTCAGCTGGAGAATGAATTGCTAGAGCCGGGGCTTCCCGAAGAAAAGCTCCCTCAAGTGGAGCCAGAACAGAAGCCCAAACCCTTCCCACAGACAGAGCCCGAGGCCAAACAGGAAGACCCCAAGCCCCAGGGGTACAGGGAAGAGTTCCCCCAACCCTATGGAGACGGGCTAACGAAGCCAGACATCAGACAGCTGAGCATGAGGTCCAACTCCAGCTACGTGAGTTCCATGGACGAGGACTACCGCTCCATCCATGTGCAGACCTCCAGGCACCTCTTCTGGGTAGACAGGCTCATCCAGGTGTCAGAACACAGCCTGCAACCAGTGATCAGCACGCAACCCTTCCAGAAGAGCACAAAAAAGACCACCATATGCCCTGCCCAACAGACGGTCCCCAAGGACACTGAGAGCTCCAAGAAGCAGAGCCAGAACCCCAGCGCCCAGCAAGGCCCTCTAGACAAAGCCTCCCAGAAGACTCTAAGCCCCGAGCCGTCCTTCTGCACACCCACCATGGGCCTGGAAGAGCTGATCAATTTCGCATCAACCCTGGCCATGGCCTCCTCCAGCAGGATGGACCTGCCCAGATTGCAGCACATGATCAAGACCACACCCCAGAAGGCCATGCCACCTCCCACAGAGCCTGCCGTGGATCATGCTGCCCAGCCCACCACGGACGAGCCAGAGCAGGGAAAACTCACGAAGGATGAGAAGCCGCCAGAGGAACCAGGAGAAGCCAGGAAACCACAGGATGCCCCAAAGCAAGAAGATGAGGACGTCCCTCACCCTTACCTTGACCTCAGAAAGCCAGGGTTCAAGAGGGCCACCATTGAAGGGGAGCTGAAGTTTCTCCAGTCCCCGACCACGTCCCCTCAGCCAAAAGGAGCTGCAAAAGAGTAAGTGAGGCTGCTCCACGGCTCCCCCTAGGATGTGCAGGCGGGCCCACTCCTCACACAGCCAAGGGGGAGCTGGGGACAATGGAATGAGGGGCTGGCTGAGTGATGTCTCCACCTCAGTGACCTCATAAAGGCTGCTGGAAACAAAGTTCCGGTGGGCTGAGGTGCAGTGCCAAGGCCAGGCTGACAGAGGCCTGGGGACCATGGAGGGTAAGCGCTCCAGGGTGGGGGCAGGGACTTGGGTTCGAAGCCGGAACTAGAATGCCATTCTAGCATTAGGAGGTCTCTCACCATGAGTGTAGACGGCCTCACCCTCACTGGAAACACTCACGCTCTTTCCTACTGAGAACCCCTAGGTCTCAGCCCTGGGCCCTTGATATGCCCAGCGAGGCAGGACTGAGGACTCTGGGTTCTCCAGCACCCCGCGCTTCCTGGTGATGAATGAACATGATGGAGGGGCAGCTGCCCATCCACATCACACAGCAGGAAGAGGCCGTCTGAGCCCCTGCGCCCTCCTCAGAAAGGCCTCCGGGCTCACCCCTCCTTTGTCCTTCCCACCAGGGCCTAAGTGACACTCTCTCTTTTGCGTTGCAGCTCGGTGCCGGGAACCATGAAAGGGAATCCATTATTCCTGAAAATCCATTTTAAGCTGTCATCCCCCTCCTCCCCAGAGAAATGACTAGACAAAACCAGTAAAGCCTCCAGTGCTGGCCCCCTGGCTCAGACTTTTTGTGCAAATGCTCCTGGACCAGTGAGCTCCTCTGGCTTCAGCATCCTGGTCTCCAATGCTTAGAGATGCCACCTGCACTGTTAGCCACCCCAGCACCCCCTTGCCCCCCACGGGCTCCATCAGCCCTGTGTGGTCCCTGCTTACTCCCCCCGCACCGCTCCAGACCTCTAGGCCAGCATCAGAGAGTCATGACTTGTCTTGGCAAGACCTCACTTGTGCCCTGTCTGAGGCTTCTTAGATGTAAAAGAGACATTTGGGGATCATCTGAGGCGAGAGCCTCCTGGAGGTGGGACTGGGCAGGCGAGAAGGCTTCTGGAAGGAGTTCTTCCCACTTCTCTCATGGTGAAGGCCTGGAATGGGGAAAGGATGGTGTTCAGGGCTTGAAGAAGGAAATGGCAACCCACTCCAGTGTACTTGCCTGGAGAATCCCATGGACGGAGAAGCCTGGTAGGCTGCAGTCCATGGGGTCGCACAGAGTCGGACACGACTGAAGCGACTTAGCAGCAGCAGCAGCAGCAGCAGGGCTTGAAGGAAGGGAATAATGAAGCCGAGGGACTGGTCCTCCAGGGGCCACCACCTCCACTCAGAGGTACCTCCAGTGTAGGGGAGAGTCCATGGGTCATGATGCACTTCTGCAGGCAGCCCACACACACACACACACATACACACCAGCTGCTGACCAGCACGTGACACAGACATTCATGTGACACAGCCACACGCAGGTTGAAGAAGCATGTTCCACACATACCAGGCACATGGGCATGCACACACACAGTGCCTGTGACCCAGATGCATGCACCCGGATGCATGAGCCTCTCCACCGTGGGGAAGAAGGGACAGTGTGGGGAAGCTTCTGGAAGAGGAGATGGCAACAAGAGGGAAGAGAACTTGGAGTGTGGGGATGGAAGTGGGTAGGAAGAGGGAAGTCAGGGAGAAAGAGAAGGGGAGACAGCACCGAGGCTTGGGGCCTAATGAGACTCAAGACCTCCTCCGGACCAAGGCTCCCCTTCAAGTGAAAGCCCTACCTTGCAGACCCTTAGAACTCTGCCCTGCCTTGAGAGGGGGCTGAGGAGGGAGGTGCCCAGGGTCAGGGAGAATGGGATTAGGAAGGGGTGGGTTTCCCAGGTGGCACTGATGGTAAAGAACCCGCCTCCCAGTACCGGAGACATGGGTTCAATCCCTGGGTCAGGAAAATCCCCTGGAGGAGGGCATGGCAACCCACTCCAGTATTCTTGCCTGGAGAATCTCTGTGGACAGAGGAGCCTGGCGGGCCTCAGTCCATGGAGTCGCAAAGAGTCAGACGTGACTGAAGCGACTAAGAACCACGCATGAGCACTCAAGAATGGGCCAGGGCCAGAGAAGGGGGCAGGTGGCTGGAAGGAGGGATGAAGAAGAGATGCAGAGGTGAGTGTCTGGGGAGGGACTAGGCCAGCACTGGCATCTGGCTACTGGGACACATCTTCCCAGAGGAAGGGCTCCTTCCCGCCCAGGGGGCCTCGGGTAAGGTGAGCCACAGTCCCGTCTTGGCTGGACCCCACCTTCCCATGCCTTGACCTGGGGCCTCTGGGGCCTACTTCTCTCCTGCACCTCAGTCTTCCTGTTAGCTTCTGGCATGGAGTCACAAAATTTAGATGCCTTAAGGGAGCAGAAACTCAAAAGACTAAAAGTGCAGGTTCCCCAGCAGAGAGGAGCAGGCCTGTGGTGAGGGTGGAGCGCACATCCTGCTGACAGTTGTTCAGATCCACCCCAAACCCAGCCTGGGGGACTGCAGGCCTGGAGGACAGGCCCAGCCTCCAAGCATGCAACTCTGCCTTTCAGGCAGCAGAGGGCGGAAGACCAAGCGATCACCATCGGCAAAGAGAACATCCAGGTGACCAGGGCGGAGGTTACTCCTCCAAGCTAGTGCTTCCAGAATCCCCCAGAGAGAGGGCTGTGGGAACAGGCTGGCAGGGGGCCGGTCCTGGGAGGTGAAGCTGTGCACCCACAGGTCTGGTCCTGGGTGCCCTGGAGTCAAAACACTCAAATGGGCTGGACCCCTCAGCCCTGTCTTCTCCTCACCTCCAAGGCCTCCACAGAAGCCTCAAAGACTGCTCACGCAAGACCCAGGAGAGGAGCAGGCCAGCAGAACCCAGAAGGGAAGGTTGCAACAATGTGCTGCCTTCCTGACCCGGAAGGAACCAGCTGCCGCCTTGGCCACAGGGGCTGAGCAGGCTTCCCAGAGGACCAGACAGCTCAAGGGCCTTGAGGCCACCCACACAGTACAGTCAGACCCTCAGACCCGGTCTCAGAGGTGAGGGCAGGGACCAGGGCCAGGGCCAGGGCTGGGGTGCTGGGTCGAAAAGCCTGCCTGACTCTGGCATCGCTCAGCAGCAGATGCAAAGAACTTTCCACTCTCTTCCCCCTAACAGAGGCAGCTTTGCAGACAAGAACCTGCTTCCCCTGACAGCACGGCAGCTGGCAGGTGAGGGCCTCAGGACTGGGAGCAGGGAGGAAAACTAGGGTGTGCTCAGAGTAGAAGAGGTTGGAGACACAGCAGAAACCAGTGACTGTACTGTAACCTCTCCATGCCGGTCTAATTTGCTCATTTCTGCAATCCCAGGGATTATGGCTCTGTGCATGTGTGTGTGTATGTGTGTGTGTGTGTGTGTGTGTGTGTGTGTGTGTGTGTGAAGAAGGGAGGGAGGGGTTGTTGGATAGCAAGGTATGTGGATAGTGGATGGAGAGATGGTAGATGGATGAACAGGATGAAAGGAATAAGGGAAACTGGAAGAAACAATGGGAAAAAAGGATCTGAAGTCCCTGCCCCTCTGGGGTTCAGGGCTGTGGGAGTAGAGGTGGAAGGAAACACTTCTACATTTGGGGGCCCCAGTGTCCCTACAAAGATCATGCTCTGATATCTCCAGGGGTCCCTCAAAACAGAATCATTCTATTCATCAATAGTTATCAGTGCCTGCTACAGGCCAGGTTGCCAGCAGGGCTCCTGAAGCCTCCAGACATTGGAGCCAGACCACCCGAATCGAAAGCCCAGCATGGCCCCTGTGGGTGGTGTGGTCTTGGACATAGAGTTTTTAACACTTTTTGGACATGAGAACTGAACAGACACTTAACAGGTACCAACACACAGCAACCACTGTTCTTTACCTGAAGTTATAATGCCCAGGGAATCCGTGAACCCAAGTCTTCAGTCTCATCTGAGCTAGAGTGGGTGAATCTCAGGGTTCCTGTGCATGGGTTCACCTTGCCCGCCTGCCCCCTCCCCACCCCCAGCATTCCAGGATGTCTTCAAACTGTTCAGCTCCAGCCCAACAGGCTCCGTGGACATGCGCAGTATGAAAGCTGCCCTGTCCAATGTGGGTGTCCAGCTGAGCCCTCAGGAGATGTGTGAGGCTCTGCGGCAGGCAGACTTGGATGGTGGGTGACCCTGTCCCTACCCTCATGACCTCTCCCACCTCTAGCCTTGAAGAATGCCTCCACTGCCCACAAAATCCCTGGTCTCATCCTTTTCTAAAGTCCCCTCTTGCCGGAAGCCTGCCCTGATCACCACACCTAGCCCCTCACCCCTAAACATTTCTGCGATGATAATCCTCATCCTGACTTGGGGCTCCCACACAGCAAGGGCTATTTCTCCCTGACTTGACCTCAGAAAATGCTTGGCCAGAGGCAGGACTGGACATTCTGATGCCTAGAACTGCTGGCAAGCCTTCTACAAGGGGTCAGGCACCTACAGCACCCCCTCCTCTCTCTCTCTTCCCAGGTGATGGAACTGTAAGCTTCAAAGACTTCCTGGGTGTCCTCACTGACAGCCACCGCCTGGCTCAGTGCTTGGGTGAGGGGCAAGGCTGGTGGGGCAGGAGTGGGTGGGCCTGGCCTGGGGAAGGCTCCTCCTTACCTTTCCCCATGTTCTCTGCCCCTAGGCAAGGTGAGGAACAGCTGGGCCTATGACCCCCAGGGCTTGCAAACCCTCTTCTTAGAGATGCTGTTCAAGCTGATGAGTCTGGGCTATGTGCCCTTCAAGTCGGTACGGGAGGTGATGAGGTGGGCACAACTGGACCCAGCTTCGAGGCCCAAGATAGGGGGAGCAGACTCCCGGTGCAGGAGTCCCCAGATGTCCCTGCCCCAGAGAGGAGAGCCTGAATTTTGGGTCAGTTTCCTGGGTGCCGAGTTGCCCCCGATCAGATTCCTGTCCCACTTTAGTTTCCTCACGGGTGAGATGAAGAGGACTGGGGGAGACGCTGTCTGAGGCGGCTGCCCACTTTTCTCCTTCAAGCTACTACTCCAAGAAGCAGCGGTCTCTGCGGCTCAACGCAAGCTGGAAAGGTCGGTCCCGCAGCCACGGCCGCAGCGGGCGCTCTCACGCGGGCCTCGCGTTCTTCTGCCAGGCCGCGCGCCTCATCGGCCTCTCCAATGCCGAGCTGGCGCGTTCGCTGCACGGACTGCACAAAGCGGGTGCGCCCGGGGCTGGGCGGGGACCCGCGGGACTGGGGACTCTCTCTCACAACCGGTTTTCAGGAAGGGCCCCTCCTTTTCCTTCTACCCGCTTCCTCGCCCCAGGAGCGTGCAGCCCCTACTCCCAGATACCTAGCCTGAACGGGGGGACGCAGCCAGAATCCCACACGCAGAGCCGAACTCCGCGGCCAGACGTCCGACTTCCCAAGTCGTACCAGCCCAGTCGCCCCAAGCGCGCGCCCAAGAGCGGGCGGCTCAGCCAAGGTGAAAGTCGACACAGGCAGGGCCAGCGGGCGGGGCCGGGTTATGTAGATAAGGGGCAGGGCATGTGATGGTGGGGCGGGACCGAGAGGATAGAGGCGGGGCAGACAAAGCTGGGACCCGACAGATAAATGGGACAGACGGGCGGGGAGAGGAGGGACGGGCAGAGTGGAAGCAGAACTACAAGAAATTGGGACCTGACCGGGAGAGATGCAATAAGAGATAACTCTTACTGCCATCTCCTGTTTGACCACTTCCAATTTACCTTGATTCACGGACCTAACATTGCAGGTTCCTATGCGATATTGTTCTTTACAGCACGACTAAGGATCGACTAAGGATAGGGCGGGGCATAAGAAAAAGGGGCGGGGGACCCAAGTAGGAGGCAGGACTGGTGGAAATGGGCCGGCAGAAAGGCGGACTCAGGTGGAACTAACCCTGCGTCTCTAATCCGAGCCGCAAGCTTGACCCTCCGGACGCCCCCTCCGCGCTTCCGCAGGGTTCGCCAGCCAGCTACTAGGGTGTATGTGCCCTTCGAAACTGGCTCCCTCTCCCCCAACTCTGATCCAGAAGCAACCCTTCTCCCCCTCTCCGGCCTATTTGCAGAGACCTGCTACGAAGAAATTGTACAAATACAAATAAAGTGTTTGCTGAGCGAAACAGGCAGCTCGTAGTGGGGGCGGGCATGGAGCGGACACGGATCTTTTGCAAACGTCTTTATTAATCTTGTATAAAAATAAGGTCCATGGAGAGTCCTCGGAGCTGGGTCGGGGTGGGCAGAGTGGAAGGAGAGCGAGGTTACCCTTTACATAAGTTACAGGCTGGGCTCCCGCTCAGGCTAAGTATGGCTGTTGGGGGAAGACGGGGTGCTGCAAGCAGCATTTGGGGGGAGGGGCCAGAGATCCTCTCCCTGTGGCAAGATGAGGGGTGCCCCTGCCCATTCGAGGGGCGCCCAGGGATGGGGACCTTGGCGAAGGAGGCTGCCCGGCCCAGCCGAGCTGAGTCCCACCTTCCTTGAGTCCCGGATTGCCCCTCCCCGCCCCCGGCTCCCAGGCCTCGCAGTCCATCTGCAGAAATAGTGACTACAGCGAGAGGTCAGAAGTGACCTGCAGCGGGGGTCCCGGTGGGCGCCGACGAGCGCTTCGCCGGCCTGTGTCTGCGCGGATGTAGGGCTGGTTCCGTAGATCTGGCGGTGGAGAGGAGAGACATTTACTTTTCAGGGGGTCTGCCCAGGCTTGGGACACCACTCAAGGGCACGGGCCTCACCCCTCCAGGTTGTGCGCACGTGGGAGGGAGCCTGTTTGTTTATCAGACCTCCTTCCAACACACCCCAGCCCGGTGCCTGGCCCAGGAGAGGGCAGATGACTCAGACCCCCCAGGAGCCCACAGGGCTGTGAGCAGCCACTGGGATCCGAGGCCGGGCTGGTGGGTACCTGGGGGCTAGAGGGGGATCTCCTCTCCCAGGCTGGCCTCATAGAGGAGCCTGGACGTCCTCTTGCCGGTGCGAGCAGTGAAGGGCACTGTCTTGAGCACTGAGGGTTGGAAGGAAGGAGCCAGGAGAGAAAGGAAAAAGGGAAAAAGACAGAAAAAGTAGCAAAGAGGCAGTGAGGCAGACAGATCCTGACCGCCCCCCCGGGGTTGGGGGGTGGATGGAAGACAGTGTAGGACAGACCCAGGACAGGACAGCACCTGCCAAGCCCCCACCTGTGATGATATCTTCAATGGCCCCATCACGGTCACCCTCATATATGAGTGGCTCTTTCTGCTGCTTCCGTTTTAGCTCAGAGATGAGGTCCATCTGTTGCCGCCGGACCTTGGGAGGGGACTGGGGGGAGGGCGAGGGTATATAACTCCAGCTCCAGGATCCTCTGTCCCCCTGTGCCACTAAACCCTAAACCACCTGCCTGGTCCCCCACAATAACAGCTGGCATGAGGAAAAGGAACCCATTCCCCACCACAGGCTACAGAGGCATCCTGGCCTTAAGTAGGGTCAGTCCATAAAAACGAGGATGCAGAGGAGGACCAGATCTTTGGGATGAAGATACCAAGCATCAGCATCGCTGGATCCCAGTACCAAATTCAGCAATAGTTGCCTACCTTGGGTGCTTGGGGCTCCCCTTTCCCTGCAGTGTCAGTGCCTGCCTCCTGGGCAGCTGCTTCCTTCTTCCACTGTTCCACCTCCTGCTCAGCTTTCTGAGGAACCAAGGTGGGTCTGCATGAGGGGAGTCATCCCTTCCCTAGTCCACCCCCAGCAGAAATAGCCCCCACCCCTCCCACTGCCCATGTGGAGAGGCTGCAATGCCCCGCATGGGTCCCAGCCTGCCCATCAAACAAACATACCTTATAGGCTTTGATGAAGCGACTAAAGAGGGAAAAGAACATGGAGGGGGATGTGGTCTTGGGGTTCTCTCCGAAGTACTCCACCACAGACTCGTAGGCTTCCTGTGGGCACAGGCTGTCAGCCTCACCAGCCCAGACCCCTAAGGCCCTGACCACTGCTCTCTACCCGCTAGGACACTGGCCACTTCATCTCTCCTCCTCCAGGCAGGTGGCTGCCACCTCCTGTGCCATCCCCTAAGGTGTTCTTCCCGGGTCACAGGGCTCCAGGCCTTGGCTACACAACCCTACCTAGGTGGTCCTTCACCCCCACCACAGCCTCCCCGCCTCCCTGGCCGGGGGCCAGCCCCAGCCCACCTGAGCTGTCTTGCTGTCTGCCAGCAGTTTATCCATGACAGGTGAGTTGACCCTCAGGAACTCCTTGAGCACCACACAGTCATCCTGCCTCACAAACTCCCGCTGGGTCAACTCCAGGCCTCGCTGCAGGGAGCGGACATCCCCCAGCACGCTGTCCAGGGACACTGAGTGGGAGGTGGGACAGTAGAGAAGCAAAGAATCAGAGAGGCAGCATTCCCATCCCATTATGTCCTGAGCTCCCCTGGCTCTCTCCCAACCTGTATCCATCCCCAGGGCTGAACCCCACCCCCCACCCATACCTGAGCCGGCCTTGTCCAGAAAGTGCAGGTCGCTGTGGAAACCTGTGAGCTGTGGGTACTTTTCAGCAATGACCTTCACCAGGTAATGCAGCAGCGTCTGCTTGCGGTCAGTCGACTTCATCTCCAACAGCTGCAATGAGGACCTGCTGTAAGCCACATACCCCCAGCCATCCCCCATCCCGCAGGTCAGGGGGCCCCCTCCTTCCCCGCTTCCTTACTGCATCCAGACTCTGAAGCCGGAAGCCATAGGCTGCTCCACGCTTGCTGCTGTTCATGTAGTTGCCAAAAGCCAGGACGATCTGCAAGAGGTGGGACAGGTGGGTGGCGGGGAGCTCAGCCGGGTGCCGGGGCTGAGGAAACCCCCTAAAGTATAAATTACACAAGAAGACAAGGGGGCTAGGAACAAGCCACTCAGCAGCCACCACACTCCTGCATGGATGCCTCAGGTCCGTGAGGCACACATACACGTGTTTAACACATGTGCACAGCTAACACCATGGCACACCCAATTTGGTCATCTGCTGTGCTGTGCTTGGTCACTCAGTCATGTCTGACTCTTTTCGACCCCATGGACTATAGCCCCCCAGGCTCCTCTGCCCATGGAATTTTCCCAGGCAAGAACATTGGAGGGGGTTGCCATTTCCTACTCCAGGGGATCTTCCTGGCTCAGGGATCAAACCCACGTCTCTTGCATTTCCTGCATTGGCAGGCAGATTCTTTACCACCTAGCCACCTATTCCTACTCAAGTCTGTGCTGCTCACACCTCATCTGAAGCTGTGGGGTCAATGCCCCTCTCAGCCATTTCTATTGGTTCTCAGACAATAGAGGCTGTGCTAATGAACCCTCAGGCAGGGTGTGAGGTGGGCTGTTGGAATGTGGCCCTCAACCCCACCTTAGCATTGTCGTCCTGAGCCTGGACGCAGCACCACCAAAAGCTATGTAAACACAAATGACAACAAAATCAACAACAAAGCTACTGTGACCGCTGCGACCACCACAAGAGAGAAGTGAGAACCCTACAGTGGGTGCAGCCCAGGGTCACAGGGCAGGGCCTGGGTCTCCCTCTCACACAACCCAGAACACACAAGCCATCATGGGTGGTCTCTTGCCTCCTAGGCCCTTGCCCTAGGGTCTCACCTCCAGGATCTGGCGGAGTTTGTCCGAGGACTTGATGGACATTGAGGCTGCAATGATGGCATTCAGTTGCTGGGGGAGGGATGGGGGAGGCATGGTAAGTTGGGGCAGGAGCAAGGGGGAAGCTGGTAGGAGGCTCCAGAACTCTCAGATGCCCTCTCGGAGACCAGGCTGCCAACTGCCTCCTCCCCCATCCCAGCCCAGGCCACACCACCCTGCCAGCCCGCGCACACCGGCATGAGCATCTGGGCAGTGTCTGGGAAGTTGCCCAGGAAGGTGAGTGTGTTCATGCGCTCTGGCAGGCGGGGGATGCGGCTGAAGCGCAGCATGAAGCGGTCCTCCTCTGACAGCTCCTCTATCGGTCGCTGCTCCCGCTCGAAACGAGTGATGAGGCTGCGCTCATACTCTGTGGGCAGGAAGCGGGTCAGCAGCTCCAAGAAGTCCAGGCCAAGGGTCTGCAGGTCATACCTGTGAGGGGAGGGGCCAGCATCACTCCACACCCACCAGTTCTTGAGAGGACTACCCCTACCCCATCACTTGATCAAATAAATGAACTTAAGTATTTGCTGTTACCAACAGCTTAAGAGAATAAGAGAGTCAGAGGAAGTTGGAAGCTAGGAAGCCTAGAATCCCAGACATATATCAGTGAGATACCCAAGCTGTAAACGCCTGAGCCTGAGTGCAAGGAAGCAAGAAGACAAAAGGAACATCTCCACCTGGGCATGGAATCACAGCATGACCTCAGTTTTCTTAACCTGAAATTGGGAACACAGTTTCCTCCTCTACCCTCTGACCAGCGTTGGTATGAAACTTGATAGATACTGTCCCATAGCTGGACTCTTTTACTAGGATCTGCCCAACAACCCCGTCCTAGCGAGGGGCTGGGCTGCCCACAAGCCCAGGGCAGAGGCACTCACGTCTCGATGGCCTGGCAGATGCGATCTGCCCCCAGGTTGCCCTTGCGCAGAGTGATGGCCAGGTTCTTGGCCCGGTTGGCCTCGATGAGCGTGGCTTTGCTGGGGGCCTTCTGGGCTGCCTTACTCTTGAGAGCACTAAGGTCTACGCTGGGACCTTGGGACTTAGTCTTGAACTGCTCCTCGAAGTCACTCATGTCCAGCTCCTAGGGATGCAGGGAAAGGAGGTGGCGCTGGGTGGGGCCGGAGTCTGGTGCGATCCTGGCTGAACATTGTGCTCTGTGCTAGAGCCATCTACCCAGCCCTGACCAAACCATCAGCAGAGAGACAAAACAGTCAGTACTCGACCTGATCACAGGCCTTAATGGGGAAATGGGGGAAGCAGATGAAGCAAGAGCAGCACCCCACCCAGGGGACCTAGACTCTAAGCTGTTTCAGCTGAAGGAAGAGCTCAACTCGCCAGGGTTAAAAAGAGAAAAAGGACATTCCAGGCAGAGGGACAGCATGAGCAACAGCCTGGAGGCAATAGAACACATCCGTTTTAGAAAACTGAAAGTGAGGCCCTGGGTGTCTGAGGAAAGGTGGTGAGCGAGGCGCCTTCGAGGAGGAGAGGCCAGGCTTAGGGGAGGTTGAGCCCCTCTACAGGGATGCAGGGAAAGCCTCCAGGGGAATCAGGACACACTGCCTACTAGATGCACTAAACCAGTTTGGTTTAACCCCCATTCCTGGGCCTCCATGCCCTTCTCTGTAAAATGGGTAGAGGAGGTGACCACCCCCCATGCCCAGCATGATCCAGGAAGGTCCCCTCCTCCTCCGGTGCCCACACTGGCAGCAAGGCAGAGCCACACTCACCTGTAGCACCTTCTCATCATTGAGCTCAGTGAAGACAGTGCCTGTGATCTGGTTGGGTTTCAGGGCTACCCAGTTTAAGAGTGGCATTCTGAACTTGGTCTGGATGGGTTTCTTGGCCTTCACTCCTGAGACAGAGGGAGTGAGTGATCACTGGGGCAGTAGGTGGTGGGATGGCTGGAAGGAACCCTACCCGGGTCCAGCGAGGACAGACAAGGCAAGCTGGAGGCCCACAGACAGAAGGTCCTGGAGGACAGTGAAACCAGAGCCCCTCCCTCTATCCTCCCTTCCCTTCCCCTCTGCCCTGAGCAGTCTACTCACCTGGGCCCATCTCTGAGTCAGGCCCTGCTTGAGCATCAGTGGGACCTCCCGGAGGCGGCGGGGGCGGCGGAGGAACCTGCCCGTCCGCGCCGGGAGGCGGTGGGGGCGGCGGGGGCGGGGGCGGCTGGTCGCCTGGCAGCGGCGGCGGGGGCGGGGGCTCGGGGCTGCCTGGGAGGGGCGGGGCCAGAGGGGGAGCCAGGGGTGGGGCTTCCTGCTGGGAGGGGAGACCAGGCAGTGGGGGCAGTGGCGGTGGGGGTGGAGGGGGCGGGGGCGGGGGCGGGGGCGGTGCCGCTCCAGGAGCGGGCTCTGCTGCTCCAGGAGCCGGCTCTGCTACAGGTGGGAGTTCCGAGGCTAGAACCGTGGACCGAGCGGGAAGAAGGTGGTATCAATTTCGCCTCCCCGCCCTGCGCATGCGCACTGGCCCCCCCGCGGCCCATCCGCACCTGAGCCACGCCGGCAACCAAAACCTACTTCTTCCACCTCTCCCGGCCTGAGACGTCCCCAGGCTCCCCCTGCAGCCCCCCCATTCCTACTCGCCTCCCCCGCCAGCCTGAAGCTCCTGCACACCTGGGCTGGGGGAGCCGGTAGGCGCCCCCGGAGTCGGGGCATCACTGCCGCTCGGAGTTGCCACAGCGACCGGGAGAATCTCGATGGAGACCGCATCCCCGGGCCCTCTCAGGATACGGATTAACCCCTTCTCCTCCAGCTCCTCCACCTTCAGCTCTAGGGCCGACGGCCGCGCCGGGACAGGGGCAGGCACTTTCTCGGGCTCAGAGGGACGTCTAGAGGTGCCCATAAGGGTCGACTCGCTGAAGCGCTCCTGCGAGCCCCGGGGGAGGGGTTAGGAACCGCCGGCAAGCCTGGCACGGAGCCCCCATTCTCTTGCCGGGGTGGAGGGACGTGTCAAGCCTAGAAGCCCCCACATGGTCTGTTCTTGGGAGTCCGGCCCACCCCTTGTTCCCGCCCAACCCACTTCCCCGCGACCTCACCCGCAGGGTCTCCAACTCCTTTCGGGCCTGGCTTAGCTGCTTCTCCAGCTCCGCGATCTTGGCCATGGATTCGTTCTCCGCGTCCCGAAGCCGCTCTGTGAGCTGTGGCACCAGCACATGGTGAGCTCCCACCCGCAGCCGGGCACTGGCACGGCCGCTGAGGGGGTGGCACCAGGCATGCCTGCCTGCAGGGCTGGGGGAGGCTTCCGGATGTGCTTAGCCCTGGCGGAGCCTGGCACTTGAACCCAAGTAGGGGAAGTCCTGAGAGCACTAAAGTTCTCTCAGGAGGGGAAGCCAAGACACCACTGATGAAGGAGGGAGATGGAGAGGAGACTGGGCTGGCAGGGGGCCCCAGGTACCCAGCTCCACCCAAATCAGGGCCTGCTGTCTGAGCCCCTGGAGGAGAGGGGACCTGCCTTCCTCAGAGGTCCAGCCCAGGGGAGAAGCTCAATGAACATTCATTCAGCTGCTGCTGCTGCTAAGTCGCTCCAGTCGTGCCCAGGCACCCAAAAGATTCAGGTTAAACCCAGGGGAGGAGCTCAATGAACATTCATTGAGAGAGACACCCAAAGGATTCAGGTCAAACTCAGGGGGCCCCCATTCACACCTAGAACCGGTGCCTGATATCAGCGTGGGGGGCTCTGTGGGGTGCTCTCTGCTGGTTCAGGGGCAGCTCTCACCAGGGCCACCTGCTCCTGCAGCTCCTCCATGTGCTCCAGCACAGCATTCTTGGTCTCAGTGTCCTCCAGCAGCGCGCCCACGTCAAAGATGTTGTCCAGGTAGGCCTGAATCTGCACCTGCAGCTTGTCACTCTCCGTGAGCCGAAGCCTCTGTCCCCGAGATGGAAGGTGCAGGGTAAGGCCTGGTGTGAGGGATCTTTCCAATACCCCTCCCCATCACCACCAGAGCCAAGACAAAGGGGCCTGAGCCGTAGCCCACTTTGGGGTTTTTTTTTAATTGAGATGTAATTTATATACCATAAAATTCACTCTTTTAAAGTGTACAATAGTTTTTAGTATATTCACAAGGTTGTGCAAACCTTCACCACTACCTCATTCCAGAACATCACCCCCAAAAGAAACCTTGTCCCCATTAGCAGCCACTCCCCCATCCTCTCCTCTTCTAGCCCCTGGCAACCACCAATCTCTCTCTACTGGACTTACCTATTACAGACATTTCATTTTAGGGAATCATACACTATATGGCTTTTGTGTCTGGCTTCTTTCACTGAGCATAATAGCATAAAGTCTTCAAGGCCCATTCCTACTGTACCATGTATCAGTACTTTGTTCTTTTTTGTGGCTGAATAATATTCCATGGAATGGACATATCACCCTCGCCTGCTTTTCACTTTTTGTTGATTCTGGGTTTCAAAAATCCAGTTCTAAAGGCCCTGCTCATCTTGGGAAGCCTCACAAAGAAATCAGAAGAAAGCTACAGCTTGTCTGCTCAGGCCAAACCAGGAAGAACCAAACCCCTCTGCCCACTTTCCCCAGAGCAAGGAACTCTCCCATGACCCAGACCCATACAGCAAGAGCCAGTTCCTGCTTTGGCTCAGACTTTGTGCTCCCCATTGTGTCCCAGAGCCAGACCCAGGGCCTCCCAGAGCCTGTTCTAGAGCCGACAACAACCGCTCCGTGATCTGGGTGCCTATTTTGCAGCAGGAACCTCCCTACACATTTATAGTCTTTATTATTTCTGTGGTTCTCCTATTTTACAGATGCTAACCACTGAGGCATACTCTGCAGCAGGCAAGTGGTTAAGTCCCGGGGTTGGGGTTGGGGTGGGGGTGCAGGGCTAACCTCCAAGTACAGGTCCAGGCCCAGGTGCGTGAACTCGTATTGCAGGAAGACACGGAAGTTCATGTTCTCCACTGAATGTACCACAATGTTGATGAACTGCATGCAGGCCACCTGTGGTGGGGGGGGGGGCAGTGAGCAGGTCTATGATCCTCTTGGTGGGGGGTTCAGTGACTTCCACCCCCTAATTTATCCCCAAGTCCCCCACCCTTGCTCTATTTCTCACCCCACTAATCAGGCTGTGTCCCATACGTATTTTCCCTCACACGCCTTCCTCCCAGCCTCCCTCTTGCTGACATCCACCCCTCCTCCACCAACCACTCAGTCCTCATACTTGGCAGGAGCTTAGCCCAGATCCCAGATACCAGGCTCTTAGTTGCTCCTGGCACCCGAGGGTAGCCCAGCCCAGGCCTGAGCTCACCATGAAGTCGATGTTGCTGTCCTCATTCCGGAAATATTCCATTAGCTTTTCAAAGCGGTGCTGCTCTCCACATACCTGGGTGGGAGGAATGGCTGTCACTGAGGTCCCAGGGACATACCACCTAAGGCCGTCTTCCAGCTGCCCACCCCCTTATGCCTCTATGGGCTCCTCTCAAATTAAATCTAAGTCAGGCCACATCATTCTTCTGCTCAAAACCTCTCGCCCCTCTTGATCTCTCACAGCCCTCCCCAACACTGACTCCATTCTGGCCACTCTGGCATCCTAGTACATTCCTACCTCAGGGCCTTTGCACTTGCTATTCCACCTGCCTGATGAGCTCTTACTGAAGACAGCCACCACACAAATCCCTCACTCCCCTCCCAGCTTTGCTCACATCTCACCTTCTCCATGAGGCTTCCCTGACTACCCGGCAACCTCCCAGTTCCCCCTCCCTCTACAGCCTCCCTGGCTTTTTTCCCCCAGAATATTTATCATTCTCTGACACTGTATAATTTGCCATTTATTGTATCTGTCTTCCCCTGCCTCCTTTGTTTCTTTTGTTCACTGATGTACCCCAACTGCCCACTCTGTGCCCGACACATAGCGGGCCCTCGATAAATATCCATTCAAGGAATGCATGACCGTATGCTGCCTTATGCATCACACTCTCATGCAGCTACTTCTCATGAGCCTGTTAACCAGAGTCGGTGACTCTGAGATGTATGGATCAAGGCCAGTTTGGATCTGGCAAAACTGAAGGTCAGAGGTTCAGCAAGTCCCCGTAGTTGTCCCTGTCACCCTGGACAGTGCCCCTGTGTGACCCTGTACCTTCCCGTTAGATGAGGAAACCACCCCCCCAAATACCTACCCAGCACCCCCCCCAAAACCTACCCAGCATCTCTAGCTGCCCCCAGCAGAGGCTATACCTGCCAGCAACAGGGCTCCATGCAAGTACATGTTAGGTGGGGGCTCCATTACCTCCTTGAAGTTGTCAAAGGCGGAAAGGATGATATCGTGTCCTCCCCGCACCAGGCAAACAGCCGCCAGCAGCTCCAACACCAGAGCCTTGGTTCTGGGGAGAGAAGAGGCAGGTGGTCCCTGGAGAACAGGCAGGCCCCACAGCAAAGGTGGACGTGGGCCTGGCTAGGGAGGAGGACAGGGAAGCTGATGGGTAGTGGTCCTGAGAACTGGGGGACTGAGTAGGCACGGGGTTAAGTAGGAGGAGAATCTAGACACGGAGAAAGATTAGGGGCCGGGACCTCACCTGGGGTTCTTGTTGTTGAGACTCAGAGCAATCTCATTGACACAGGCTGGGTGGTTCATGACGAGGCTGAAGCCGGACTAGGAAGAAAGGAGAGGTCAGCTCCTCTGGGCAGACCCCGAGGACTGCCAGCACCCTCCTGTCCCGTGCCTCCGGCATGGTGAGCGCCATGCCATCCAGGTATCTCAGTGCCCTGGGAAGTTCTTTGTTGTTTTTTTTTTTTCGCCTGTGCCGGTAGTTTGTAGGATCTTGGTTTCCTGACCAGGGGTGGAACCTGGGGCCCCAGAACTAAGAGCATGGATTCCTAACCACTGAAGCATCAGGGAATTCCCAGGAAGTTCTTTATATCCAACCACAGCCTCTTCAGTGGCAGCCAAAGCCTGGCCCCTTTTTAAAAATACCTTTGTCTGTTCAAAACCCAGTGTCAAGACTCAGCATCTTGGACACAGTGAGTCCGGAGAGGCCCGCTGAGTGAGGAAGGACTCGGTTCACCAATCACCCCTCCAAGCGAAATAACCCAGACACTGCTCTCCCGCGGATGGCTAGCCTTTCTTGATGGGGGTGCCTATGCCCCCATGTAGGGTATGTCCACACCCCTAGCCCTGTCCAGGGTATTCTAGGCGACCTGGCTAAGAGGCAACAGAAATCTGTGCTTCTCCTCTTAAGACTCAAGCTAACAGCCTGTCCCCAGGATTCCACTGGGGGCAGGGTGGGGGACAGTTGGTTCCAGAACCCCAGCAGTTTAGGCAGTCCCCAGGGAGGACAGTCAGTGCCCATGCCCCAGGCCCACTGGCCAACCTGGTAGTTCATGATGGCACGCAGACACATGATGCAGACGTGGACGTCGTCCTTCTGGCTGACGATGCGGGAATTCCTCAGGGCCTTCTTGCTGTGAGCCGGGGTCAACCTGGGTGGGTGGGGAGGAGGCAGCAAGGGTCAGAATCCCAAACCCTTCCTGTTCCCCCACCACTCAGATGGCTTCCTGCCCACCCAACCAAAGAGGCTGGCTGAGGGCAGGAAGTCCTCCTCAGTCCTTAGGCCTGGCACTTGGTATTTTGGGGGCAGTTTAAGGGGAGAGTCAGGGAAATAGACTCCTAACAGTGACTTGGTGGCATTAAAAAGAGTTGCTGTATCATACTACTACTACTAAGTCACTTCAGTCACGTCCAACTCTGTGTGACCCCATAGACGGCAGCCCACCAGGCTGCCTCGTCCCTGGGATTCTCCAGGCAAGAACACTGGAGTGGGTTGCCATTTCCTCCTCCAATGCATGAAAGTGAAAAGTGAAAGTGAAGTCGCTCAGTCCTATCCAACTCTTAGCAACCCCATGGACTGCAGCCTACCAGGCTCCTCCGTCCATGGGATTTTCCAGGCAAGAGTACTGGAGTGGGTTGCCATTGCCTTCTCCGAGATTACCTATAAATCCTATCTAAAGAAAATTTTAAAGTGGCTTTCCTCTACCTTCAGGTGCTCAAAAGTTACATTTTAAAATTTATTACTTAATCTAAACCTTCAAACTGTTGTTAGCAGAAAATCTTCAGAGAAATCTGTGAAGCTGTTTTGGTGGTAAGGGACCTAGAGCCCTGAAGCCTCCTTTCCCAACAGACCCCGCTGCTGCTGCTAAGTCGCTTCAGTCGTGTCCGACTCTGTGCGACCCCATAGACGGCAGCCCACCAGGCTCCCCCGTCCCTGGGATTCTCCAGGCAAGAACACTGGAGTGGGTTGCCATTATCATGCTGCTGCTGCTAAGTCACTTCAGTCGTGTCCGACTCTGTGTGACCCCATAGACGTCAGCCCACCAGGCTCTCCTGCCCCTGGGATTCTATGGAGAGCTTATAGAAGGCAAGGACCTCCAAAGCTTGTAAACTGCAATGAAAATGATCTCCACAAGGTGGCGCTCATAGCCACAAAGGGTTTATCTTCCATCTTGCGAATTCAGACTGTCTTGGGTCAAATCCCAGCTCAGGGTTTGCAAGGTAAATTACTTAATCTCCATGGGCCTGTTTCCTCTTTTGTAAAATAATAATGGTAATAACAGCACCTTCCTGATAAGGTTATTGGGTCTATGAAATGAGTTTAGAACAGTGCCTGGCACAAAATAAGTGCTATATGAATGTGCTCACTGATTTCTTTGATAAGAGGTAATTTTTTTCCCTTGTCACAACCACCAAACTTCCACATTGGGTCCTCAGGACAATTCTATCCCATTTCCAACATCTGGGAGACCCCACTCCTCCCTCTGCCTGCCACATTCCCGTCACCGCTCAAATGCCTCTGAGTCTTTGCTCATGCTATTCCTTCTGCCTGGAATCCCCTTCCCCATGCCCACCACTGCCTGGAAAGCCTGCACGACACAGTTCCAGTGTCATCTCTTCTGGGATGCCTTCCTCATGGCCCAGGCAGTGGCCACTTCCCTACTTAGAGTTCACAGTCGTACCTCCATGACAGCCTATCACACACTGTCCCCTACTAGATGGAAGGCTCCCAAGGGCAGTGTCATCTGTCACCTGAGCACCTCCCACCATGCCTGGTACATAGTAAATGCTAAAAAAATGTTTGTTGAATGAATGAATGAACAAAGAAACTGGGGAGGGCTTCCCTAGTGGCTCAGTGGTAAAGAATCATCTGCCTGCCAGTGCAAGAGACAAAGGAGACTTGAGTTCGATCTCTGGTCTGGGAAGATCCCACGTGCTGTGGAGCAACTAAGCCACAGTGCTACAACTATTGAACCTGTGCTCTAGAGCCCAGGAGTCAACAACTACTGACCCCAAGAGCCCCAGAGTCCGTGCTCTGCAACAAGAGACGCCACTGCAATGAGAACCCCACACTGCAGCGAAGAATAGCACCAATTCCCATCAACCAGAGAAAAGCCCATGCAGCAACAAAGACCCAGCACAGCCAAAAATAAATAAATAAAAGCTATTAAAAATAAAAAATTGGGGAGCAGGGGTGGACTTCCTTGCTGGTCCAGTGGTTGAGACTCTGTGTTCCTAATGCAAGGGGCCTGGGTTCAACTCCTGGTCAGGGAACTAGATCCCACATGCTATAACTAAGACCTGCCACAGCCAAATAAATAAAAATTTTTAAAAAGAAGAAGAAAGAAAGAAATATATTGTGAGAGTTTGGGTCTTAAGACGAAGTTGGTTTCCTGTCCCAGAGAGGGAAGGGAGGCACCCGGGGTCCACACGAGGGTTCAGGGCCATCTCCCCTCTCCTGCCCTCCCAGCTGGATGTCTTAAGTTAGGGTAGGCTGATGTATCTGAAGCAGCTGAATCCAGGGGTGTCACCTGAGTTGAACACCTCACCCAATCCCACCACCACCCTAGGAGCTGACCAGGCATGCACCAGCCCCTAGGCAGCTACGTACCGGGGAGAAGGGGGGCACCTGGAGGCCGCGTGGGAGAAAACAGGGGGTTAGATGAATACAAGAGGGATCCCCCTGACCCAGAAACCCCCTCCTTATCCCAGACCCCCCCCTCAAGTTCCAGCCTCTAAGTGCTCACCCCAAAGGCTTCTTAAAACACCCATCTCCTGAGCCCTGTGTGAGGCCCTTACTCTGATCGCCGATGCCAGGCAGTCCTCCCACCACCCCCAGGGCCCAGGTAAGTACAGCGGAGCAGGCTGAGTACAGCGGTCAGGGGTGAAATCTCCATTCACCCCGCCCCCTGCCACCCCACCCGAGGCGGGGTGGGGGGTGGGGGGGGCCCACTTACTTGATGGTCAGGTGGCGACTCTTGGGCGGGGGCGGCAAGGATGAGGGCGGACCCTTGCTCAGATCTTCCACCGACTGCTCCAGCGGCTTGCTCTTCTCGGAGCCTGGGGCCCCGTTGTCTGTAGTCTCCATATTGTACCTGCGGGGGTTAGAGTGTAGATGGAGGCCAGCCCACCAGGGCCCTTAAAAGAGGGGTGGGGGGCACCGGGGGAGACTGCAGGAGAGACTAGGGGCTGGGGGAGCAACAGCGTGTGTTCTTGACGCAGGGCTGGCCCTTGTAGGTCCCAGCTGGCCGTCACAGGCCCTGTCCCTCCCCCTCCACAGTGGGCCTTCAGGAAGGGGCCTTGCTCAGGGTCCACTGCACGGCTCCAGACTGGGCCCAGTCTGCGCTGTCTGGAAGTGGCCAAGGAGTGGGCGAGAGGCAGGAAGGTGTGGACTCTGAGGGAAGGCATCAGGGCGGGGCCGGCTTACGCGACGGAGCACTGTGCGAAGGCCAGGTAATCAAGCAGCACATCCAGGCCGCGGTTCTCCTCGTTGAGGAACTCCTGCACCCATCTGCAGGACACAGGGCTCCCTGAGGGTCGGCCAGGAGGGGGTGCCGACCCAAGTGGGCACAGCAAGGGGCCCCAGGGCCCTTTCCCCGGAAGACAGCAACCATCCCCCGCCTCAGAAGACCCGGTGACACCACGGGAGGATGCTAGGACTCAGACAGGACCTATGGCCCAGCCACGCCTCAAGGGACCAGCCAAGGGCGGGTGGGAGAGGAGGCAGGGAAGCTGTTCTGGACCCCCATCCTGGACGGGGGGCTCACAGGCACAGCCTGGAGTGGGCATGGGGAGGATAATAAGGGGCCCCCAGGAGCTCCCTGCTGGCAGAGCTCTCTCCCTTCCCCATCCTCCCCGCAGAAATCCAAGCCCTCACTCACCCAATGTGGTTGGTCCTCAAAGAGATCTCCAATTCCCGGAGCACCTGCGTGGACTCCTGAACTCGCCTCTTAAACTGGGAGCCAAACACAGGGGGACTCTGGTGGGTGGGGCCCGGGCCTCAGCCAACAGGGCCTGCCCGCCCCCGACAACTGGCCTTTCACGCTCAGCCGCCCCCACCACCTCCACACAACTGCCTGGCAGAATAAGCATTCTCAGGCCACACGTACTCCCCCTACACACACACACAGGGTGTACACCACACGGCCATGGGCAGACACAAAAGAGGCACACCAATGCCTCCTTACACACACACACACACATACATGCGGACAAAGGATATGCACACATTCAAACATGAACACCCTGGGTATCCACGCACATGTGCACACCCATACACAAGTACAGGGAGTACACAGACATAAGATACAAATCCACATACAGACACACGAGGTACACACACACACACCCTTGTTTAAGGACTCGATACACATACATCCATATGTGGACACAAAAGGGCACACATAATACACACACACATCCACGCCTGCGCACATAGTGTGCACACGTGTACATATACACTACACAAATACATACAAGTGTATACATCAGAGCACAAACAGGAACTGCAGAGGAACCCATAAAAGTCGACACCCAGGGCACTTGCATACACACCCTCATCCGTGTACCCACACAGGCCTGCAGAAGAGTTCACACGCACAGTTCCTCCAGCTGCCCCAGGGCTTGCAAAGTGCGGGGGAAAGGGACAGAGAGAAAGAGGGGGATAAATACCCCAAGGTTGGGCATCCAGTCTGCTGCTACTTTTCGGCTGACCCCACCGGTTTCCAGGTAGCTCTTCAGCTTCTGGATATAGGCTGCTGGGGGGTTCTTGACTTGAAACCGCTCCTGCAGAGATGGAGTGGGATGTACAGGGTACCAACCAGGGCCACCCCAGGGCAAATGGCCAGCCCTTGTCCCAGAGCCTCTTTCTCAGCTCGGATCCAAGGTCCCAGGCTGTCTTAAACTCCTCCCCCCCAACCTTGAATATCAAAGGCACAAACCCAAACAATCCACCGGGCCACTTTAAGAGATCCCTGGTCCTGAGCCAGGCCATCCCTTCCCTTCATGGTCACAGCCTGGGTGGAGTGTGGAGGGGTCAGTCCTACCACACACCCTACCCTGGCAAGGGAGACTCAGGCAGGCCAGTAGGTGGTACCCTCGCAGCCCACTGCCCTCCCTGGGCCTCACCCTGGCCCAGAGCTGGGATTACAAAGCAGAAGAACAATCTGGAGGGCCCTAAGAAGGGGCCAGCACCTGGCAGGCTGGGGTTCCCTGCCCCAGGGCTCTGCCCCAGCTGTCCTGTAGGGACCTCTGTGTGCGAGTGTCCAGTGCTCAACCCAGCGGCCCCACCCAGGGCTCTAGGAGCCACTCAGACAAGAGGTGGAGGCCACACCAGAGCCCCCTGCCCAAAGAAGCTCCCTCCCTTCCCAACCCAGACCCCTCACATATGCCCGCCACCACCCTCAACCTCTCACTTCTCCCAGGCCTTTATGTGCCCAACCTGAGATGCCAAAGAACAAAGACCCCTACCCCAGCCCCGAAACCTCCAGAGGCAGCTCCCCGCCCTCACCTCCCAGACTCCTGCCCTGTCAGCTCCTCCCATCCCAATCCATTAGCTGGAGCCAAAGGCCCAGCCCTGGCTCCCAGGGGAGGCTCCCTGCTCCCCAACTCCCCAACCCCCAGCCTCCCTCCCTTGCTGAATCACGGCAGCAGCCAGGCCCCACCCTGCCCCGGCTGTACAAGAGGGGTCCTCGCTGCTACCATGGACAGCGGCCCCACAGCCAGAGGGCCCGGGCAGCCAGCATGAGCCAAGAAGGCAGCAAACCCAGACACCTGACTGAGCACCAGGAGCCAACAGCTCTGGTCCCTGCTCTGTCATCTGGAAGCTGGCTGACTTGGGAAGGGGCTTGCTTGACTGCAGGTCCTCTGGACCCAAGGTCAAAGGAGGACAGGGATTCCTGACCCTCCTCCTTACCCCTCAGTGGGTGGAACAAAGATGTCCAACCCTGGAACTGTGCCTGCTCTTTCCCAGCCCAGAGGCTGCTCCTCTGGGCTCCCAGAGCTGCACTGGCCAGTGCCCTGGGCCAGCCCCTGCCCCAGCTCTTCAGAGGGCAGACCCAGCCCGGTTCATGTCTCATCAGGTCCCTGGGGAGGCTCATGCCCAAGAGAAGGGGATTTCAGAGTCCAGCATACGCCCTCAGCACCCTCCCAGATGCTATGCTGGCCCCAGGGCAGGGTCGTGGTCCTGTGGCAGCGTGGCAGTGTCCCTTCCCTGCCCGTCCCAGCCTGGAGGGCAGGGCACCAGATGACGGGCGGGGCCTGTGCGCACCTGGTCACATATGAGCTCCCACTTCTTCTCGTTGTCATACTGGCTCAGCAGCTGGACCTTGTCCGGGGGCAAGTTCATGCAGTTCTGGGGAGGAAGACAACCAGGTAAAGAGTCTGAGTCTGGGGATCCAACATTCAGGGGAGGGGAGTCTGGGCATCTTCAGGGGACCCCCTAGAGGCCAGCTCCCTATGGGTCCCTGTCCCCATCGCACCCCTGGAGATAAGGAGCATTAGCCAAGGAGAACACCGAGGCCCAGTCATGGAACACCTCTCCAAAGGCCCAACAGCTGGAAAGTGACACTGGGATTTGAATCTGAGCCTGCCTGACTCTGAGGCCTGGGCTCTGTCTGTCACCCCTAGCATGGAAGCAGGAGCATGGGTTCTCAGCCTGATTTCTCGGGGTCGCAGGCCCCTCTGGGCTCGTTTCCCCATGTGTGATAAGCGCGTATCATCTCTTCTCCCATTTGGGTGGGAAGCTAACAGGGACCCGTCTTCACTCAAGCCCAAGTATGGCCAGGCGTGCGCCATGCTCCATTCCCATGTGCTAGCAGACACCACGTGTGTTTGGTCCCAGCTCAGGGTGCCTGTGTCTCATGAGCACCACAAAACCTCTTACAGGACAGCCCCCAACAGCCCCCAGCCCTTCCCAGCCCCCTCCTGACTCATCACTTCGGGATAGAAGGAGTTGGGGACAGGCCGAGGGGGATGAGGTCAGACAGGCAGGGAGTTCCGAGCAGGTGATCACTGCTGCAGGGCCCAGGGAGATTCCAGGGGAAGGCCACTCCGTCACAGGAACCGGGGAGAGCAGGCAGCCCGCTGAGTCTGTGGCTCTGGTGGCCCAGGCTGGGACTCCCCTCCAGAATTAAGAAAGGTCAGCGTTGCTCTGCCTGGGCCCTCCTCCCCCAGCCACAGATGACAAGGTGGCTGCCAAGCCTCTCCCCACAGACAAGCTTAGGGTCCCACCTAGGGCTATGGAATCACCAGGTGCCACCAGCACTAGGGTCTTCCTGGGCACCCCACCTCCCCGGACTTCGAGTGTCCCCCTAATAGAACCAGGACATGATGCCAGTTCACCTCATTTCAGTAAAACTCAGGTTTATTGAGGGTCTACTAGGCGTCAGGTCCCAAAACAGTTCTGGCCCTCAAGGAGCTCAGAATCTGAGTGGTGATGTGGGAACCCTGGAGAGACCCAGCCCAGGATGGAGGACCCACCCCCACCCCCCCCACTGTCCACGCTGATGGCTCAGACTACACATCCTCGGTCACGTGGCCCTGAGCGGAGGCCACAGCTGGAGCAGAGACGGGGCCACACCCACACCCAAGGCTTCTCAGCCAGCTTCCTCTCTGGGGTTCTGCGTCTAATTCTGGGGCTCTGGCCAGATCTCACCCCCAAAATCACAGCTTTCGGTCAGCCCCAGACAACAGGAAACTGGGTGCCCTCGGCCCCTGATTGCCCAAGTTTTCCGGCTAGGGCCCTACTTGAGAGGTGAAACAGCATGTCCACCAGGCCCCCTCCCCGAGCGGGAGTCTGGGGATGGGACTACGTCATCCCTCTCCCCCGTTGCGAAAGTGAGCCTGGATTGAGGAAACTGCCTCCGTCTCATCTATCACCCTCCCCCAACCTGGCACCAGGGGCCTGGACCGCTCCTGCCCTCTGGAAGGGACAGCCCATGAAGGGGCCCTGGAGCCCAGAGCAGGGTCCTATTGGCTGCAAGTCCTCCCTGGGGCCATCCTCTGTCTCTGTCCCTGTCTCTTTCTCCCTGGGCTCTCCTGATCCATCCTTCCACCCTACAGAGACCCAGGGTGGGGCAGGGCTGAGGTGGAGGGGGTGGGGGAGCCAAGACTGGGCAGGAGGAGGAAGCAGAGAGAAGAAGGCAGGCAACATCAGGGAACCTGGACTGGTGGGCAGCACAGAGGAAGGAGTTGGAGGGGGAAGGGGAAGGGCGCAGAGGAGTGGGGGAGGGCTCAGCAGCTTAGCCTTAGAGGGGATCGCTGCTTCCTAATAGGGGTCTTCGGGGCCCTCTCCCACCCGGGGACTTATTGGCTCCTAGAGTGGCCCCAGACGCACTTCTAGAGGCAGCAACTAATCCTCATAATGACTCCAACAATTGTGATGCCAGCTTTGCCTGAGGGCTGACCAGCCCTGCTCACAGAGGGCCACCTCCCCCCATCCCCACCATTACTGGCCTCACCGTCACCCATACACTACAGGTTCAAGCACAGGTTGATGACCTCCCCAAGGTTAGGAAGCCAGGACGAAGGGAGCCAGGCTGGCTTTGAGCCCCAGCTGACTGGGAACCAGCGCCCAGGTCCACCCCCCCACTTCCACCCCATGGCTATTACTGGGGAGGGGGAGGCCTCTGCTGGCCAGCACGCCTGTCCAGTGGTGGTGGAGGGGAGGGCACCCCTTTGCCCCTTCCCCACCTGGGCCTCCTCAGGCCCCTGGGCCTGCATTCCAGCCTGCCAGACAGGCTAAATTTAGGCTCGGAAATCAGAAATAGCTCTGACAGCGCTGAGCGCTAATTAGCAGCTGTTCCTTGGAGGTGCCCACCAAAAGAGACAGGTCCCCTGGGGAGCAGGAGAGAGACAGGTGATGCCACTCGCTCTGAGTGGGGTGAGGCCACCCTGGAAACATCCACAGACCACCAGACTTGGGGCCCTTAGTGAGGAGGCAGCACCCAGGGGCTGGGGGCTGAGAGACAAGCAGGAGTTGGCTGACGGTGCTCAAATGAGATAGGAGAGGATCGTGAAGTCCAGATGTCTGTGTGTCAGGGGAGACACCCACCTCCTGCAAGGGGAGGAGGGGGAGGCGGCTGTGACGTGGAGGACCTGAGCTGGATTCAGGGGACCCACCTAGCCTAACTACTTCTCTGCCTCCTTCAGCCTCACTTTCCTCTTCCATAAAATGGGCACATTTCCCTTCTGCCTCAGACTCAGGGCTCCCAGGACCACCCAGTGAAGTGCCGTGCTTTGATGTAACAATACTCTTCAGGGGCAAACCATAATGAAGAGACATGTCACAGGTTGGGGGAGTCCACTGAAGCCCCCAAGGCGAGGGATGTGTGGCGGACAGAAGTTTGTGAAAAGAGCCGGATAAAGCAGACCTGTCTCCAAAGCTCGGCCAAAAAAAATGAACTGAGCCTTCACCCCCTCCCCCGCTGCCCTTCATGCTGTGAGGGCGACTCATCTCTCAGGGCGTGACTGTGACCCTGATTGAGAGAAGAAGCTTCCATTAGAATGTATGGGGGATCACTCTGCCTCCTCCCTGCTCCCCTCTATGGGTGTCAGAGGGGCCTCCAGCCCTGCACACTCAAGACTAGCCCCTTGCAAGCCGTCCCCCCCTCCACCTCCCTGACATCTTGGCAGGTGTCCCTGGAAACTGAAGGGGCTCCAGCTACATCTGGACACAGCCACACCCTCCGGTTTCACTTTCAGTTTGAGCTGAGACTCTGTCCCGACACACCTGCCCACCCTTTCCCTAGGACGTCTAGCCCTTCAAGCCCCAGGATGCCCTTGAACTTGGGCACCAGCCCAAATTCTCAGACCAGCCCTACAGGGATTCCACAGCCTGATGGGATCCAGAAGCAAGTCCCCACTTCCCTATCCATCTCCCAAGCCCCACTCTATGTAGCCTCAACCTTGGTCTTAGAGCTCTCAGTGCAGCTCCAGAAACAATCGATTTTATCCACTTTTCAAAATTCTGGTACATAGATTTTCTAAGGCTCTTATAAGCAATCCAAGATGTAGAGGAGGATGTGGGGTGACCTGGCCTTAGAATCAGGTGCTGAGAACCCCACAAAGCTAACAGCTTCTTCCATCGGGGTTGAAGGGTCCCCATGGCAGGACCAAAGGCAAGCAGGGTAGAAGCCAGGGCAGCAGGCACCGCCCTTATCATCCAAGCTGGTAGGAGACTAACAACAGTGATGACAACAATAATTAATATGGCAACCCACTCCAGCGTTCTTGCCTGGAGAATCCCAGGGACGGGGGAGCCTGGTGGGCTGCCGTCTATGGGGTCGCACAGAGTCAGACACGACTGAAGCGACTTAGCATAGCATCGCAAAGCACTCATACTCTGATTAAAAAAATGATAATAATGAATATTCCTTCCCAACGTTCACCCTATGCCATGTGACTTATATCTCAACAACAAGCCTACAAAGAATCAGGTTGGACAAAAAGTTCATCCAGGTTTTCCATAGCAACTTACAGGAAAGCTCGAACAAACTTTTTGGCCAACCACAATAGATACTAGCCTAATCCCCATTTCACAAATGGGAAACTGAGTCCTGGAGCCATCAGGCCGCTTGCCCAAGGTGACCTCGAAGCCAACTGGTTAAGAAGCCTCAGTTTCCTCGAAGAAGGAGCGCTCAGAGCAACGAGAAACGTGGGTCCCGGGCCCCCAAGGGTCTTCCTCAGACAGCCTGGCCCCAGGGGCCTGTCTGAGGAACCAGGAACAGCCAGCCCCGTTTCCTGCCACCCAGCACCCTGCGTTTCCTGTTGTTGCCCACACCGAGCTCTTACTCACTGGGGAACCCCCCCCCAGCACACCCTCTCTCAGAGGGAAGTGGAGGCCTCCCACCCCCTCTCTGCGCACACGGCTACCGTTAGCACCACGCTGCCCCACCCTCCAGGAGGGCTGGGCCCGCCTCTCCGTGGTTTCCGGCCACCAGTAGCTTTCGCCAAGGCCCCACTGTGCCTGACCTGTGCAATGGCAGGGAGGGCAGCCTGGCCTGTGACAGTCAAAGACTAAAGTTGGCACCTGTGGTTGGTCTTGAAGCTGGAGGTGGGGGAGGGAGGAGGCAGGGTCTGGGCTCCTTCCTCCTCGAAGGGCCCCCAGATGAAGAGGAGCAAATGGGTTCCAACATCCTCCTGTCCTCAAGGCGGACAGAGCACTTGCTCTGTGTCAGGCATCATGCTAAGCACTCTTTAATCCCCTCGATTCTATCTAATCCCTTCAACGATCCTAGCAGGCACACGTAGGCTTTTGATTTTTTGGTCGCACCGCATGGAGTGCGGGATCTTAGTTCTCCAACCAGGGATAGACCCCGCGCCCACTGCAGTGGAAACGCAGAGTCTTAACCACCAGGGAAGTCCTTGACATATAACCATTTTTCTTATCTTTTTTACACATGAGGAAAACTGAAACTCAGAGCATGTGGGTAATTTGCTCAAGGTCACAGAGGTAGTAAGTGGCCAGGACAAAGCTCAAATCCTCAACTTCATGACCCCAAAGCCCAAGGAAGCTCCTCCGCCTTTCCTATGAGTAACCCCTGCCCTTCTTAGAGGCTGGGAAGCCTAAGCCACCTCCCAGGGCCCCGTGTTCCCAGGAAAAATGCAGAGGTGGCCCGAGAGCAGCCCCACCTGTTCCTGCCCTTCTCCCCCTTCCAGCTCTTTGCCAACTGGTCCCAGATGTCACTGTGAATCACGCCGACCACATCCCCGGATCTCCAGGGGCAGCATGTGCCAGGCCTGCTTGTTGGGAATGGCATCCCACGGCCTCTGCCCAGCCCAGCCCAGCCTCTGACCACAGGGCCACAGTCCCACCGAGACCCTCCACGTGAGACCCCAGAGACAGGAGACACAGGGTCAGAACGACTGCACAGCTCCATGCGCCAAACTTCGTCTGGCCCACCCCAGAGGAGGGACCAGTAGAGAAGGCAGAGACCTGGTTGCAGTCGACAGAATGAGACACCCACACTTGCTCTTCACCTCCAGTCCCAGTCCCCATGGGGAAGGGGTCCAGCTAAAAGCAGGACTCCCAGCAGCCACACCCTGCTTGGGACCGTCCTGACCTTCCCATACAGCCTGGCCAGGTGCACACCACCTTGGGCACATGCTAAGGGCACCCTGGGTGCCAGGCCCATCCGGTGAATTCCTCCCTTCTCAGACGCCAGCATCACTTGGCCTCCAGCACATCACAGCGCCTTCCCTTGATCCCTTTGCCCCAAGGCTATAGGCTCCTCCCCACCCAGACAGATTCAGGGGTATCCTAGGCCAGACCGTAAGCCTGGCACTTCCGGCAGGCCTTAGAAAGAGTGCCCTACCATCCCAAACCCTGACCCCTGCAGGGGAAGGCCTGAAGGGGCTGGAAGACACCCAGCGTTCAGCAGGGCGTAGGAGAGGCGAGAGCACAGAGCTTGGCGGGCTGGTTTCCCACTATCGCAGCAGGCCCGTGTCTCTGGGCAGCCATCGCTCCTCTGCTGTTGCTAAGGCAGCAGGCGGAAACCCTGGCGCAACCTGCTCTTTCTCCCCACCCCCATTTTAAGCCGGGGCACCCCTCTCTCTCACAGCCTCCTCGGAAAAAGTGCCCCCACCACCCATTCTTGCCTGGGAAAAAGGCTGCCCCCAGGGAAAGGGAAAACAAGCACCCTCACCTCCTGTCTAGCAGTGGGTCTGGTCGGGGCACCCTGACCCACAAGAGGGGTCCCACTGCCAGAAGCCAAGCAGTGGTTTTGTATGGGATCCTACTCCCCACCGGGAGGAAAGGGCTGAGCTTCAGTGAAAGAGAGGTTCCCTGGGGACATGTGACTAAATCCCAAGGGGAGGGCTGCTGTGCTTCCCCCATCCAGACTGGAGGATCCCTGGATGTGTGAGGCCCACCCCCTCAGCAGTCTGAGGTTCTCCTCTTAGATATGCACTGAGGACAGGACTCAGCTCTGGCCAAGGAGGCAGCATTCAGATGGAGGGTGTGCAGTGCTCAGTCGCTCAGTCGTGTCTGACTCTTTGTGACCCCATGGACTGTAGCCCACCAGGCAAATTGTTCCATAGAATCTTCCAGGCAAGAATACTGGACTGGGTTGCCATTTCCTACTCCAGTGGACACCTATCCGACCAAGGGTTCGAAGCCACGTCTCCTGCATTGGCAGGTGGATTTTTTACTACTGCACCATGGAGGCACCTCCTGTAATCCTGTTACTGACCCTATGTGTGTGTAATCCTGTTACTGACCCTACGTGAGCGATGTGAGGTCGCTCAGTCATATCTGACTCTTTACGACCCCACGGACTGTAGCCTGCCAGGCTCCTCTGTCCATGGAATTCTCCAGGCAAGAATACTGGAGTGGGTAGCCATTCCCTTCTCCAGGGCATCTTCCCAACACAGGGATCAAACCTGGGTTTCCCCCATTGCAGGCAGATTCTTTACCCTCTGGGCCACACTAGGTTTAGCCAAATCCACAGCCCCAGCCAGCCTCAGGCAGGAGCCAAGGGTGTCACCCCAGGACACGGTGAGGAGTTAGAGAAACCAGGTTCTTAGCCAAGAGACCTTGGGTTGGGTGTGTTCTGCTCATGCAAGACATGGGACAGGCTGATCCCTCCCAGGAAGAAGGGGGAAGTGTAAACACACTAGGGTTCCTGGGGGTTGGGAGGGGTGAGACCCAGTGGGTGCCGCTGCCCTAGATTTCCACCCAGCCACTACCGCTATCTCCACCAAGACACCCTCAGACCCCTCTCTGGGCCTCCACCCTCCACGCCCCGGTTCTCAGGCACCCCTAGTGGCATTCAGTGTCAGACTCGGCCAATCGGAGCAAAGGCCAAAAAAAAAAAAAAAACGCAAGCAGGGCAATCAAGTCCTACACAAGCATTACCCTTGACTTTTGGATTTTCCAGGGGTCTGAATTATTCACACAGCTCCTCCCCGTTTCTTCCTAACAGAGAACGTGGACTGGGGCCTGGGCCTCACCCCAAAAGCCCAACCCCCATCCATAGACACTTAAGGGGAAAGACAGAATGGTGTCCCCCCATTCAGGCTGGCTGGGGTCCAGGGATCCACCACTAACTCAGGCTCCCCCGATGGCCCCTTCTCCCCCTTCCAACTCTGTTCCACCCTGTTCACTTTGTGCAGCCATGGGTTTGGGGAAAGGGAAGCAGGTGGAGAGGTAGGGTACTAGGGGCCTAGCCTGTGTGAGGTATCCTCCCCCTCCCCGCCTCCCTTTCCCAGAATCAAGCAAGGTGGATAGATCAGAGCCCACCCCCACCCCACAGCTCCTCCAATCCCTCCTAGGCTTTCTCCTGGGAGGGGGCAGCAGCCAAGATTTCCAGGAACTGTTAGGAGGGGCCATGCAGAGGATCTGGCAAGTAAGGCCTCACGGCAGGCCAGGGGAGGGGAAGTGATGTCAAGGAGGTGGAGGGGACGGCCACCGGCCTACATGGCTCTGCTGCCTGTAGCACCCTCGGGCCCCCACCCTCAGACCTGCAGTGCCAGCCTGCTCAGACTTGGAAGTGCCTCTGGGGAAAAGCACGGCCTCATGTGCCTGTCACCCAGGGTCTGGAGAGGGAGCTGACAGCAGACAGGCCACCAGGCAATTAGTTAGAGAAGGGAGCCTGGGACAGGGCTGAGATAGGGAGAGGGAAGTGAGAATGAGGGGCCTTTGGCCCTCCCTTCTTCCACCAAGTCTTAGGGTACCCTGACTTAGCTCTGGATCCCCCACCCACAAACTGCCTCCAGGTTCAGTCTGAGCTGGTAGTTTCCTCTCCGGTTGCCTAGTCCCCAAGGCCCCCCAGTTCCCTGGAGCAGATGACAGTGCGGATGGGGGGCTTTCAGACTTTTGCTCCACCCCAAGCCAGAGCGACCAACCCATCCTGACCCCGCCCTTCCTAACCTGAATCCCTCCAGTGGGTGTGAGGGGAGGCCCAAGATCAGGACCCACAGACAAGTACTCCCTGACACAGAAGGAGGGAGAAACACAGCCAGCCCCTCTGCATGACCTGACAACCCAGGTCCCAGCAGCTCAGACACCAGTAGATCAGGACCCCAAACACAAGCAGATGCTCCATACTTGCACCCGGCAACTGGGCCTGCGTGCAGAGGGAGAGGAGGTGCCCCCGGGACCCCACAGCACCGTCGCGCTCCCAACTTCCTCACAGGACATTTTTGTTTGGACCTTTAGACCCATAAGCTCTGGGGGAGGGGGTGTTTTGGGAGGGAGTCTGGGCGATCGCAGAAGAAAGTTTTGGGGGGAGAGTGCTAAGTCACTCTGAAAGAAACCACTGTCACTCCCACCCCCCGCCCTGGAGGGGCCGCCGGGGATCTCCAAGCGGTACCTGAGCCCCCGGGGGCGGGGACGCCTGATGAGCCCCTGTTACCCCACGCCCGAGCCGCGCGCACCGCGGGTCATACTCACCAGGACCCGGTTAAACCTCTCCTCCAGCTCTCCGGCCGCGGGCATGGGCTGCTTGGGCGCCGCGGGCTGCTTGGGGGCCAACGCGGCGGGGCTCGCGGGCTGCTCCGCGCTGCCGGCCGCGTTCCCCATGGTGGTCCCCACCCAGTCGGCCAGGCGCCTCCAGCCTCGGAAATCCAGCTTTCCCGGGGAGGGCGGTCAAGGCTCCTGGCCTGGGGGGGCAAAATGGGCAGCGGCTCTCGGCGGCGGCGGGGGCTCGGCGACGCGGGCGCTCGGATCAGCGGCGCGCAGGGACCGGGGCGCGGCGTCCCATCGGGGCGGCCCCGTCCGAGGAGCCAGGCAGCGAGCTGCGGGGTTGGGGGAGGAAGTCAGGCTGCAGGCCGCCGGGGCCAGAGGGCTGGGCCGGGGGCAGGAAGCTGCGGCGCGGGCTCCCCCCTCGGCGATCTTCTAACTTCTGCTGTCTCTCCCGGTGCGCGCAAACCGCATTTCGGCGCCGCCGCTACGCACCCAGCCCCAGGGGGGCGGGCTGGAGGGAGGGGGCGGGCGCCGGGCGCCTGCCGGGGGTCCGCCGCAGCCATCGCGCTGCAGAGAGGGGGCTACCGACCCGCTTCACCTGCCGCAGAGGGGGCGGCGGGCGCCTCTTCACCTGCCGGAGCTGGAGCGACAGAAGCGAGGCAGAGGCGGCGGCGCGCTCGG
Organism: Bos taurus; assembly: GCF_002263795.3. Lineage (NCBI taxonomy): Eukaryota > Metazoa > Chordata > Mammalia > Artiodactyla > Bovidae > Bos > Bos taurus. The sequence goes on along the minus strand of NC_037346.1, from coordinate 44,862,683 downwards.
CGGCGCCTCCGGGTCCTAGAACCGCAGGCTCCTGCTAGCTCGGAACCGGGGGTACCTGCGGGGTCTGGGTGAAGGGGATCACAGCACGGGGGACGAAGGGGGCAATCCTCAGAGTTGAGGACCGCCAGCACCTACGTGGGCGGCTTGGAAACCCATGACGCGGCGGCGCTGGGGCGCAAGGGCTGCGTCCTTCTCTCTGGTTCCCGCCGAGGAAGGTGGGAACCCCCTTCCAGGCCCCCCACCCCTTGTTTCTCTCCTCTGTTTAGCCCAGGACCGAGCTGAAGACCAGAGGGAACCATCTGCAAATAAGAACCCCAAAGCAGAGGTGGGGGGCGCAGATCCAGGCCAGTGGAGACCCCTGCGACCTGTTCCACTCTGGACCGACTCTGCGCCCGTGCCAGCATCCTCAGGGCTTTTAGAATGGAGGTGCCCATGGAAAAAGGCAGGCAGGCAGAGTCTGGAGACCATCAAGGCGGTCTCAAGGAGAAGCGCAGGGTTGGGGAACAGGAGGATTAAGGCCAGCATCCACGCTGGGAAAGAAGCAGGCACTGCGGAGAGGGGGGGTGGGAAATCTTGACGCTGTCACCTCCAGGGATCTAACTAAAGTGGCCTCTCACTCACCTTGGCGAATGAGTCTCTGAAGTCTGGCAATTACAGCAGTACTTCCAAAGGTCTTCTTTCTGTCATCCTGACAATGACCAGGGAAGGTAGGTATTGATATCCTCATTTTAGAGGGGGAAATTGAGGCTCAATGTGACTTGCCCAAGGGCCCACAGTTAATAAAGAGCAGAAACAGGCCTCCTTTCTGTCCACCTGCAAAATCTCCAGTGCCTTGGCCTGGCCTCCTACCGACCCTCTCATTCAGGATGGACCAGAGGATAAGAGTGTTTGGAGGTGGAGGGTAGAACCCCAGGTCTGGGCACAATCTCCAGCCTGAATGTGAGGCTTTTCTCTTTCAGGGGTTCCTCCTTCTCCCCATCTAATTTGTGGGGATCCTCAGTTGGTCCTTCCTTGCACTGTCAAGGCATTGAGGACCGAGGACCCACTAATGAACCCTGGCTTTTCTCTAGGCCAGGCAGGAGCCATATATGTCCCCTCCCCTATAGCTTCCTCTTCCTTCTGCCCTCCTTCTCAGATTCAGAACCACTGAAGTTTAAGCAGGAGCTGGAAAATTTATCTAATCTGAAGGAAGGCCCTGGAATGAACCAGCCCCTTCCCCCAGGCTGACTCGATTTAAACCTCTCTTCTGCCAAGGTCACAAGCACCTCTGGTGGGTGAGAGATGTGATCACTTATTTCATGTCCCAGCCAGGGACCCATAAGGTCAGACAAAACAAGATGCTCCTTGGGCGTGTTAAGAAGGTGACACTGTGTGCCCACTGCCCTCCGCTCCAGCCAGAGCAAACCACAGTCTTGCCCTTGGGTCCTTGCCCTTGAGATTACCTAGGACCTCTCTTTTTCTTTTCTTCTTCCTTCCTTCCTCTCTTTCTTTCACTCTGTCTCTCTATTTAAAGAATATAGTCCCCGATGTCTTCAGTGGCTCTCTTTCCATTTAACAAGCCTTTACTTAGCACTAGCTCTGTGCTCGGGACTGTGCTCACTCCTGAAGGTTCTGAGGCTGATGAGAAGAGTCTCTGTCCTCAGGCTGCTCACAGCCTAGCAAGGAAGGAACACACTGTCAACACATCTGGGAGAGTGGCTTGTGGGAGCTGTTTCCCGTAGCTGGAAATCCCATCAGGGTGGGGAGCCTCTAATGTAATAGTTGCCAGCCTGTGCTCTCAATCCCTAGGAGTGGTCAGGTCATTGCCAACCACTGCCCACCCAAGGCCTAATGGAAATAAGCCTGGGCTAAGCAGGACCTCTGGTGTGGAAAATGATTAGCCCAACAAACCTACGTTATCTCTCTCTCATGCTGATCAGAACTGTAAGGTGCCAAAAAAAAAAAAAAAAAAAAGGAATTTAAATCAATTGTTACCTAATACATTTGGTTTGCTTGGCAGGAAGTATCTTTCCTATGTGGTCCACAGAGGAGGAAATCCTAGAAAGGATGCTTGAAGTTTAGGACCAATGCTTTGGTGGGTCTGTGCTTCCCCCTGCTGGGCACAGGAGGTATGACAGCCAAGACAGGGTGAGGCCTCCAGTGGTGATGGAGATGGAATCACAGCATGGATGACATTTCTAAATTGTTGTCGCCTTGTCACCTCCGATGGAATGATTGTGTAGCCTTTGGGCACACTTGGAGCTCAGGTGACTGAGCAGGTTTCCCCAGGAATCTCCTCCCTCCCCATCCCTGCTCACCATTACTCAGTTGGTGCCTCATTTTTTCTAAGGTGATACATGTGCACAGTTTAAAAGAAAAGCAGGTTTAATGTATCTTTCCAGAGATACTTTGGATACTTACAAGCAATGCATGTGTGTGTGTGTGTGTGTGTGTGTGTGTGTGTGATAGCACACATTCCACACTGTCTGACACCTTGTTATTTTCACTTAATAACATTTCTGCCTCTGGGACTTCCCTGGTGATTCAGTGGTAAAGAATGTGCCTGCCAACACAGCAGACACGGGTTCGATCCCTGGTCCAAAAGGATCCCACATGCAACTAAGTCCAAGCGCACCACAACTGCAGAGCCTGCCCTCTAGAGCCTGGGAGCCCCAACTGCTGAATCCATGTGCAGCAACTACTGACTCCTGCATACCCTCGATCCCGCCCATGTTCTGCAATAAGATAGTAGCCCCAACTCGTAGCAACTAGAGAAAATGTGCCTGCAGCAACAAAGACCTACCACAGCCAAAAATGAAAAAATAAAATTATTTTTAAATAATAATTATTTCAATTAATTAATATTATAAAAATAATTATTTAATTATTATTTATTTCTGCCTCTACAAAAGCTACCTAGGCTTTCGGCACATAGAATGTGTCACAATTTATTTCACTCTTCTCTTCCTAATGGGTATTTAGCTTGTGTCAGCCTTTTGTTACTGTAAACAATGGTGCCTATAGGCAAACATCTTTGGTACATATAATTATTTGCACTTAGGTGTGTATCTGTAAGACACATTTATAAATATGACATTGCAGGGTCAGAGGTTATATGCTTTTAAATGTCAGATAGATTTTCACTGAAATTTGGATAGATTTGAAATTGCCTTTCAAAAGTCTGCACCAATTTGCAACCTCCAGCAAGGAGTGAGATCACCTATTTCAACCATCCTAACTAACAGGATATTTTCAGGCCTTTGGGATTAGTTTTGTGGGGTTTTTTAATATTTGTTTATTTGACTGCACCAGGTCTTAGTTGCAGCACATGGGACCGTTAGTCATGGCAAGAGAACACTTAGCAGCAACATGTGGGTTCTAATTCCCTGACCAGGGATCAAACCTGGGCCCCATACACTGGGACCATGGACTCTTAGCCATGGACCACCAGGGAAGTCCCAGCCTTTTGGTTTTTGATGAAGCCTCTTTGAAAGTCTTTGTGACAAGGCAGGTGATGATCTTTCTCTTTCTTCAAGGCAGAGACTGTCTCTTCTGGCCCGGTCTCCCCATCACAGGACTTAAATATTAAATGAAAGAAAATAAGACTGCATTTTGGTAGACCTAGAGGGGAGTCGGAGAAGGCAATGGCACCCCACTCCAGTACTCTTGCCTGGAAAATCTCATGGATGGAGGAGCCTGGTGGGCTGCAGTCCACGGGGTCGCTAAGAGTCGGACACGACTGAGTGACTTCACTTTCACTTCTCTCTTTCATGCATTGGAGAAGGAAATGAAAACCCACTCCAGTGTTCTTGCCTGGAGAATCCCAGGGAAGGGGGAGCCTGGTGGGCTGCCGTCTATGGGGTCGCACAGAGTCAGACACAACTGAAGCGACTTAGCAGCAGCAGCAGCAGAGAGGGAAGTAGAGGGTTAGGGTTAAGCATGAACCCTGTCCTTAAGGGTCACTCTTGTTTCCAGGCCCTGGTCAAGCCTCTGCCTCAAACCCAAAAGCCGTCCTTTTGAGAATTCCCTGGCAGTGGGAAGAGTTAAGAGTCTGTGCTTCCATTGCAGGGGGGCATGGGTTCAATCCCTGGTTGGTGAACTAAGATCCCAAAAGCCAGGCAACTTGGCCAAAAAGCAAAAGCTTTCCTCTTGCAAGCACCTCCCAGATTTTAAGATCTGATATTGAAGCATTTCCTAGGCAGCTCTCACTCAGCTCTCTTATATCCCAGGGATGGGCCTCATCATCCTAAAGGATGCCTAAAGGAAATAAGCCAGATGTTCACCAATTGAGGATCAGTTAAACCAGCAATCCAGTACAACTTTCTGTGATGGTGGAAATGTCCCTGTGCTGTCCAATACAGTAGCTACTAACTACATGTCACCACTAAGTATTTGAGACGTGCAACTGAGAAAATAAATTGCAAAAACAAGTAAATTAAATTTAAATTTTTAAAAAGAAAAGAAATTTCACTGTTCTCTCTTCCCCCCTCCCTCCCACAATACCGACAGCTTGTAGGATCTTGGTTCAAAAACCAGGGGCCGGGGATTGAACTTGTACTCTCCACTGTGAAAGTTGTTTGGAGTCCTAACCACTGGACCACCAGGGAATTCCCAGAAATGAATATCAAATTTCACTTCACTGCAATTAAGTTCAGTGTAAATAGCCACATGTAGCTACTCTACTGAACGATGAAGGGTTAAATAAACGTATAAAGGTATATCCCCATGACAGGAAACTATGCCACTATAAAAAAAAAAAAAAAAGAGAATGCCAGGTACTGATATGGAAAGATCTCCAGGATATATTTTGAAGCAAAAATATGGTGCAGAACAGTATATATAGTATGCTAACTTTTGTATAAGAAAGGGAGGTGAGAAGAAGAATAAATGTTTACATTTGCTTGAATTTACATAGGGAACATAATAAAAGTGGTGACCTGTAAGATTCTGGGGAAACAGAGTGGATAAGGCAGAGGTGGGAGCAGGACTTTTCAATCCATTTCTTTTTTTTTAATTTTTATTTTATTTATTTTTGACTGTACTGGGTCTTCATTGCTGTGTTGGCTTTTCTCTAGTTCTGGCGAGTGGGGCCTATTCTTCCTTGGGATGTGTGGTCTTCTCATTGTGGTGGCTTCTCTTGTTGGAGAACACGGGCTCCAGAGCACAGGTTCAACAATTATGGCTCATGGGCTTGGTTGCTCCGCAGTATGTAGGATCTTCCCAGACCAGGGAGTTTAACCCGTGTCTCCTGCATTAGCAGGCAGATTCTATACCGCTGAGCCACCACAATATATTTCTTCCTATACTGTTTTGATTTTTAAACCATATGCATTTATTACATCTTCACAAAGTTCAAGTAAATAAAAGCAAGTTGCTCGTTATCTAACTAAGGATGGGCTGCTCCATCCCTCTTGTTGTGTTCAAAACTGGCTGTCACTCAGATTCAGAATCTCGGGAGAGGTTGGGATCAGGGATCTATGTCTTTTAGGATCCACCAGGCAACAACTGTGGCTCAGTGGTAGAGAATCTGCCTGCCAATGCAGAAGACTCGGGTTCAGTCCCTGGGTCAGGAAGATCCTCTGGAGGAGGAAGTGACAACCCACTCCAATATTCTTGCCTGGGAAATCCAATGGATGGAGGAGCCTGGCGGGCTACAGTCCATGGGGTTGCGAAGAGTCAGACGCGACTGAGCAAGCAACTCAACAGCAACAAAGGCAGCTGTCAGCAGCCACTGAACTATCTTTGTCAGCGCCTGCAGTGAGGAGGGGAGGCCAAGCACCAGGCACATGTCCCTTCCCTGGAGACTGCAGTGGTCACGATGTCTTCCGAGCACCAGCACGAGACGGCAGATGCAGGGGCAGGCGCTTTCCATGTGCCATTCAAAACGGAACAGCAGCCCTGCAAGGCAGACCTCTTTCTTTTCTGTGCTCTCTGAGCTCAGTGTTCTCCTGAGTAACTGATTTACTCAAGGTCACAGAACTGGTAATGTCAGAGCTAAGATCTGAAACTGTCAGAAATCCCTGAGCCTGTTTTCTGGTCTTGAAAATCAGTGATAGGATTTCATAGAACTATTTTGAATATTAATTAAAATTTCAAGTAAAGGGATAACATAGACCTTTTAAATTTTTTTATTTATTTGTTTTAAATTTTTGTCTGTGCTGGCTCTTCGTTGCTGTGTGGGCCTTCTAGAGTTGCAGCAATCGGGGGCTACTCTTGGTGTGGGGGCTTCTCAGTGCAGTGGCTTCTCTTGTTGCAGAGCACTGGCTTTAGGGTGTGAGGGCTCGGTAGTTGTGGTGCCCTGGCTCAGTTGTGCCACAGCATGTAGAATCTTCCTGGACCAGGGATCAAGCGCATGTCCCCTGCATTGGCAGATGGACTCTTAATCATTGGACCACCAGGGAAGTCCAACATAGACTTTTATTTCCAGCAATAGGGTGGATTATATGTCCAGAGAAACCTTCCTCATATAAAACAACTAGAAATGCTAGATAAAAGATAACTCTGCATGTGTGTGTATGTTATTTTCAGTGCGAGGCTGAGCTGGCAAGAAAAGAAAAACCCCCAAAAGGCACAAATTGAAAAAGGAACAAGACAAAACCTGGGGTCTCATAAGGTAGGAGACTGGATCAGAGATGATCATCTGCCCCTTGCAAGAAGTCAAGGGTGCTGCAAAGGTGACATCCCTGGATAAACTTGATTTTAACAAATCCACCCTGCTGAGAGAGACGGACATGTGCTTGCCTCAATTTATCAAGACAATATAACCATTCTACAGTTGTATGCACATAATAATATAGCTTCATATGCTGAAGCTGAAACTCCTATTCTTTGGCCACCTGATGCGAAGAGCTGACTCACTGGAAAAGACCCCGATGCTGGGAAAGATTGAAGGCGAGAGGAGAAGGGGACGACAGAGGATGAGAAGGTTGGATGGCATCACCGACGCAATGGACATGAGTTTGAGTAGGCTCTGGGAATTGGTGATGGACAGGGAAGCCTGGCCTGCTGCAGTCCATGGGGTTGCAAAGAGTCAGACACGACTGAGGGACTGAACTGAACTGAACTGAAAATCATAAAGCAGAAAATAGAGGGATAGACAAGTCCATCAGTGTAAAGGGAGATTCAAATTACTTCCCTTTAGTAGGTAGTTTTGGAGTAGGCAATGGCAACCCACTCCAGTATTCTTGTCTGGGAAATCCCATGGACACAGGAGCCTGGTGGGCTACAGTCCATGGGGTCTCAAAGAGTCGGACACGACTGAGTGACTAAATACAGCACACAGCATTGGTAGTTTAAGCAGATAAAAAATTCAGTAAAGATGTACAAGGTTTGAATAATACAATTGACTGGTTCAATCTAATTGAATATTTTGAATACTCCAGTTGACTATTGGAGAACACACTTGCTTTCAGTCACACATTTACAAAAGTGACCACATATCAGACCATAAGGCAAGTCTCAACCAGTTCAAAAAAAGCCATTCAGACTTCATTATCTGACAACAATATAATTCAATTGGGAATTGAATCAATTTTGAATTCCCTGGCCATCCAGTGGTTAGGATTCCCCACTTCCATTGCAGGGGTCCTAATTCCTAGTTGGGGAACTAAGATCCCACAAACCACAGCAACCTTAAAAAAAAAAAAGGAAATCAATAATCAAAAGACAACATAAGTAGAAAGACCACTCCATGCAATTGAAAATGTCAAAATGCACTTCTAAATAGTTCATGGGTTGAAGAACTCATAAAAGAAATTAGAAAATATCTAGGATTTCCTCCGTGGTCCAGTGGTTAAGAAGTCACCTGTCAATGCGGGGGACACACTGTATTGTGTGGGTTCAGTCTCTGGTCAGGGAAGACTCCATGTGCCTGGAGGGCAACTAAGCCCATGCGCCACAACTACATCAAGAGAAACAAACCACCACCGCGGGAAGCCCGCACACCGCGACAAAGAGTAGACCCCACACGCCACAGAGAAAACCCTCACGCAGCAACAAAGATTCAGTGCAGCCAAAAATAAATAAATAAATAAGTGTCAAAGGAAATTAGAAAATATCTAGAATAGAATATCAAAAGTATTAGGTATAAAGTTCTTAGCACATAATTCCCTAAAAATGGAAGTGAGGAGGAGGAGGAGGATGAAGAGGCAGCAGTAGCTTGTGCGGCAGCGGGATGGTGTCTTGACTTGGCCATAGTCAGTCATGAGGTCAAAGGCAGAGGGGCAAATGGTGAAGGGCTGAGTTTGAAGGTAAGCGCTGAGTCTGGGAAGGAAGGACCCAAAGGATGTCACAAACAATGACCCTGTGAGTTGGGGATTACTCTGGTGCCATTTTCCTAATGAGACCCCCGAGTCTGCTATCCACAAGGGAGCCCAAGTCACCTAGTCAGAAAATGGCGCCGCCAGGATACAGACCAAGTTGGCCCTTTCACTTCCATGGCACCCCTGAAGGGGCAGCTGAGCCGGGCAGGGATGTGCTTTTTGGTTAACAATAAATCTTAATCTCAGATCAAGTGTCTTAATCTCAGAAATGGTCTGCCATGGTGGCATTTGCTCGCCTCTCAAGCTCCGGTGTGTCTGGCTGAGCGGACAGGCCACAAACCACAACCGTCACCATCATAGATCTGTCTGCCTGTCGATTAGTATGTCTCAACCAGCTCTGCTAGCCCATCTGGAAGTGAAAAATGCAGTCTTTCATGCAGGGCCCTGAAGTCCACACAAACTAGGAAGGGTGAGCCCCCATCCAACCAGTGGCCAAATGAAGGGGGGCACACAGGTGCCCAGCGGCTTCCTAGGTGGCTCAGTGGTAAAGAATCTGCCTGCCAAAGCAGGAGACACAAGAGACACAGTTTCAATCCCCGGGTTGGGAAGGTATCCTAGAGTAGGAAATCACAACCCCATCCAGTATGCTTGCCTGGGAAATCCCATGGACACAGGAGCCTGGTGGGCTACAGTCCATGGGGTCGCAAAGAGTCAGATATGACTGAGAACACAAGCATACAGGTGCCCAGAGAGGAGAGGGCAGGCTAGCAGAGCAACCAGGAGCACCCAAACCCACCCTCCAGGCTAGAGGTCACCTCACCTATGATGGGGAACGAAGCCTTGTGCCTGGCACACAGTCAGCGTAGGAATGAATGCTGATTTAAGGGACATTTATGGAAGGCCTGTTGAATACAGGCACTGTGTCTGTGAAACAGTTTCATTTAGTTTAGTTTGATCCTCGTTGTAACACTAAGGTTGGTGTTATTATCCCTTTTTTTTTACAGATGAAGGGAGTGGGGTTCAGAGAGATTATGTGACTTGTTCAAAGTTAAAAAAAAAAAAAAGTGGTAGAGCAGATACCCAGGTCTGGGAGCCCAGCTCTCCCTACCATGTCCCCCAACCCAGGGACAGCTTGTTTTCAAGGAGGTCTTCCTCTCGGCCAGCCAGCCAACCACTGTGATGAAAGTCAAGATCAGGGCAAGGCCTTGGCAAGCAGCTGAATCGCTTTACTTGATAACAATCTCTGGTGAGTCAACAGCCTGCCAGGAACCGGGGAAGAGAGAAGAATTAGACCCAGCCTGACCCAGAAGAGCTCACAGCTGGGTGCTGGGGGGCATGGGAGGAGGTTCTGTGTGCCTCAGGGGCCACGAAAGAAAAAACTAACCCCAGCCCCACTCCTGACACTTGTGGGTTCAGGACAAGCAGAAGGGGGTGACAGAGGATGAGATGGTTGGATGGCATCACTGACTCAATGGACATGAGTCTGAGCAAACTCTGGGAGATAGTGAAGGACAGGGAAGCCTGGCGTGCTGCAGTCCATGGGGTCGCAAAGAGTCAGACACAACTGAGCGACTGAACAACAAAATATTCAACTGTTATAAGGCAAGCCAACTCAGATAAATATATTCCATCTTCTTACCCTTGTAACTGTACCTTAAAGAGAACCAGGAAAGCCAGGTATAAAAATAAATCCTCAGGGAACTTCCTTGGTGGTCTGGTGGTTTAAACTGCACTGTCGATGCAGTGGGTGTGGGTTTGATCCTTGGTCAGGGAACTTAGATCCTACATGCCACACAGCATGGCCAAAAGAAAAAAATCCTAAAATTCTCAGACTACAGCTCTGCTGTAGTACACCCCTGGCTCTTTCCTGCACTAAAAGGAGTCACAATCTTACATACACAAACACACGCCCCAGGCTGTATAGCCAAGCCCCTTCCACACCCACACTGACACCCTTCCAAGCAGCCTTACCCACCTCTGCACCTAGGGCCGTGCAGGAGAATAAAACCTTAGGAGAATAAACCTGAGGATGGCCTGTGTAGGCCCTGGAAGCAGCTTTGGGACCTTGTGAGCAGGGAACCAGCAATACCAGGTCCCTAAGACATGGTGAAAAACAGCTGTGAAAAGAAGAGAAGCAAAAAGCAAAGGAGAAAAGGAAAGATATAAGCATCTGAATGCAGAGTTCCAAAGAATAGCAAGAAGAGATAAGAAAGCCTTCTTCAGTGATCAATGCAAGAAATAGAAGAAAACAACAGAATGGGAAAGACTAGAGATCTCTTCAAGAAAATTAGATATACCAAGGGAATATTTCATGCAAAGATGGGCTCGATAAAGGACAGAAATGGTATGGACCTAACAGAAGCAGAAGATATTAAGAAGAGGTGGCAAGAATACACAGAAGAACTGTACAAAAAAGATCTTCAAGACCCAGATAATCACGATGGTGCGATCACTGACCTAGAGCCAGACATCCTAGAATGTGAAGTCAAGTGGGCCTTAGAAAGCATCACTACGAACAAAGCTAGTAGAGGTGATGGAATTCCAGTTGAGCTATTTCAAATCCTGAAAGATGATGCTGTGAAAGTGCTGCACTCAATATGCCAGCAAATTTGGAAAACTCAGCAGTGGCCACAGGACTGGAAAAGGTCAGTTTTCATTCCAATCCCAAAGAAAGGCAATGCCAAAGAATGCTCAAACTACCACACAATTGCACTCACCTCACATGCTAGTAAAGTAATGCTCAAAATTCTCCAAGCCAGGCTTCAGCAATATGTGAACCATGAACTTCCTGACAAGCTGGTTTTAGAAAAGGCAGAGGAACCAGAGATCAAATTGCCAACATCCACTGGATCATGGAAAAAGCAAGAGAGTTCCAGAAAAACATCTATTTCTGCTTTATTGACTATGCCAAAGCCTTTGACTGTGTGGATCACAATAAACTGTGGAAAATTCTGAAAGAGATGGGAATACCAGACCACCTGACCTGCCTCTTGAGAAATCTGTATGCAGGTCAGGAAGCAAGTTAGAACTGGATATGGAACAACAGACTGGTTCCAAATAGGAAAAGGAGTACGTCAAGGCTGTATATTGTCACCCTGCTTATTTAACTTATGTGCAGAGTACATCATGAGAAATGCTGGGCTGGAAGAAGCACAAGCTGGAATCAAGATTGCCGGGAGAAATATCAATAACCTCAGATATGCAGATGACACCACCCTTATGGCAGAAAGTGAAGAGGAACAAAAAAGCCTCTTGATGAAAGTGAAAGAGGAGAGTGAAAAAGTTGGCTTCAAGCTCAACATTCAGAAAATGAAGATCATGGCATCTGGTCCCATCACTTCATGGGAAATAGATGGGGAAACAGTGTCAGACTTTATTTTTTGGGGCTCCAAAATCATTACAGATGGTGAGTGCAGCCATGAAATTAAAAGACGCTTACTCCTTGGAAGGAAAGTTATGACCAACCTAAATAGCATATTCAAAAGCAGAGACATTACTTTGCCAACAAAGGTCCGTCCAGTAAAGCTATGGTTTTTCCTGTGGTCATGTATGGATGTGAGAGTTGGACTGTGAAGAAGGCTGAGCGCTGAAGAATTGATGCTTTTGAACTGTGGTGTTGGAGAAGACTTGAGAGTCCCTTGGACTGCAAGGAGATCCAACCAGTCCATTCTGAAGGAGATCAGCCCTGGGTGTTCTTTGGAAGGAATGATGCTAAAGCTGAAACTCCAGTACTTTGGCCACCTCATGAGAAGAGTTGACTCATTGGAAAAGACTCTGATGCTGCGAAGGATTGGGGGCAGGAGGAGAAGGGGATGACAGAGGATGAGATGGCTGGATGGCATCACTGACTCGATGGACGTGAGTCTGAGTGAACTCCAGGAGTTGGTGATGGACAGGGAGGCCTGCTGCAATTCATGGGGTCGCAGAGTCGGACACGACTGAGCGGCTGAACTGAACTGAACTGAAGACATGGTCTAGCCCTAGGCTATCCAATATAGTAGCCACTAGCCACACATAGTGCATAGCCACGCTATATTCATTTTGAGTTAAATGATTTAAAAGTAAATAAAATACCTCAGTCCCACTGAGCCACAAATCAATCAAGTGAGCCACAGTCAAGTGCTCAGCCACATGTGGCTGGTGGCCACCACACTGGACAGCACAGATAGAGGATATACTTCTATTACCGCAGAAAGTTCTACTGGATGGCACTGGTCTAGATGGTGAGGCAGGTCTCCCAGTGGGCTCCTCACCCTGGGGGGAGTCATAGAGCTGGAGGCGCCAGAGATGCACCCCTCTTCCCAGATATAAAGGTAGAACAGCCTAAGGATGTCAGGAAGTCCTCACAAAAAGGGTCTCATTTGAACACCAGACCAAATTAGTGGGAAAAGGTGGAGAAAGGAACGTGAGTGGCCATTCATGTGCATATGCAAAGGCCCAGTGGCCACCGGAATGAGGGGGGGTGGACTAGAGGGGGAGGAGGGGAGTCTGGAAGGATCCACAGGCCCAATCCTCAAAGTCCTAGAGGACAGGATAGGGACAGAGTAAAGGGCCAAAGTAGGCAATTAACCAGTTATCGCACTAGGGGATTAGAAGTAGAAAAAGTATAGGAGACCCCTGTAAGTTAATGATTACTCAAGAAAGCAGGTTTGCTTAACCACAAAACCAAGCCAGCTCGCTTAGCAACAAAACCATGCAACAGAAGCACAAGACCTGCCCCCAAACAATAAAACAATGGTAGCCTGAGACCCACATCCTGCCCAGTGAGCTCTGTAAGTTAATGATCTCTAGGACATACTCTCCACACACATAGAAAACAATAATTTGTGGACTTAACTAGACCAAGAAGGGACAAGAAAATTCCACTGTTCAACCTGGAGGAGAAGCTGATGATGGAAGCATGACATCCACCCAAGAAAGACAAAGAAGGTCTTCTCCCCTGGCCCCCACTTTTCCTTTGGTTATAAAACTGTAGCCCAATAAGTTCTCAGGGCTTGGCACCCCCTCACCCACCTGCTTGTAAACCTCATAAGCATCCTATTCCAATGAATCACCTCTTATCTATCACTTTGCCTCTCACTGAATTCTTGTCTGCACTGAGACATAAAGAACTGTGGTACTGGAGCTCTTCAGAGCCCCCAAACAACACCTCACTGTTTCAGATATACTAGGCTTCCCTGGTGGCTCAGACGGTAAAGCGTCTGCCTGCAATGCGGGAGACCCGGATTCGATTCCTGGGTCGGGAAGATCCCTGGAGAAGGAAATGGCAATCCACTCCAGCACTCTTGCCTGGAAAATCCCATGGACGGAGGAGCCTGATAGGCTACAGTCCATGGGGTTGCAAAGAGTCGGACACGACTGAGCATCATACTAAGGATATGACACGAGCTGGGGGCAGGAGAGGCAAGAGGAACATGGTCAGATGGACACAACAGAAAGAAAAGGAAGAACTGAAGACCGGTTAGGGATTTCAAAAAACAACAGAAATCACATCGAAGATCTCACGTGCCACAACTGAGACCCAATGCAGCCAAATCCGACTCTTTGCGACCCCATGGACTATATAGTCTGTGGGATTCTCCAGGCCAGAATACTGGAATGGGTAGCCTTTCCCTTCTCCAGGGGAATCTTCCCAACCCAGAGATCGAACCCAGGTCTCCCACATTGCAGGCAGATTCTTTCCCAACTGAGCCACCAGGGGAGCCCAAATAAATATTAAAAACAGACAAGCAAGGCTTCCCTCGTGGTACTGTGGATGAGAATTCACCTGACAATACAGGGGACATGGGTTCAATCCCTGGTCTGGGAAGATTCCACACGCCACGAGGCATCTAAGCCTGCCTGCCACAACTACTGAGCCTGTAACTACTGAAGCCCGTTCACCTAGAGCCTGTGCTCCCAAACAAGAGAAGCCACCGCCATGAGAAGCCTGCAAGCGGCAACAGAGAGCATCTCCTATTCACTGCAACTGGAGAAAGCCCACTTGAAGCAACAAAGACCCAGAACAACCAAAATTACATAAATAAATAAACAAACAAAGCAGAACAGACCAGGAGAGAGAAGCAGAGAGGAGGAGAGACAGAAGATGCGGCTTTGATGTAAGGGTGAAAAAAAGTTCATGTTTGGGGAGCAGGTGATGGGGAGATAATGAATCACAACAAGGACAAAGATGAGGGAAGAGTTACAGATTGGGAGAGAAGAGTTCCGTTTGGGATTCCTGGAATCTGAGGGGCATCCACGAGGCTGGTCCGTACAAGGGTGTGGGCCCTGGGCCATTCCTGCCTTCCTACATTGCTGAAGAAGAAAGGGGCTGTAGAAGCCACACACAAGGAGGCGTGGCTTCCCCCAGGGGAGACTCATCTCCGGGTGAGAACTGGGAAGCTGTCTCCACTGGGGTGTGGTGAGGCTAGACAAAGACCAAGCCCTTTGGATTTCCCCGGATGAACCACAGGTGCAAGGCTGACTCCCAGAGCAGCCAGCAGGGCCAACCAGCACTTCATTATTTGTGGATGAGGAGGATGGGCGGAGACTGAGAAAGCAGAGCCTGGGAGGTTTCACAAAGGAGGGCCTGGGAGGAGGTCAAAAGGGTAAGGACTATGAAGACGACTGAGTTGGGCAATCAGGGTGTCCCTGATGACCTTCAAATAGAATAATGCTTTCAACAGATCACAGAACTTCAAGGGCAAGTTTGGCAGCAGGAGGGACAGAAAGGGAGAACAGAGAGTCAAAATCTAAGCCAGCCATCAGCAGACAGAAAACAGACGCATAATTAGTGATGCCATTCTTTTCTAAAAAATAATTTTATTTCTTTATTTTTGGTTGTGTTAGTCGAGGAAAGGAGGGGCTTCTCTTCGTTGTGGGGCTTAGGATTCTCATTGCGGTGGCTTCTCTTCCTGCAGTTCGTGGCCTCTAGAGCACAGGCTCAGTAATTGCGGTGAATGGGCTTAGTTGCTCCTCTGCATGTGGGATCCTCCTGGACCAAGGATTGAACCCATGTCTTCTGCATTAGGCAGATTCTTTACCACCGAGCCCCCAGGGAAACCTACTGGTCCCATTCTTAACTTGTGTTGAAAATCTGCTTCAACTTTTTACAGATATGGTGTTGTCCATAAGTTGTGTCCAGCTGCTTGTGACCCCATGGACTGTAGCCCGCCAGGCTTCTCTGTCCATGGGATTTCCTAGGCAAGAACACTGGAGTGAGTTGCCATTTCCTTTTCCAAGTGATCTTCCCAACCCAGGGATCGAACCCGCATCTCCTGTGTTGCCTGCATTGGTAGGCAGATTCTTTTACCACTGAGCCACCAAGGAAGCCCTTTTACAGATAATCCATGGGTTAATCCTTGGAGCTTCAGGTGTTCCATGAACTCCTTAAAGTGGAGAATCCCACCTCAAGAACATAAAATATTGCTTATGCGGTATTCCTTCCCAAGTTGTGTAGCCTGAATCTATTCATAAGAAAACACTAGACAAACCCCAAATGAGGACACTCAATTAAAAGAAAAAAGGGAGTGGAGTCTACTCTGAAAAAATGTCATGAAAGATTAAAAAAAAAAAAAGATAAGGAATTGTTCCAGATTAAAGAAGCCTAAGAAACATGACAATTAAATGCAATCTGTGATCTTGGTTTCGATTGTACACTAGAGGGGGGGAAAATGCTCGAA
Organism: Bos taurus; assembly: GCF_002263795.3. Classification (NCBI taxonomy): domain Eukaryota; kingdom Metazoa; phylum Chordata; class Mammalia; order Artiodactyla; family Bovidae; genus Bos; species Bos taurus. The sequence continues at coordinate 44,846,782 of NC_037346.1, read as the reverse complement.
AAGACCCTATGGAATCAACTGGAAAAACTGAAATATGGACAGTAAATTAGATGAAAGTATTGTTATCAATTTGAAATTTCCCAAAGTTGAAAAGAGTGTTTATGCAAGAGAATGTCCTTGTTCTTAGGAAATACCCACTAAAGTGTGTACAGGTAAATGGGGTAGGAGGGTTGCTACTCTCCATTCAAGGAATAAATAAGTAAATAAATATTAAACATATATTTGACAAAGAATAAGAGAGCAAATGGGGACAAAATTTTAACATCTGGTGAATCTGTATAAGGGGTATATGGAGGATCTCTGCATCTTATTGGAACTCTTCTGTAAGCTTATAACTTTTTCCAAATAAAAAGTTTTAGAAAACAAAAGAACTCTACCCAAACCAGAGCCTTGAAGTTATGATCCTTCTTTTTCCCCCTGCGCTGGACTTGGGCTGGCCCAGGGCCGGCCCACAGAGGACCCTCGGCCGGCGTCCTGTGTGTGCAGGGCCGCACTGGGGCGGGGACGGCGACCCGAAGAGACGAGGCCCGCCGCTGGGGGACACGCCTCGGGCCCCGACATTTTCTGACCCGACAGCTGGGGCGCTCGGTCGCCAATCCAGCCAGGAGTGACTCACCCGCTGGGCTCCCAGGGCGGAGGGGGAGCTCCGCCCCGCAGGGAGGGCCCCGGACAGCAGGTGCCGCTGTTGAGCCGGCGCTGGCAGAACCCTTGCAGGGGCTCAGGCGGGACCTGGAGAGGGTCAGCCATGGGGTGTCTTCCAGAACGCAGCCCACTGGGGTCTGTAAGGAGCCTCGCACATCCTTGCTCCTCAAACACCCTTGCGCTTCCCACTCCCGGGCCCTCAGCGTCCCCGCACCCCCTCCCCCACCTTGGATGTCCCAAGGCAACTCCCTTGGATGACGCCTGATGGAGGAGGGGAGGGGATAAGCAGGAAGACGCTTCAGTCCTTGGCCCTGGTATCCGAGTAGCGAATTAATCCTCCCTTTTTCTCTGTTCCATCTCCCACTCCTCCTCCCCTCCCCCTTTCACTCCCCTCCGCTTAGAGCGGCCCCAGGGCTTTCAAAACTGACGCGCGCACCCCTCAGCCCACCCCCAGCTGCCCTGGGCCTTTCTCCAGGAGTTGTTTTTCCTAGACTCCAGCTCCTTCGGCTGGGTCCAGGGATCAGGGTGGGGATGGAGAGGGGGTGACCGGGTGCTGAGGGGGTGGGGAGATGCCAATGAGTTTATTTTTTCCTGTGTGGAAAGGAGTTGCTCTCACAGCCCTTCTGCGTGGAGGAGGTTGGGGTGAGGGTGGGGGCGTCTTTCCCTGCCTGGGAGGTGAAGCTGGCCCTTTACTCCAGCTCTTCCCTGGCCCTCCCAGACTCGGGGTGAAAGGGGTTTAGAGAGGCCGTTTGGTCCATCCCTCTGGCTGCGGGAAGGACCACTTAATTTCGTGAAGTTCTCTGTCTCCTGGGGGGATGGGAGGAAAGGAGGGGAATACACACACACTTATAGCTGATTCGGGTTGTTGTACAGCAGAAGCTAACACCACATTGTAAAGCAATTGTCCTCCAATTAAAAATAATAAATAAAATTTTAAATAAATAAATTTGAGCTCTTAAAAAAAAGTTCTCTGAATCCTATGTGTTCACTAAGGCCTTCAACAGCCCTTCACTGAGCACCAGCTCTGTGCGAAGTACAAGGAGCCTTGTCTAATGCCAGCACTTTAAATCCTCACTAGGAAAAGAATCCTAACTAGGACCACTTGAGACCAGCACTATTACTGTAAGTTGGCTTGTCCAGGGATCCACCTCAATCCAGTGGTCCTCTTATTCTTCCTGACACTCTCGGTGATCAGCTTTGGGGTCACCCTTGCACCTCACAAGATGTCTCAGTTACTGTAGTTGTCTTCATGACCCCCTTGACTGAAGACAGTGAAACCTGAGGGCCGTGCTCTAGTCCTCACTATGTGGCCTTGAGGAAGTTCCTTCATTTACTTATTTACCTGTTTATTTATTTGACTGAGCCGGGTCTTAGTCATGGTATGCAGGATCTTTAGTTGAGGTATGTGAACTCTTAGCTGCAGTATGTGGGATCTAGTTCCCTGACCAGGGATCGAACCTGGCACCCCAGCATTAGGAGCACAGAGTCTTAGCCACTGGACCACCAAAGAAAGTGAAAGTGAAAGAGTGAAAGTCACTCAGTCATGTCTGACTCTTTTCGACCCCATGGACTATACAGTCTGGAATTCTCCAGGCCAGAATACTGGAGTGGGTAGCCTTTCCCTTCTCCAGGGGATCTTCCCAACCCAGGAATCGAACCCAGGTCTCCCACATTGCAGATGGATTCTTTACCAACAGAGCCACAAGGGAAGTCCCTCCTTAATTTCTTCAAGTTTAGTTTTCTCACCTGCAAAACAGGGTTAATGGCAGCATACTCCTTATAAGATTGACATGATGTTAAAATAAGATGCATAGAAAATGTTTAGCACAGTAAATTTAGCTTAAAAAAAGGAAGGCCAGCCCCACCAGAAGGGCTAAAATTAAAAGAGCAGACATCAAGCGCTGGCCAAGGATGTGGAGCAAAGGGACTCATACTCACTTGCTAGGGGTGGAAAACCATTTAGCAATTATGCTAATTATATGCATGCAACATGACTCAGCAATTCCGATCTGAGATACATACAGAGGAATGTGTGTGCATGGGCACTAAAAGATTTGTAAAATAATCTCCAGAGAAACCCTCATCATAATCCACCCAAAACAGGAAACAACCCAAATGTCCAGCAGCATCAGAATGAATTCCTGAATTCATGCATTTTAGGATATTTGTGCAGTGTGGAATACTATACAGGAGTGAAAAAGAATTAACACCTGCTCCTCATAGCAACATAGACAAATCTCACAGACATAATGTTGATGGAAAGAAACTGACCACAAAAGAGGTACATACAGCATGTTTATTTTCACAGGACATCCTAAAACAGCTGACTCATCTACGGTAGAGGTCAGAGATGTGCCCTTGGTGATTAGAAGTGAGGCTCAAGGAGTTCTAGGGGGCTGGTTCTGTTCTGTTTCTTTATTGGGTATAGTTGCACAGGTGTGTTGACCTTGTGAGAATTCATGAAGCTGTACACTTATGATTTGTGCACCTGTTTGTATAAATGTTATACTTCAATAAAAAGTGTTGTTGTTGTTTTAGTTGATAAGTTGCGTCTGACTCTTTTGTGACCCCATCAACTGTAGCCGACCAGGCTCCCCTGTCCATGGGATTTCCCAGGCAGGAATACTGGAGTGGGTTGCCATTTCCTTCTCCAGGGGATCTTCCCGACTCTGGGATCAAACCCAAGTCTCCTGCATTGGCAGGCAGATTCTTTCCACTGAGCCACCAGGGAAGCCCCAATAAAAAGTATATACAAAGATAAAAAAGACAAATGAATTGAGCTACTTGCATCACATCAATAAATCTGAATACATTTTTTTTTGCACGAAGTCCATATTATGAAAAGATCTGGGTTGTATGATTCATAGAAATTGTAAAAGTACCTAAGACTGCAGTTTGTTTAAGCATACATACCCAGGTCACATGGGGCTTCTCAGGTGGCGCTGGTGGTAAAGAACCCACCTGCCAATGCAGGAGACAGAAAAGATTCGGGTTGGATCCCTGGGTTGGGAGGATTCCTGGGGGAGGGAATGGCAACCCACTCCAATATTCTTGCCTGGAGCATCCCAGGGACAGAGGAGCCTGGTGGGCTATAGTCCATAGGGTTGTAAAGAGTCGGACACAACTGAAGCAACTTAGCACACACACACACGCATGCACCCAGGTCACACAAATAACAGACATGCAAGGGGTGATAAACCCAAAATGCAGAATAGAAGTTCCATCGTAGGGGGAGAGACGGGCCTCAGGTATACATAAGGAACTTCAATATTTATTTATTTATCTGGCTGTGCCGGGTCTTAGTTGCAGCATGCAGGATGTTCCATCTTCCTTGCAAGGTGCATGCGGGATCTTTAGTTGAGGCATTTGAACTTCCTAGGCATGTCATGTGGGATCTGGTTCCCTAACCAAGGATCGAACCTGGGCCCCCTGCATTGGGAGCACGGAGTCTTAGCCACTGGATCACCAAGGAAGTCTCTGAAGCTACATGATTCCTATCAGGGGTGTTCATTTTATTATTCTGTAACTTTATACTTTTCTGATTGCCTGGCATATCTAAAAGTACTCCTCAGCATTAAAACACAAAAAGAAAAATGAGAAGAGGAGAAATTTGGTCTTATTTGTCTTTGTCTTTCTGGTGCCAATCTAGTGCCTGGCACTCAGCAAATGTTTAGTGAATGAAAGATCTCTTGACCAGGAAAAGCGCTGGAGCCAGAGTTGAATGTCAGGTTTCCCCACACCAAATCCCAAGACCAGGGCACACCAGACACACTGCTTTCCCACCCCCTACCCCAGCCCACCCCCTGCCAATCAGGGGAGGCTGGGAAGGAACAGAAATAACAGAGGCCCCAGCCTCACTCAGCACTCTCAGATCTGAGCTGAATTACAGAATTACTGAATTACCGGGTACAGAGAAGGAACAAAATGACTTCATCAATTGGAACTCTACAAATTGAGAATCTGGTGGCCTAAATTTCTACAAGTCATACTGCCAACGTCGTTTAATAACCTGCTGTTTATCCAAAACCTTTTAAGATGTGTCTACAGGATTGCTCGATTCTTTTTTTTTTTTTTTCTTTTAGATCATGTGTTCTCTCCATGGAACAGAAAAAGGGGGCTTTCTAAGGCAAGGTTTGATAACAGGATTGTGGGACATAGCTGACGAGTGCAAGAGAATAAACAAACAGCCTTCAGCACATGAATTCTTTGTGAAGAGACGCCACTAATTGCAGATGTGTTTTATCTGTTTGTGAGGCTCTGTGTGGGGTGCAGCCTCTGAGAACAGTACTTCTCACCACTCCAAACCCACCGAAGCGTGCCCAGTCCTGAGAGGGGCTTCTAGGAGTGCAAACAAGGGGCTGCCTCTGCCGCCATCAGCAGAGTTTCAGCGGGTGGTTTCACAGAATTTCATCAGCGTGGTTTTTAAGGAAGAGAAATATGTCCTACCTACTCTGGTGGAAGGCTGATTATTCACTCACCTCCACAGTGAACCGTTTTTGAGGAGTTGTGAGTGACACTGGCGGTGGCTGGAGCTGGGAGAAGCCTGTCTGGGCATCCATCACATTATCACACAACTGTCTGCACAGCAGAAGTGCACCCCACCCCATGCCCACTGACACGCCTGCCAGCAAGGTGTCTGCTTGGCGGCATGGATGAAGATGGGGGAAGCCAGGCTGTACTTGATGGGGGAAAAAAATGACCATTCTCGAGGACTCTCATTCAGACTATCCTCTTGCCACCAGCATCCTTCACCAAGGTAGACTGCGATCCATTAACCATTACTAATTCACTCATTTGCCAATTTTTTTTCTTTGTTTCTAAGAATTTTTTTTAAGTTTTATATATATATATATTTTTTAATACTGTTTATTTATATGGCTGTGAAGTATCTTTAGTTCCGGCATGTGGAATCTACGTCCCTGACCTGTGATCAGACTCAAGCCCCCTGCTTTAAGATCATAAAGTCTAAGCCACTGGACCACCAGGAAAGTCCCCCATTTACCAATTTAAATTCAATAGGAAGTTCCCTGGTGGGTTAGCGTTATGATTTTGGGCTTTAACTGCTACAGCCCGGGTTCAATCCCTGGTCAGGGAATTGAGATCTCAAAGACCTGTGGCACGGACTAGATAAATACATTTAATAAAATCCCCACTTGCGCCAGCCACTGTGTTAGATGCTGGGGTGACAAAGATGACTAAGAGGGTCGCTACCCTTAGGGTCTCAGAACGAAGCTAACACCTCATTGTGCATGCGTACTTAGTCATGTTCAACTCTGCAACCCGTGGAATGTAGTCTGCCAGGCTCCTCTGTTCATGGGATTCTCCAGGCAAGAATACTCAAGTGGGTTGCCATGCCTACCTCCGGGGGATCCTTCTGACCCAGGGATTGAACTCAAGTTTCCTGTGTCTCCTTGCATTGGTTGGTGGATTCTTTACCATTAAGCCACCAGGGAAGCCCAACATCTCTTTGTGAGTCCATGTAATTAGGGCAGTGCTACAGGGAAATATCACTCCAGTATTCTTGTCTGGAGAATTCCATAGACAGAGGCAGGCTTCAGTTCATAGGGTAGCAAAGAATTGGACACGACTGAGCAACAAACACACATACATACACACACTCAGGGAAATATGGAAGTGAGGTCTCCAGGAGGGCGGGGCTGGCTGCTCGTCTACCTCCCCAAGCTCCTTCCTCTAAGCCTTTGCCCTGCTGTTCTCTCTGACAGTGATGCCCTTTCCTACCCCCACCTGACTGCAAACCTCCAATCCCCCTGCAAGATTCAGCTCCAGATGATAAGCCCTAAAAGCAGGTGGGTGGTTCATCTTGGAGGATGCCATCAGGGAGGAAAACCCTGGGGACTGTTTGTAACGTTTTATTTCCTAAGGAGGAAGTTCATTCTATCATCCTATATGCCTTTCTGTGTCTGAAATATTTCATGGGAATGTATTTTCAAAAGAGAGTCAGTTCGAGCTACACTGCCACCTTGATCCCCACCCCCTGCTATGTTTCCTTGTCAAGAATCAAGCTCAAAAATCCCTTACTGCCAGTCAAAAGCAAAGTCATGTTTCTAAAGATGTGTGGAAATGACTGTCATCAGTCTAGGACCCTGGTTCCCTTTAGGGTGTGGAATGCAATTAGGGAACGATTGCTGCTGGGGCTTCAACAATAACAGCAATACTGCTATTTCTTTAACTGGGTGATGAGGTGTTTGTTTTATGTCTAAAATATGATATAATAAATTGAATATTTAAAAAAGCAACTGTATCCAGAGTGAGAGGAACAGAAAGGAAGAAGAAAGGGAGGAGATTTAGAGGCATTCAATTCCCACCAGGGAAGAGGTACTTCCCCGGTGGTCCAGTGGCTAAGACTGCATTCCCAATGCAGAGTTGGGAACTAGATCCCGCATGCTGTGGGCCTGGCGAAAAAAAAGAGCAGGGCTTCCCTGGTGGTTTAGTGGTGAAGAGTCAGACTGCCAGTGCAGGACAGACAGGTTAGATCCCTGGTCCAGGAAGATCCCACATGCCTTGAAGCAACTAAGCCCATGCACCACAATCAGTCTGTGCTCCAGAGCCTGGGAGCCACAAGTACTGAGCCCACGTGCCCCAACTACTGAAGGCCTTCTGCCCTACAACCGGTGCTCTGCAGCAAGAGAAGCCACCACAATGAGAAGCCCGCACACCTCAACTAGAGAGCAGTCCCCAGGCTCTGCAACTAGAGAAAAGCCCATGCAGCAATGAAGACCCAGCACAGCCAAAAAAATAAAAATAAAAAGAAGAGCAAAGAGGTGATTTGCCCTCTGCTAGGTGTGGAGGGCACATTGAGTTATCAGGTTTGACCTGATAGCAGAGGGTAGAGAAAAAGGCATAAGGCTGTGTCTTCTGTAGTAAGCCACGTACGTGGTGGTGGCTGAGGGCATGGATGCTGGAAATGGATCATCTGGGTTCAAGTCCTAGTGCAACCTCTTACCAGCCCATGACATTGGGAAACTTCAGTTTTCTCATCCTGAAAAATGCCCGAGGGGATCAAGTGTGTGATGTAGTGTGTGATGCTCGCACTAGTTGGAATCTAGCAAGTGCTGTGTGGTGTAGCATGTGATGCTCAAACTGGTTGGAATCTAGTGCATGCTGGATATTGTTATTACTTGGGTTACCACTGCTTAATCACCCTGAGCAAGTCACTCCAAAACTCAGTTTCCCCATCTGTGAAATGGGAACCTCATCATATCACCCAAATAAACTCATGAATGAGAGTGCTCTGAACACACCATTGTGGTTCATCAACAAGAGGTAGTAGTAGATAAGAAGCTATAGGTTGGGACATCCCTCGTGGTCCAGTGGTTGACAGTCCATCTTCCAGGGCAGGGGATGCGGGTTCAATCTCTGGTTGGGGAACTAAGATCTCACATGCTGCAGGGCAGCTAACCCTGTGTGCCACAAACCACAGAGCCCAAGAGCTGTGAAACCCACACACTGCACCTACAGAGAAGCCCACGCACTGTGACAGAGATTCCACGTGCTGCAAATAAGACTTGATGTAGCCAAAAAGTAAATGAATATTTAAAGGGGAAAAAAAGCTATAGGTCAAAATAAAGAACACATGAGAAGGTAAGTGCCGTGAGGGCAGGGGCTGTGTCCATCTAGCTCACTGTGCTATGCCCAATGCCTGGCACGGTGCCCAGCACAGCATAGAAACCCACCATTACGGACTAACTTGAGTCCCGCCAAAAAAAAGACACGCTGAGGGACTTCCTTGGTGGTCCAGTGGTTAAGAATCTGCCTTTCAATGCAAGGGGACACGAGTTCTATCCCTGGTCAGGAGCTAAGATCCCACATGCTGAGGAGCAACGAAGGCCATGCTGGAGACCGAAGAAGATTTTGCATGACATAATGAAGATCACATGTACCACAATAGCCAAAATAAGTAAATATTAAAAAATAAAGTAAAAGGAAGTAAATCTTACAAGAGAGAGAGAGATGCTGAAGTCCTAACCCCTAATATCTCAAAATGTAACCTTATTTGGAAATAGGGCTTTTTTTCTTGGCTGTGGTAGGTCTTCACTGCTGCACGGGCTTTTCTCTAGCTGCAGTGAGCAGGCACCACTCTCCACTTGCGGTGCACGGGCTTCTCACTGCAGTGGCTTCTCTTGTCGGGGAGCATGGGCTCTAGGTGCGCAAGCTTCAGTGGTTGCGTCTCCTGGGGTCTGGAGCACAGGCTCAGTAGTTGTGGTGCACGGGCTTAGTTGCTCCGTGGCATGTGGGATCTTTCCAGATCAGGGATCAAATCAGTGTTTCCTGCATTGGCAGGCAGATTCTTTACCACTGAGCCACCAGGGAAGTCCGGAAATAGGGTCTTTACAAAGGTAATCAAACTAAAATGAGGTTATCAGAGTGGGTTCTCATCAACAAGACTTATAAAAGGGTGCACTTGGACACTGAGACAGGCACACAGAGGGAAGATGGAGAATTGGACAGACGTACCTACAAGCCATGCGAGCTAAGTTTCCAACTCTTTAAGACTCTATGGACCGCCAGAACCTAAGAAGAGTCAAGAAAGGTTTCTAATCCTACAGATTTCAGAGGGAGCCTGGCCTGCCCATACCTTGATTGCAGACCACCACTAGCCTCCAGAGCTATAAGACATTACAGTCTAGCCACCCAGTTCATGGTACTTTGTTATGGCGGCCCTAGAAGACGAAGGCACCCAGCAAACATCTGTTGGATCAACAAATGGTGCTTCTAGTGAGACAGGACATCTCTTCATCAACAGAGGAGGAGGCATGTGTGCAGACAGGTGATGGGGAAGGTGCCTCTCCTCTTCTGCCGTGGGTGGGGAGGAGCAGTGGAGAGTACAAGAAGCACAGACTCTTCATCTCTGCACAGGAGAAGCCCACCTGGCCCAAATAAACCTCCCTACCCAGCCTCCACATGGCCTCCTCCCCCTCCCTCTGCTCCAGGAAAGCCAGAAAAAAAGAGGGCAGGAGATAATCAATAAGGCACTAAAAAAGGAAGCAAGGAGAGCATTTGATCCTGAAACTCCCTGCAGACTCATACACAACACCTGCTCACAGACAGATATCAGTAGCAGGAGGTCTATGTAACCCCCAGCCCGGAGCTCCCACCCCACCCTGGCCCAGATGGGCAGAAGCATCATCACACACAAACCGCAGGGGGTTGTGTTGCTGTGAATGTGAGGCAATGGTTCTTTGCCAGGTAGAATTTTCAGAATCTGATGGCTGGAGGCCCCTCAGCATACTTTCTGGTCTCACTTTCTGCCTTTCCTCATGAGCCCTGGCACATCCCATGATGGAGGCTGCAAGTCTCTGGAACAGTTTGACCCCACCCACCCCGGCTGATCAGTGGACATTCCTTCTTCTGCCCATCCCCAGGTCTGCCCCTCAAGGCTGCCCCGAACACCCTGATTCACTGTTTGGCGTCTGCAGATTAGAGGTCATGCTATCTTGGAGTCCTCCTAGGCATGTGGGCAGGTGACAAGCACCCACATGCCTAACCAAGATGAGCTGGGCAGAGAGGATATTCAGAGTTCTTAGAACTCTGGTTCTCAGCTCTCTTGCTGAACCTATGCAACCCCCTTGAAAGCCTTAAAAGCTCCAGTGCCTAGGAGTTCCCTGGTGGTCCAGTGGCTAAGATGCTGTGCTTCCACTGCAAGGGACACAGCTTCCATCGCTGATTGGGGAACTAATATCCTGCATGCCACACATCATGGCCAAAATAAAAAAATTAATTAATTTTTAAAAACTTTCCAATGCCTGTGGCTCAGTGGTAAAGAATCTGCCTGCCAATGTAGGAGACTCAGATTCAATCCCTGGGTCAGGAAGCACCCCTGGAAAAGGAAATGGCAACCCATTCCAGTATTCTTGCTTGGGAAATCCCATGGACAGAGGAGACTGGTGGGCTACAGTCCATGGGGTTACAAAGAGTCGGACATGACTTAGGGACTAAATGGTAACAAATGGCTGGGCTGCACCCCAGAGGAACGAAATCAGAAATTCCAGGGGTGGCACCAAGTCGTCGGAACTCTAAATATCTTTCCCAGGTGATTCCAACGGGCCGTCAGTTGAGAAGCAATAATTTATTGGACAAAGGAGTTCTGTAAGGAGAGGGAACCTGGGGTCCAGCTGGATGGAAACCAGCAGGGGAGCAATCTTATCAAAAGGCTTCTAGAAAAGAAGAATGGTAGTTGCCAGGGGCAGGGGGAGAAGGGATTATTGTTTAATGGGTAGAGTCTCAGCTTGGGAAGTTGAAAAGGAAAATGTTCTGGAGATGGATGGTGGAGGTGGCTGCATAACAATGCAAATGTACTTAATGCCACTGAACTGTACACTTAAAAATGGTTAAAGACTATAAGAGAGGGTCACAGGTTTAGAAAGATATTTAATTCAGCCTGAAAATAGGATATTAAATTAGGTAATGTCTAGAACTCTCTCACATGCTTGCTTCCGTCCACAATACCTGTATCTGTGCCTATATTTGCATATCTATCTATATCTTTATATACAGATATTCAATACATAAAGATATGCTTTGGGGAGAGGATCCGAACATACTGCTCTTTTAAAAACTATATCATTAATTTCTTTGGCTGCATCGGGTCTTAGTTGTGGCACAAGGAATCTTCCTTGTGGTGCATTAGCCCACGGACTCTAGAGCAGGAGGGATCAGTAGTGTCAGCCTACAGGGAGGATAACCAAGTGTGGCATATGGTATCTTAACTCCTTGACCAGAGGTTGAACCCACGTTCCCTGCATTGGAAGGTGGATTCTTAACCACCGGACCACCAGGGAAGTCCTCAGACATGCTGCTTTTGAATGTACTCTAGAAAAAAATTTAAATCTAAGAATTTCCAATACTTTGGCCACCTGATGCGAAGAGCTGACTCATTAGAAAAGACCCCGATGCTGGGAAAAACTGAAGCCAGGAGGAGATGGGGATGACAGAGGATGAGATGGTTGAATGGCATCACTGACTCAATGGACATGAGTTTGAGCAAGCTCCAGGAGATGGTGAAGGAGAGGCAAGCGTGGCGTGCTGCAGTCCATGGGGTCACAAAGAGTCAGACAAGACTGAGTGACTGAACAACAACAAAGAAAATCCAGGAATCTTCATTGAAAGAAGGGTAAGGAGAGAGAATAGAGCTATCAGATAGTAAAGATATTAAGTAGCAGTCAGATTTTTTTTTAACATGACTGGTTTATCAACAAGTGAATTAGTGGAAGAGAAAATTCACACATGCATTTGTAAAGGTATTTGATGACAAAGAATTTCGAATTGTGATGAAAAGAATTTTTCAATAGTGTGAAGATGTGGGGAATTCATCTGGTGGGAGAGGAGGGAGTTAAAAATAAGGCCTCCAGCATCTGAAACCTGGGGTGGGAGTGGGGAGAGACAACTGAGGAGGGGAAGCTGAGGGGGCCCTGGGAATGGGGTGAGTCCACAAACACAGCTGATGTGGCTTACAAGTGAGGACAGTTGGACTAGGGGCCCAGAGGGAAAGATCTGTTTATCAAAGGCCCCAAGAGGGAAATGGTTGAGGCTGGGACAGAGAAGCGGAGGAAGGGAGGTCTAGCGAGGGAGGACGGAGGGGCCGACAGTAAGAAAAGAAGGCAGCCAGCCGAGCACCCACCGGGTTTGGTTCTGGGCATGGCTGTGAGAGAGCTTTCAGCTTCCCCGTGTCCTCACTCAATGATAAAGGAGCCTGATGGCTGACTGGGCCTCTGTGGGCCTAAGGAGCACCCCACAGAGGGCGCTAGAAGGATCAAGAGACAGGACAGGGACTTCTCTGGTGGTCCAGTGGTTAAGACTCCAGGCTCCCAATGCAGGGGGCCCAGGGTTCAGTCCCTGGTCAACCAACTAGATCCTCTGTGCCAATAAGGATCCCGCAGGCTGCCACTGGGACCCAGTGCAGCCAAATGTTTAAAAGAAAAAAAAAAAGAGAGACAGACAGACAGAACAGATAAAATGCCCCAAACGATGGGCTGTGGCCGAGTCCAGCCCTGGACACCTTCACAGTGTCTCCTCACAGCTTTGTCTCCTTGGGAACTTCCTCTTCGAGCCACTGGACTCGGTTAGGGACAGAGCAGGGGAGGGGGCCCTACCTGGTCATCCTGAGGAAGGAGACAGCAGGCATCCAGAGGGCTGATCTGGGCGTTTCCATCTTGGAAGGGTTCCTGGGGTGGGGGGGAATCTCTCTGGCAGGTGGTCTCTGGAATGTCCAGGCCCACAGGCAGCCAGGACACAGCGGCCAACTGGGGAACCAGCTGCTCAGTCTGGCCCCTGCCAGGCCAGCCCTGTGCAGTCCCTTCGCTCCCCTAGACCCACAAGCTCCTTTCTCTTTGAGGGGGCAGGGATGGAGGTTCAACCAGGGAGAAATAGGTGAACTGAGCCCCGTGGAAGGCAACAATCATATCTCCCTCATTCGGGGAGACAGGAAAGAGGCTTCTCACACCCACCTGTCTTAAAGACTTGGGGTCCAGGCAACCCCTTGGTCCTTACAGGAGCTGTCATCCTAGGGAGGCCAGTGGAGGACAAAGATGAGGCAAGTGGGGAGAGAGGAACTCCCAAGAACCACCTTGGTTTATGTGGTTTAGTGGCTAAGTCTAGCAGGCTGCCGTCTATCGGGTCGCACAGAGTCGGACACGACTGAAGCGACTTAGCAGCAGCAGCAGCAGCATGTCTGACTCTTGGTGATACCATGGACTGTAGCCTGCCAGGCTCCTTTGTCCATGGGATTTCCCAGGCAAGAATACTGGAGTAGGTTGCCATTTCCTCCTCCAGGGGATCTTTCCCACCCAGGGACCGAATCAGGGTCTCCTGCATTGCAGGTGGATTTTTTTTTACCAAGAATTTACCAAGAATCACCTTGGACTGGAGCTATTCACTTCAGGATTACACAGTGTTCCAGAATGTAGTAAAATTTGTAGCTGCTTCCATTTAAGAGCACCTCCCACACAGCTGGCATTTCGCTAAGCCCTTAACTTACTTTATCTCTGTGAAGACAGGAGGACACTGTGGTCAAGAGTTCCAGAACACAATCAGACTGAACCAGCTGCCACTCCAGTGCAGCAGGAGTTATGTGGCCTTGGGCAAGTTTCTCAACCTCTCAGAGCTGAAGTTTCCTCATCTCATGCCTCTGACCCCAAACTGCGGTATTACACCGTCCCCTGGGGCCATCTTCACTGCCTGGGCCTGGCAGGAAGGAGCCAAGAGGATCAAAGAGGAATATTTTTCAGGTCAGGCTCCACAATCCCAGACAGAAGCCTCCAGACAAGGGTATGATCTGAAGGCTGAGGATACTAGACTGGCCTGAAGTCCCCCAGGCCGGTGAACAGGGGAGGGGAGGCCCCTGAATTAGGAGCAGAACTGGGATCTATCACAGACCTCGGGGGGTTTCCCAGGTGGCTCAGTGGTAAAGAATCTGCCTGCCAATGCAGGACACAAGGCGATGTGGGTTCAGTCCCTGGTTCAGGACGATCCCCTGGAGGAGGAAATGGCAACCCACGCCAGTATTCTTGCCTGGATTTTCCAGGGACAGAGGAGCCTTGCGGGCTGCAGTCCATGGGGTCACAAAGAGTCGGACATGACTGAGCATGCACACACAGGCCTCGAGACTCCTGGCCCAGTGCTCCCTCGACCATAGGCCCTCAGAGAATCCGCTTTTGACGTACAGACCCCAGGTGACTAGGTTTTTCCTCTTTTCTCTACCCCAGAATACCCAGAATAAGTAAATCCATAGAGTCAGAAGGCAGATAGGTGGTTGCCCGGGCTGGAGAATGGCGGGAATGGGTATGGGGCTTCCTTTGGGGCTGATGATGTTTGGAACTATTGTAGATGGAGCTGGCAGTTGTATACATTGGGAAGGTACTAAGTGCCACTGAATTGTTCTCTTTAAAATGGTTGATTCTATGTTAGGTGAATTTCACCTCAATTAAAAATAAGGGTGTCTGGGCTTCCCTGGTGGTCCAGTGGTTGAGAATCCATCTGCCAATGCAGGGGAAACGGGTTTGACCCCTGCTCGGGGAAGATTCCACATGCCCAGGGGCAACTAAGCCCGTGCACCACAACTGTCGAGCCCATACACCTAGTGCCCACACTCTGCAACAAGAGAAGCCACCACAGTGAGAAGTCTACGCACCACAACTGGCAAGTAGCCCCATTCGCTGCAACTAACAAAAGCCCTCGAGACACATCGAAGACCCGTTGCAACTAAAATAAAATAATTAATTTTTTAAAAAGGGTGCCTGGGGAATTCAGCAGTGGTCCAGTGGTTAGGACTCTGCACTTTCACTGCTAAGGGTGCGGGTTCGATCCCTGGTCAGGGGACTAAGATCCCGCAAGCCACTAAGGCGCAGGCAATAAATAAATACAATAAATTTAAAAACCATAAGGGTTGCTACAGGTAAGAGATTACAGGAAGAGCAGGCAAGTGTCAAGGCAGGAAGGTGAAGGAGGGCCTGAGCTGTGAGGGAGGGAGAAGGATGTTGGAGAGTTACAGAAACAGGGACATTGGCGGGGTGGTGGTGGGGGAGGCTTTCCTAGGCTGCCAGGGAGGTGGTCTGGAGAATGTAGTTGGTTGAGGAAGCAGAGCTGGATCCTGTAAACTTGGGAGCCACTGCCCTTTAGAGGACGGAGGGAGAACCAGGAGAGGGAGTCGGGCAGGCGCTTTGAGCGTTTGCTTCCTCTCAGACTTTAGACTGGAAGCTCCTGGGGGTGGGGGCAGGGACCTCATTTTCGCTGTTTTTAATTTTCTGAGCAGAACGTCATCAAGGTAGGCAATTCCTTTAGAAACCCTGACACCAATGGAATGAAATCAAACACGTTAAGCAACAGGAAGATCACCCACCGCCCACCCACACCCTCACGGGGGAAGTGAGGCTGGCACTGGGCTGAGTGCGGGAGCCACCTCCGAGCAGCAGGGGGGCTCCCAAGACTTCCCAGGGCCAAGAGGCTACCCCTCACCCCTTGCAGGTCCCAGAGCCCTCAGAGGGCAGCACCCACCGAGGGTCTGGGATGGGGGAAGGGGCTGGCTGAGCACCTTGGGCTCCTTTGTCAGACCCAGGAAGGAGAGTGGGGGCAGCTACAGGAAGCAGGGGGGTGAGGAGCTCCCTCCGGAATCTATCCCCCCACTTCCCTCCCCTCCAGCTTTGCACAGCTCCTGCACATGCTCAGTGTGCCCTTGAATTGGGTTGGCTGGGGGAGGGCATTGACTGGCACCCCCACTTAAAGGGCCAGTGCCATCCTTGCCTGTGCCCAATGGGGCAATGGGGCAATGGGACCTGGCCACCCTCTTCACTCACACTGAACAACTTCATCTTGACCCCCATTCCCCTTTCCTGGCAAGCTCCTCCTGCCCTGTCACCTCTTATTCCCTGACCCCACCGCAGGTAGGGACTGTCCATTGGACACAAGGGTGTCCACCTTAGGTGGGGAAGAGAGAAGGCTCCCAGACTAGGGGTATGCAGTCTCTCCTGGGAACTATCTGCCCCTCTGGGCCTCCATCCCCCAACCCAGGAGACAGAGAAGGTCCTGGAAAGCAAATGAGCTGGAGGGAATGAGGCCCTGGGCATCTGCTCTGGAAAGGCCTGGAGAGGAGAGAGGAGTGTCCAGGCCCAGCTTGCCCAGCAAACAGGGTGATGGGGGCTGTAACCTGGAGCTTCCTCACCGAAGTGGGCTCCTGGGAGAGGGAAAAGCAGGGAGGCAAAAAGAAACCACAGCACAGAGCTGGCTCCGCCCAGTGCTGAGGGTTAGGGGCACTGAGGTCAGGGACCCCGATGGGGGTAGGGAGCGATACTGACTCTTCACCGATCCTTCTCAGCCCCTCCTGACACTCTCCCAGCTCACACCCTTCTCTTTTTTTTTCTGTTTTCTTGCCCAATCCTGGGCCCCACTAGCCTTGGAAAAATTACCCCACCTCGGTGTGACCCTGACCCAGAGCCCTTCAACCATTGTGTATGTGTGTGTTGGCATTATGGCAGCTTTTCGGTCTCCAGGCTCCTCAGCTCCCTGGCCTAGAAAGGCCAAAATCTTCACCTGTCCCCTCCCCCATGTGCAACTCCTGCCTGCTCAGGGACACACCCCCAGCACCCTCTCCCTCGACACTGCTCCCACACCCCTCCCCCTACACTCTCAAGTCCTCTGGAATCTTCTCTCCCCTCCTAGTTACTTTTACACACACACACTCACACACACAGAGGCCTCCCGGTGGGTAAACAACTCTGTCCTGGCCCTGGCCCTCCCCTTTCCCTCTGGCTCCATGCTGAGGAATGCAGCCGCTGGGAGGCTGCCTGCGCCCTGCCCAGGGGCCAGCCTAGGACCAGCTTTCCTGGAACCCAAAGCGGCTTCCTCTCTGAGCCTAGGGCTTTCCGTCTGCAAAGTGGAAACGATCATTCCCCCAGCCTTTTCCTGACAGAGCTGTCTGGGCTCAGAGGGGAGAGGGCTAAGACTCAGCCAGGGCTGGGGTCGGGGGAGACCCCAAAGATGGGAGATTCTGCCCTCATAAAAACCCATCCCTTCCTAGAATCTGTTCTGGCCTTGCTTCTGGTAGAAGACGCTGGTGAGGCCTGGGTGTGGCAGGGTAGAAATGAAAGTTATCCTGGCAACACAAGGGGTTTGTCAACATTTCCATCCCAGCAGCTCCCAGGCCTGAGCCCTTCTCTCCCTCAACGTGGCCTGTCAAGATGAGTTTTCCTGAAACGGAGGTTAGGCTGGGCCAGCCAGGCTTCCACCACTCCCTGAGCACGGTGGCAGAGCCAACACACGCTGGTTGACTAACTTCCCCTCCACCACCGCAGCCTGACACTCTGCAGCCACAAGAACAAGAGACAAGATGCCTGGGGAAGGGTGGGTCTGAGTGTGAGGGGGCGTGTGAACTCGATTCAGAGCCCATACTGCTGGTGTGTTGGTGGCATATCCGGGCTGACTCAGCTCTCCATTAGACAGACAGGTGAGGGGCTCACCTCCGAGGGAATTAACACACAGGTGATTAAGCTAAAGGAGCAGGGATGCACAGGTGCACAGCAGGCCTCCAGCTCTTCTAAGGATCAATCCCCTGTCCCACCAGCCTTGGGGTTATTTTCCATCAGGAGAAAATCTCCCTTGAGCGTTTACACGTAAAGTGCCCTTCTCGGAGGTCAGAGGTCAAACCTGACAACTCACCTCCTGCTGAGAGACTGGAGGGGGGGCGTTTAGGGAGACTGTTAAGGACAAGGAGACACAAGGTCCCCAGACCTTGTCTAGCCCAGCCCTCTACACTGTGGAGAGAATAGGGAAAACACAGGGAGCCTGGGAATAAACCCTGAAGAAACCCCTGGCCTTGAGCCCAGGCCTTTCTCCTCCAGGGAAACTCCCAGTTCCTCAAGGCAATCTGGCATCTTAAGTCTGGCTCTGGCTGAACCTGGTGGTTCCCTCCCTCCTCTGCCTTCCCCTCTCTAAAACCTTCAGAGCAGTTGATGGCTCCTGGATACATGGAGCAGATTTCAGGCAACCAAGACACGGAGAAGCCCCCAGGGCAGGGGTCTCCCAGGCTTGAGGCAGCCCCAGGCCTCTCTGGGAAGAATGGGCTTTGATTCTGTCTCACAGCAGCCCTAGTGAAACCAATGCTAGTCACTCCCATGTGATTTCACCAAAATAATTTAATTCCTTTGTGAAAAGTAACATGACATCCAAGAACAAATTGTGGACATGACAAGGTAGAAGCCTGAGCCTGTATTGGCTGTTCTCAGGGAGAGCAGGGAGACTGAGACCTGTCTCCTTAAGACTCAGCTGGCCTGAGGGTACACTCCTTGAGTCAGCCTGGCTGGGGCAGGGGGCACCCCTAGCTGCCTGGCTGCCCACCACGGCGGCCACCTTCTCGGTTCCACATCTCATTCTCCTGCCGAAGTCGCTGGTTCTCCGTCCGGAGCCTCTCTACCTCGGCAGCCAGTTCCTCCACTTGGTAACAGGGGCGCCAGTTGGTGCATCCCCGCAGCTGCCGCAGCCTCCTCATCTCCTCCTCAGCTTGGGACAGCCGCCTCTCCAGATCCAGGTAGTCTCGCACCAGTTCCTCCTTGCTGCGGCCCTGCAGGCTCTCAGTGTGATACCGCTCGTAGGCCTCGGAGAAATCCTTCTGCTGGAACTCCCCACGAGCACGGCCCTGCCCGTCACTGTCCCCGGCCTCACTCTCCCCGCTGGAGCCTGGGTGGGAGGCCCCCTGGGGCACATCCAGGTTGGGCTCCTCGGGGTCTCGGTCGTTCATCAGGAACTGGGTGGTGTTGTAGGGTGCTACAGGCTGGCCTTTGGCGAACATCTCCTCTCGGACCCGGGAGGCCCGCTGGCTCTGCCTCTCGTCCCGCTGTTGCTTTTCAGCCCAGCTGAGCTCCAAGTAGGGCCGCCAGTGCCTCTTGCGCTTTGAGGGCCGCCGGCGGTGTTTCTTCCGGGCCAGCATGGCCTCTGCGGAACAAGCCCCTAGGCTCTGGGTGCGGGGACTCCTACCATTCCAGCCCAGGCCACCGCCGGCCCCAGGACGGTCTTCCTCCTCTGAGTGGCTCTCCATCCGAGGGGTCAGGGGCTGGGAACCTCCAGGGTCATGAGGCTCAGGGGATGTTCGGGGGCTCCCACAAGTGCCAGAGATCTGAAGAGAGAGGACAAAGGAGGAAGGATCACAGACGGCCTCTCCCCAGTGGTGGAATCCTTCTCTGTTCACCTAGCCTGAATCCAACCTGCACACACCCAGCTCGCTTGGTCCCTCTCTAGCCTCACACCTTCTACAACCATCTATCAGTTTATGGGCTTACCTGTCTACTGTCTGTCCTCTAACCCTCCCCCAAGCAAACCCATGCTTGGGTTTGGGGAGACCCAGAATCTTGCCTGCATATCTCACTCTGTAATGTCAATACCTGCAACAGTATCTGGCATAGAGTAAACATTCAATAAATACTCTGAAACGGGATGGAAAGTTGCTCATGATATATTTGCTTGATCAGAAGCCCAAACAGCACTTGCTCTTCCCTCTTTAGAAAGCTTCTCTTACATGGATGGGCCCAGAAATTATTATACTGAGTGAAGTAAGTTAGAGAAATATCATGACACCCCTTAAATGTGCAATCTAGAAAGAAATGATACTAGTGAACTCACCTAGAAAACAGAAACAGACTCACAGACTTAGAAAAAGAAATTTTGGTTGCTGTGGGAAGGATAGTAGGGAGGGATAGTTAGGAGTTTGGAAGGGACATGTATACACAGCTATATTTAAAATGGACAACCAATAAGGACCTACTGTCCAGCACACAGAATTCTGCTCAATGTTATGTGGCAGCTTGGATGCTAGGGGAATTTGGGGGAGAATGGATACATGGATACGAATGCCTTGTGTGTGCTTAGTCGCTCAGTTATGCCCAACTCTCTGTGACCCCATGGACTGTAGCCCGCCAGACTCCTCTGTCCATAGGAGTTTTCAGGCAAGAATACTACAGTGGGTTGCCATTTCTTTCTCCAGATTTTCCCGATCCAAGGATCGAACCCATGCCTCCTGTGTCTCCTGCACTGCAGGTGGGTTCTTTACCACTGAAGTCCAGGTGACGCAAGTGGTTAAAAAAAAATCTGCCTGCCAATGCAGGAGGCATAAGAGACGTAGGTTCTATCCCTGGGTCAGGAAGATCCTCTGGAGGAGGGCATGGTCACCCAATCTAGTATTCTTGCCTGAAAAATCCCATGGATGGAGGAGCCACAGCATCACAAACAGTTGAAGACAACGGAAGTGACTTAGCACAGCACACACACATGTATCACCGAGTCCCTTTGCTATTCACCCGAAACTATCACAATAGTTAATCAGCTATATTCCAAAACAAAATAATTTTTTTAAGAAGAAAATGAAAACTTACCTTTCAGGCAAAGCTAGTTTCCTGGCAAATGCCCTGTACTATCCCACAGAACCCCCTTTTAGAAAGGCCCCAAGCTTAGCGCTTTGCTTAATCTCTGCTGTCACTGTCTTGAACTTCTTAGGAATTTTGAATTAAAAGCCCCACAATCTATGTGGCCAATCCCGCTTCCAGCTATCTGCATAGCTGATTCTTTTTCGTCCCTTAAGGTTTAGTTCCAATGTTAGCTCTTCAGAGGCCCTCCCTGACCATCCTATCTATGTGGCCCCCTCCTCCCCTTCCTAGTGATTCCCTGATATGTGACAGTTAGTGTCCCACTTAGCATTAGCACATTACTATTTACCATCTTTCTCTCCCCTAGAAGAATGGGTCCTGTCTGTTTGGTTCATCACTGTGTCGCTATGCATGGCTCAAGGTGAGTGTTCAATAAATACATATTTAATGACATAAGCCCAGAAGGGGGTGGGGGGACCCAAAAGATATCAGAACATGAGACTCTCTTTTCTGTCACTCCAGGGTGAACGGAGTGTATTTATTCCAGGCAGAAGTTGGAGGGCCAGGAAAGCACTAGGGAGAGGAAGGGCCAATCTCCAGTCTGTAGCCCAGAGAATTCTAGAACTTATCTAAGAGGTGGAAAGGATTCTGTCAAGAGTGTGTGTGTTCATGGCATCTGTTTATCTCTGTTGTGGTGAGGGTGGGAGTACTGAGTGTGGGGGGAGGGGAATGAATTGCTAGAAGTTTGTGGTTTGGGGAATTCTAATAATAACTACTAGCATTAGAACAGTGTTTTATAATGTTTAACACATTATACGTTGTGTTCAGGGATATCTGAGCATGGGTCTATTCAAGCATAGGGTTTGTCCTGGGAGGTGGACACGGTCCTATAAGAGCTGGAGGAGTGTTAACATGCATTTGGGAGACCCCAAAGTCCTCTTCATAATTTGGGATGGGGTATTTTGGGGGGGTGTGTGTATGTTGTTGGTTGTGTTGTATTATTACTTTACCTGCAGAGAGAGTATCAATGACAGGCTGTGTCTCCACCAGTGTCTTGGGCCAACTGAGAGCTTCTGCTCCATCCAGGAAGAGGCAAGGCCACTGGGAAGTCTGAGCTGCGGGGCTTACTTGCGTGTGCACAGTCATCCACCCATTCCCAGCCCTTAGCAAATGTCCTGCAGGAGCTTACCCCCACCCAAGCCAGCCCTGCCCTCAGCCCCACATGCCGCCTCCCTCCTAAAGGCCTGTCCCTCTACCACCATTACCACTACTGCAGGTAAGCTGTGTGATCTGGATGACTCATTTGCCCTCTCTGAACCTGACATGCCATGTACTCCAAGTTAAATAAATCCAGAAAATATACTGGAGGTAGCTAGGTATGGAGGGTCAGAGGGTAAGCATTCCCTCCTTACCTATAGGTAGCTGAGGACTAGGGGAAAAGAATGGGCAAGGTGGGAGCGGTGAGACAGCACACAGGTTGGGAGGCTTTGGGCTCCTGCTGTTGATCAGAAGGTGATGTTCTCTGAGGGCCTGATACAATCTGACTCTCCCCTCTCTCCTGGGTGATTTTCTACCCCCGAAACCCAACCTAAATTACAAACCAATGGCTCAAACTCTTCTCCCTGCTTCAGACTTGGTTCTCAGCCTAGACAAAAATGCAAGGCAGGGTTCTGTTGTTTAAGGCCCTAAGCTTAAATCCTAGGTCTTCTGCTTGCTGGCTGCATGATTCTAGAAAAGGCACTTCAGGGGACTTCCCTCACAGTTCATGCTTCCACTGCAGGAGGTGGGGGTTTGATCCCTGGATTCCTGGTAGGGGAACTAAGATAGGAAAAGGCTGCCTGGCCCGGGCAAGAGGAGGGGAGGTGTGGAAGTAGGTAAGCATTGACAGAAAAGCATTTTTTGAGATAGCATCTGGCATGTTTCTCAGTGCACAGTAGGGACTCATTTAAAAAATACTGGTTTCCCAAATCCACCACCACATCTGAGACAAGAAGCCACAATCCCAGTTGGCAGGATCCACCTTCAGGGCACTAAGGTGGTTGGGAGAATGGGGCTTACCTTGGCCTCCTCCAGGGCAGCTGGTGGTGGTTGGTTTGGAGAAGCCACCTTCTTCTGTTCCCAATCTTTCATCAGAGGCCTTTAACTAGTGACACCTGCTTTAAATAACACAAACTTAAGTCCAGAAGGAGAATTTTCAGGAGGATTCTGGCTGCCCAGCAAATTTTTACCAAGGCAGCGGCAACCATTTTGTAGCATCAGACCTACATACCCTCATTTTCAAATAAAGGGCAGGAAGGCTGCCTCCACCCTGGTTTTCACACCTCCAAGCAGGGAGGGGGTCAAATGGGGATCAGGGAACCATCTTTCCAGCCCTGTTCCTCAGGTCCCAGGCCAGGGCTTACATCTTATTCTTCTGAAAGTCACCGAGGCCAAAGCAAGCAGCTAGGCAGCTACAGAGGAGAACCAAAGAGGGGGAAAAGACAGCCTGGGGAGGCAAATATACAGCAATGATCTGGAGAGGCAGGGAGTGGAGTGGGTCAGTGGCTCTGACAAGCCTGAGGAGGAGTCCTTTCCCCACTGCCTCCAGAGGCCCCCATCTTGACTGCAACCCCCCACCTCCATTCCGCGCTGGGCTCCAGAAGTCAACGCCCCAAGAGACACGACTGAGACCTGGGCCCAGCCTGGGACTGAGGCCCTTTCATCTACAGGGTTTGGCCGGCTTCCCTCCTCCTTCTCAATGGCAAACAGAAGAAAGGGGCAGTGATGTCTTCGCGCTATAGACAGCTGGGAGGGAAAGCCAACTGGGATAAGGATGGATTCCTTGGAAAAGGGGAAATGATCCGGGAAGGAGATTTTGCAAAGGCAGAACTGACCTATTTGCTGTCAGGGGCTATGCACAGGACTACGTCTGTGTGTCTTTCTGTGCGACCGCCTGTCTGTGCAATTCCAACGCCTCAACCCTACCCACTACTGCAGCTCTGGTGAAGCCGCTCAGGCACTGAGCTTGGGGGGAGGAGGGGAGGAGGGGAGGAGGCCCTTCCCGGGGGCCCCCTCCCCCCACGGCCCCGCCCGGCAGCGCGGTCCCTGCTGGGGGTTGTAGTTCTTCTACCTGGGGAAGCAGGATCAAGAGCCTGTCACGTCAACAAGCACACAGAAAACTCAAAACCCATCTACCCTTTCGCGAGCGGCATCCCGCGCTCATCGATGTCTCCTTTGATTGGTCCATTCACCTGTCAATATTCTTCCGTTCGTCAACGATTAGCTGTGCGGAAGCACAATCAGACCCGCCTTCCCTACCTCAATTAAAGAGTTCATTGATGGCGTTAATCTTTACTGGGCAGAAAATAGATCCGGCTGAAGGGGGAGGGGCTTGGGCGCGGAGGTATCCTCGGCCCTAGAGGCAGGCGACGAGAAGGATCGGTGGCCGCCGCCGCCATTTTGGGCTGGGAGGAGGCAGCGGAGGGACTCGCTGCGCAGTGAGAGCACCCCATGGGGGGTGGTCCGGGCGCGGGGAGAGGCCGGGCCGAGTGGGCTGCCTGAAGTGGCGGCGCCGGGAGACGGCGGGGAGTGGGACCGGGGGCCGAGGGGGTGCAGGTTTGAGTCTCTCCGGCCGGGCCCGGTCCTCAAACCGTCCCGGCAGCCCCGCAACCTCGCCTCTCACAGAGGGCGGGGTTCTTGGGTAATTACCCCAAATTTCCCGAGACCCCAACTGGGGAGAGACCGGGTGAAACGACTACCCTTTGCTCCTACCACGGGGGCTCTGATCCTGAGGCCGAACTCCGCTAAGTTCTTTCCCCCACCCCCATGCGGCCTGGGTATGGCGGCGAGGCCCGGCGGAGCGGGACCCCCACTTCGATGGGCATGGTGGGGGTGACGCCACATTCCGAAGACTGGCGCCGCGGGGGCGGGTGGAGGTTGCAGCTCCGGCCGCGCGTCCCTTTGGCGTGGCAGTCAGCTGGAGGCTCCAAGTCCGGAGAGCCAGGCGCACCCATCATCTCCCTCCATGCACCAAGGCCACCCCGCGGCCAGGGCTGTGAAAAGGAACAGCCTTCCTCCTACCGTAGCAACCACTAATTGTCCCCAGGGACCAGCTAGTTCGCGGCACGTGCAAATCTCTGAGCGCTCTTGCCCTTGAGATTCCTTCTGTCCAGCCCCGATTCTCAGAACGACCTGACCTCGCACGTCGCCAGCCGCTTTGGGAAACTCCAAAAGTGTGCTGTTCTCTTGAAAGTTTACACCAAAGCGGGGTGGGGTTTTGCCCTTTGCAAAGTTGGGACACAAAGTAACTTGGGAGTCGCCACTGTTCTGGGAATAAAAGTGGAGTGTCCCATTTCGGTTGCTTCAGGAACATCTGTTTGCATTTTGAAATCTGAGCCATAACTTTTACCAAAACCTTTGGAGAAAAGGCCGCCCTTCTAAAGGAAAAAAAGAACTAATTCCAATGTAATCTTTATAAGACTACAGATTCTTTCCAATTTAAAGAACTTTTCTCCCACAAAGGAAGCAAAATGGGGGAGTATTTTGCCACTAATGCATTGTTAGTGGGGAGCCTCCGTTTTGAAATTCCAAGTAATTGAAAGTCACTTCTATGGATCCCAGATGACCCCCAAAATAGAAATTGCAGTTTTGAGCTACTTCATATGTGTGGTGTTTGAGGGAGTAGGGGAAACCTGCTTTGAAAAAAAAATAAAACAACCTTTTATTACAGTTGTAGCAGCAGCTTAAGGACTGAAGATTGATGTGAAATTTTTTTCTTGAATTGCAGATGAAACAATTTTGTTTCTTACTGCTTGAAATCTAAATTCAGAAAGATTCATAGTTCAGGGGTTGCTTAATGTTGTTGCTAAAAAGTCAGGGAAAATTATGCCCAGGTAAAGTAGAGATAGTGACTGGGTAGTGAACTTTTATCTTTGAGAGTATCTTGTGGTGCAGCTCATGGCTGATCATGGTCAAATCGTTCCTAAGTATTTGGCCTTCATAGCAAAGTTTTTTCAGAGCTGAAGTCCTGTTTCTCCTATTAGTAATTTTTTAAGTTGTAAGAGTGACAACTCCAGAGCTTTAATTATGTTCTGTTTGTCCCTGGGATGTTCTTAGAGAAAGTCTTAGAATTGGATTGCCAAAACATACGATCACCTTGGATACATTATTAATCTAAAATATGAGCCACTTATCCTAAATAAAGATTTAGTACACTTGATTCATGCTGTAGGTTGACTTGGCCTACCTCATATTCACTTTACACTCTTCAGATCAAGAGAAGATACCAGTTTGGAAAAGCTGACACTTAAGTTGGTGGGAGTTAAACAGTTCTAGCTGAAAGGGGCTTTAAAGCTTATCTTTGTGGTTCAGTTGTCAAGAATGTAATGATGGGGGATCTCAGACTTGTGATTCATCCTCCGTTGTGAAGTATTCTAGTTAAACATTTGGAAGCTACTAAGGAGAGTACTCTGCCAGTTGCAGAAATTTTACTCATAAAGGGGAAAGCTTATTGTCTTTTGAGGATGACCCATATGCTTTTCCATTCCTCGATAAGAAAAGTTGGGAATAAAATCAGTTTGTTAATGGTCCCTTGGTTACCTACTGAACGAAACACAGGACTGGAAGTTAGGAACTCCAAGTTCTATTTCTGTGTGTGCTACCACAGACTTGGTTCACTTGGCCAGGAGCCAAGCCCTGAAGATGAGGCCAAACTGGTCATTTTGTTGCTGAGTCTATTGTTTGTCTAATGTTCAACCAGACCTTCAACTTCCTTCTCAGCTCTCCTGTTTGAGATGAGTTGCTTTGTGGTTTATGACAAATTGGACAAACTTTATATGCCTCAGTTTCTTAATTTGAAATTGATATCAATGCAGCCTCCGTCATAAATACCTTGAATAACTACTCTAGTGGCTGTGTAAACATTTACTTGTTTAATAACTTAGTTATTTGGGAACCTTAGAACTTCTGCTTCAAAGGTTATTTGGAGCATTTGGGAGGCCTGCTTTCCCAAAGTGTGGCCTTGGTTGCCATGTTCCATCCAAGTAGTTTGAGCAAGGGTCAGTCTCTCAGGGTACCAAGCAGTTGTAACCTCAAGTCCTGAACGGCTTACATTCACCTAATGGCCAGCTCCTGGGACTATTGGCTGTGTGTAAACAGGATTCATTGACAGGAGTGATTCTTTGCAGCAGCCCTATTCAGGATGAAAATTCTTACTCCTGAACTATTTGATTTCCACATTTTTAAATTTTGTGTTTAGTCCTCATCCTCTTCTCTCTCTCGTCTCTTTTTTTTTTTTTTTCAGTGTTACAGCTCCATTTTATTTAGAAGATAGCAAGAGGGAGAAAGGGGGAGAGAGAGGGAGAGAGAGAGGGAGAGAGAGAGAGAGAGAAGAGCGCACGCACGCAGGAGAGAGAGTCCCCTCTCGTCTCTTTTTAAGTTAAAATGTTTGCTGTTTTAAATACACTTTTAGTAAGCCCTAGAGAGGAAGGCAGAACTGACTTCTTCGACATTTCCTTCCGTCTTCTGGTTTGGTCCTCTGCCTTTGCCTGAATGTTGTCCTGGAGTTATCCAGGTATGCAGAAGTGTGTGCTAAAAGCAGACTTCAGAACTTCAAATTAATCTTCTCTGACACTCTGGAGGCTAGGACAAGTTCTACTGAGTAGCTTAAAAGAGCAGTAATGCTATCGTTTTCTCAAGTTGTTGTGCATGGAACACTCTAGAGCTCTCACGTTTTCCTTCAGGAATATCATCTTTGCTCACTGTTGACCCAGAGTTGTTTTTTAACACTTCACAGTCGGTGGATGTGTCAAATAGAATGTGTCTTCAGATGAGAGTTTACAATACTCTTCAAGTTTTCGTTCTTTTTGGAAAATTATAAGCCAACTATAGCTGTTCTTGGTGCTGTGTTGAGGGAAAGAATCACACTAGCTATTTCAGAAGACTTACCAGCCATTTCTGGTAGCACCTCAACCATTTGAAAGAATTTCGAGGTGTGTAAAAATTTGTTAGTAAACTACTTGGATTATCCCTGCTGTTACCAGTGTTATATCATTTGTCATAATTGAATTGCCTCTCAGTAAAGCCCAGGAAAAACTTTATTTAGGAGGATTTGCAAGAGCTATGTTATTTATCTGCCTTTGTTTTTTCAACAAGAAATGAAATGATGCTGTAAGCTTTCCAACATTCAAAGACAACTGGGAGGAATTGGCAAAATATTGAATCTTTGCTTTCTAGACCATATATTTTGTCTTACAGATCCCACTCTTCCGGGCCTGAATTTGACATTTTCTTTTAGAAATTACTTTTCATTTCTAGCAACAGCCCTTTACACTTTACATGAGAAAAGATAGTAAAGTGGAATTTTATTACAATCTTGCTTGAGAAATGGGGGAAATAATTCTTGAAAACCGACAAACTCAGGTGTACCTAGGTACAAATATAGTACTCTTACTTTCGCCAGCTTTTCCATCACACTGTTATATTTGTTTCTAGCTGTTGGTGTAAGTGGCCAGGGGACACCTATAATACATTACCAAATATTTGGCAGAACATTGGTTTTCTGAAGTAGACTATTTAGTTGTGGATTTTGCTTATTTCTGTAGATTTCTTTGATTTCTCTTTTGAATTCACCAGGATAAAGTATATTTATTTGCATTTCCCCAAGCAAAGGAGTTTTATTTTACTCTGAACAAAGTGAAAGTTAAAATACTGATCAAGTGGGCAATTGCTCTGGTCTTAAAAAGAACCAGTGATAATATCAATGATACCTTACTCTTGTATAGACTGTTTTCATGCTGTCTCTAATCCTTGCAGCAGTTATGTAATGTAGGCACAGCCCCATTTTGCTGATGAAGAATGAGGCTCTGAGAGTGTTAAGGCTTACACTGCTAGTATATATCAAAGGTAGAACTAGGAGCCTGGTGTTTTGACTCTTTAGTCTGGTCTAATTTTGTGTTTCCTCTCTTTAGAAAAACCTTGTCTATTTTTCTGAACTAAACCAATCTGAAACTCCCTGGCTTTCCCACTCAAGCAGAAATCAGGGCTCTATCTCCTGAGGGCCACTTTAGGTTATAGGCTAGCCCAAGAAAAGTTTTCCTTAGCTCAAAGGAGGATTAAGCTGCCCAGCCAGCTGTCTCCAAAGTTTGGGAAGTGCTTTGCCCTTGCTGGATACCCAGACCTCAGTAAAAGAGAACTACTGAAATTGCTAATGTGTAAGCATGATCTTTTGAACAGCTTATTTAAATTGTTTAGCAGAAATGGCTTTAGTGAATGGCTAGAGTGGACTTGAGGATCATTTGTCATGATCCTGGTAGTATAGGGAATTCGGAGTCTTCCCTCTGGCCCGGCAGCAGTATGCTAGTCAAGTGTTTCACCTAGAAAGTGTTGATAGAAAATTGAAATTTTGCAGAAACCTCATCATGCTAAGAACATCTTAAATGCAATAAATACCATAAAATGCAAGTGCCTTTGAAAGCAAAATTCAGAGTTGCATATCTCAAGGTAAATCAAAGTAAATTATGACAATTACTTTAAATTTGTATAATTTGAGACTGGATTGAATGTATCTCCTAAAACATAACACTTTTTTTTTTCCCTGATGATCAGTGCACTACAAGTCTTTCTAAGACTAATAGGAAAACAAGATCTTTATACTTAAACCTATCTTATTAAGAGGAGGTTCTGAAATCAAGAGGCCATCGCTGCTGCATCCCATGTATGCAGTCAGAATGAGGCTCCTGCTTGTGCAGTGTAAAGCCAGAGGGCAGTGTTGCTGCTGTTCCAAGCAGCCGTTTCTGGGACTCCTGTATGACGTCATGGCAGAAGGAAAATTAAAAACACGAAAACTATTTCAAAATAGACTTTTAATGTAGTTTTTAGGCCAAAGGAAAAGCTGATCATACATTGTCTCCAGTGGAC
Source organism: Bos taurus (assembly GCF_002263795.3). Classification (NCBI taxonomy): domain Eukaryota; kingdom Metazoa; phylum Chordata; class Mammalia; order Artiodactyla; family Bovidae; genus Bos; species Bos taurus. Next base: position 44,817,383 of record NC_037346.1, on the reverse strand, counting down.
CATCTGCCAGAATAGGGCCACCTCAATCCAGCTTTGAAGGCCCTGAGTCAGTCTTAACCGCCATGATTTCCCTTGATTCATGGATTTGTGTATGCTTCTCACGCATCATAAGGCACATTTCACTCTTGAAGTTCCCACCACCTACACTATTTCATTTAGCTGCAAAAGCAAGCTTCCCAGTGGGAGTCTCCCCCCCACCCCACCCCCGCTCCCCCAAGGGTTCTTAATCTTCAAGGAGTTTGAGAATTTCATGATTCTCTAGAACCCTCTCTCCAGAAGTACCTACACATAATACAAGCCTACATACAATTCCATGGGGCTCACAGATTCGAAAGCCCCCTATGTTTCTGAGGAACCAGGTGAAAGAAGCCTTGTGCTAGTGATTTGAGCAATGCATTTGGTCTAGGGAAACGCAGAGGGCAGGTAAAGATGGGCTGGGTAACCATGATGAGGGAACAGTCAGTTTCAATTTTGACTTGGGGGCAGAAACGAATTCCCAGGGCCTCCTGCACTTTGAAGAGCAGAACTACTTAAGGACTAAGCAGCTATCAGCAGTTTAGAAGACTGAGAATAGGGGCTGTATAGGGATGGTGCAGGGCTCCCACTTGGCCCCCCCAAGGACTTAATTTAGCTCAAGCAGAAGCTTTACATTTGCAGTGAGGGGGCATTTCTAGTTTTAGTTTGAGTCTCATGGAAAGGTGGACAGCTCCTATTCCTTTTCTTGATATAGGGAGCACTTAAGTATTGGGCATTTAGAGTTAAGTCCTTGGACTGCCCCAAATGGCCATTTCCTCTATAAATATAATATTTCCTAGCTCTGAATATTTTAACATAAAGAGCTGCCTCACAACTGTTTATTCAACCATTGCTTGCACTAAGAAAGCAAGACAAGTGCCTTTCCCAGGCATCCAAGGACTCCTTCCAGCCTTACGGGAGGAGGGGGAAATTACTAAAAACCCACTTGTAGGAGTGAAATGAGGCTGTCAGTTGTCCAACCTGACAAATGGCCAAATTAGGTTTACATTTTTGTTAATAGACTTTTGAATGGCTGTTGAGAAGCAGAATTAAATTTTAAGCTGCTGATCATAGTTACTTCCTACTCCCCAAACACCCAACACTGGTTTATTTCTCCAGCATCAAGAAAGAAAATGAAGGCACTAGAAAACAACACACTTAAGTATTGAAGATAATTAAATCTTTATATTTTGCTGGAACTATATATTGTAGCACACTAAAACCCATTCAAGGGAAAACGGGGCAAACTGAATAAGGTTTGTTTTTGAAAATGGACAAATTAAATGCTTCCTTTACCCCTCCCCCCAATGCAATCACATAAATCAGTATTACTTTGAATTAGCTCTAGAAATCACACAAACTATGTTACATTTACAAATATTTATTATAACTAGAATGAATTTAATGGTTCTCAGATTTGGCCACCTTATAGCTCCATGTAAGGAGATTCTTAACAGAAAACTGCATTATAACCTGGTCAAGTTACTTACACATTAAAAAAGAAAAAAACTCCTAAAAAGGAAAACAAGGAAAGCAACCCTTCAGTTTCACATAATTAAAGAACAGGAGAAAGCACACAAGCTACATCATAGCTAAATTGACCGAACCAACCAAAGCCAGGGGGGATTTCTTTTCTGATTATGTGTCATAAAAAGGTCCACTGTCTTATATACACATGTATATAATGTTACATTCCATCACTGTAAAAAGTCCCCTTTGCCCCCTCCCCCGGAAAAGTTTCAGTCTAGTCTCCAAAGTTGGACAGCGGCGCTCGCTCCTGCTGCCGGTGCAGTTCGTTCTCCGTCAGCAGCTGGAGGTTTTCCGCGCGCAGCCGGTCCAGCTCCAGCTCCAGCTCCCGCACACGCGCGTCGTCGCCGTCCAGCCGCTGGCTTTCCAGCCGCAGCCGATTATTCTCGTCCTCCATACGCGAGAGGCACTTCTCCAGCTCTAGGTACTCTTTGATGAGCTCCTGCTTGCTCATGTTCTGCAGGCTCTCCGCGTGGTACCGCTCATAGGTCTCCGAGAAGTCCCGCTGCAGAAACTCGCTGCCGTCTCCTCCCATCCCGTCGCTGCCCCCATCCTCCTCGCCCGCTTCTTCCATAAAGTCCTCATCGCTGGTGTCGTCGGATTTGGCAGCGGCCCGTTTGGGATAGAGGCCGGTTTTAAGATCCGGCTCCTCCTGGTCGTGGTCATCCATGAGGAACTGCGTGGTGTTATAGGGAGCAACTGGCTGGCCCTTGGCGAACATCTCGGCTCGAATCCTCGAAGCTCGCAGGCTCTGTTTTTCATCGAACTTTTTCTTCTCCTCCCAGGTCAGCGTATAGTACGGTTTCCAAAGCCGCTTCTTCTTGGAGGGGCGTCTCCTATGTTTTTTCTTGCCCACCTGTCTCTGCTGCGGGGGAGCTCCGCCAGCGGACAAGTCGTCCCCATTCTGGCCCTTCTCACCCGCTTCCGGACAGCTGGATTCTGGGCAGACCTGGGTCTTAAGGGGAGACGGCTGGGGTTCCAGGCTCCCTTCCCCCCCGTGCCCTGGAGAGCCACCCGACTTGGGGGACGCTCTCGATTGCCACCTACTGTCTTCCTCCGGCACCCGCTCCTCCGCGCCTGGGGGGCGATCAGGGTTCCGTTCTTCATGGACAGCAACAGCACCTGTACAGTTGCTAGTTTGAGGCTGGTGCTGAAACTCTGACAAGAGTGGCTCGGCCATTGCTAATAGAATCTTCTTCTCGAAGTTTGAAGAATGTTGGCTGTAAGTCCTTAAGGAAAAAAAGGTTTGCCTTTCTCTGCAAAAATGTCCAACACAGTCCTCTTCGGTCTGTAATTCCTGCAGTGTTGCCTTTAGCCAGTCCTTCTGTCAGCAAACTCCAATTGCAATTTGGGGGCGCTCAAGTCAATAAAGGGTTAAGCGCCCAGAGCGCGGCTAGATAGCGGGTCCAAGGGGGTGCAGCAGCAGGAACAGTACGTAATGTGCAGAGGGGGTGGGCTTCAAGCCTTCCCGCAGACCGCCCCCGCGATCGAGAAGTTGGTGGGCAAGAAGATTAGGTTAAATCCAATGGGTTAAACCCAGCCCCGAAGGGGTTAAAACTACCCGATGACGCTGACTCCAAGGGGCCGGATCCACAAAGGGTTAAATCCCCTGCCGCAGAGCCCACAGGGGGTTAAAGTCCCAAAGCCACCTCCTCCCACTTCCACGGGTGTCGCTCCAAGCCGAGCTCCCCGTTCCCTAGGCCCGGCCGGAGCCTCAGCCGAGGACAGACAAACTCATCTCCCCTTTGGCTCGATGCTCTCTGCTCAGCTCTGTTCTCCTCCGCCTCCTCCTCTTTTTCCTCCCTCCCTTCTCCCCCTTCCGACAGCTCCTCTTCCGCCTCCTCCCCCAACTTCCCCTCCCAACCTGCCTCTCCACCTGCCAACTTCCAACTGCTGCCTCCCAACCCTCTGCGCCCCTTTTATATAGAAGCCGGTCCGCCCCGCCCATGCGCATGCGTGACTGAGTCCCCATCGCAGGAAGCTGGGAGTCGTAGTTCCCATCTTTCAGGCCCGCCGTCCTCGCGCGCCGTGCGACGTAGCCAATCCCAGGACGCGTAGGGGGCGTTTTCCAGGCCGCCTCCTTCCATCGCTTATCCCTCGCTAGAGAAACGTGAGAGCCCATTGGTCAAAAGGCACACGTCTCGCCGAGGAAGGAAGGCCAATCGCAGAGAAGATGGGGCGGATTCTGGACCATACCATTCTGCTTCAGGAATACAAGAAGATTCGATGGCCTTTGAGGGCCTGCACAGAATATTTTTATGAAACGGTGCGTCTTAAAGGTTATTATCCTATTCCTTTCTCAGCGGAAAGGTTCTGAAGATCACAAACATTTGTTAACTTAAGCGAGAATGGTTTACCCCTAAAAAGTAGTCCCTAAAGTATAAACGAGTATTTAATTCTGTAAATAGAGATGTTGATCCATGGCTATTAATTCTCGATTCTTAAGATTACAAGAATGGCTTCAAGGTGTTGATTAGTGACTGGGATTGACGTTTGCGGAAGGATATTGCGAACACTTTTTTTTTGTTAAAAAAAAAAGCGCATGAAGAGGTAAACAAATGAAGAATAAAAAGTGCCGCCTTAAAGGGACAGTGTGACTGCCTTACGGCAGCAACCTCTGACTAGGCCTCGGAAGATGAGAAAGCAGGTTCGAGTCCCGGGTGACGTCCACTCCCGGACTACGCTGGGACCCTTAGCGGAAAGTGGCGGAGTCCCAGCCCCAGCGTAGTCTTTCACGGCCGCCCCCGCCCAGGGGCCAGTGCAAAATGGTGGGCCGTGGCTGATTTCTCTCTTCGGCGCCGGAAAGTGCTGGGTGTGCGCCCTGGGATCCCCCGAGACCCTGGGATGTAAGGCCTCGCTTCCCTTCTCCCTCACCGGGCCTCAGCTTTTATCGAAGAAAATGGCCTCCTGGGGGCCCTCTTGGTTTGTGCAGTTGGGAATCGACCATGAAATTTTCCTGAGCCTGGATGGGAGTCCAGGGCAGCGGATGAGCCTCTTTGTTGGGGGAGGGGTTCGAAATTAATCCTGAGTTGAAATAATCAACCCTGGCTACTCGAGAGAGAAGTCACAGACTGGAAAGAATCACCCACTGAGGCTCTTCCTCGTCAGTGGACGCTGGGCAACACCGGCAGGGAGGCAAGAGCCAGAGGCTTCCCTGAGGAGGAAACCTTGCCCAGAAATGGGGGCAGAGGGATTCTGGCCCAGAACTGTGGGACAGATTCATGGGGGGCGGGGAGGGGGTAGGGCGGCGCGCTACATAACTCTCCTTGTGAAAATTCTCCAGATTCCAGGCTTCCGCCCAAAGGACAGGGGCTGAGGGCCAGGAGTAGCCGAAACCCTCCACTCAAATCACTTAGGTCTACAATCTTTCATGCTGCAGTCCATGGGGTCGCAGAGTCGGACACTACTGAGCGACCGAACTGAGCTGAAAATCTTACTGTAATCTCAGTTTTTCCCATTTGCCACACACCGTGACTCCTGTTTCTTCATCAACAGCCCTGTCTTATATTCCAGCCGCTTTCCACCGCACAGAGTTCCTTTGCACACAGAACCATTTGCTCCTCCACAGCCCAGTGAGTTAGGCAGGGTAGGGATTCTTGTCTCCATTTTAGAGATAAGGAATCTCTGAAGCTCAGAAATTAAGTGACTTGTCCAAGGTCACATGACAATTAAGTGACACTTTCAGCTAAAGCGAAGGTCTCTGTGACTCCGTGCTGTTTTTCTATCACAAATACAAAAGTCCGTTTTTTTGTAAGAACTCTGGATTTAGTTCCTTTCCATCTGCAACACTTTCAGCCAACTTCTGGCCCTCTTTCTCTTTCCTTTTTTTTTTTTTTTTTGCCTCACCTGGAGGCATGTGGGATCTTAGTTCCCCCACTAAGGAAAGAACCTGGCTCCCTACAATGGAAACAGTCTTAACCGGTGGACCGTCAGGTTAATCTCACATTGGATAAGAAGGCACAATGGTGAGTAAAATTTCATCCGTGCTACTCAAGGACTGTGTAGAGAGGCCATCAAACCTACGGTAAGCCAAAATGGCAGATGATGAAAATCCTGATAGGAGCTTGTGAGCCAGCTTGCTTAGGAATTGAGAATTGTGGATATGTTTCATGGAGGAGGTGACTTCGTGGCTGTCTAAAACACGAAGCATTTTCAGGCAGAGTGGCATGAGCAGGACATTTATGACGAGTAGGCGTCTTGTCCCAAGACAGGACTTGTCTGGGGATCCAGGAGTGGTTTTGTGGGGAAGTGGTCATGGGCATGCCCAGAGGGAGAGGCAAGCAAGAGTGACCCTGAGGCGCATCCAGATGTTTTGAGATGGAACATCCTAGTCTGTTTTCCCTGAGAACTCAGGTCTTTCTGAAAACCTGCCCCTCTCGTATGCTGCTTCATCAGTCATGCAAGAAGCTTCGCAGGAGCAAGAGCTTCTCCTCAACAGTGGGAGTTCCCTGAGGAAAAGTTTTTGGAGAGAACTCGACTGGGAGTCAGAGACCTCAAAACTGTTACATTTTCAGACTCCAAAGGACTCCTGGGTACCCTCAGTTGGGATTTGGAAGGTACAACTGAGCCCAGCCTCAGTCTATTGGGCTCAGCTGTATGGGCTCATTTGTTCTACTAGGGGAGGAGTGGTCAAACTGACAGGTTGTGGAATTCCAGAATTCTATGAAACAAGAGGCCACGCACCTTGATATTAGGTAGGCATTTTGTCATTAATGTCCTGGTCATCAATCCCCAGGACTGCCTTATGGTGAAAAGGTCTTCATCGCTATTTCACAAACAAGGCAACCCAGGATCAGAGCAGAGTCCTGCCCAAGTCACTGCGAGTATGCCCAAGTGGTGGCGCTGGCTTCCGCTTACATCCCCAGCACCAGTTTGGCCCCTCTTCCTTTGCCCTCCAGTTGTTCATCCCTAACACAGGGATTAACTCAAAATTTCGTAGCCCCAGCAGCCAGCGGCTCCCAGAGGTCTCTGCTCAGTTTGGCACTGGACCCACCCCGACGGGAGCCGCGGGGACGACGCTCCCGCCGTCCTTGGCTTTCCAGAAAGTTCCCTGGGAAAGCCCGAGCGCAGAGGTCACAAGGGGAGAGCAGCTGAGGAGGGGGAAGCGGGCAGTGGGCACTTCCGGGGCCCAGATCGCGGCCCCCGACCCTACGCCGGGCGCGCGGAGCAGGGAGTAGCCACCCTTCCCTTCGGGCGGGAACGGAGCCTGGGCCCGAGCCCGCCGTACTCCTCTCCTCCCGCCGCCCCTGGCTCGCAGCTTTCCCCCGCACAGTCCCCACCCACGACGGGGCAGGGGGCGGGGCCCCGCCCAGGGCGCCCCCAGCAGCCGCTCCGCCTCTCCTGCAGACCAGGGGCTGTTCCCTCCACTAGCCTGGGGAGGGGGAAATGCTCCCTCTGGAACGCCGACCGCTGGCGTCTTGGGGCCGTCCACGGCAGCGGGGGAGGGGTCACAGAAGGGACCTGAACCTCCCGCGTCCCGGACGCGCTTTCCGCCTCACTCCGTGGCAGCCCAGATGGCAGAAGATGAAGGTTTTATTTGGTGAAACTCTTTTGTAAGTGCATCTTTAGTGAGGACGTCCTGAGTATTTCTGCGGGTAGGGCGGCCAGCCAAAAGGAGCTGACTGCCCTCCCCCGGGGCCAGCTCTCCGCCTTTTCCCAACTCGGTCGAGCCTCCTGGCCTCCCTCCCACAGCCCGCCAGCCAATCACTCTTCCAGGGCCCGGCCGAAGTCCCAACTTGCCCAAGAGCTGAGCCTCCTCGGGGAGAGGCTGGCTTGGGAGAGGAGTCACGTGACTCAGAGGGTGAGGAGGGCAGAGGCTGAGACCCGGTAGCTCCGCCCCTGGATCACCCGCCCACCCCGAACTGGGGACTTGCTCCGTTAGGGCAGTCTCCCCAGGGAGCCTGAGGTGGTCGAGGGGGAAAGGAGGGACAGTCCCTGTGGAGCTGCAGGAAGAGTAGGGTCCTATCTGGCCCCCACACGAGGAGAGGGGTATCAAGGCGAACGCTATTTGGGGACGGGAAGCCGGGGGCGGTTAATGCTGTTCCCCTAAACCCTAGGAAGGCTCAGGGCACTGCAGAACACAGGGTTCATAGCCTCCTGTTGGCTGCAGACTCCTCCACCGAGAGTCACCTCTTCTGGGTCCGAAACTGTCGGAAGAGCCACTGGACGATGAAGGGCCACAGGAGGAAGAAGATCAGTGTGGGGCCGGAAAGCCTGAGGGGCCGAGGCCTGGCACTGGGTGGGGGCATCTGCTGCCAAGAGGAGAGAGTCAGGCGCCAGCCCAGGCCTCAGCTCAGGCTAGGCCCTCCTTAGGGACCTGCTTCCAGAACTCAAGTGGGAGCTGCTACCTCCCTTTCCCCAGTCTGAAGATTGGGACTCCTGGTTTGTCCCTGAAACACTGAGCCCCAACTCCCTCCCCTATCTTCCTCCCACAGCAATTCAAGGTGCCAAAAAGAGTGGAGGAACTGGCTCCAACGTCATCTCCTCTGGGCCACAAAGCCTGATATGACCTGAAGACCCCATATTGTAAAGGATGTGCCACATTTCCAATGAAGACCCAGGGTGTTCAGATTTTAGTTTCTAAATCCCATTATCTGTTGAAAGGAAGCAAGGCTCCTTGGAGAAGTGGCAGATTTCAGGTCTGGAGCAGGGAAGGTGGAATTGAATGTGGGATGTCTTATACCAAGAAGTGAGGAAGCTGTTAAGGATTAATGAGATCATGTTACAAGAACCTAGGACCCAGCTAGAAAGGGAGGGTCTTACAAAGTTGTGACAGTCTGGGCATCAAAAAGAACGATATGATTGCAGTTGACTGAAATACTGAGTCTTTAAAGTCATAAATTCATAGAAGAGTAAGTTGGAAATTTATCACCATTGAGGTGGCTTTTAAATCAACTCCTTACTTTAAAAATAGATAAGTAAAGAGAAAGAATTAAGCACATATTCTACCCTTCCATAAGGCACCATATTTAAGGGAAATCCTAGATGTCAGGGAAACTCTACAGAAAAATGCCAGCTAATAAATGTTAAAGGAATCATAGAAAAGTCCACATTTTTGCAACCATTAACTAAATTATGGATCCAAGCAAGGATTATCTATCATTTGTCAAAAGCTGTGTATCAAATGGGGCTGATGGGGAACTGGGACATTCCCTGGCTCCAAGTGGTGGAATCAGACTATCACCCCTTCATCCCTGCTGTGATCCTCACTAGGGATATTCATGGTAGGACATCCAGTTATGTGTCTTGATGTGAAGAAAGAATATCACCTCTGATGTAATCGGGTCATGTCATCTAGCCACAGGGCTGTCATGAGACTCCAGAAGTGGTACAGTCTACAGGACTACTGACCAGTCTCATCACCAAGTCACTAGCAAGGAAGAGGGACTGGTCTAGACTAACAGAGTCTTAAGGACAGAGGCTCCTGGCGTGGACAGACAGGGAAGCTGGAAAAGCCGATTGGAATCTGGACTGTATTTGACTGTTGGCTCAGACAGTAAAGCGTCTACCTACGATGCAGGAGATCTGGATTTGATCCCTGGGTCGGGAACATCCCCTGGAGAAGGAAATGGCAACCCACTCCAGTATTCTTGCCTGGAAAATCCCATGGATGGAGGAGCCTGGTAGGGTACAGTCCATGGGGTCGCAAAGAGTCGGACACGACTGAGGGACTTCACTTTGTTTTTTTGGTGATATGAAGGAATTGTGGTGTGCAATCAAATGTTTTTGCTAGGTAGTAGAGTGTTCTTATTTTCAGAGATTCAAGTCCAGGTATCTCAGCGTGGAAATATTCAGCATATAAAATTAGTAAAAGGTAAATAAAAAATATTAGTAAAACCTTGGCGAGGCGGGGGGAGTGTTGAAATGTTAGCCACTGTGGATCTGAGGAAATTCCTACCAATTCCTCTGTGCCAAGGGGACAAAGGGTCACCTGAGTGATTCCTTCATATCCAGGACTTCAGCTGTCCCCTGTCCCCACAGCTCCAGGCTTCACAAGAACCGACTCATTCAGAGTTAACGGTGGATACCAGCTTTGGAGGGAGATACAAGTGGGACCACTCCCAGCTCCATCACTTAATAATAATGCTAATAGTAACAATGAGCCCCATTCGGAAGCACCTACATGCATTATCTCACCTAATCCTCACAGCAGCTCTGTGGGGTTCTTCCAGGCTGTGTGAGTTCCTTCCAGGCCCTGAGGTAAGTTATTCAACCTCTCAGAGCTTTAGTTTCCTCATTTGTAAAAGGGGAATGAAAAGAAAACCTATTTCATTGCTGTTTGTGTGTGTGTGTGTGTGTGGATAAAATGAGGTAATGTAGGTAATATGTTTGGCACACTGCCGGGGCTCCAGAAATGGCTGCTCTTATTTATTTTGCAGAAGCAGAGGTGTCAGGGGCAAGCAGATCTAGAAGTCGGGAGGAGGAGTGAGGGGTGCAAGGGCTGAATGTGAGGGGAGGGGAGGGGAAGACAGTAAGTCTGGGAACAGAAGAAGTCCTGACAGAGGGCCAATAGGGACCCCCTCCCAGCCCCAGTGCAAAGAGCAGACAGGTTCTGGCCCCTCCAACTGTTGGAATTCCCTCTGTCCTCGGTTTCCCTTCTGGCACGGGGTGGGGTTAAAAGCAGGAAAGGTGGGCTTCTCCCACTCTCCCTTCCAGGTAGGAAGCACTTTAGACCCCCTGACTTCCTGGCCTGACCCATAAGCCACACCATTCTCTGGAGAAGGCAGAAGTGTGGGCAGGTAGAGACGGGGGGATAAAGAAGTGGCTGGCTGAGGAGTGCAGCACAGAGACCCTCAAAATTCTGCCCCAATCTTGCCCTGGACCTTCGGAAGGGGCTCACCTGCTCGGGGGGCATAGGCATGCTCTCCAGGCTCTGCAGCCTCCCCTGGACGTCCCGCATACTGTCCTGCAGCGCACGGACTGTCCCCACCAGCCACGAGTCCAATTCCTGGGGCCCCAGCAGGGGGCCTTCCAATCTCCCTGCAGAGCACAGACACACAGGAAAGGGGACGCAGGAAGCAACTCAGCTCGGGGCAGGGCCAGGGAGGAGTCAGTAGAATGCCATCCCTTGTGCCCAGTGTGAGTCTATAAAGTCCATGCATGCAGCTAATGGACTGCCAGGGGTTCGAACCCCAGCACTACCACTTAGCTCTGTGGCTCTGGGCAAGTCAGTAACTTCTCTAAGCCTCATTCTCATCTGAAAATCATGTCCTCTCCCTCACAGGGCTGCTTGCTCTGAGGAATAAAGGAGATAATATTTATGAAAGTGCCTCTTATGGGACATGGGACACTGGAAGTTAGGAAGAGATAAGGGAGAACTCAACTCGTCGTCCTTGGAGAGTCCCAAATGGGAGACCCCGAGAGAAAGGATGACTCCCAAGGCTACGCAGCTGTAGATGAGAGAACTGGTCTAGGAGTTCTACCCCAGCCTGTAGATGAGAGAACTGGTCTAGGAGTTCTACCCCAGCTGCCCTGACTCAGTGCCAGCAAAGGGCACAGACTCCTGGTGGCCCTTGGAGAGGAGGCCAGGCAGGGACTTTGCTCCTCCAGGCCAGTGTCTGGCTTTTGGCAACCCTTCCTGGGCAGAGGCTGCTCTCTCTAGTGCCCAGTGCTGGACTTTCTCCTCTGCCCATGAAGGCAGCCAGGGGAAGGCCCCAGGCACTGGAACCATGGGGCAAAGGGTCGGATAGGGGCTCACCTTTCTCTGCAGGAGGCTCGGGGCTGTTTCTGGTGTCATTTTCTCCTCCCAGGGCGCCCCTTTGCTCTTCCCCAACCTGCAGAGAAGAGTCACAAAGTCCACGGAGGGGAGGGTGGTGGTGGGAGCAGCCAGGGCCCAGTGGGATGGGGAAAGGGAGGGGATGGGAGTGGGTCTCACCAGCTCAGGCTCCAGCTGCTCCACAGAATCACAGAAAACTTCAGAGTCCTGGTCCCTGGGTGGCTGGGATTCTGAGGAGGAGGGAAGTCGGGGCAAGTGGCAGGAGGGAAGCCATGGAAGGAGGGGAAGGGTGTGCATCTGGGCAGAGGCACCTGTTTAGGGGACCCTCAAGATGCTACCACAAGAGGCACAGATGGGTCCCTGAGAGGAAAGGGATCCCAGAACCTGCCCCTGGCCTTTGGGAGCACAGGGGATTTCAGTGTCTGTGGGCATGAGGTGTGACAGGCACAGCGCAGCATCTAGCCTGCTCCCCTCCACACTGCCTGGAGGTCCTCCCACCTCTGGCCTGGCCCTCTGCCCCTCCCCCCCAGACACTGACCTAGACTTGGGGGTGCTGGTTCCTTGGGGAGGCAGGGAGGCTCTGGGGCAGCCTCAGCATCTCCATTCAGTGCCTGCTCTTTCCAACCTGCAGAGACACAGCACCCAGAGGTGGGGCTGGGAAGAGATCAGGCCCCTGCTCCCCATCCTCATCTAGCCAGGGATTCTGTCTGAGACCCACCCCATCGGGGCACTAGCTGGGGTCCTTACAGGAACATTTCTAGAGCCCTCTGCCTCCAGGCTTCCCTCCAATTGAGCAGCCCCCTAAGACAGTTCCATCAGCCTTTGTGGAGCTCCCAGCCTGGGGGCCTGACCTGTGACCCTTCTCAGGAATGTCTCCGGGGGCCTCGGCATGTCAGGGATCACCTGGTACAGGGGCTCGAAGTAACCAAACATGTCCTCTGCCACCTCGCCCAGGGGCACTGTGTCGATCACCTGTGCGGGAGGGGGTCTAATGGGGAAAGGCTGGCCCTTCCCACCACTGCCCTCCTACCCCCTTGAGCTGGGCCGCCTCTGCCCTGCTGCTGCCATCATATCCCTCCACCTTGTGCCCAGTCAGGACCCAGAGTCAGGCAGGGGCAGGGGGACAACTTGAAGGTGGAATTCCCATAGGTGTATCAACGTGCAGGAAACGTGATGGGCAAAGCGGGGCGGGTCACCTGGCTGAGACCTTGGGCACAGGGAGGAGCCTGCAGCCTCTCCCTACCTTCTGTGCCACCAGCTTCATCTCGGTAATGTAGGCGGACATGGCCTCCTCCCTGCTCATCTGGCCCAGGCTGTTCCAGGCTTCCCTGGGGGTGGGGTGGGGTGGGGGGCGGAGGGCTGTGAAAGGTTGATTGACAGCTGAGGCTTGTTTGCCCAGCTGATGGGAAGCTCACCATTTGTAACGTCCGATAGGGTCCCAGAACCCAGGCTGGGGGATGAGGCAGGGCCCCATGGTAGCCTGCTTGTAGTAGCTGTAGAACCGCAGCATCTCTTCGTAGGAGGGGCGGTAAGAGCCTGGGCAAGAGTTGAGAAGTGGAGGGGGACAGTATCACTCCCAGCTCCAGGAGGATAGAGGCGGGAGGAGAACCACCCTTGGTGGGGTGGTGAAGGGTCTCTCTTGGTGGGGGCAGAGATGGTGAAGGGTCTCACTCAAGATAGACAGGGGTAGGTGGCAGAGGGGAACCCCAGGACAACACATTTAGGGACTTGTCTGCAAAAGCTGCCAGGATCAGGGTCTCCTGGGAGGCAGACCCTGGTCATCTGAACCCCCAAATGAGGGTCCCCGTGCCCTCACCGTTCTTAGGCAAGTTCTGAATGACGCTGACTGCGGCCTGGAACTGTTTCTGACAGTCTGGTTCTGGACTTTCATTTTCGATACCCATCTCCAGCCCTGGGACCCTATTTATGGGCGACTCTGCAAGAACAAAGCTGTGGGTGAACAGTTTTCAGGTTCCTCCACCACCCACCCCCCTCCCTGGCACATGCCTCTGTAAGCCACTGGTCCACTTTCCAGAGGGGCAAACCAAGCTCTTTAGAGGCCTGAGTGAGATGACCCGGGAGGTCAGAAGCTAAGACTGAGGAGACTCCTTTTCCTACCCCAAGGCAGCGTGGGTGTGACCAGGGTGACTGAGAGGGCCTCCGTGTGTGGGTCAGGTGGCAAGGGTCGCGGTGTCTCTAGATGCACATCTTCGACTCCTAGACAGGTGAACCGGCAAGCCGAGAGGAGTCAGGGCGGAGCGAGCAGTCTCCCACCCCAGCCTCCCACACCCCGGCTCAGCCTCTCGGCGCCCAGCACTCACCCTCAGGGCCCACTGCCCGGACACCTAGGTTCCCTCTTGTCACTAGTCGGAGGCTTCCTACCGACCTCCGGGCCGGGATGGGGACGCGAGGCAAGAGGGAAAACTTACGCCAATCAGAGAGCCCGTTTCAAATTTCTTTTATACCACAACCACTCAGCGCGGCCCTTTCAAGATTATGCAAATAGTTTAGTGGTGCCTCTCCAGATCAGGCGGGGCGAATCCGCGGGTTGGCTCCCCAGTCCTGAACGGCCAGAGGCAGGAGAAAGCGCCCCCTGGTGGACGTCGTGAAATGACGCTGTCTCTTGCTCCCCCTGGTGGAAACTGCGTAGTCAGCTGAACCCAGGCCGCGCAGATTCGAGCCACTCTATGCAGCCCTTCACTTACCAGACCCTGGGGATAAAACGGGAATCAGCTCTTGAGATCAAGGGTTCTGCAGATGGGATACGGGAGCAGAGTTTTGGAAGGCTTAAGAGTAAGCCAGGAGAAGAACGAGGAAGGTCATTCCTGAAGGAAGGAATTGCAAGATCAAAAGTACAGAGGAGAAGACTAGATATTCATAAGGAATATCCAGAGAGGATATTCTTGGAGACGCAAGCCAGTAAGGACGCAATCTCCAGGTCAGGGCTACCTGAAAATGGAGTAAAGCAGTAGGTGGCAAATCTAAGTCCTGATAAACTGTTATCTTTGGGATGCCATGCTCCCGGCCGCCGCCGAGTGGCGGTGTGCACCCAGCTCTCCGCCCCCCACCCAGGGCAACTTGCTGAAGAGGCAGATCACATTACACCCCTTGCGCACAAATACGCTGGTGGTTTCTTATGTAGTAAGTGCACGCATGACACGGTCACCAGAACCCGTAGTCGACGCTAACCCACATGTCGATGTCAAGGACATCCACGCGACGTGCGGTGGCTGTCCCGGGACGATCAAACGCCCAGTGCGGGGTGTCGACCGACCCAAGCGTCCATTCCCAGGTTCTGCCGGGGACTCATCCCCGGAAGAACCAGTCAGCTTCGAGTCTTCTACCCCTCGGGGCGGCAACTGGCCGGGCGCGGAGAGGGTTAATCCTATGACGTCATAGCCAGAGCCTTCTTCCTTCCCTACCTTCAGTCAGTTCCCGCCCCGCCTTAACCCTCCCGTTCGGGCTTCCCTGCCTCCCAGTTCAGCTCCTAGGCCCGGGACTAGCCGGCCGGCGGACCCGATCCCCTCTGAGACCTCGGTCAGGACGGGGAGGGGGAGGTGAAAGGGATCCTGAGTCCGCACTGAGCCCAGGTCCGGGGAAAGGAGAGGGTGTCTTCGCGAGACAGCAGCCCTCTCCCTCTCCGAAGCCTCCCCCAGCACCAAGGGGGCTCCGCATAGGGCCGGGATCACAGGACCGCTCGGAGAACAGGGAGAAGGACTCAGGAGCAGAGGGCGAACGCGGAGACTCGTGGGCGCGGGCCAGGCCGCAGCCCCACTTGTGCTCCAGTGCCCAGCTCCCTGCCGAGGGTCACCGCCCCCCTCGCCGCCGCCTCGCACCGCCCCCGCGCCGTCCTCGGCCCCGCCCTCTAGCTCCAGGTCCGTCCTTCCTTGACCCTCGTCCCTCCCTTTCTCCCTCCTCCCGACACCTCCTCCTGCAGACTAGCTCCCGGCGCCGCTAAGTTTCTCCGCTCCGCACCGCGCGCGCTGACCCCGGGCCCGGGCCTGGCCCCGGCCACCCGACCATGCTGTGCGGTAGCTGGAGGAGCCGCCGGCGGCAGCCCGAGGAGCCCCTGGTCCCAGCCCAGGTCGCAACGCCCGTAGGGCTCGCGTCCCCGCCCGCATCCCAGGAAGGCAACATCAAGAGGCCCGGGCTGCGGGCGCTGAAGAAGATGGGTCAGTGAGCGGCCAGGGTGGCTCCGGGTGGGCGCGCGGACGCGCCTCGGGGGCGAATCTTGGGAAGATCGGGGTGTTCCGACGAGCCCTTCGTGGGTTTCCCTGTAGGGATGTGGGGAGTTTGGCGAGGGATGGAAGGCCAGCGCCGTTCCAGAGTGGGGCGGGGTGGAGTGTCACACCTGGAGTCACCCGAGGTCCCGGGTCTGAGCGAGGCTTCCAGGACGACTTCTGGGAGTATGGTGTGGGAGTTTGGACGAGGGCTGCGGACTGGAGTCCGAGAAGGTTGGAAGAGTAGAAAGGGAGAGACAGGCTTAGGATGCCCGTCACCCCCTCCCGGACACCCTGTGCCTTCTAGGGTCTTCCAGCGCTCGGGGCATCCTAGATTCTTGGGCCCCTTAGGGCATGAGAGTTATAGAAGAGGCTGTCATCTTGTGCCTACCTTCCAACCTTACAGTCCCCACTGGGATTAGAGCAGCCGCACAGCACTGGAAGGACTGGTCTAACTGGTGAGAACACTGACCTTTGGGTCAGAAAGCCAAAGTTGCCTTCTTAGATTTGAGGGAAGTCATGGGGGAACGGAATGCAATTGTGGTTTATCAAGCATCTCCTGGATGTAGGCCAGCACTGGGTGGTTAGGGATGTGGTGCCCATCAGTCTTCTTCACCTTCCTGAGAGGTAGGTGGTATAATCCCCATTTCACAGATGCGGAAGAGAAAGTAAGGAATTTGCCCATGACCATAAAGCTAGTAGAGGGCAAAGGTTGGCGTGTACCCCCACACTGCCCCTGGCAGCCTCTCAGAATCTGGGCAAAGTGGGACTGAGTGGGGGTTGAGGGCTTGAATGAGGGGGCATGTGTGTGAAAGTAATGTTTTAGTATTTATTTTTATTTATTATTTATTTGGCAGCACCAAGCCTTAATTTGTGGCACACATGTGAAATCTTTAGTTGTGACACGTGGGATCTAGTTCTCTGACCAGAGATCAAACCCTGGCCCCTGCATTGAGGCCAGAGTCTTACAGAGTCTTACCACTGGACCACCACGGACGTCCCTGTGAGAGTATTTTGTACACTGTAAAGTACTGTAAAACTGAAGTGGTGCTGGAGAACTGTGGTCGGTAGAATAGTTAATGATGGAGAGGCTAGAGGTGGGACTGAGGGAATAGAAGGACAGGGTTGCCTGAAGACCTGTGTGAATCTTGGGATAAAATGCAGAGGTCTCTCTTGCCAGTCTTACCTTCTCTTACAGCCACAGGGCGTGTAAGATCTAGTTCCCAGATCAGGAGTTGAACCCATGCCCCCGGCATTGGAAGTGCAGAGTCTTAACCACTGGACCACCAGGGCAGTCCTCCTGGTCTTACTTTCTCTGTCCTCCATTGTTTTTGTTCTTATTTCTGCCTCCTTTCATTTGACCTGAATTTGTTGAGCGCTGTGTTCTGATCACTGTGACTGGCACTCTCCTTATAAACACAGAAGACATGCTCTCTGCCCTATGTTTCATCAATCACACATGCGTTCAACCAACATTTATTGAGTGCCTATAGTATGCTCTTGGAGAAGGCGATGGCACCCCACTCCAGTACTCTTGCCTGGAAAATCCCATGGACAGAGGAGCCTGGTAGGCTGCAGTCCGTGGGGTCACGAAGAGTCAGACACGACTGAGCGACTTCACTTTCACTTTTCACTTTCACACATTGGAGAAGGAAATGGCAACCCACTCCAGTGTTCTTGCCTAGAGAATCCCAGGGACGGGGGAGCCTGGTGGGCTGCCATCTGTGGGGTCGCACAGAGTCGGACATGACTGAAGCAACTTAGCAGCAGCAGCAGCATAGTATGCTCTGCCCTAGGGGTTCAGCAACAAACAAGACAGACACAGCCCCGGCCCTTAGAGAGCTAAAGTGCCAGCAAGGGTGTCAGACAATGAAACCAAGAAACAAGGCTCTGAAGGATAGAGCAAGAGGCTGGGGAGCCCTGACTGCACCCCGGAACTGGAGGGAGACTGGAGTGAGGCCAAAGGGGAGACGCAGGGAGAGGCTGGATCCTCGAGGCCCCGGAGGGTGTCAGGAGTTCAGGAAAGGTCTTAGACAAGAGGAGAGCAGGAACTGTGTAGGTAAGGGTGGGTTGGATGAACACAGGGGTAAAACAGGGAGCCCCACTGGAGGGAGGCTGGGGGGTCAGTTGGGCAAAGTTGTTGGGGGGAGGCTCAAATGTGAGCTGTGGAACCAGAACGGATTCCAGGACTACAGGGAGGTGGACTGAGCTGGACTCTGCTGTCGGCGGGATCTGGGAGATGTCTCTAATGGGGGGCGGTGTCATCCTCTGGTTTACAGGGCAGTGGTGGAGAGAACGATGCCTATGGGGAGCTGAGGTGCTGCGGAGACACCAAAGGGCTGGCGTTAGGCCAGAGAAGCAGCCCTGGGAGTCAGCCACCCTCGAGGGTTACGTTTGCCATGGGAGGGTTGAGGTGACAATCCTGCCCACCTGCCTGTCTCCTCATTCCGCACCCATTTGCCAAGCCCCATGGCTCAGATCATAAGGAGTCTGCTTACAATGCGGGAGACCCAGGTTCAATACCTGGGTTGGGAAGATCCCCTGGAGAAGGAAATGGCAACCCACTCCAGTATTCTGACCTGGTAAATCCCATGGATGGAGGAGCCTGGCAGGCTACAGACCATGAGGTCACAAAGAGTTGGACACGACTGAGTGACTTCACATCTGGGTGCCAGGGTGTTGTGCCAGGGCTGGGGCTTCAGAGATGGAGAATACCTAGCCCTGGGGGAGAGGACAGTCTAGGAAACACTTATAGACAAGTAACTGGTGCTAAGCCCAAAACTCAGTGCCCTGTGGCTGAGTAAGGCTGCACGGGAGTTTCGGGCATCCTGTGACAGTGACACTGTTGGGAACTATGTGGGTGTCAGAATGTCACCTGGGCACCCTCCCTCCCCTTGGCTGCTGCACCATCCTGTTGAGTGACTGCCTTCTGCGAGGAATGTCGACTCCATGGGGAATGCCCCTTCTCCAGGCCTCACTGAGTCCAGGAACAGGGTGGAGGCGAAACCCAGGTGTCCTGGGGCCCGTCTGCTCAGGCCCACAAGGCCAAGGCCTATGTCTACCACCCACGTAGCTTTCGATGCGACCCCTGTGGCTGCTGCCTCTCCCAGAATGATCCTCAGGGTCACGCCTGGTCACTGCCTTTGCCACACCCCTTGGTGGTGGTTGAGTCGCTTAGTTGTGTCCAACTCTTGTGACACCATGGACTGTAGCCCATCAGGAGCCTCTGCCCATGGAATTTCCAAGGGCAGGAATATTGGAATGGTTTGCCATTTTCTTCTCCAGGGGATCTTCATGACCCAGGGATAAAACCTGGGTCTCCTGCATCGTAGGCGGTCTCTTGACTGCAGTAGATTCTGTGTCAACTGACCACCAGGGAAGCCCCACCCCTTAGTCCAACAGAACAGATTTTCTTTCAAATCAAGTCAAGAGGCCAGGGCAGGGAGTGGCTCAGAGTCAAAGGCTCAGAGGGGCTCAAGGAAAAGAAAGGGCTCGGAGGGCCATACTGGGGGAAACTAAGATGAAGGGGGAGGGAGGCAGCCCCCATATTGAGTGGGAGTCATTTGTGGAGCACAGGGTCCAGCCTGCTCCAACCCCCTGCCCCTGGGCTGGGCTGCTGGCCCAACCTGTTCCTAGGAAGCCAGGGAAGAGTTGAGCCGAAGAGGAGCCAGGAACACAGTGCAGTGCTGAGCACACAGCAGCCTCGATCCTGTTTAATCCTCTCCATCCCCGGGGAAGGTGCTGAGCTGTCCCCATGTGACAGATGAGAGGCTCAAGATGGAGGGGGAGAAGTCACCCACCCAAGGCCATATGGCTAAGAGGCAGCAGTGCCTGTCTGCTGCCAAAGCCATCATTGAATGATGGCTCTTTATTGCCTGGGTTCCTCTGGTGGCTCAGATGATAAAGAATCTACTTGCAATACAGGAGACCCAGGTTTGATCCCTGGGTTGGGAAGATCCCCTGGAGAAGGAATTCAGGGAATTCTTGCCTGGAAATTCCATAGACAGAGGAGCCTGGTGGGCTACAGTCCATGGGGTCACAAAGAGTCAGACACAACTGAGTGACTAACACATAGATAGACATACAATTAACACCTTTGTCAATTACCACCCTTGTAACACCGTGCTAGTGCTTTTCACGTACTAGCTCATTTAATGTCAGAACCATATGAAGTAGGTGGAACCATTAGCTTCATCTTATTTTAAAATGTTCATTTATTTGCACCAGGTCTCAGTTGTGGATGCAGGATCTTTAGTTGTGCCGTGAGATCTCTTAGTTTTGCCATGTGGGGTCTAGTTCCCTGACCAGGGATCGAACCTGCACCCCCTGCATTGGAAGCACAAAGTCTTAGCCACTGGACCACTGGGGAAATCCCTAACCTCATTTTTCAAGTGAGGAATCTGAGATTTAGAGAGGTTCAGTAACTTGGCCCAGGATTCAGAGCTCAGAAGTGTTTATAGCTAAGACAGGATTTGAGGATTTGAACCCAGGAAGTTGGCCCAGAGTCCAAGCTCTTAACACAATGAATGGATGAGTGACTTAAGCCTGGTGGGGAGGGACCTGCTACACCCCTCCCCCATATTGGCTCTGCCAACCTCCAGGGGGTGTCCTCATAGGGCTGCCCCCCAAAATACAGGATGCCCAGTTAAATACACTTTGCAGATAAACCACACATAATTTGGGACATACTGATACTAAATTATTATTTGTTGTTATCTGAAACCCCCATTTAACTGGGCATACCGAGTTTTGCCTGGCAGCCCTACCACTCCAGAGTCCCAGTCGCTCCACCCCAATGCCTAATCCCCCAGAGCAGAGCACTGAGTGGGCAGAAGCTGCTCGCTTCCCTCTCCAGTCTGCACACACCACCAAATGCCACAGGGCAAGCGTGCTCTCCCCCCAGACTGCCCAGAACAGGTCCTGCAGGGTGAGTGGGGCTCCCAGGGGGGAGGTTGGCACCTGGTGGGGGGTCTTCCAAGAAGCCCCTGGTCCAGGCAGATGCCTGGCCTGGGTGGTGGGAAGGGCTGGGGTGTGCCAGGCAGGGCCGAGGGCTGGCTCTTTCCTACACTGTGGCCTCCTCACCTCTTCTCCTTGTTCAGCTCTGGGGAGCCCCTGTCTACCATCTCAGCCCCCAAACAGCCTTCACCCTGGTCTGGCCCTGCCGAGAAAGGTGATGCCACCTTCGTGGCACTGTGTCTGCCTGGAGCAGGGGAGCGCCGCCACCCTGCCCTGACTTTGTTGACGTTTCAGGGAACATTATGGATTCTGGCGCTGAGCCCCACTGAGTTCTAGCCTTGGGTGTGGTAGCCAGCCTGGGTGAGGGGAACTCGCTTGGTACCCAAGGTGTGGGGCTGCCTGCTGGCTAGGGGATTCGGGTGGGAAGGTGTTTGAGACCGCTCACTGTTGGCTCTCTACTCCCAGAGCCTCATGGCCTCAGTACCAGGAAAAGCTGCTCTCCTCCCTGCTCCTGTTGGCATGAAGCTGACACTGTCTGTCGCTCTTGCCTGCATGTCTCACATTCCTGCTGGAGTCCCGTGTGCCCTTCCTGAGTGTGTACTGGTACGCGTGCGCATGCGCACACGCGCACACACGCACTGCCTAGTTTCCATACCAAGCGAATCACCTTCCTCCCACCCACCAACCGCCCCCCCGACAGACACACAGGTGCACACACCATATATGCACACACCACCCTACACACACCTTCAGTCCTTACACACCCTGGCCTCTGCACACCCCGTGACCACACAGCACCTCCCACCCCTGCCCCCTACACAGTCCTTACATCCGCCCCTGCCTTAGGCCACCCACACTGTTCTGCATACATGGCTCGTCCTCTCTGAACATCAGTGGCCCATCTATGAGAAGGGTGGAATTTTTTTTTTTTAACGTTAAACAAAATGTATTTGGGTTTTTTTTTTTTTTTTTTAAGTATTTGTTTTTGGCTGCGCTGGGTCTTCGTTGCTGTGTGAGGGCTTTCTCTAGATGCGACAACAAAGGGCTACTCTCTAGTTGCGGTGCGCTGGCTTCTCACTGCGGTGTCGTCTCTTGTTTCAGAGCACGGGTTCTAGGGCGTGTGGGCTCAGTAGTCGCAGCTCCTGGGCTCCAGACCACAGGCTCAGTAGTTTCGTGGCACAGGGGCTTGGTTGCTCCGCTGCATGTGGGATCTTACCAGATCAGGGATTGAACTTGTGTCTCCTGCATTGGCAGGTGGATTCTTTTCCACTGAGCCACCAGGGAAGTCCAGAAAGGTGGGATTTAAGGGACAGAGATGAACTTGGCCTCCCACAGCCTCTTCCAACTCTGTTGCCCAGGCAGATTCCTGCCCCACCCCCAGCCTTGGCCACAGAACCCCTCTGGCCCCCGGACCATACACAGCCTGAACTGCCCAGGCCGAAGGTGGTCGCTGGGAAACTGTGGGGCTGCCTGTTTCCCACCACCTTCCGGTCCCTCTCTGGGGGCAGAGGTGAGCCTTCAGCTCAGGGAAGGTGTTTGGGCCCGAGCCGATGACAGTGGGCCGAGCGGGAGACAGAACCAGCTGGAGGCCGTGAGACTCAGGAGCAGGGATGGAGCAAACTACCCATCTTCCTTCCCAGGCGCTGCCTCAGTTTCCTTCTTTATCATTTATTTCAAGCTCCCTGTGGACGGGCCCCAGGTGGATTAGGGTTCAGCCCCATAGAGCCCTTTGGGTGAGCTCCCTCCCCAATTCTCAACACACTCCAGCTTCACCACTTATCGACCCTGCAACCCTGAACAAATTCA
The DNA here is from genome assembly GCF_002263795.3 of Bos taurus. Classification (NCBI taxonomy): domain Eukaryota; kingdom Metazoa; phylum Chordata; class Mammalia; order Artiodactyla; family Bovidae; genus Bos; species Bos taurus. Next base: position 44,795,144 of record NC_037346.1, on the reverse strand, counting down.
TTAGCTGCCTCTTTAACAGCTTTATTGAGAATTAATTCACCCATTTAAAGTGTATGGTGGTTTCTGGCGTGCATGCTCAGTCGCTTCAGTCGTGTCTGACTCTTTGCGATCCCATGGACTATAGCCCGCCAGGCTCCTCTGTCCATGGGGTTCTCCAGACAAGAAAATTTGAGTGGGTTTCCATGTCCTCCTCCAGGGGATCTTCTCTACCCAAGGACTAAACCTGCATCTCCTGCATTGCAGGTGGATTCTTTACGCACTGAGCCACCTGGGAAGCCCCTCCTGGCATATTACATTATTATTATCATTATTTTTGGCTGTGCCATGATGGCATGTGAGATCTTAGTTTCCCCACTAGGTATCGAACTCGTGCCCCCTGCATTGGGAGCATGGAATTCTAACCACTGGACCACCAGGGAAGTCCCTTTATTTCTAAAAATCATTCTAAAATATATATAACATAAAATTGGCCATGTAAACCATTTTGAAGCAGATAATTGAGTGGCATTAATGACATTGACAATGTTGTGCTATTTCCAAAACTTTCCCATCACCCTAAATAGAAGCTCTGTAACCATTGGGCCATAATTCCCTGTTTGTCCCTTTCCAAAATCCCTGGTAACCTCTAATTTACTTTCTGTCTCTGAATTTTTTAAATTGAGGAATAATGATATAAAATGTTTCTATGGATTTGATTGTTCTAGGTACCTCATGTAAATGGAATCAGATGTTTGTCCTTCTGGGTCTGGCTTATTTCACTTAGCATAATGTTGTCAAAGTTCATCCATGTCGTACTTTGCAGAGACCAGACGTCACTCTTTATACGGCTGAATAGTATCCCACCGAATGATTAGACTGCATTTCCCTAATCTGTTTATCTGCTGATAGACGCTTGGGTTGTTTCCACCTTTTGGCTACTGATTGTCCTCGTTTTTACTACTATTATTTCATAATTGTTCCCCAACCTGCTCGGTCGAGGTGGCCATGGTGCTGGCCCAGCCCCACTCCAGAAATGGATAGATAGGCAGAAATGGATAGATAAAGAACCCACGGAAACCGCAGGAGGTAGGCTCTTAGTGAACCTGCTCCAAGTGAGTAGGAATGAGGTCCAGGAAACATCTGTGGGTTTGGATCTGGCAGGACTAAAAAGCTGTTTACTGGGCAGCTAGGCAGAGGGCCAGGCCCCTCACAGCATCACTGCCTGGAGCTTGGACCCTCCTCCTGACCTCACCCCCTTACCTCTGCCCCCGTTGTCTGACACCCCATACCTCTCACTATCCCAGGGTTCAGAAGCTCAAGCAATGGAGAAATAGAGACAGCCATCCAGGTGCTCAGCACCCGGCCCAGCCTGGCACTTCACCCTCATTCTGTGAAGCCTTTCCACTGGCAGTGTGGGCGGAGGACAGTGTGGTTCAAGGGGCAGTGTGATCTGGGGGCCCTTGCTGGTAGGGCAGGCAGAATGGAATGTCACCCCTTCCCAAACAGGCTCTTGGGGAGCTGGGGTGAGAGCCAGGAGCAGGGCCCCCATCAGCGTGGGAATCTGTCCCCCTGGGGGGCCGGTCAGGAGCTCAGGCTGCCTTTCTCCATGTCCTGTTTGCAGAAAACTCTGGACAAAACAGGCCCTCGGTGATGGTGACTCACCTCCATTTCCGGCCTTAGTCATTCACCAGCTCCCCTCCTCCCCGCCCCCCAACTCTGGGCTTGGCATCACAGGGCTGGCCGGGTCAGGGGAGGTGGCTCCAGCTACAGAGCTTAGTTGTCATGGAAACGAGAAGTCCCCTTTCCCACAGCTGAGAAGGTCGAGAAGGGGTGGCCTCAGCCTCGGTGGCACTGCAGGGCTCCCTGACTTCCCTGCCCCCCACCCTCAGGAAGAGAGCATGCAGAGGTTGCCCAGATATGAGGATAGGGGGCTGAGGGTCTGGTGAGTCTCTTGGCCTGGCACACGCCATGTTCTAGCTCTTTGTGTGGAAACAGGAGGGTTCCACCTCCCCTTCCTGGCTAGGTGGCACTGAGTGGCCATTGACCCTTCTAGAAAGCCACAGTCCTGAGGACAATGGGCCTCTCTTCCATCCTTTATTTTAAAGGGAGACCCCTTGGAGCCATTAGGGTCACAGATTGGCCCCAAGGGGGACCATAGCCTCTTTTATTTATTTATTTTTTATATATTTATTCAGCTGCATGAGGTCTTAGTGATGGCATGGGGGAGTATTGTTGCATCCCGCTGATCTCTCCTGGCCACACACAGACTCTCTAGTTGCAGCACAAGGGCTTCAAAGTTTCCCTTAGCTGTTCTGGAGTGCACAGGCTCCACAGCTTGTGGGATCTTAGTTCCCCCACCAGGGATCGAACCTGAGCCCCCTGCATTGCAAGGCAGATTCTTAGCCACTGGACCACCAGGCAAGTCCCCATAACCTCTCAAGGATGGCAGGTTTCTCCTCCTGCCTCTGAGTCCATGATTCTCGATCACAGTCTCTCTCAAAGTCACAAGGTAGATTCTTTTTTTCCCCCGGCTGCCTTGGGTCTTTGTTGCTGTGTATGGACTGTCTCTCGTTGCTGCAAGTAAGGGCTACTCTTCATTGCGGTTAGTGGGCTTCACGTTGCGGAGGCTTCTCTTGTTGTAGAGCAGGGGCTCTAGGGTGCAGGAGCTTCAGTGGTTGCAGCACCTGGGCTCAGTAGTTGAGCGTGCGGGCTTAGTTGCCCCGCAGCATGTGGAGTCTTCCCAGACCAGGGCTCGAACTTGTGTCCCCTGCATTGGCAATGGATTCTTAACCACTGGACCATGAGGAAAGTCCCACAAGGTAGGACAGATACCCAATATACGGATATCCAATCCCCAACCTGCACCTGTTGAACGAGAATCTCTGGGTCATGGGTTTCGCAATCTCTCCAGGTGATTCTGATGCACAGCCAGGGTTGAGAAACCCTCATCCACAAGGCTGCTGCTCGGAAGTCGGGGCAGATGGCTCAGGGCTGGGACTAGAATGCACTTAGTCCCCCAGCTGTCTCTCCATCTGCCTCACCTTTCAGAAAACACTGACTGCAAGCCTGGCTCTGGGACAAGCCCTGGGGTGAGGACATCCCAGTGCTTCAGTTTATTAAAAATCCACTGAAATTACAATTTAGGTGGGGTGATTTAATTAAAGTAAAAAGTGTCATTGGTAGTCAGGGAAGGGGAACTCCCATTTGAGGATAGATCAGGGAAAGCTTCCTAGAGGAGTGGTATCTGAGCTGGTCCTTGAAGGACTCTGATATGAAGAAAAGATGGAGAAGGATCCTACAAAGGCTCCCAGAGTCAGGGAGAGGCAGTCACAGGGATTTAGACTTGATTCCTCAGGTCAGAGTTTGCATCAGACAAGCAGGGTCCTTGAGGGATGGGGCACAAAGCCTAAAGCCAAGCCCAGTGCTGGGAGCTTGTTAAAATAAAAGGAGGAAGAGAAGCCCACCGTCCTGTTTCCTTTGGCACACACAGTGGTGTTTGGGGATTTTTATTTCAATTTGATTTAATTGCCAACACTGAAAAATTTGGAGGCATCACATACAAATTCAGATTCCAGTTCTCTGGAATCTCTGGGCCCACATCCACCCCTGGCTGGCCCCGTCCTTTCCAAAGGGCGTGGACCCTACAGTTTGACTGGTTCCCACCCATTCTATAGTCCCCTGGCTCACAAACTTTTATTTTTGACCCCTGCTGAGACACATCCAAGCAAAGGGTGTGGCCCCACGGAGCAGGCAGCAGCTTGACTGAATTTTGGATTTTGCAGCAGCTACTATTGTGGTCGCCACTTTGTGAATGGAGAACTGGAGGCTTAGAGCAGTCACAGGGTAGTGCCACCATGGCCATGACAGAAGTGACAGAGCTGGGATTTGACCCCCGAATCCCGCTCTGTCCTATGTCTCCAGGCCCAGGGTGGTTGCAGGGAGGGGTAAAGAGGATAGAAGGAGCAGAGGGCTCAGTGTGCTGGCCAAGGGTGAAGATGCTGGAGCCTGACCTCCAGGGTTTAAAGCCTGTTTCCACCACTCCCCAGCCATGGAATTCTGGCAAGTTCCCGAAGCATCTCTGCACTTGTTTTCCTGTGTGTTAATACATGAGTGGGGTCTGGCATGTAGTAGGTGACTTACAAGCATTTTGTCGTATTAAGGAAGAGGGACGCTGTGACTGGAGAGCACATGGGGTTGTGACAGTGTCTGGACAAGGGGGATACCTAGTGTCACGGAGATCATGCTTTCTGCGGGCCTCACCATGGCATCTGGAGGTCAGCCTCAGGCTGGCCAAAGCAGGGCTGGGCCTGGCCTGCTTGGTCTGAGACCCTGGAGCCAGAATGACCTCCTTGTCCTTGAGAAAGCAGAGGTGAAGAGCTTGGGTTGCAGTAAGAAAGATTTAGGTTGGATAGTGAGACTACCCTCTTGATGATGGTTGGATGGAATGAGTCTGAGCAAATTCCAGGAGATGGTGAAGGACAGGAAAGCCTTGCATATGCTGCAGTCCATGGGGTCGCAAAGAGTCGGACACAATTGAGCAACTGAACAAAAACAACCCTCTTGATGGTCAGAGTTTTGTCTCAAGGGAAAAGGCTCTTGATGGCAGATTCTAGGCTTGAAGCCTGGAGGGCAGTGACAGAAAAGGTGACCTTTAACAGGCCAGAGCCCCAGGCAGTGTCTCGAGCAATAGCTCTGTTCTGAGGCCTCCAGGGGAGGCTTGGGAGGAGGGCCAGCCTGTTGCTGGCACCCCTTCCAGGGGGCCCTGGGTGGGATACACCGAGCACAGGCCTTGGGGCCAAAAAGCCTAGAGCCACAGCCAGTTCAGTGACCCGTTACCTGGAGAGGAAGAGCTGCCTGGGGAAGCCCGCCTGCTTCTCCCTGCTGGGGAGGGGGTTAGAATTCCAGGGTGCCCATGGCCTCCCGTCCCCGCAGGCCTGTCGGAGGATGAGGATGTGCGGGCCATGCTGCGGGGCTCCCGCTTCTGCAAGATCCGCTCGCCGACGTGGCAGAAGGAACGGCTGTACCGGTTGCAGGAGGATGGCCTGAGCGTGTGGTTCCAGCGGCGCATCCCGCGTGCGCCTTCGCAGCACATCTGTGAGTGGGGCCGGGGAGGGCATGGGCGGCCTGGGGACAGTGGCGGCCTGGCCTCGTCGCCCTGACCCGGCCGCGCGCGGTCCGTTCCTCTCCGCAGTCTTCGTCCAGCACATCGAGGCCATCCGCGAGGGCCACCAGTCCGAGGGCCTGCGGCACTTCGGGGGCGCCTTTGAGCCGGCACGCTGCCTCACCATCGCTTTCAAGGGGCGCCGCAAGAACTTGGACCTGGTGGCGCCCACGGCCGAGGAGGCGCAGCGCTGGGTGCGTGGTCTGGCCAAGCTGCGCGCGCGCCTCGATGCCATGAGCCAACGCGAGCGCCTTGACCAATATCCTCCCGGGGAGTGTGGCAGGCGGGCATGGAGGGGCCAGCCCCATGCCGGGAGGACTCCCAGCCCCAGGAGAGGCGTGGCTCCACTCTTAGGGGCCCTGAGATTTGAGACTGAGCCCTTGTCTTCAGAACTGAGGGTGGCGGCCAGGCGTCCCTAGGGAGCCTGGGTCCCACAAAGGATGCGCTCCTACGGAACTCAGGAAGTTCACAGGCTGAGAGGAACGCACAGTTCCTAAACTGGGAGCCCCCAGGCGGGAGGGGATGAGTGTGTGTGTAGTCAGGGGAGATTGCCTATCTGTCAATTACCTGTCAGCTGGGGGCGGGGCCCAGCCTCTTGCGGGTATTTCCTGAGCACCCACACCTGGATCCACTCCTATCTGCACCGGGCAGACTCCAACCAGGACAGTAAGATGAGCTTCAAGGAAATCAAGAACCTGCTCCGCATGGTCAACTTGGACATGAACGACATGTACGCCTACGGCCTCTTCAAGGTGGGCACCTGCCACCACTCTGACCTCTGCCTCCCCCAGCCATGGGAGTCCTCGGTTCCCTTCCCCCGCCCCAGGCTTTTGTGGAGAGTCGCCTCTTTCTGCAGAAAGGCTGCATCTGGGCCTTACTCTACCCTTTCACCCAGGGAAGCCACGGAGCCAGGTTGGGAGCCTGGGCCCAGAGCTCCTTCCTCACCCTCAGGCAGAGCCCAGGTAGCGAGGACCTCGGGCTCATGGGCACACGCGTGAGCACACCCCCTCCACTGTGGCATCTGGCACCTCCACATGTGACCATGTACACCCTACGTGTGGGAGGGGCCCACAGGGGTGGGCTTTGCATCCATGGCCCAGTTGGAGCACGCGGACTGTGTGACCCTGAGGGACAGGAGGGCCACGGCACCTGTACTCCTGGACGGACAGCGCCACGTGGACTGCACCATGTACATTCTCAGCGGTGTGTTGCTCGTTGACCTTGGTGTGAATGTGTGAGAACAGTACCGCATACACACCAGAGCGGGGGTTCCGGCACAGAGGCCCAGCCCTGCCTGAAGCTCACAGTTTTTTCTCCCCTATCTTGTTTCTTGGGGTAGGCAGAGGGATAAGCCCTGAACCCAAGAGACCGTCTTTAGAAACCCAGCCCTGCGATTTAACAGCTGCGTGAGTCTGAGTGAGACCTGCGGCCTTGCCAGCTCTCAGTTTTTCCACCTGTGAAATGGGAGACGTCACCTCCTGTCCCAGCCGTGGTGGATGATGGGGGTGTGTACAGAGCATGGGTGTGAGAGCACCCGGCTCACCCAGGGTGTCGTCCTCCTCTGAGCCTCTCCCTCCTGCCCTCTAGGAGTGTGACCGCTCCAAAAATGAGCGGCTGGAGGGGCCAGAGATCGAGGAATTTCTGCGGCGGCTGCTGAAACGCCCTGAGTTGGAGGAGATCTTCCATCGGTACTCAGGAGAGGACCGCGTGCTGAGCGCCTCTGAGCTGCTGGAGTTCCTGGAGGACCAGGGCGAGCACAAGGCCACACTGGCCCACGCCCAGCAGCTCATCCACACCTATGAGCTCAACGAGACAGGTGAAGAAGGGTCTGACAGATGGGGCTGGGGCCAACGCAGCTCGGGGCTTGGCGTCTGACAGGTCTGGGTGCCCAGCTAAGTGGGCTCTGCTGTTCCTGACTGTAGGCGCCATCTTGGGCAGCTCACCTCACTTCTTTGGGACTCAGCCGCCGTCTCTGTAAATTGGCATAGTAATGTATCTTCCTCACAGGGTTGGGTTGAAATTAAATGGCATAACTCGGGAGTCCCCTGGTGGTAGTGGTTAAGATTCTGGGGTTTCACTGCTGTGGGACCCGGGTTCAATCCCTGGTCAGGAAACTGAGATCCCAGAAGCTGTGTGGTGTGGCCAAAAAAAAAAAGGCATAACTTATGTAGAGTCTAGTCAGTAGACAAGTGCTCATTATTACTAAGTTGAGTGAGCTTTGAGATTCTTCGGTCCAGACACAGGAGTCCCTGCATAGCCTGATGCTCTCTTCTGCCCATTTTCTGCAGCCAAGCAGCATGAGCTGATGACACTGGATGGCTTCATGATGTACCTGCTGTCCCCTGAGGGAGCTGCCCTGGACCTGGCCCACACACGCGTGTTCCAGGACATGGACCAGCCCCTCGCCCACTACTTCATCTCCTCCTCACACAACACCTACCTGACTGACTCTCAGATCGGGGGACCCAGCAGTACTGAGGCCTACGTCAGGTACCACAATGTGGGGATGGTGGAGCTGAACAGGTCTGGGAGCCGGTTTGGGGGTGATGAGGGGCTTAACTCCCACCGTGGGCTTCCTGGGGCCGAGGAGGCCTGCCCCTTGCCCTGCTCTGTGCTACCCACAAGATACTTTGTCCATCCGTCTGTCTGCAGGGCCTTTGCCCAGGGATGCCGCTGTGTGGAGCTGGACTGCTGGGAGGGGCCAGGAGGTGAGCCGGTCATCTATCACGGCCACACCCTCACCTCCAAGATCCTCTTCCGAGACGTGATCCAGGCAGTGCGAGAGCACGCCTTCACGGTGAGCCCCGGGACCCGCACACTCAGCCCCAGAGCCTTGCCGGCAACCCCAGCTGATCTCTGTCCTTCCAAAAGAACCACCTGGGACTTCCCTGGCAGTCTAGTGGTTAGGACTCCACACTTCCACTTCAAGGGGCATGAGTTCAATTCCTGGCCGGGGAACTAAGATCCTGCATGCTGTGCAGTGTGGCCAAGACAAAAAACAAAAGAAACCCCTGCCCAGAGACTCACTTTCACCAAGTGCTGCTGGGACAGCTGGCCAGTGGGGTGGAATAAAGCTGGACGAGAGGCTCCCTTCTCCCACCCTTACGTTTAGTAATTGTATGAAAATCATAAAATTTCCAGAAGAAAACCATGTGGGTAGGGAAGGACATGTTAATCATGACTCACAAAGAGGAAATCGTAAAAGAGAAGCTCAACGTTGCACCTGCATAAAATTGCCACATGTGTCAAGGTATAGGAATCTTTCCATCAACAAATAATGGGCTGGGACGAAAAGTGTGTAACCTAAATGGCATGGTCAGTGTCATTAACATAGAGAGCATTTATTAAAAGAAACATTCCTGCAGCCCCTCTCAGCTCCCCAGACAGCCCACCCCCTTCCCCGGGGCCCCAGATCTGACCTCTGTCCCTCTATGGACACACTGATCCCGGTATGTCCCACATCCACCCTCTCAGTCTCCCCCAGAGTGGGTTTTCCAGACATCTGCCTGCCTATCCTGAAGGGGGTCGGGGGCTGGGTGTAGCAGGGGTCCTGGTGGGGGAGGGGCTAGTGTCTCTGAGCTGCTGCCCCTCCCCTTCACAGGTGTCCCCGTACCCCGTCATCCTATCCCTTGAGAACCACTGCGGGCTGGAGCAGCAGGCTGCCATGGCCCGCCACCTGCACACCATCCTGGGGGACATGCTGGTGACACAGACACTGGACTCCCAGAATCCTGAGGAGCTGCCATCCCCAGAGGTAAGGCTCTCAGACCCCCAGCCTGGGTGGGCGGAGGGTCTGGCTCCAAGGTCGACCATCCACCTTTGTTCAGGACCCCTCTCCTCTGTCTTAACCTTCTGTTGTTTTTTTTTTTTTGGCCACCTTTTGTGGCATATGGGTTCTTAGTTCCCAGACCAGGGGTTGAACCCACGCCCCCTGCAGTGGAAGTGCGGAGTCTTAACCACTGGACCGCCAGGAAAGTCCTTTCTGCCTTAACCTCCTGTGTCACCGTTCATCTGACATCTGCACCCTGTGGTCTTGTCACTTGCCTACCTTCCATTTTGACTAGACGCCTCCCACCCTTGTTCCTGGCATGCAAGGCCCTCCATGACCTGGCCTGACCTCCCCACCCTGCCTCTCGCCCACAGAGTCCCTGTGGGCTTGGCCGTTCCCTTGTTTGACACTGTCTTCTCCACCTGGAGCTCCCATCCCAGCCACCTGTGCTCGCCAGGTGCCACCTGCTTAGAGTCTAGCTCAGTAAAGGGCCTCTTCCTGTGGCCTTAGCAACTTCCTCAGCGCTCTGGCCAGAAGTGGTCCATCTTCCTCTCTCCCAAACCCCAGAGCATTTTATCTGCCTCTTCAGGACACATCCTTTTAGGGTTCCTGGAGAAAACTCTCCTCCTACTCCCAATCCCAAATTACACAGGGAATCTGGGTTCACCTTTGTGTGTGATTTGACTTTATTAGTATGAAAAAAAAACATACATATGGTAAAAGAAAAAAGAGAGCATACACAATGAAAAATGGATTTTCCTCCACTCCTGCTCCCCTTGTCCTATTTCTGAAGATGTGATCACCTTCAATGGTGTCTTGTATATTCTTCCAGAATTTTCCATGCGTCTATATATCACCTGTGGACAGTGATCTTCTCTTTCAAGTCGTAGACAAAGAAGATCCTGTGAACACATGTTCTACCTGCACTTCTTTCGTGAGATCTTTTTTGAAGAGAAGGCCTTCTCTTTCAACCCTGAGCTGCCTCATTCATTTTATTGTCTGGCTTGCAGTACTCTGAGGCTTGGAGGCACCTCATTAGCCAGTCCCCTGTGGATAGTCCCATAGGCTGTTTCCCTCATAGGTTTTTTCCTGTTAGGAACATCACTCATGTGTGTCTCTTTCCCTGCTCACCACCCCAAGCCAGCCCCTCACACAGTGGTGTCTGAATGATGGACTGACACAGGGGCAAGGGAGCTTCATTCTTCCATGCTGGATCTACAGAGGCTGAAAGGCCGGGTCTTGGTGAAGGGGAAGAAGCTGCCAGACACTAGGAGTGAGAACGGTTGCATCCTATCAGAGCGGGAGGAGGAGGATGAAGAGGAAGATGAAGAGGAGGAATTGGGGGCCGTAGAGCAGAGGCGGCGGGTGAGTGGGCCAGCCCGGGCTGGGCAGGCACTGTGGAGCTTGGGGACAGGTGGCCGAGAGAAGGGAGGTGGGACGACCAGGGGGCTGGAGCTGGTGGGTGGGGGGCAGACCCCCGCTGAGGCTTGTCTCCCAGGCCAAGCAGATCTCCCCGGAGCTGTCGGCCCTGGCCGTGTACTGCTGTGCCACCCGCCTGCGGACCCTGCGCCCGCCCCCGGTCCCGCCCCAGCCCTGCCAGGTCAGCTCCCTCAGCGAGCGCAAGGCCAAGAAGCTCATCCGAGAGGCAGGTGGGAGCCAGGATGTGGGGCATCTGAGGCAGGAGGGAGGTGGGGACCGGCGGACCCCGGGTGGGTGGGAGATGCTGACGTTGGTCTGGAAAGGAGAGTGAAAGGGCTTTGGGGGCAGTGAAGAGAGGGGCTTAGGGAATGAGTGCCCGGCACCGGGCCAGGTATGCATGCAAGAAGAGGGCACTGGGACAAGGGAGACTGCTGTCTGCCTTCACGGGCTCACAGCCTAATCCGGGGCCAGACATAGACGGATAACTGCGGTGCGGGGGGGATCCACTGGGTCTGACAGAGGTTGGGGGAGTCCTGCAGCAGGGGGAGGAAGCAGCCAGATGAAGAGGGGGAGGGGACTTCCAGACTGGAGAAGCAGGTTGTCCCCAGGCCTGGAGGTATGACATACACGGAAGGGTTCCTAGAACCCAAGGTGGGGCTGGAGGAGTGTTTGTGGATTGAGCAACAAAAGATTGCAGCCTGGGGCCAGGGGCTCCACCCTCGGAGTCAGGAATGTGGGGACTCTGGGTGGGGGGTGGGATGCAGTGCCAGGCTGTGGGAGGGGGTCCCTGTGACCCTCTGGACTTTAGGAGCCTCCTCATGAGGACCCCCTGCCCCCTCATCAGAGAGAATGAGGAAAGGGGGCAGCGGGAGCTGACGATGGGAATTCTGCCTGTTCCCAGCTGGTCTCTGGAGGTGGCAGGGGGGTGGGGAAGGTGGCTGACAGGCTCTGGCAGCCAGTGAGCGAGTGATACCCCAGTGGCCACCACAGTCCCACCCCACCTCTCCCCCAGGGAACAGCTTCGTCAGGCACAATGCCCGCCACCTGACACGTGTCTACCCGCTGGGGCTGCGGATGAACTCGGCCAACTACAGCCCCCAGGAGATGTGGAACTCGGGCTGTCAGCTGGGTGAGTGGGGGCAGCAGAAGAGGGGGTGGGCAGGGGCCACTTTTGGGGGTGTGGCTCTGGGAGCCATGGAGGCCCCAGTGGTGATGGGGCAACACAGCTTTCCAGAAGTCAGAAACATGAGTCTCAGTCATAACAATTATTAAAAGACTTGTCAACAGGTGGGGAAACACAAATCAGGGTTGTTGGTTCTTGGCAGTGTAAAATCTCAATTTTTTTATGAAGGTAGAAATTAAAAGGGCTTCCCAGGTGGCGTAGTGGTAAAGGAGCCGCCTGCCAGTGCAGAGACACAAGAAACCCAGTTTCCATCCCTGGGTTGGGAAGATCCCCCCGGAAAAGGAAATGGCAACCCATTACAGTCTTCTTGCCTGGAGAATCCCATGGACAGAGGAACCTGGAAGGCTGCCATCCATAGGGTCGCAAAGAGTTGGACACAGCTGAGAACAGAAAAAAACTTCCACTCCCTTGTGCCCCTAACATAAACACACACACACACACACACAGAGGCAGTCCCCACTAAGTCCACACTGACGAGAGGGGGCTCTGGAGGACACTGAGCATCGCCAAAGGAGAGGAGTGTGCCCCTTGGGGAAGCTAGGGAAACCTCTCTCTGGCCTTGAGGGATTTCAGCCATGAAGTACAGGTGGTAGTGGGGCTGGGTCCCTCGCTGCCATGATGCCCCCAAGCCATGGTTGGGGTGGGATGGTACTCCCACCCAGGCAGGGGGACCCTCTCTGGAGAGAACCAAGTCCTCTCCACACCAAGTCTATCTGTGGGGAGGGCAGTGAGCCCCTGAGACTGAGCAGTGAGGAGAGGGCCACTAAGAGGCCCTGCCTCGCCTCTGCTGTGTCCACAGTGGCGCTGAACTTCCAGACACCGGGTTACGAGATGGACCTCAATGCTGGGCGCTTCCTCGTCAACGGGCAGTGTGGCTACATCCTGAAACCCGTCCGTCTGCGGTCGCCCAACACAACCTTTGACCCTGAGTGTCCTGGGCCCCCCAGAACGACTCTCACCATCCAGGTCAGAGGCCTGGGCCGTGCCCTGCCCGGGGTCCCCTCTGCGGGGGTGGCACCAGCCCGAGGACAACGGAGGCCTGGGGAGGGCCCGGGAGGGTGGTGTGAGCGCCTCGGGCCGGGCTGCAGCCCCCCTTCTCCCCGCACAGGTGCTGACGGCACAGCAGCTGCCCAAGCTGAACACCGAGAAGCCCAATTCCATTGTGGACCCGCTGGTGCGCATTGAGATCCACGGGGTGCCCGCGGACTGTGCTCGCAAGAAGACCAACTATGTGCTCAACAACGGTGCGTGGGGGCCCTGCTGGCGGGGGGCGGGGGGGGGGCGGAGTAGAGGGCAGGCCGAAGAGAGCGGAGGGAGGTGCTGGGCGGGGCTGGCCCTGCGGGCTCTTGACTGCCAGGCCTGCGCCCTAGGCTTCAACCCCCGCTGGGGGCAGACCCTGGAGTTCCAGTTGCGGGTTCCGGAGCTGGCGTTGGTCCGGTTCGTGGTAGAGGATTATGACGCCACCTCCCCCAATGACTTCGTGGGCCAGTTCACGCTGCCTCTCAGCAGTCTGAAGCAAGGTTGGTGGGGGTTGGTGGGGTAGAAAGGGATGGGGGGGTCCCGGCCTCCAAGACCCTGTTCACTGGGGCCACCCATTTCCTCCGAGAGCCTGCCCTGAGCCAGGCCACCCTGGGAGTGGGATGCGGTCTGCACCCTACATGCCTGGCCATGCGGGGCAGTGGACAGAGAAGCTGACGCAGGGCTACCCTCCCCGAAGGGTACCGCCACATCCACCTGCTTTCTAAGGACGGGGCCTCACTGTCACCGGCCACTCTCTTTGTCCACATCTGCATCCGGAGCCGAGCCACCCTGGGTTCTGCAGGTGCCAGTCTGTGTCCCACGCCCGCCCTCCGGAGTGGAGGGCGTGATGGAGGACCAGCCCCTCCATCCTCCCGCTGAGCCTGCCAGGCTCTGGTCTCAACTGGGTGCTGGGGGCTGCCTGCACCCCTCCTGAAGAACGGGAAGTTGCTCCTTGCTCTGGGCTGTGAGATGGCCTCAGCCCACCTGGTCGTCATGGCTTATGAAGAGCCAGGCCTGGTGCTGCCAGGAGACTTAGGGAGCGGGACTTGTGAGCCCTCGACCACTCTCTGCTCCCCAGAGGGGCCATCCCAGCCTCCTTCCCACGAGGAGTCCAGCCACCACCGCCCGCTCCCTCCCCTGGCATTAGCCACCCGCTAAGGCCCTCCTTCCCTCTCCAGCTCTTGAACCTGAGCTCCCTTCCCCTGTTAAATCAAGGAGGGAGAGGGAGGCTCAGCTCTGGGGAGACCTGGGAATCGGTTTCTAACTTGTGTCTTAGAAGAGCCCTGGAGAGGTCAGTAGAACAAAATAAAGCAAGTTTATTTTACCACTGCCACCGCTAAGTACCGCTGAGGCCACAACCACAGGCCTCGGGGAGGGCCGGGGCAGAGAGGATGTCCCTTGGGCCTCTTCCCGCCTCTGGGTCATTTGTCTAAGAAGGGCAGGGCGCTGGAGGGGCTGCCACAGCTCAAAATAGCCCTGACCTTTCTTGGCTCAGAGCTGCTGCCAGCATCACAAGACTGTGAGGACAGCGGTTCACAAGGCCACCCCCCGAGAAACACACCGGGGATCTGGAATGGCGAGGGGGGCTTCTGCCAGGGTGCAAGTGTAGCTTTAAAGGGGGTGGTGACAGGACTCTGAAGGACTTCAGAAAGAGTCCCCCCTTTCCAGGCTCAGCTGGGTTCAAGGCCCCTGTCTCTTCAGTAGACGAATCCCAGAGACCTGGGACTCTCCTTCCACCAGCCAAGCAGCCTTTTTTGGACAAAGGCTTGGGAAGCAGGGGGCTGCTCAGGTGCCTCTAGAGATGCTGGGAGAGCGTGCCCAGACCGCAGATGACAGAATCTGGAGGAAATCCATCAGAGAGTGACTTTCTGGGATTAAGCGTGGAGCCCTGGCATCTGGGGTTCCTTGAAGCAGCAAGACCAACACTGAACAAGCACAGAGCTTGGTGCCCATTTCCCAGAGGGTGGCCTGGGGCTGGGCTGCCGCTGGAAGCTGCCCCATAGAACCCAGGGCTGGGCTGTCTCCACCTTCCTGCCATCCCAGGACCTGATGCAGAAAGTGATGGCCTCACCCTGCTGTGTTTACACTGAGGAGGGCATTTGGTTCTGATGAATCTGTGCATCTGAAAGAAGACAACTAGACTCAAGCGGCCCAGATGCCCACCCCCCATCCAGGAACCATGAAGGAACGGGCCAGGTAGTCTGGATGCACAGTCTCAGGGCTGTCAGAAGAGCCGGGCGGCCACCCTGCAGCCCCACAGAGGGGGCAGGTGAGGCCCCAGGTCCAGTGTGAGGGTATGGAGAGCAACTAAGCGTTGTCCTGCCCCCACAGGGCCAGGTCTGGTCGGGGTCTGGGCCAGGGGTCCTGTGTCAGGTGAACCCTGGCCACCAGACTGAGGCCCCAATCCTGCCTCTCATCTCTGGTTTGATGCAGCAAGAGGGTTTCTGGCTAGAAGAGCCCCAAAGCTGGGAAGAATCTTTAAGGCAACAAAGTCGACAGGAACTGATTATGGGAGGTGAAGGCAAAGAAGAAACACAGCTGGTAATTCTGAAGACCGCTGGGTGGAGACCACCCGCAGGGCTATGTTTTTTTTTTTTCCCCCCCAGCCCTGAAAGCCTGGAGTGAGCTGCTCCTGGGTGGGGAGAGACCTAAACTAGGTCTGGAAGGGTCAGGGAAAAGGCTTCAGGGATGATCCCAGGGGCAGGACCTCTCAGGCTGCTGCTCAGGGCCCAGGTTCCCTGGAAAGGGACTTGGAGGCACCAGCCGTGGAGGGGTACATGGATGAAAAGGTCCACAGGAACAGAACAGGGGTTGGGGTGGGGAGGAGTTCAGACATGGTTCCTCAAGACCCTTCCTGGGAAATTTTCTGGGTTCAGTGGGACTTAACAGCTTGCATTGTTAAGCACCCCTGGAGGGGACTTCCTTGGCGGTACAGTGGTTAGGACTCTGCGTTTCCAATGCAGGGGGTCTGGGTTCGATCCCTAGTCTGGGAACTAAGATCCCACATGCTGTGTGTCAAGAAAATAATAATTAAAACACCCCAGGTGGCTCAAAAGAACCACCTGGCTCCTGCCCTGCAAAGGGAGGGGTGGCATCTGGACAGTGGGAGGGGTGGGGAGGGGTGGTGCCCGCACCCTCTGTCAGAGGAGCCACGCCGACCTGGACTGAGGGGGCGGCTCTGCCAAGGTCCTGAGTGCTGGCCTAGAGCCTGGCTGCTCCTCTTACACAAACTAAACCCGAGTCAGTACTGGCTCCTTGCTGGCGGGTGGGAGAGGTTAGGGGGAAAAGAGCCAAGCTGGCCCTCAAAGGGTAGTCTTGCCAAAGGAAAGTATTCAGAAGCGTCTCTGGTCACGAGGGCCCTCCTTGCAGGGCGAGAGGGCTCTGGCCCAGATTGGGGGCTCTGGGGTTCCCCTGCCACCTGCTGACCAGAGGAATACCAAGAGGGCAGAAGGCTGTGTTCAGCTGCTTCCTTTATTAGAAACAAGTGAGATGTACCAAGCAGAACAACAATGCATTTGGTATTTCTTCCCCCATCCCGGAAATGGATGCCCCTCCCACAGCCCGGAGCAAAGCCAAGACACAAAGGTGAAGCCTCCCCTTTCCCGTTCCTGGATGCGGGCGCCTGGTTGGCAGTCAATCAGTATTTTTGAACTGATCTGAATGAAATCTTCCCCCACAGCCTCCCCAGGGACAGTCTGTTTGCAGGCCTGCCTTCCCCTGACAGTAATAACCCGAAGCTCTGCGTCTCCTTTGGTTCCAGGGCAGGCGGCCAGGCCTGAAGAAGGGAGCCCGGGGTGGAAAGGCCCTGGCCAGAGATACGCCCCGCCCCGTCCCCTGGCCCAGCAGCCACCCTCTCCAGGGCTGAAGCTGTGAAGCTATCCAGGCCTTTGGGCCATCCCTTCAGTTGGTTAAATGCTGGTCATCTTTGGGCAAAGAATTCAAGAGCACTGGGACACCCACCCTAGGCTTCAAGTGAGTCAGCAAGTGGGTGACGGCAGTCAGAATGGAGTTGCAGGCAAGGCCTGAAATTTTCCATAAACCTAGGTGTTGCGGTGGCTTGATGTAGGCCGGTCTTCAAACGAGACAGCAGCATCTTCGGAAGCAGGCGTGCGTGGGGACACCAGCCCTGTGCAGACCTCAGTCCAGAACCGAGACCTCCTTTCTCCCCAGCTCTCTCCATACAGAGACAGGAGGCTGTGGGAGTGTGCTGCGGGGTCATCCCAAAGGCTGGAGGTAAACATCAGGAACATGGAGTCTGAAAGCCCAGCACTGGAGGCAGAGGGCGAAGCCACACCCGGGAGGCCCACTGTGAGCGGCGGCCTGAGGCAAGTCCCAGTTGATGAGCTTGGAGGCCCTGGGCTCTTCGCCTTGTTTGGTTTAAGCCAGTCACGGCTCCACCATCCTGCAAGGCCCCAAACCCCAGGCAATGGTTCTCTCTGCCCAGAAGTCCTGGAACGGGTCGAGTGAAGAACCCAGGGAGTGCTTGGGCAAAAAGAAGACTAAGAGCAGCCACAACCCCACTCCTGCAGACCTGTGGGTGGTGCTGAAGGCAGGGCAGGGTCCCTACAGAGGGCGACAGCAGAGTCCAAGGAGTGACTGCAGGGAGACACTGGGACCTCCCCAGGCAATCGCTTTCTTCCAGAGCGGGCATGGGCCTCACAGTTTCCATCCCATGACTTTAGTCACCAAGGCAAAGCTCACTCCTGGGGCCGTCAGGCACCCCAAATTTCAGAGGCAGCTCAGGCCGGGACTTGGCCCAGAGCTGAGCAAGCCTGTGACAGGGAGCCTGTCCAAGTTCCAGTCCTGCCTGAGGTGGGAGAGTCGGGAACTTTGTTCTCTGACATCTTTAGAAGCACGCACAGGGTGGGCTGCTCTGGGCCATGGGATGCCATGTGTCTGATGTCTGTGAGGCTGTGTGGGCAAGCCCCTGCCTCTCCGACTCCGCCGTCTGTGGAATGCAGTGCACATCTTGCTGAGAACAGCAGCTTCTTTGGTCTGGGTATCTTGGAGTCAAGGAGTCAAAGGTCAGCCACGATGGGGGCCTACAGTTTGCAGCACAGGGACGACGGGGAGAAAGGAGGCCCCCTAGAGGCCTCTGATGAAAGTGTGATCAATGGAGTTGGGGGTTCCGTCTGCAGAAAGCCTGGCCAGCAGCCCTGCTTGGGCAGGGGCAGCACAGGCCCCATCCCAACTAAGCACATGATCCCCTCCAGCTCTGGGGACTCTGCACAATCAGTCTCTGGCAAACCTCACCAGAGCCCACAGCCTGCAACACAGCCCTCCTGGCCCATGGAACACGATTTCAGTTCCCACAGCTGGGCTGAGCCTGGCCTGCCGGCAAGACTTCCTTCCCTCTACAAGTAGAGGTAAAAGCAGCCAGGAAACCCCCTACCTCACACGTCACACCATCCACCCACTGACCTCGTCCTAGAGCAAAAGTTACATACAAGTCTGGATATGAGTTGCTGCTGCTGACAATTCATAGCCCAACCCTCCCCAAACCACTTGGCTGAGCGAAACTGAGGAATGCCTACGTGACAGTCATGTGACTGGAACCTCCATTATTTGGAGGGCCATAGGCAGCATCAGTCACCATTACCACCGCAAAAATCCACAACACATCATCAGTGGAAATCAGACTCTGACAATGGCAACAGGAAATCATTTCTGTTGCCAAGTGCAGACTGGCATCTCATCACCACTCCCTGCCGTGACCTGCAGGCTGTATGTCTTGGAAAGGAGCAGAGACGGCTAATGGGCTGGAAGGCACCGGCCCAGGGCTGGAGGCTGAGGTCTGGGTATCAGCCCCACACCATCCTTGCCCAACCAATCCTGGGGGCATCAGGTCCTGGTTCTTTGCTCTAAGATGAGCTAGGCAGGGCCTGCACTGACATAGTCTCCACAAGGTCCCAGGTGCTATACAAGGAGGTCAAAGGTCCCCTTCATACTGCCAGTCACCCCAGGCAGTGGAAAAACAATCTCACAGGACTTATCCCTGTCATATAAGATTGGCAACAGTTGGCTAGAGAGCCTGGATGTAAAAGTCAGTTGTTGGCAGGATGACTTCCTACAGGGAGCAGGCTAAGAGGACTAGAAGAGGGAACTGGATTCATGAAACGCACTTTCACAGGTCATCCCTGCTGCGCAGGTTCAGGATGCAAAAAAGGTACAACCCCTGCAGGAGCGCCTCAGAGTCAGGTCTGCTCCAGCCAGGCCTCTACCTGCTCTTCCCAGAGAGCGCTGAGCCCTCCCCAAAGCCCTGCACAGCCCCTCCACCCGACGCTGCCATTGCCAAGCCAATCAAACCCAGCTGACTCAGAAGGGGAACTGGGTAAGCCTCCCACATCCTCTTTCTCCTGCTCCCCTGAGAAAAGTCCATGCCTGCTTTCAGAAGGAAACAATTCAATTGTACCGATATGTGTCTGTCGGGCACTGGCCTTAGAGTCGAATTTTGAGGAATGATCTGGATTCAGTTTTTCATTAGAGACCAAACATCCTTGTACATTTGGAACATGAAAGATATTTAAAATATTTATATATATATATAATATATATATATACTTTTATTATTCACCCGTTAACTCCATAATATGCCAATCATGAGCTAGTTTTCAGCAGTTACATTCCCTTGATCGCGGCTGCATAACGATGCGATTAATTGGAAAACAGGGAGACCAGAGACACGGCCAGAGATGGCATCTCGCAGCCTACGCCATTAATACAATCATCAAGTTCAGCGGCGGTCTGTAAAGCCGGTTCAGTTCTGCTCCCCTTGCCAGGGATTCTCACGTTTGTGAAAATTGGACCAACAAGTGGTGGGGCTCCATTTCCTGGTAATTCTCAGTGGCTTTATCCAGAATCTCACTGGCAACTGGTTACTGTAACACCAGCCCAACCTAGGAGAGCCAAGAGGGGAAAGGCAGAGTTGAGGGGGCAGCTATCCGGACTCCCCTACTCCCCGTGCAGTCCTGAAGGCCCAGTGAGAGTCCGCAGGGCGCTACTGTGCGGAGTGAGCAGGCTCCGGCGAGTCCTGGGCTCTCACTCAACCTCTACCTGATGCTTCAGACATCAGAGCCTTTATCTGCAGCACCCTGAGGAATACTGGGCACCAGGCCGCACTCCAGTTCATCTGCCAGGTACCCTATAAGTGTCGGCTTCCCCTGGCCCTGAGCTGCCCTCTGGAGCTGGTAGAGGAAGGGCCATGCTGGGACGAGGGCAGCAGCCCCTTGAGTCAGACTCTCTCTTCCTGGCAGACCACGGGCATGTGACTGGCCAGTGTCCTGGGACAGTCCCAAAGCCCTGCCGCATTGGATGAGGCCACTCACCTGGTGGGAGGAGGCTGACAACCTTCCCACTTCCGTGTGGCTCAGGGGCCTGTGCCCTCTGCCCCCCTCACACCTGCTGCTCAAAGGGGAACACTGGCCCTGCTCGTGTGGCCACCAGAGGGAGGGGACTCTTCCAGGGCCCAGACTGATGCTGGATCCCAGACCCAAGGCCCTGCTTCTATTACAGGTACCAACACCTGACCCAGGCCAGCCCCGAGTGGGCCCAGCTGCCAGGGTGCCCAGAATGTACATACCTTCTCTGCCCCCATGCTGGGGCACTTCCAATTGTACAGGTAATACTGTAGGTTGCCATCCCCAATGCCGAACTTGAGCTTCTCCAGGAAGGTTTTGTTCTCCATGAGATCCAGTGCATTGAACACGTCAAACCCTTTCTGCGGGGCAGCAGGGAGAAACAAGGACAGGTGAGGATGGGTGGACGCCGCCTCGCATTCCTGCCCTCTCTCTCCTGTTGTATCAGAACCACCCCACGGGCAGGCGGCCAGGGCAGCGATCTGCCTTCAGAGGCGCCTGCTGCTTCTGTGGACATCCAGACTCCCGTTAACGCCCTGCTCTCTGGTGGCAGTTCTCATGACATGCTGAGTGCCACCTTACCTGGCCTCTCCGCAGCGTCCCCCCAAGGACGCATTTGTGCACCCAGAGTCCAGGCCGCCGCTCCCATTGCTATGCTTCCCTGAAACATGCACGTAACTTCCACAGTCCTCTCTGGAGACCAAGGCCTGAACCTTTTCCTAAGAGAAGGTGCTCAAGAGCACCTCTGCTCTTGAGCCTCACTGCTCCCCAACTCCCTGTCGCCCCAAGTCCCAGGCCTTGGCGCACCGAGGGACTTAATGACATGTGACATGCTTCTCTGAGGCTGTGACAGACTTGATCAGGGACTGGATGGTGGCCGGCAGCCGGCGCACAGTGGGCCAGGCCGAGCGCAGGTAGACCCCACGGGCCAGGGCTGCCCAGTGACCTCTCAGGTGAGAGAGAAACCTGGACCCCTCCCTGCCATGCCCCACCAGTCAGCGGCTCATGACTCACCACAACAGACACCACCAATCTTCCCATTCCCACATTGGGGAGGTCGTAAGGAGAACCCCTCACCTCCCCGTGCAGGCCTGGCTATTCAGGCTCCTTGGCAGCGCCTCCCGTGAGAACAAAACTCACTGAAATACATCAGGAGTTCAATGCCTTCACCTGGTGTGGACACTCCTTGCTCCCTCCTAGTTTTTGAGCTGAGGGCTGGAGACCGCTAGGCTGCTCCCAGAGTGAAGCAGGAAGATGACAAGGCCTTGAAGCCCCCCGCCCAGGAGCAGCTCCTGAGAGCTGTGCTCAGCACTGCCCCACCGCCCCTTCCCTCTGGTTGGCTCCTCACCATTTTGGCGAGAACGAGGGCGTCGCTCATGAGGTCTAGGAGAGGGGTCTGAGTGTGAACATTGTAGAAAGAGTAAGCAGCCTTCAGACTCTTGTGGGTCGGGTGGTTCATGATGGTGGACGGAAGTGTATAAAAGCTCAGGAAATCAGTCACCTCCCCGTTTGCATTCTGATGGGAAGACAATAAAGAAGGCAGGGTCACACCGGCACGGGGCCACGCAGCCTGGGAACAGAATGTTCCCACTGCCCTCCGCCACCCTCGGGCAGCTCTGTCCCTCCAGATGAATGGGTGGAAACTGAAACAGGACACGCAGGGAGGAGAAAACACATCAAGAGGGAACCTGAGGACGGCGCTGGGAGGAAAACCCAGGCTGGGCCAGGGACTGACTCTGCCACACTCCTTCCCCACCTGCAGCAACAGGGCCTTCTCACAGCTCATGGCCCCACAAACGTCCAGCCAGCTCCAGACCCAGCAGAGCTCACCTGACCAAGTGGGGCTCAGCTCTGTCTGCTCAGGGTCAGCAGCGGGGAGGGAGAGATGAAGGGCTCACGCCAGGGCCAGAAGAGCTCTTTTTAGCAAATGCAAGCTACAACTTCCTGCCTTTAGTGGAGCCCAAGCACAGGTGGTCCAGGAAGGCTAGGGTGCCAACTCTCTGGTCAACTGCTCTTCGGTTACCGAGCCCGGGGATACCCATCACTGCAGGAGAACGCCTCCCTGTCCACGGGGCCAAGGCCCAGAACACGCGTCCCCGCTCACCTCCACCACAAAAGTGTCAATGATATTCTCCTGGGGGTAGAACCAGTGCTCCACCTCCTCCTGGCTCATGACAGGCGTGAGGTGGAACTGCTTCAGGTACCGGCTGAGGAGCTGGTGCACTACTGGAATGTCCTTTTTCTCCATTGGTCGCAGCCCAGCTGTCTTGGGAGTCTGGAAGAAAGAAACCAGAGAGCATGAGATGTGCTGACCATGAGCGCCCTGGCTCCCTCTCAAGTCCTCCATGAACTGAAAAGCTCGTGCTGTCTGCCTTCCTACCCTGACCGAGTCTACCCGCCCAGGCCCTCAAGAGAGCCTCCTCGATCATCTCAGGTAGCCCCCTCTCACCCTCTGTCCACATCCGCAAGCACAAGTCCCACCCTCATGGTGAATCTGGCCCTTTCCCTGCCGGTTAAGGCTGCCATCCTTGGCTAAGGCTGTTGCGTCAATCTCTTATCCACATGGCCCAGGCTGGCTTCCTAAGAAAACACAGCCCATCACAGCCCTGCCTGCTCCAGACGCCCCAGCACAGGGCCCAAGACCAGCCACCCTCGGAACCAGTGGCTGTTGTAGCTGTGACCGTCTGTATTTCTGGCCCAGGAGCGCTCAACAGAAGCGATTTTGCCTCCCAGGGGACATCTGACCATATTTGGAGATGTTTTTGGGTTGTCACATTAGGGGCAGGGTGGCTGCTGGCATGGAGAAACCAGGGATGCTGGTAAACTTTCTGCAACATACAGGATGGTCTGCTTGACCAAACTACCTGACCCAAAGTGTCAACGGTGCCGTGATGAAGAAGCCCTGGCCAACGCATGGATGTGCTGAAGTGGGTCCAGCCCAGGGCTGTTCCTGGGCCTCCCAAAGGCTTTCTTAGCTCCCCACCCTTGAGCCTCACAATCCTCTCCCCCTCAACTGCAGCTCGTCTCTTTCTGCACGGCTCCATCTCCTACCGACTTAGGGCACTTCACAGGCACCCAGCCACAGGCACCGTGGAACCCCGGGGGCCCAGCAGAGTCTACCCTGGATGCCCACTTAGGGATGTCCACTAGCACACCGTTGGACCAGCAGCACCCCCGGCAGGACAGTGATGCCAGTTAAATTCAGAAGAAAAGCATTAAATTCCCAGGACTTAATCTCCTGCCAGAATCCCACTCCACAGCTGCTTCTCCTTAGAAAATGCTTAAGTGGAAAAGAAGCCATGTGATGCTCGGGAATAAATACTGTGGCTGAGGGAACATCCCCAAGGGCTTAATACACAAAGGTGAAAAAAATGAAAGTGTTAGTCATTCGATAGTGCCCGACTCTTTGCGACCCCAGGTACTGTAGCCCGCCAGCCTCTTCTGCTCATCCTCCAGGCAAGAATACTCAAGTGGGTAGCCATTCCTTTCTCCAGGGGATCTTCCCGACCCAGGGATTGAAACTGGGTCTCCTGCATTGCAGGCATATTCTTTACCGTCTGAGGTGAGGTCAGCCAAATCTGCAAATGGGGTGGAGTAGGTTTATATGGGGCTTCCCTGGTGGCTCAGTGGTAAAGAATCTGCTTGCCAATGCAGGAGACAAGGTTCCATGCTGAGGCCTGGAAAAGAAAATGGCAACCCACTCCAATATTCTTGCCTGGGAAATCTCATGGACAGAGGAGCCTGGCACACTACCACCCATGGAGTCAGAAAAGAGTCAGGACACAACTTCGTGACTAAATAATGACAGGTTTATATACCGCAGTCACTGCCTGACACAACCGATTCCCAGTGCAAGACCTGCTTTATCTGTAAGTTTACACTGGAGTATACTTGAGTAGCACCGTTGTGTTAGTTTCAGGTGAACAGGAATTGCTTTTAAAACTGCAGCTCCACAAACTCCAGCTGCCAAAATTCCTTGCTAAACCTGATGTCGCTAGGGAACACTCACTGACCTTATTTCTACGTGGCACCGCCCACAGTGACACCTCAAATCCTGGACTGAAAAAGCAGCCCTGCTGGGGTTCTCCCACAGGCAAGGAGATCCAGAGACATTGTCCTAGCTGCAACACCACTTAAAAGAATGCTCTCTGTCTGCCTAGCAGGCGGGACCAGTCTAGCATGAGAACAGAAAGGAGGGGACACTCATTGTGGCTCCCTAGTCTGGTCTCCTGGGCAGTGCCTAACTGTGCTGCGGCGGGCCCTCCAAACTGGACACTGATGACCCTGGCCCAGCGGTGGGTCGACCCTCGGGTCAGCCGGCACCCAGTGACTGCGCTGACCCTGCCTGGAAGGGCTCTGAGGGAAGAGAAAGGACTGTAAGACCCAGGAGCATCCATCTCACTGGCAAACCAGGCAAACCAAGGCCCAGAGTTGAAAACCAGCTCACCGAAGCTGCCTGGTCCTTCAGCGGCAAAATCTGAGCAGGAGGACTGAGCCTGGAAATCTCAGCTCCCCTCGCAGGCTCAGTCACCCACCCTCTACCCGACTCAGCAGAAGTAGCAACAGATACTCTATGGCTCGTTTACACTGGTCCTGGGATGGGCTGCAGTACAGCAGATTCCTCTCCCCACTGTGCTGCCCTCAGGCTGAGATTACAAAATAGGCGCTCTCTGAGTCTGCCAACAGATGGCAGAGAAGCGAGTCCAGGTGCAGACTTGGGAAAACAGAAAGTCCAACTAAAATAAAACCCAGGCTACAGATAAGAGGAGGAGAGAAAGGGCAAGGCCAGGAATCTGGAAACCATGGGCTGGGCTGCTTTTCTGGTAAGAGAGCCCCCTGCCCCTGGCTCAGGCCCCACCAGGCTCTCCCGGTCTCCAGGCCTCCCTCCACCGCTCCCCCGCCCCCCCCCGCCACCCTCCCGCTCCTGCCCAGGCCCCGGGGCCCCACTGGCCTCTGGTAGTCGGTACAGCTTCATGGTGCGCTGCATGGTCATGTTTCTGCTCAAGTGGGAGAACTTCACTTCAATCAGCTTCCGGGGATTTAGGGACCGATGCCAGTACCTGTGGGGACATAGACCTCCTGTCCTCAGAGGGCTGTGGCAAGTCGCACTAAGAGGACCTCTCCAGATGGCCAGCAGGTGGCATGAGAGAGCCATCAGGCCCCACTTGAGCCGGCCACCCAGGAGCTCCGTACCCCACAGTGAGTGCAGAGCGTACCCCACAGTGAGTGCAGAGCGGCCACAGTTCTTCCCATAATTTCTTCCTCAAGTTCACAAGCCCCTCCTCCGTACCAGCAGTTGTCTTGGGACAGGAGTCCTCACTCGGGGAATCAAATCAGTGGAAAAGACCTGAGGTTCTCCAAACGTCCGGCCTCTGCCTCCCTCCTCTTTGGCACCTAACTGATGTTTTCACTTTAGAAGCTCTTAAGGCAGAGAGTACTCAATTGTTCCAAAGAACTTTCAAAGACAGAGGTTTTGCTTGGTTCACAGAGATGAGACATGCTCTCTTTGGCCCACATAATATTCAGAACAAAACAGAGCCACTCATTTAAAACTATAGGACATTTACCATAAAGAACCAGATTTGGGCTCAGCCTTTAAAACAAACCCCCAGCAGACTGACCCCCTGCCATTTCCACATGGCAGGAATCAGAGGGAGCTAAGAAAGCCTGACCCCTTTGGACAGGGCATGCGCTGTGCAGGCTGTCGTTCCTACTGACTCCCTTTCACTCCCTGTGTGCCCTACTCGGCTCCTGTGGGCACCACCCCCCACCTTTTCAGACACCAGAACAGCGGATGCTCTCGGCCATGCACTGAGCTGAGGGGCAGAGCTGTGACTCATGGTGACACAAGCTCCCCAACTAGAGTGGGCACACCACCATTTTGAGAACCTCTCCAAGAAGAGGTTTTTACCTGCAGGTGCCGACAGGCTTTGGTAACACCACCCCGGCAGTGTAAACAGCTTGGAAGATGCCCTCCAGGTGAACCCGCCGGGTTATCTCACGGATCAGCACTGGAGCCACTCTCTTGGAGCGCAGCTTCTTGTGGACACACAGGAAGTTGATCTCTACCATCTTCTTCTCTCTGCAGAGTCAAGAGAAAACCCAGGGTCGAGGCTTTTAACAGGCGAGGCCATCCCTTAAAGCATGGGAGGCCCGTGTAGGGAGCGGGGCCCCCAGCACAGGCTCGTGTTCTGGCCCCACCTGTGCTCAGCAGCTAGGAACACCCTCCCATTGCCCTGCTCTGCTGCACTAGGCAAGGAACCTGGTCTCTCCTCAACACAGACTCTACTTCCAAAGAGGGACTCAAGCAAACTCCTTTATTTAAGGCACCACCGGCATCTTCCTGGTGAAGCCCCCAGAGCAAGCTGAGTGAGCCCCATCTTCAGCCATCAGGAACCCCACAGAAGTCAAGGACTATCCTACGATTTCAGGGGTTTTGACTCCCCCAAGCGCAGAAGGCTGTGGTAGATAGATGGTTCTGACATTTCCAAAGAAACGAAGAGCAGAGCTGGAAGGCCCCGCGACCGTGGGTATGAGTCACACCAGCCCACTTCTGAGTGGCTCGAGCATGGCGACGCATGACTGGCATAAGTGCCAACAAGCTGGTCAGGGAGTGGGTCAGCCCTCAGGGCGGACCCCTTCCAGCCCAGGTCACAGACAAGAGCTCCAGCAACAATTCAGAGCAAGATGGGCAGTTCCTATTATGAATTTCTATTCCTAGGAACCCAAGTTCCCTCCCTTCAGGGGAACTTCCCTCCTGCTTCTATGGAAGCTATGTATATGTTTTCCCCCCACTTTCCACGGTGGGGACACGGGTCGGGGGTGGCGCTGGTGCTTACGTGTCGTAGATATGGATGTTTGCCGGGATGGCGCTGATGAACCCAACTAGTTTCCGACTTGAGACCACTCGAACCCCACAGTGCCACTGGGGGAGCCAGCCAGGCGGCCGGAGAGCCCTGGAAGAGAGACAGGAGCTGTGGGCACGGGGCTGCCTGCCAGCGGGCTGGGCAGACTGTCTGGGCCCACCACCGAGTCTGGCTCTAACCTCATGCTACCATCTCCCTGGGGAGGGAACAGCTCAATTCTCTGAAATCCACTTTCAGGCCAAATCCTCCTGGACACCAATGGGACCAAGTCACAGCTCTTTCTTGCTGCTCAGTCCACTTGGCCTATTTACCCAACCCAGGGCTGTCACACTGAAGATTTCATACTGATCCAGTTTCTTTGTGCTCACTGACTCTGACAGCCTGAGCTGGAGCCCCAGCCTCCTTGGCTCCAAATCCAGCGGGTCCCGTGGTCAGGAGCCGGCTGTGGAGCCTCTGGAGCTCTGGGCTCCATCTCCTCCCCGCCTTCCACTCTGGCGGTCTTCCTTTCCCTCCCCCTTCAGACAGGTCCCCTCTGTGCCAGCCTCATGCCCTACCTCCTTGGATATTAAATGAGGCCGGAAAGGGGAAGGAGTGCTCAGCCAGGCAAGGCCATTTCTATACAACCAAACATGCTCAGGAAATAAGACTGAAAATGACCCTCTATTCTTTTAAATCTTAGCAGGTCTCATCCCTCCTTCCCTTCTCACCTAAAGTCATTATACAACAGACGATTTTTTCTTCTGGGTACCAATTCCATAAAGGAATTTCTCACCCAGTCATTGTGCCTTAAATAAAGTTTCAATTCTGAGCTCCACTGGAAGCAATCTCAAAAACCACACACTGATTTGCCATTAAAAGGTTGGCACTTAGGAGGGATGAGCAATCTGGCGCCTTGCTTCTCTGCTCTGTGGCCTCAGAACCGTAGGGAAGTCCTTACAACTCACCACAAAAGAAATTCTGGGGAATAATCAAACCGGAACATGTTATCATCATCTTCCACATAGTTCTCATTCAGGAGAGTGTAGAGTTCTTTCAGCTGCAGAGAGAAGAGGAGCCACCTTAGAAGTATTCTGCCAGAGGCGGGGGCGGTGGGGGGGCGGGCATGGAAACCAAGGCCAATACCCTGGGGCTCCAAGCTGTTGGGAACAAGGCAAACTACCAAAAACTCTATTTAATCTCACAAATCCTTTTCATCCGGGCAGGGCAGGGACTCCTGGAACAAGCAATCTAGTGCTTAAGAGGGAAACTGAGTCACCAGGGGTAGAGGGGCAGACTTAAGCACAGGAAGTGTGGCAGGCCAAGAATGTCATCCAAGTAACAGACCACTCCATCGTGAAGACAAGGGACTGAATGAACGGACGAACAGGGAAAATGAAAGCATGAAGAAGAGGTATCCACCTTGGGGAGCGAGCTGCAGGGGTTAACTCTCAACGCGCCAGAGATGCTGTGTGCTATTCAGGCGGAGTCGTGGGCAGATCCCAGAGGCAACAGATGGGAGGGATCTGCTAGCCCTGCTTGGCTCGGCTCTTCTTAGAAGAGTCCTCGAGGAAGGCCCGAGGAGAAGCCACCTTGGCTGCGTTCTCGGTGAACGCGGTGCCCTGTCCACGCTGGTGGTCAGCCCAGGCCTACTCACCACACCACGGTCCCCCAGGTCCAAGGCGTCCCAGGTGAAGCCCTGGGGCAGCGTGTAGGGCTCCTGGCGGATGTTGTCTTTGTCAGGCTCCACAGGACCATGTGTGTTCACAACTTCTCCTGCAAGCAGAGCACAGCCATGAGTTTCATCGTTGGCTTTCTTGGGGAGGGAAGGGGCTCAGCTCAAAAACTGACCTCAGCAAATTCCCCCTGTCCCCAGGAGCCCTCCATCCAAAGAACACTCTCTCCTTGGCAATGGCAGACCGTCTCTCCGGCTACCCTTGGCCCCTAACTGAGGGCCAATTTGTGGCCAAACTTCAGAACAATCCTGGGAGCCAAGGTGGCTGGTGTCTTGGACCTTCTTTTAAATCCCCTTTCAGTTACTAAATGACAAACATGTATCTTGGCTAACTTGGCTTCCTGCCTCCCAGCTGGTATAGAGTGTTGTCATGGCTCTGGCCCAGGCCCATAGACCTGGATGGATTTATAAGGAGTTGCAACAAGGCAGCTTTTGTGTCAACAGCAGTGACAATCTACCAGGCCCATTCCTGAGGTGGACAATGGCGTCCAGGCGCCGGGCTCTCTCTGGGTCCTGCCAGCCTGGGCTTTCACCGACAGGGGCCAGTTAACTGCAGCTGCCAACTCGGGCCCACGGTGTTTACAGAGCCCTGTGAGTGCCTCTGGGCTGAATCACTGAGTCTACACCACACTGCTGGGAAGTCGCCCCCTGACACAACATCCCCACAGGATAGACACCCCTCCCCTGTGCAATACACAAGGGGTACAGGGGATGCCGAGAAGACAGAGCCCTGATTCCTAGCCCCAGCCAAACCAAACCTATCTGACAGAACTCGGACGCATCAGCCACATCATTTCGGCCCCTGGAATTATTTGGCCCTGGTAGTTTCTACAGTTCAGAGCTTATTCGTTCATGCTCACAACTCAGAAGAGGGAATGTTTAGCACACTTTAAACACGGAGTCTTCGGGACTTCCCTGGTTGTCCAGTGGTTAAGAGTTCACCCGCCAATGCAGGGAACATGTGTCCCATCGCTGGGCCGGGAAGATTCCACATGCTGTGGAGCAACTAAGCCTGTGCGGCACAACTACTGAGCCCGCGCTCTGCAACAAGAGGAGCCGCTGCGATGAGAAGCCTGCGCACCACACCTAGGAAGGAGCCCTGGCTCACTGCAACTAAAGAAAGACCTTGTGCAGCAACGAAGACTCAGCACAGCAATAAATACATAAAATTTTGGAAAAAAAAAAATGGAGTCTTTGAAGAGAGACAGCAACACTGACATACATACACCACCATGCGTAAAGCAGCCAGTGAGCTAGTGGGAGGCTGCTGCACAGCACAGGGAGCCCTGCTCGGAGCTCCGTGATGGCCTAGAGGGGCAGACAGGGGTGGGAGAGGGAGGCTCAAGAGGGAGGAGATAGATACAGTGCTAACGGCTGGTTCGAGCTGTTGCATGGCAGAAACCAACACAACACTGTAAAGCAATTATTCTCCAATTACAAACAAAAACAAAGAGAAGACAACAAAAATTTTTAAAAAATAAATAAGGAGCCTTTACAGAGGACCCACTGAGTCCATGGCTCCCAGCACAGGGCTCTGCACATTCTTGTCATTCAGCTCAAGCTGTTACTGATGGTCAGACTCCTGACCCAAACACACCGTTCTAATGTGTAACAGGCAACTGTGGACCCTACCAGGGATGGATCAGTGGGGCAGGTGTAGTGGAAATGGTTGCATCTGGCCATGAGCCAAGGAAAACACCATGAGGACTGACCATCTAACTCTCGCCCAGCACATTTACTGAACACCGGCTGGACATCATGCACCAGGACAGGGCTGGGAAAATGTCCCTGGCCTCACAAGACATACCATCTTCTGGGGAAACAGTCAAGAAACAAGTCATAACCAATGTGCTAAGGGTCAAAGACTGCAAACAGGCAACACTGGGGTCACAGAAAGGAAGAATCCGGTTGACTCCTATTTATAAGCTGCTCTCAAGTGAAGGTTTCCTTGGGAGAAAGGCTATATTTTTCTCCCCTAGTTTAGAAACTGGCCTTTTGATTAATTTGTAAAGTAGTCCTTGTGAATTAATTGACTAGAAGTCAATCCACTTTCATTTCCTTGTCATGTATAATTTTTTGAGCCTTATAAGCCAAGGGCCAGACCCCTGGGAAACACCACGGATCCCTACTCTAGTCTTGAGTAGGTGCTAATCTATTTTCCCTATCTTGTTTTGAGTTTATACCCCCTTTTATTTAAACTTCAGAACCCTTTATCATTTTTCCCCAAGATGCTCTCACAGACAAGATACAAGCGATCCTCCTCACCAGATGACAATAGTCTCAAGGCCAAATCATTTCATTCAGGCTGGCTACCAGGTCCTGCCCACACCAGGCACTGCCATTTGCACCTTCACCATCTGTTCTCAGAATCCTAGACAGCGCCAGCTCTGGGGCAGGAGCTGGTGAATGACATGGATGCAGGTCCTTGTCATCATGGGGCCCAAAGAGACAAAGCAAGCAGGCACTTGCCACTCAGCATAATGAAAGTCCGCAATAATGAAGTATGGGGGGATGAGGAGGAGATGGAGAAAAGACCTCTTAGAAGAAACATCTAAAGATGTGACCTCAGGGATGTTCCTGGCGGTCCAGTGGTTAAGATTCCGTGCTTCCACTGCAGTGGGCACAGGTTCGATCCCTGGTCAGGGAACTAAGATCCTGCATAAAAAGAAAAAAAAGATGTGATTTCAAGGATAATTAGGAATTAGGCAGGGGTAGACTGGGTGGGGCAGGGAAGGTGGGTACACTGCGGAAGAACAGAGTCAAGACCTGGAGATGAAAGCAGGGGAAAGGAACTAGGAGACAAGGCTGAAGAGAAGAGCGGGGGCCAATCGTGGAGGACCCTGCAAGCTGCGAGAGGCTGGACTTCATCCGAAGGGCTGTGGGACATCCTGAATGGGTCTTTAAGGGGGATGGTAGGGAGCAGTGACATCCTGAGGTCTGAATTGTACAAAGAGCACTCAATAAGTGCTTGTCAACTGAGTGAATTTGTATACAAAATATTCAACTGGTAAGTCTTGATCTGTGTGTTGACAAACTTGTTCTCATAGGTTGCTGCTGCTGCTAAGTCACTTCAGTCATGTCGAACTCTGTGCGACCCCATAGACGGCAGCCCACCAGGCTCCCCCGTCCCTGGGATTCTCCAGGCAAGAACACTGGAGTGGGTTGCCATTTCCTTCTCCAATGCATGAAAGTGAAAAGTGAAAGTGAAGTCGTTCAGTCGTGTCCGACCCTCAGCGACCCCATGGACTGCAGCCTACCAGGCTCCTCCGTCCAGAGGATTTTCCAGGCAAGAGTACTTGAGTGGGGTGTCATTGCCTTCTTCATCTCATAGGTTATCTCAAGGCTATTTACCATCTGCAAGACAAAGCTGACAAAGCAGAGTGAGAGGTAACACTGAGAAAGAAGCAGCCACTCAGAACAGACTCGCAGTCTGGGGTGCCGGCAATGTTGAGAGCAGCCCAGGGGTCCTGCCCGCCACCTTCTACTGGCTCACGAGCACCTCTGGCCAAGGAGGTGGGGGCTGCTTCTCAGGGGGCAGAAATGCAGCCAATTGTCTCCGGGCTTCCATGAACCGGCTGTGGAGGACACTGGGAACTTTGAAAGACAAACCTGGGCTTTCAATGGTTCCTTTCTGCACACTCTACCCCTAAACTCTCTTTCTGCCTTCTAATACTCAAGATCCAAAAGTAAGCGCCGCAGGGCAACTGTGAAAGACTTGGGAGAAAAGAATGCGAGATCTGGGAGACCTTAAGCCAAGCAAGCAGGACAAGGGAAGGACAGAGTGAGGAAACCTCTCTTTCAGGGCCCAGGGCAACCAAGCCCAAGTCGGCATTCTCCCTTTCTTTGGTAGAGTTACTTTCCAAACTAATCTAACTGTGGCCAGATTCCAACCCACTAAGGTCAGGCAAAGAAAAAGGATTCCTCATCCTTCCATTAGTGTGGGAAAAGGAGTGACTTTTAAAAAGAAGAATGACACAGTCTGAAAAAGGGGATGAGAAGCTGATTTGGGCACACAAGAGAACTATTATACAGCTGAAAACACTGGCTGTTTAGAAGCCTTTCAATGGTGAACTTAGGATGATTGTCTACTTGAAATTAGGAGGATGACTTTAAAGAATTCTGGGTCTCTTGAAAGTGTTAGTTGCTCAGTCGTGCCTGAGTCCTCTGAGACCCCATGGGCCTGCCAAGCTTCTCTGTCCATGCAGTTCTCCAGGCAAGAAGACAGGAGTGCATAGCCATTCCCTTCTCCAGGGGATCTTTCCAACCCAGGGATCACACCTGGGTATCCTGCATTACAGCCAGAATCATTACTGTCTGAGCCATGAGGGAAGCCCCTAGGTCTCTTGAGTGGAATACAATCTAATTCTAACTCTCCCCACAAGTCGGGCAGTGCGGCAAACACAGGACATTTGATATGCTTGAGATTCAAAATTACTAGCCCTCATTTAAGTGGAAAAAATGAAAGAAAGAAGCTATAAATGACACCACCCAAAGGACACTCAGAAGCAGAACTAGGGTGACACCTCAGCCACGTGGACCACCCGATGCCTGTGATGCAGTACTTTCTATCGGCTAACTCAGACACAGAGGAGGAATCCTTTATTTGGACTTGACTGACCTGAAAGGCAGACTGGCCAGACACTCGCAGTGATCCCTCTTCCAAAAAGTCCCACACTCCACGCTGCCACAGGCACGGGGTGAGGAAACAAAACTGAGCCAGGACTTCCCTGGCGGTCCAGTGGCTAGGACTCACACTCCCCGTGTAGGGGGCCGGTGTTCAGTCCCTGGTTGGGGAGCTGGATCCCATATCCCACCACGAAGGTCAGAGATCATGCATGCCTCAGCTAAGACCCAATACAGCCAAATAAATAAATAAATAGTAAAAAAAAAAAAACAAAACTGAGCCTCATTTCCCCTTTCCGAGATCATCCAGGTCCCGGTGAGGAGTACTGTGGCTTTTTCATAAGCTTTCTGAGAATAAAACTGGAGCGCCCTCTAATTTACAGGTGGAGAAACTTTGGCAAACAACAAAGAGCAAATGAGCTGAAGCAAGAGAGAAGCGAACTCCATTATGCTAACCTGCCTCCTGACCAGGTGCCATGTCTGTGAAGAATGAAGTCACCCGTTTGCAAATTCTTAATGAAAAATCAAATCAAACCAAAACTCCATCTGAACACAGCAAAGGTGGAGGCTTCCCTGTTAGTCCAGTGGCTAAGACTCCACGCTCCCAGTGCAGGGGTCCCAGGTTTGATCCTTGGTTGGGGAATTAAGATCCCACATGAGGCAACTCAGGAGAGTTCAAACACCGGAACTAAAGATCCCACATGCCACAACTAAGACCCAGACCAGTCAAATAAACAAACAGATAAATAATAAATATTTAAAAAACCCCACAAAACCCAGTAAAGATGCATGTCAGCTTCCTCTGAATGTCTCTCTGTGTAATCCACTTAGAGGTGGAGCGTGTAGCTCTTGATTCTTCCTGGGGGAGTGGTCACTGGGACCCGTTGCTAGTAATGCCCGACTAACAGCATTTATTGTTCGGTCGCTCAGTTGCGTCTGACTCTGTGACCCCATGGACTGTAGCATGCCAGGCATCCCTGTCCTTCACTATCTCCCAGAGTTTGCTCAGATTCATGTCCATGTGATCCAAAGCCTTGCTGGGGGGCTTAGCCAGTGGCCTGGAACCTGGATGGCCTGGGCAGCCCGACAGACCTGGTGGATGGGTCAGGGCAGGGTTCTAGTCAATAGACTTCAATAGAACAGTGCCTGCTGCCCGTTCACCACCCATAACGACCTGGGCACTGCTTTGCTCTCCACCCCATAGGGACACATCTCAGCCTGTTTCTGGACTGTGACTAAGCTGCCTGCAAACCATGTGCTTCAGAGCAGAGCTTCTCAAACTTTCAAAGTGGACGCAAAGCCCCTGCAGGTTCTGATTCTGCAGGCCCGGGGCTTGAGCGTCTGCGTGTCTACCAGCTGTTCAGCAATGCCCGCCCACCCTGCTGTTTGGAGGGGCACGCTCTGGAGTAGACGACTCTCCTTGGGCACAGATGCCCCCTCCCCTTACCAGCCTTCCGCTGTGCCCTTGGCCCTCCTCCCCACCACACACAGTCAGCTCTCACCGTGTCTTAACACGGACAGCCTGAAGGTCACCTACGTTTGTGGTTCACACATACTTTTTTTTTTTTTAACATACCTACTTTTCCAGTCACACAGAAAATAGAAATTGGGCTACCGATGGGTCCAGAATCATGACGCAATCACTACAGAAACTTCCTGGCAATAATGCCATCTGCAGTCACCATGGAGGCGAGCTGTGGCTGGGTGTCAGCAGGCATCTCTAACCTGCTACAACCAGTCCCTTCTGGAATGCACTTATTTTCTGCCCGTCCCACCCTTCTGAGAGTTCATCATAGCTTTTTGAAGAGGTGCCAACCAAACCTGTATATAGTAGTCCAGGTGTTAAGCCATAACCGTTAATCAAAATGTCAAGTCATTTTGCATTCAGTCAGCACAGCACACACTGTCTGAAAGGCAAGGGAGGAGGTGGGGGACTGGCCCATTCCGGATTAAACACCTGCCCAGATATACAAGACAGTCTCTATAAAATCTGTGTGAAGCAATACATACATGGGCGCACATCCCCACTCATCATGTGCCAAGGCAGTCTTTCTTTGCAGATTTATACTGGATGATGATGGACTAAAAGGACCATTGTTTATCCTCCATATGGGCTACTGTGAAATGATAAAGTCCCTGAACATCAGTCTTTTCTGAACCGCACTGTAAAGACTACCCTCTAAAAATGGCCACCAAGGAACAATAGGACTCTCTTGTCCTTCCCCACAAATCCCGAGTGGAACCCTTAGCGTGGCTCAGGCGCTCCCGTGCCCTCTCCTCAGGAAGAAGGCACATACATACCCAATTTGGGGACAGGCTGCGTGTCCCAGAACTGGTAGCTTCGTTTGCTAGCCTCTTCCATGGTTTTCGCAGGTCCCTGACCCACTGAAAAAAGTTCAATAGCCTTCTGTATTTCCTGGATCCTCTCTGCTGGCAAAGAGTTCATCTGAACAAGACAAAGTTGGGGAGAGAAAAGGCTCATTATGTTAATAAGCATTTTTGATTCATTCACGTTCAGGAGTTAAGGGAGTACAACTCAAAGAAGGGGTGTGGCTTCTCAGAGGTCAACTGCTGTAGGACAACTGGAAAGAGTGATTGATGATGAGCCGTGTGGTGGGTGGGTGCTTCCTACAGGGTTTCTCCTCTTCTTAGTCTTATGATGTTTGACGGCAAAACCTGGCTTAGTGTAAAATTTCAAACATGCGGCAATGTAAATACACACAGAAGGTAAAAACCCAACAGTCCTGTCCCTCAAATATAACCCTTGTCATCAGCAGTCTTAAATTTGGGAGGTGGGGTGGGAAAAGGAAAATATAATCTCAGACTTTTCTGCATACAAGTTCCAAACACACACACGATTTTCAAAAACTCAAATTGAATGGCAGAGTATTATTTTACTGACTGTTCTTCTTTAAATACTGAATCTTACAGGCCATTCCAGGGGGTCACGTGGACCTGCCTATGATTCCCCTATGAGCACAGACCACAATGTATCTGGCCAACCTTCTCCCACTGGGCATTTGGTGATCCTGGTCTTCAGTTTTACAGACAGTGCTATAATGAACTTTCTTCTGCATCTATTTTTTGCTCACTGAATAGGTCCTTATGCAGGATAAAGTTTAAGAAAGGAAGATTGCTGGATCAAAGGGGATGCACATTTGAGATTACATATATTATCAATTTACTCTTTAAGAAGAGAGTATCAATTAAGAAAACAATGAACAGTATATGAGAGTATGTTTCTCAAGACTCTCATCATTAGATTTACCAAATCTTAAACTCTGCCAATCTAGGGGGGGAAAATAGTTGCTTTAATTTTCATTGTAAGTTGAACCATCTTTTCATATAAAAACCTTTTTCTTTGTGAATGGCCTGCTTATTTCATTAGTTTAAACTAACTGACTTATGTAGTGCAAATAATTGCCCACTTTGTTATCTTTTGACTTTTTCAGAGAAGTTTGATAGTTGTTACTTTTTCTTTTATGGCTTCTGGATCTTATGTCCAGTTTCAGATTCTACAAATACCTTTAGGTTCCTCTAATACTTTACTACTTCCTTTTTTCATTTAAATTGTAAAGGAAAGGGAGACTATAAACCCATATATTTATATTGCTCATTCCTGGGAGGCAGAACTCTTAAGTGATTTTCATTTTGTTCCTGTTGCTAGGTTTTTCCCTACATTCCTTATAACGTATGGCATCATTCTCATAAAGAGAAAAACAGAAGGGCTATGCAAACGGTGTTTTGCTGGGATTTTCTCATTTTGAAGTGAACCAGTTTGATAAAGGTTTGAGTTCAAATCCCCACCATCCAAACCCCCACTCCCAGAGAAAGAAACAAACAAGAATCCCTGAAACAGAAGTAGGGCTTGGGCTTGGATTCCTGACTGAAAGACCTGGGTAAACCACTTCCTCACATCTTTAAAATGGGAAGACAACCACCTACCTTGTAGAGAAGTTGAAGGCACCTCGTTAATTTAAACGATGTGCCTGGCAAGAACCTAGCTAGCCAACATTGTAGTCAACAATGGTGACTTCTTTTTTTTCATAGTGGGTTTGGTATTGAAAATATTAAAAAAACTGCTTGAAGCTGTATTTCAATAAGGTAGAAGATTTGAGGTGGAGTATAACTTTTGAGGCATAAAGCAAAGGTGGGTATACTGATGAGACTAGATTTTTTGTGAGGCTTGTAAACTGAAGTTAATACTAAAAGGAATTATGGATCTGTTTTGAGCTTCCTCCAGGGCCTGCTTTGAAGAGGATAGCACTTATCTGAAATAAAAGGTTTGCTTTTCTTTTTAAGAAACGTTAATCTTTATTTCTTTATTTAAGGTCTTAAGACCAGACTGTGTGTGGCATATGGGATCTTAGTTCCTGACCAGGGATCAAACCTCCTGCATTAGGAGCTCAGAGTCTTAACCATTGGACCACCAGGGAAAACCTAAAAGGTTTTCTTTTCTTAATGTTATTTTATTTACAAAACAAAACAATCTTTACCCACACTTCTGTGTTTCGTGTCCGCATGTCAGCCTTAGACATAAGCTTTAGGCCAGTGGTTCTCACCTATGGAACTCAGAAATGGGCTCTGTGGGGGTCTTAGTTCTCAGTACTGTGACTATGGCATCAAGAGAATGCTTGAGAAACATAAAGGTCTGCCTTAAAAGGAACAGACCTTCATTTTCATAGTGGTGGGGACTGAAAAGGCCAGGAACCACTACTCTAGGCCGCAGGGGGCTGTCATAAGGGAATTACTCTCCAGCACCTAGCACAGCACCACCTGCAGCTGTGCACCTGTAAATTCTGAGGGGGCGCTATGCTCGGGGGTCAATGTCGCATCTGCTGTGCCTCTCAGGGTAGGACAGCAGCTTCATCACCTAGGTCTAGGGCAGCAGGGGGAGCCTACCCCTCCATCTTGAAGTAATACCAGTGGAGACTGGCAATCTATTACATTGTTCCCATGCATTTATCCCAACGCACTCTCTTCTGAAAGAGCAACTCTCAGGCCCAAGAAAACAGAGCCTCCTTGTTACCTTCACAGGCTGATCCTGGGCTGAATCTGTCTCGCTGCCTTTCTCTTTCTTCTTTTTTTGTTTCTTTTTCTTCTTTTTGGCTCCAGTGTCATTGGCTGGACTCAAACCACTGTAAGACAAAGTAAATACTGATGCAGGCTTTTTAAAAAATCATCTGTTTTGAGCTGCACTGACAAAGAGCTTTCTGTGGAACCAGACCTTTCTTAATCAAGCCTGTGGGCTTCAGAAGCAGACCAGAGAATCCAGGCCCCAGAAGGGGCATTTGGAGAATGCCAACGGACACAGCTCTCCTCTCCACTCCCAGCAAGGAGGGAGAGTGCCCAGGGAGGGAGCCATGTGCAAGGAACAGCCTATTTGTTTGAAAGGACCTCTTCTGTTCTTGCTTCTATTTTATGTGGTTTATTTTCTTTATTTTTTTGGCTGCGCCAATTGGCGTGAAGGATCCTAGCTCCGTGACCAAGAATGGAACCTGGGCCCTCAGCAGTGAGACCGTGTAGTCCTAACTCCTGGACCACCGGGGAATTCCAATGGCTCATTTCCTTTAGATTGCCAGGATGCTCGCATCAAAGGTAAATGTGATTATTAATAGGGCATTCATGTTACCAACTCTTCCTTAGAGTCCAAAATTTAAAGGGATGACAGCCCAAAGTGATCTTTTGGAAACTCTTCCTCACTTCCACTTCCCCCATCCCACTGCACTGGGTTCTCTGAGCTGCCCCAGCTGAACCTAAGATACAAGGCGGCTCTGGAAGGGAGGAAGGAGCAAGGAAAAGGGTAGCTTAATGTTGCTGTGATCTGTGTCTAAAATAGTCAAGCGATCATGAGAAATGCCTAAATCAGGCCTGTAGGATAGAGGACAACTGTCAGCCGGCAAAACCCAGCGCTAGGAATCTTGGGAAAACATCAACAATGAACACCCAGCCAGCCCTGCTCAGAAGAGATTCACAGGCAACATGTGTGCGTGTGAACCACAGCAACGGGGATTTCCTCCTGCTGCTTTCCTTCTGCATGACTCACCCAATGAAGGAAGCAAAAACAACTTCTTAGCCATATTTAATCGTTTTCTACAGGCTTTTAAAAAATTGTTCTCTGTATCCTCTCTCAACACTTCTACTGAGACACAAATCACATATTACACTGTGTTTTGCTAACATTTTTTTCATTTATTCGCTCCCAAATGCTTTCTCCCAATTCTTGTTGAGTTTCGGATATTAGTTTTGATTCTGGGTTTCCTTCATTTTACTGATGAATTTTAAGGTTCACTTTGAAGCCTGCTTTTCCTAATCACCATCAAAGTTAAGTTCTTGCCATGTTTTCAGTGATTTTGGCATTGTCAGACTGGGAGTAATGCTGGACTCTCACGCTGCCATTCTCTCTGGAAATGTTCCATTAAATAAGGTAAAAAAAAGGCCTTCTCTGGTGGCTCAGTGGTAATGAGTCCACCTGCCAATGCAAGAGAGACAGATTCAATCCCTGGTCCAGGAAGATCCCACATGCCTTGGAGCAACAAAGCCCGTGCACCACAACTACTGAGCCTGTGCTCTGGAGTCTCAGGAGCCACAACTATTGAGCCCACCTGCTGCAAACACTGAAGTCCCGGTACTCTAGAGCCCGTGCTCTGCAACAAGAGAAGTCACTGCAATGAGAAGCCGGCACACCATGTCTATAGAGCAAGCCCCCGCTTGCTAGAGAAAAGTCCGAACAGCAACGAAGACCCAGCACAGCCAAAAAAAAGAATTTTTTTTTTTTTTAAAGAAAGTCAAAATTAGGAGTCCAATCAAAGGGTACCGTAAACCCTAATCTGCAGATCAGCTAAGTGCAGGGTATTGTTTTTGCTGTATAGGCTAGATAACCAATTTTCAAAGAATTAAAATAGTATAAAATACATTTTACATACCATTGTGGTAAGTACTATTTAAGCTTTATTTTATAATTCAGAAAGGCTTCATGGTCTTAAAGTGCCTGCAAGTTGTTATGAATATTAACTCTCATCTCCTAGTACGTGAGGTAGGGAGCAGGCAATGTGCTGCCATTTCCTGTTGCAGAATGTCTTCAGATTACTGTCTTCCTTGTCCTGGCTGGCGGACAAGGCAATGGCACCCCACTCCAGTACTCTTGCCTGGAAAATCCCATGGGTGGAGGAGCATGGTGGGCTGCAGTCCATGGGGTCGCAAAGAGTCGGACACGACTGAGCGACTTCACTTTCACTTTTCACTTTCATGCATTGGAGAAAGAAATGGCAACCCACTCCAGTGTTCTTGCCTGGAGAATCCCAAGGATGGCGGAGCCTGGCGGGCTGCCATCTATGGGGTTGCACAGAGTGAGACATGAGTGAAGCAACTTAGCAGCAGCAGCGGCAGTCCTGGCTGGAAGCACTCCCATCCACACTTCATGACCTTACACTTGGACTAAAGGAATCCCCAGCCTTTCCTGGATCTCGACTCACAACTGCTCTGCCTTATCCTAAACTCTGCATGGCAGTGGGACTCGCCAATGTGAAAATGGCTTTCCACGTGTCCCTCCCATGCTTGAAAGTCTACGGTGACGGCGGCTTCTAACTCTAGAAGGTATCCGACCCAGCTTTCCCCTTGGCCCCTCACATTCAGTCCCCATCTAGCTCATCCACCCTCACCACCCCTGCTCTGGAGTAAGTGTGCCTGCACCCATGGGGCCAGGCCTCTCATCAGGCCCCTGGTGCAGAAAGACTGAAATCAGAGAGATCACGTCAAGGCTGGAGGTTACTTTACTCCCAGCATAAGGTCATGAAGTGCAGATGCAAATGCACTTCCTAGGTATCATATCAGTGGGACCCAGAAGGCACAACACAGAAGGAAAACCGATAACACTGAGGGCGGAATAAGGCAAACTCCCTAAAACTAGAAGCTCAGCAGAACCCCCAAGGCCATGGCAAAGAACAGGAACTTTGAAGCCATTTATAAACTGAAGATAAAAGTTTTTCTCTTATTATCTCAACTTTGATATCTTGCACAGGCCTGTTTGCAGTCTATGACAACTCTGCTGTGGTTTGCTGTTCCAGAGACATTCTCACTTCAGTCTCAGGATTATAAGGTTTAAAAGCTGGTTGATGGCAGGAGACAAAGCAGGGTTCCATTGCTGATACAGTTTATAAGTCCCTACTCATTTCAGCTTATGGGAGGAATTCTCTGGTCCCTGTAAGTGAATTACCGTAAGAATTGTTTTTTATGGGAAAAAAGCATCAAAAAGGTTAAAGTGAAGAACTGCTGCATATTAACCAGCTGGACACTTACTAAACACAATTTCACATAAGGAAAATAGAAGAAATTACTTCCTCCAACTGTAGACATCTTTTCATGTGGGCGAAATCCCTAAAAAGTTCCCTTCCTGCCTTTGTTCTTGCGGTTCAGTGGAAGCAGCCATCTCTTCACAGACCCCATTTCTGGGGAAGGACTTTGGGCTGAACTCTCGTTCTGTTTTATGCGTTACTAATACAAGTGTCTGGCAAACTCCAAGACCTAAACCCAGACTGGAGAGCTCATTTCATTTTCCTTGTATTGGCTTGAATCTGCACATGAAGTTACTGAGCAACGATCCTGTCTCAACCTGTACATGAAGAACACGGAGAGGAGACGCTTGAAGAACAAAGGGAAGTTTCAAAGAAAAGTCAGTCACTGAGCGACCAGGTACTGAGCCACCTTCATAAGAACATCATGAGCTCATCACGGTCTCTCAGTTAACAAGCCAAACAGGAAGACAAATGACTCAGAGAAGAGACTTCCAAGGAGCCCAGGAGAGTTAGCTTTCTAGGTGATTATAATAACTTTAATTATCCGTAAGAAACCAAACCAAGCTCAGAGGCCTTGAGAGTAGGTCTTAGGAAATATTAAGGGTAGCTTCTTAGGAAGCCAACACCATTTCACAGAAGGATGGGCTCAATTCGGATTTAGGAAGAACGAAACCAAAGGACCCCATGGAAGCAAGGCTGGTCCTCCTCAAAAGAATTTGGCTTCATTTTTAAAGGGACCTGGAGTCCATCCCCACTGGGTGGGTATCCCTGGGCATGCTGGGACTCTGCAAATGAAAACAAAAAATCTCTCAAAGATCTTACTAAACCTGTCAGTCACCCTAACATACTTCAAAGGGATGGGCCAGCGCCTTGGAATATGGCAAATCAAAGTCTACCTTTGGTTCATTTGGTTCCAAACTAATAAGCAGAGAATTAGTGAAACTTGCCAGCTCTTTTTTTTTTGGAGAAGGGGCTGTTTGCCTGCAATGGAAAAGGAGACAAGAATTCACATAAAAATTTTGGAATGTACATTCTAAAGTAAAGCTGACCAACTCATTAACGACCAACCTAGCAAGTATGGGATGAATGAACAGAATGACAAAACCAGGAACAAGGAAGAAAAGCGATCATGAAATGTCATTTTTAAAGGAAGGTCAAAATATTCTAAGTTCAAACAAGTAAGAAATCCTATGGATGCTCTGGAAGAAAGTCAGGGCTGGGGGGGCAGATGGAAAAGGAACCTCAGTACTTATTTCTAGAAGCAGAACACAGCATCAGAGTGTGAGCGTGGTGGGAGGCAAGGGCAAGCTGACAAGAACAGCAACGAAGCTCTAAACAACAGGAGCAGGGTGGGTCCACGACTTGGGCCTCCTCTTAATCCTGCCGATGCCAAAGTCCACTC
Organism: Bos taurus; assembly: GCF_002263795.3. NCBI lineage: Eukaryota > Metazoa > Chordata > Mammalia > Artiodactyla > Bovidae > Bos > Bos taurus. Next base: position 44,752,362 of record NC_037346.1, on the reverse strand, counting down.
AAAGGCGCGGGGCTGTGGGACAGAAAGCTGTTATCATGGAAGCTAAACCACCGGGGCTGGAAGGAGCTCTCAGGGCCATCTGGCTTAACCTGTTGTTTACAGAAGAGGAAACCAAGGCCCAGGGACGTGAGGCATCAACGAACTGACTGGAACCCAGGGACAAGTCACCAATCTAAGGACCTGGCTCACTCCACTCCCAAACACTAAAGTCTCATTCCCTGTGAGAATTTCTCTGAGAACCTTCAAAAGCCCTAAAACAAATTTCTGTGTGACAGATGAGCAGATACCAAAGGCAAGGAGAGTGAGCCGCGTTTTACCCAGGAAGCCTCCCCTGGATACTCCAGCTCGCGTGCTCCTTGAGGCCTGTCTCTTTTATGGTTATGATCTCCCGTACAATTTAATACTTTACATATAATAATGGGTTGCTGCCTGGCTTCCTAATGAGATAAAAAAAATTTTCCTGAGTCTAGGGACCCCATCTTACACAGCTGTTTCTCACAGCATCCCTAGTTATGCTGAGCACACAACTGAGAGTTCACCAAATACGTGCTTGACTGATGCTTTCCAGGCGTAATAGACCAAAATAAAACCCTGAGAAGCTACAGCCCAAAAGAGGGGCAACAAAACATCTTCAGCAATATTTCCAGAGGACAGCTGCGCCAATGTTCTAAGAGAGTGGTATCGATGCGGGGCTCTTTTGAGCCACTGTTTGAGATTTTAAATGATCAAATTTCTCATCCAATTTTCAACTCTCTTATTGTCTCCTCCCTCCTTAGGACCTGTTCTATTCCTACAAGTTAAAACAAAAAAGCTCCATTTTAACCATTTCCAATGGTTCCAATGTCTGCAACACAGACCATGGGTTCAGGTTTGATTATGAGATCAAAAGAAAAAAAAAGAGCTCAGAAAAGGAAACTCACAACTTTCGGTTACCTGTTTTCCACCTCCTAGAAGTAGAATTAAGCTGGAAGTTAATTTTTTAGGCTCAAATTCAAAATCTCCGTAGAAACTTACTAAATAAATAACTAGCCTCCAAACATCCTTTTGATGCCACTTGTAGACATCAGGAAATTCTTCTGCAAGTCAATTTTTTTTTCTTTCTATTTTTTGGCCACACAGCAGCTTGCAGGACCTTAGTTCCCCTACCAGGGATTATACTCAGGGCCACAGCTGTGAAACCGCTGAGTCCTAACCACTGGACTCCCAGGAAACTCCCCTGCTGCAAATCAATTTACTCCTGAGGTGTGATTCACCAGAGAGCCTATTGGTCGCGTATCCAGAAGACCCAAACCCAGGTGAGCGCGGTGGTGTTCACAAGGGGCACAGGTGAGACCACGTGGTGCGGCTCAGCACAGCTGCCGATCCCTGAACTGCTGAGGCTGCAGAATCACTTAATGCCACCCCCCGAACTTTGCAAGCTCCCACCGTCAGTCACTCACAAAAAACTGCCTTTGAGTCCTAAGAGATCGTAAAAATAAAAACTTTTTACTACTGCCATCAAGATGCCCAGGAGGCCTGTGAAAAGATCAGCAGGATGGGAAAGGATTACCAAAGATTGTTTTTACTGCCACTCTCTGCCCTCCCTGGGTTAGCCAGAGTTTTGGGGGTGAACCAGCCAATCCTGCCATGAAGGAAAGCTGCTTTTTTCAGGGGTCACAAGAGCCCTAATACATTAAGTAGTTCGAAATGGGAATGAGATGGAAATGTAAATTCTATATACTCTGGGTTGGTTTGGTGAGCTAGACTGGAACCTGGCAACTCCAAGGTCAAATAAGATGCAGTTCAGAGACCATTTTCAGTAATTTTCTGAGTAGGGACTCAATGCTGGCAGCAATTTCACACATTGGAATGAACTCTGAAAAAGATACCAGTCTATCAAGGACAATTTAAAGAAGCCAGCCACCTCCATCACCCACTGGTTCCCTAGTTTGGGAAAGTCCATGGGTTACTGAACACATTCAAAGACAGAAAGCACACTGCTGCAGAGTCGGAGGAAGGAGTCAATGCAAGTAAGGAAAAGAAATCCAGCAAGTTCAGAATGGATCCTCCTGGGTGTCATAGGGAGAGGTGGATTGGCAAATCCCAAGCCTCATTACAAAAGCTAAATCAGTCTTTATTAGTTAAGTCTACACGAGATAATCCACGTAAAGGGCTTTAGCACAGGGTTCCGCACACAGTCACATTAGCAATAGACAACATTTATTGACCACTTAACAATAGTGAAGCCTCCTTAGCTATCTCTCTCAGATAGCAGCAGAGGAAAAAAAATCTGCAGCAAGTACTGACCCTGTTAAAGAATATTAGTTTTGTTTTTGCTTTGGTGCTTTTAACAGAAAACACCATACTTTATGGGCCTTACATGCAACTGTCACAAGAGTGCCTTGTCCTTGGGGAGCTGGAAGAGAGGCTTGTAGGGCAGAGATTTCAGACAAAAGGTTAGAGAGGAAGAGCTGAAGCAGCAACCTCCTAAAGTTACTGAAACTGTGGTCCCCAAATTTATGGACTCTGCAGGGAAAGGGTTAAGGGCAGACTTAGTAAAGCTGGGACATTTTAGAGTGAGCACATTAGTTAAACAATGTGAAAAATCAGCAAAACTGCTTTGCCAGGAGCAGCAGCCTCCCAGAAATAGGCTCTCATTTACTTTTCATTTCTTCTGCTTTCCAGTCTTTTCTCTTTGAAGCAGCTCTTGATTAGTTTCTTTTTAATTGCCACTTAATTGGGAAATAAAATTAGAACACTTATTTGATATCAGTGATGAGGCTTCTCTTTTCATTTCTGCTTTGATCTAGTTTTGAAGAACCAAAAGCTGAAGGGAGAAATTAAGAAAAAGGAACTAAAAAGATTTCTTTCTTCTAAGGACCAGATACAGCTATAAGCCATCAAATAAATGTGGAAAGAGCCACTCTTGGAAAAGCTGAAGAATAAAACAGAAGCAAGTAAGGATAGCTTTATGGAATTCCATTCAAAAAGACCTTTCTTCTCTCTTAAGTTTCTTCATAAGGAATAATATCGCATCATCAGGAAGAAAAACTTTTAAGAACCTATTTTAACCTGTCCCCATGGAGTAAATGGGAATGGGAAACAGACATCCCTGATCAAAGTCTTGACCAATGACTTCTCAGCATCTCAGTGGTATTAACAACATTGCAAAATAAATTCCAACAGAATGTTAACAGCAAAACAGTGTAAACATTCTCTCCCATTCCAAAGCATCCAAAAAACGTTATCTCACTATGAACATCTACTGCCAGCTGATAAGGTTTATTCTTCAGCGATAAATCTCTCACTAAAAACAAGCAAGCAAATTAAATCCTATAGATGAATCATGACCCGCAGAGGGATGTAGTATAAAGATTATTTTAGCCTGACTCTCCACTCAATTAACTGCTCAAGGTAACTTATGCCAGGTAACTGGGGAGGCTGGGCTGGGGGGAATGCTACCCTCCTTTCTTTCCTCAGTTGAGTGGATTTTTTAAAAAACAGAAAAACTGTAGAGATACACACACACTCACATGCACACATCTATACTATAGATGTATGCTTGTGAACATGTGTGTGCTTTTATGTATACATGAAACTTATACCCACCAAATGTTTAATTCTGGAAGAAAAAAACTCAGGACTAGAAAAATCAAGAACTAAAATACATAAAGGGACGTAAGAACCAGCACCAATGCACTTCCTATTGTTCCAGTGCATGAACGCAGCTCATTTCATCAGTGTAAAGCACTGAGCCCATCTTGAGCCCATCCTGAAAGAAAGGCCCAAGGAACAAGGGTTTGTTTTGAACTATCATTAACTTTTATTGCGGTGGAGCAGGCGATGGCACCCCACTCCAGTACTCTTGCCTGGAAAATCCCATGGACTGAGGAGCCTGGTAAGCTGCAGTCCATGGGGTCTCGAAGAGTCGGACACGACTGAGCAACTTCACTTTCACTTTAACTTTTATTGCATATTGTCTGTTAGAACTGTTAGCATCAAAAGGAGATATTTTGATTCTTCGACCACTTTGAACACATTTAAAATAATATTAAGTAAAGACAAGCAACATTTCAAGAAGCCAAAAAACCGTGGAAAACTTCCCTGACAAAACTGTTGGATCCTTGATTTCTGTGGGTATTCCACAGTAACTATAGGAGAAGGCAATGGCACCCCACTCCAGTACTCTTGCCTGGAAAATCCCATGGGCAGAGGAGCCTGGTAGGCTGCAGTCCATGGGGTCCCTAAGAGTTGGACACGACTGAGCGACTTCACTTTCACTTTTCGCTTTCATGCATTGGAGAAGGAAATGGCAACCCACTCCAGTGTTCTTGCCTGGAGAATCCCAGGGACGGGGGAGCCTGGTGGGCTGCCGTCTATGGGGTCGCCCAGAGTCGGACATGACTGAAGTGACTTAGCAGCAGCAGCATAGTAAGGCTTATGAGACTTACTTGGAGAAAATTAAGTGTACATGTGAGAAAAATCTGATATCTTTCTCCTCAGTGAGGAGAAAGGAAGCTGCACTAACACTAGGCTACAAATTTTTAACATGTCATTCATTCATCCAGCAAATACTCATGAATACACACTGCTGCTGCTGCTAAGTCGCTTCAGTCGTGTCCGACTCTGTGCGACCCCATAGACGGCAGCACTAACTGCCAGCTATCTCAGACAGGATTCCTGTTCTGAAACTCTTCATGGTCAGGTAAGACAAGGACTGGATACAAATGTTACTTAACTACTGTCATGATAAAAGCTACAAAAAATACAGTATGTGATGGGGTAAGGGGGAGGGGGTTGGGGGGAAGACAGGGCAGATCTGAAGAAATAGAAGGGGGAAGGCTGCTTCAGATGTTACCTCATGTAGTCTCAACAACTGGAGGTTAAGTAACTTTCCCAAGGACACAGGACTATTAAGTGTCAAAACCAGGCTTTGAACACAGGTTTGAATGCTTCCAAAGTCTATGCTTTTCCCATTGTACTACATAGCTTCTCCCCAAAATCATTTCCTCTGACAATTAATGGAGAAAATGTCAAGTCTATTCAGATTCCAAGTGCCAGAACTAGACTCTGCCCTTCAGGCTGGGTCCTCTGTTTCTCACCTGGACCTCCAAGCTCACTCACACAGATCTCTCGATTTGGGATACTAATCAACTTAATTTGTTCACCTAGCCCATAACCATGCACTTCCAAAGAGTTTTTTAAGGTTACTACTTTGTTGTACTCTAAATAAAACACAGAACTTTTTGCCAAACAGTCCTGCAAAGTGATTCATAGATTATAGGCAACAAAACCAACTAACAAGCTACAGACACTGGTCAGGGCAACAGTTTAGCATTGAAAACTAAAAGCAACTACACACACAGCAAAGATGAAGTGGTACTTTCACTTCTGAAACGAATCTCGAATTTAACAATGCTCACATGTGGTTGGGGTCTCTATTCAGAAGGGCCACTTTCCCTCCTTCCTGTTCCTAGTTCCTCTTTTTCAGTTCTTCCTTTCTCAGGAATCTAGAGGTTTTTATTACATTAGATCTGTGTGCAAAAGAACACAGTCCTATAAAAACCAAATCTGACAAGCTTCCTTTTCCCCTACATCTTCTTGTGGTTTTAAAGCTATCTGAAGAACATAAAGCTAGATCTTTTAACCTAAGCATTCATCACAAGCCACTTATAAGCCATTTAAATAACCCTTTGTTCTCCTATCACCTCAAGGTAACAGAATCTCTCTTTAAAGTTTATCCAAAGACCTCAACCTTCCACTTTTACCTCCAGGGCTACCACCAACCGATTGATTCAGAAAAGGACAAGATGGCTACGAAAATCAGACCATCAAAGGCTCAGCCAAAGTTTTACATCCAAGAGTCTCTCATGACTTTCCGTTAGGAAACATACATATAGATAAGGAGAGTGAGCCTCTGCGCCAGCCACTGTAACAATGTGAGGAAAAAGAAATGATCGGGTGTGGCTTAAATTTGGAAGCTCAACACTCAAAACGTTTGACGCGCTCCTTCTACCCGAGGAATAGTTAATCGGAAGCAAGACCCTAAAGTACAGGAGACGAAGTATTAAACCACTTCCCAACTGTCCAAGGAAGCACCATCACTCAATTTCTTGAAGTTCGAAGCTACTTCGCAAAGTTAATAGAGCAAAGATACTGAAAGACCTAATTGTATATTGCTCGGGAAACTTATGGATCATTTGGAGCAGCGGACACCATATACATCAAAATACAGTAATTACATAGGGTTTATTAGGTGAGTTTATATCTTGGGATTCTCTAGTAGTGATATTTTTACAACATAATTACGGTTGGTATAGCCTGATGAATTTCCTCCTTGAAGGTGAACTGCAGTGAAACGTTTTATTATTCGTTTACTGCTAATCACGTTGTTCACACACCACCACTGTAAGTAACATTCCTTTTGAACTGTACTGTTAGGTTGACCTGTGTTGTGCCATCGAAGGCCATCGTCCAACATGTTCTTTTCTCCGGAAGCGCATGAGCCACAAGACGGGAACATTACACAGAACTTTTATATAATAAAAGTATTGAATGTCTCTGGGCCTTAACAAACTGAGCGCCCACCCCCGATAAATGACAAAGACAGCAACCAATCGCCAGACAGGATACCAATATCTCAGCCAATAGGAATGTGGGGGTAGGGCTACACTAAGCTCCCGGTGACTTCCCCGCACCCCAGAGACCCAGGTTGTGGCGGACTGGATGGGAATTGGACTCCGAGGATCTCATTACCCCCGGTTGTAGCTGTTGTCCTCCTCGTTCTCGCAATCGCTGCAGTGCTCATGGCCGTTTCCATTCCCTTCCATCATCTGCGGCAGCGGAGGTGCCGGCGGCTTCACTGCTGTATCACTCTCGTCCGCCATCTTGAGTTGCGAGAGCCGGCCTCCGCGCCTCGCTACATGGGGGGCTCCTATTGGACAAGGGGAACTTGCGCGATATTCTGGGTTTTGTAGTTTTTGTGGCGAAAGTAGCCGTAGCTAGGAGCAGGTTATTCCCGGGAAACCGGAACAAGATGGACTACAATACCCAGAAATCTAGAGAGGAGGCAGTCGTGGGTGGGGAGCCAGCACTATCCGGAAGTTCTGGGAGCTCGGCCGCGCGGGAGGAAAGAAGGGCCCGGGGTTGTCGAGGCCCACGCTCCGCCACCCGGGCGGTCGCTTCGCATGCTGGGAGTTGTAGTTCGATGCAGTTTAGGGTTTTGGGCGTGGGCTCCAAAATCCTAGATTTGACCTCTGCCGGCTCTGAGCCGTTATTGGCTGCCGTTAAGGACCGTTACCATTCTCAGGTAAGAAAGAGGCCTTGAGGCCTGCGGCTGCGACCCACTGGAAGCCCAAATGCATAGGATTTTCTTGGAGTGCCCTTCTGCAAGAAGCCAGGTTGGCTGGCTCCTGGCCGCCTTTACTCGCTCAGGATTCTGGGTGGCCCGTGGTCGTTGGTAGATCGAGGCCTCATGAAAGGCGGTGGATTGTGATGTGCGGAGCATTGGTCCTGACCAATGACATCTGACTGCTCTGTCAGGCCTTAGCCCTTCTTGGCCTGAAGCTCTTCCCCACACAGAGTCCCTTTCATTCTCCGCAGCAGCCCTCCACAATTACTCAATTACTTACTGCCATCTTCTCAACAAGTCTAGAAGGTGGGCACTACTCCCGTTTTTCACAGACAAGAAACTTGGACCCAAAACTGGTGGGTAAATTGGACAATCTAATAGCTAAGTGGCGGGGGTGGAGTGGGGAGGAGGCGAGAAGTATATGCATATGGATATGACTTAAACTCTTCCAAATTCTTTACCACTAAAGTCCCAATATCTCATACATCTACCCAAGTAAATCAGTTATTAGAAGGTAATTTTGACATCTTAAGCTTTTTTTAGCCTTGACTGAATGCTCCAGTCCTTTGGGTCTCACCCCTGTGGTTGAGTAATCACACCGGAGTGTTGAGGCAGAGCCCAAAGACATGCTTACCATTCCTAGAGATTTTCCATTCAGCTTGGGTTATGTGGGTGTTGAGGGAAGGACAAGTTCTTATCAGAGAGCTGCATGAAATGATCCAGCCAAAAAGGGAAATGATCTTGCCTTTGGGATACTCTCAGAGTGGGAAGAGGAATAGAGTGAGAAGAAGTATTTCCCTTCTGACTCAGGGAAGCAAAACAAAAGAGAGCTAAATATAGTCAATGCTTGATCTTATACCAGTGGCAAGAGCAGAAGTGTTAATAATATTATCCGAAGCAGCAGGTAACCCACAATCATTTATATTTGACTTTGGAAGGCAAAGACTCCTGCTCAGCCTGAAAGCTGTTACCCTTTCTTGTCTCTCTGGGGCCAAGACTGTGGTCAGCAGGATGCTTTATATGCAATGCAGGCAAAAGGAGGCGGTCAGAGAAGATAATAAAGCCTTACATGTGTTAGATGGATTTAACTTTTCTAAGTATTTCAGTTATAATAGCTCATGTGACTTTGTGAAGGAGGCTTGAAGAAAACTGTGCTTGGAAAAATTAAAAAAAAACAAAAAACAAACCAGCGATACCTAGTTGCAGACCTCGGACCAGCACTCATTTCTGGTATTCTAATTCCCAGCCCTATATTTTCTTTTCCTACAGATTTGCGGAGGCTGAATGAAGGCTAATGAAATGGAGCTTATGAAGAGTGATTATGGAGGATGATGGTGCTGGTGTCTGGCCCCTTGCCATTCTTGCAATCTAAAGCTTAAGTAAGACACCCTGCATGGTATTTTACTGCAAACCAAGCAGTTTTGGCTCAGTGGAGAGCTTTTCTGGTAGATAGGCAAGCAATGTGACTAAGGTGACCAAGCTCAGAATGCAAGTATGAGTCCAAGGTTCTGGAATCCAAGTTAGAATCTTCTAAAATCTTAGATTTCGTAGGATTCCTGATTTCTCTATAGTAAAAATTTAAATTTTTACGTTTTTTAAAAAAAATTAAAAAAAAAAAAGAAATTGAGTATATGTGACACTTCGTTTGTTTTTTTCTTTTTTTCGGCCATGCCACGTGGTGGCTTATAGACTCCTAGTTCCCCAGCCAGGGATTGAACCTAACCCTGGCAGTGAAAGCACCAAGTCCTAACCTCTGGACCACCAGGGAATTCTCAACACCTTTTTAAAAACTTTATGTTTATTATTTTATTTAAGAAATATCTTTTTTTTTTTTTTATTTGGTTGTACTGGCTCTTAGTTGCAGCATGTGGGATCTAGTTCCCTGACCAGGGATCAAACCCTGTCCCCCTGCATTGGGAGTGCTGAGTCTTAGCCACTGGAGCACCAGAGAAGTCCCCAACACCTTTTTTTTTTTTAATGTCCATTTAATGACTGAATTTTGCCACATGTGACTTCAATGCCTGAGTTTACTTGAATGTCTAAGTAACTAAGCCTGTGTGCCACAACTACTGAAGCCTGAGCGGTCTAGAACCTGTGCTCTGCAACAAGAGAAGCCACTGCAGTGAGAAGCCTGAGCTCTGCAACAAAGACCTAGCACAGCCAAAAATAAATAATTTTAAAAATGAAAAAAAAAAGCATATAATCCTGTGTAATTCTAGATAGTTTTTACATATTTTTCAATTAAGTCTTGTTCCTTTTTTTCTTTGGTCCCAGCTTTCTGAGCTCCTCAACACACTTCAGTGGCACAGTTTTCCCATCTAGCTCGGCTGGCTCTTCCTACCCACCCATTCTGGCAAGAGCCTCATACAAGTGAGCAAGGTACAGCAGGCCCCAAAGGATAGCTGAAGGATGTGCCTGTAAACCTCCGCAGATTCTGGAATTTACTCCTAGTGTTCATACCTCCATTATTCCTTCTCGATTATTACTGGAGACAAGAGAATATAGTCATTAAGAGTAGGTTCCAGATTCTAACTCCCTGGCTTCTAAGTCCTAGCTCTGCCTGTGACCCACCAAGTCACTTAGGCAACTCACTTATCCTTTCTGAGCCTCAGTGTCCTCATCTGAGACAGTGCACACAGAGCAGTAAAGTGTTTTCCCCTCCCAGAAAGTCAGCATCACTCCTGGTGATCAAAAAACAACCTTTCTCATGATGTCCATCACAGATCAAGGTCATTGCTGTGCTCCCAGCAGATCAGAGATCCCTTTCTTCAGATGGGCCTAGGAAGGCATGAGCCAGGTCACCTTTATGATTCATTTAGCCAGTGGCTTGGAACACTCATGTCCTGATGTGTTGGGCTCTGGGGCAGAAGGTAGACAATTAGGGATGGACCAACACAGTCCCCTCCCTCGGTCCCTCCATCAGTTGGAAGGTGTCTGGTCTGACAGAACACAGTGCAGAAAAGAGTTGAGGGGTGGCCACAGGATGTAGCAGGAGCCTAGAGGTGGAATCCTTAACCTGGGGAACGGGGTTCTGGAGAAGACGGCTGAGCTGAGTTTTGGTAGCAGAAGCAGACAGACTGGGTGGACATCCTAGGCAGAAGGAATGAAAGTGGCTGCTTTGGAGGTATCACAAAGGAGAATGATGTGGCCAGCTTGGAGTGTGAGGAGCATTTTGGAAGTTGAGACCAGAGAGGCAGCCAGAAGTCAGACTGGGAAGGGATGCAGCTGCCATACTGAAGAGTTTGGACTTTACCCTGAAGAGTGTGAGACATGGAAGGATTTTAACTGGGGAGAAAGATGATGCAATTTTTGTTGGAGAAAGATCATACTGGGCAACATCCTGGCTTTCGTAGGAAAGAGCTTTTCTCCTCTGAAAAACAGGGCTAGTGGGCTCGATTGTGAAATAGGGGCTGGAGAGATGGTCTTTGGTAGCTCCCTGTCCCCCCCTAGAACTCACGCTCAGAAAGGGCATCCTTTTTCCATGTGACAGTCCCTGATAAACCAGGTCCCTGGACCACAGTGGGCTCAGCCTTCTGCTTGGTGCTGTGGGATTTAAAAGAGTGCCAGGCATTCCCTGCCCAGAAGGCACTTCCAGTGAAATCGGGAAAACCAGGCACACTTGATACCAAAATAACAAGGCCTGACTGGGTGTGATTAAATGAACTGGATAGATAAGTTAACTAAAGATGGGGGTGGGGCAGGCACTGCAGACCTCTGGGCCAGGGTGGTTAGAAAAAGCTTCCTAGAGAAAGCAGGACTCAAACCAGGCCTTGGATGCAACTTAAGCCCTGGATTCCCCCATCATGATCATTTTGGAGGGCCCTTTGGACCCACTCCTGAGCTGGAGTCACAGCTGCAGTTTTTAAGTTTATTAATTTTAAAAATTATTTATTTATTTGGCTGCACCAGGTTTTAGTTGCTGCACGCAAACTCTTAGTTGTGGCACAAGGGATCTAGTTCCCTGACCAGGGATTGAACCCAGGCCCCCTGCATTGAAAGCACCAAGTCTTAGCCCCTGAACCACCAGAGAAGTCTCTCTGCAGTTTTACTTTAGTTTGTGTGGTTGTTCAATTTGCAACCATTTCCCCCCACCCACCCCAAGACCCTGTGTTCTATGAAGACAGAACAGGTTGGGTTTTCCTCACTTTTTTATCATTTGGGCCAGCACACTATTGTTTTTTGTTCTTGTTTAACAAGTCATGTCCGATTCTTTTTCAACTCCATGGACTATTGCCCGCCAGACTCCTCTGTCCATGGGATTTCCCAGGCAAGAATACTGGAGTGGGTTGCCATTTCCTACTCCAGGGGATCTTTCCCAACTCAGGGATCCAACCCATGTCCCCTGCATTGCAGGGGGCTTCTTTACTACTGAGCCACAGGGAAGTCCAAGCCCTCAATTAATATTTGTTGGATTAATTAATGTATGACCGGATAAATGAGTGAATAGTGAGAAGTGACAAGTGCTTCAGGATGTGGAAACGCAGACAAGGGGCAGAGGCAGGAGCACATGGTATGGTGACCACTCATGTGCATAAAGCACTTTATTCCTCACAAAATGAGCTCACACGCTACTGTCTCGTTTGATCCCTACCATCAGTTGTTTTCTTTGACTCTGTGCAGTAAACAGGGCTGCTATAATTCTTGTTTTACGATGAGAAGAACAGAAGTTCAATGATTTGTCCAGTGTTTCACTGCTGCTAAGGATGAGCTTGGACTTGAACCTGTTGTTTTCATGCAAAGTCTAGTGCAGTAACTAAATTGCCTTCTTCCTTTGCCTTTCCCAAGGGGGAACATATGGTAAGACATATGGTAGAACATATGTTTGGAGGAGTGATCAGGGGCCAGGTCATAGAAAGCCTTGAGTTTCAGGCTCATCTTCAGAGTTTGGACTTTATCTCCCAGCTGGGAAGTCTTTTTTTTTCTTTTAAGCTATTTAATAAAGAATAAATATTAATGATATTTGTGAGGAATAGTATAAGGTTAATTGCATATTAATATTTATTTAAAATAAATATACGGAAAGTAAGTTTAATTTTAAGAACTGAGTCAAAGACCTAGGAGTCAAAGGAGTCATCTCTACTGGACTCGGAGGGCACCAAACAACTTAAAGTAGCTCTGTGGTCTGGGCGTCATGTTAGATGCTAAGGACAAGGGGTGACTGAGATGCAGGTCATTATCAGGATGAAGTAAGATTGTGTACGCAGTCCAAGCCAGCTGAAAGTAACTGCCATCCAAAATAACAGAGCGTATGTGTTTGAGCTGAAAAACTCCTGGATGACATCACCTCAAAACTGCAAAGACAGAGCTTCAGTTCAGAGGAAGTTCCTGGGTTGAAGCCCCTGAAGCTGCCCTTCAGCCTCCAGGATCACCCCAGAGCAGAGATGCAGCTGCTGTTGGCAGATTGGACCACAAAGATGGCTAATTAGAGCCCCCACTTGTACATCGCTAGCTCATAATACTGTAAGGCAGAATCCGGAGGGGAAAAGGATTATCTTGAAGGGATTGCCTAACAATACGCCCCTCGGAATAGCCTGATACCCTGGGGGAGGCGAAGGCATCTTATTTCTATCACTGCCGTGGTCAGTCATTGTTACTGATGGGGATGGGGGTGGGGGGCATCTGGGTATCCTTCTGACGTGACAGAAGTAGGCAAGAGATTGAGAACCACATAGTGAGGTTATCTGAAAGTTGTATAGTCCAGGAAGAGGACTGGGCCATTAGCTCTATAGAATAGGAATTAGAATTGTTTTAATATGACCCTGTGGAATAGAAGAGATGTTACCTAAGGAAAAACGGCCAAGATTGAATTTCAGAGACATCATGAAGCTGTCTGGAAAGACAGTGCATTCACCGACACTGGACTTGTCCAAGTAAAGTAAGCAGAGATGATGTGGAGGAGATTCAAACACTGAACAGGTGTTTGGACCAAATGGCCCCTTAGATCATGAGATGCAATCCTATTCATTGGGTGATGTCAGTCAGTGCTTCTGACCTCAAGAAGAAAGGTTTCAGGGACTGGAGTGATCAGAGAAAGATGTTGGGTTACTTCCTCCTTCAATCTATTGGATCCCTCGTATGCTGGACCCTGGGCCAGGCGCTGAGCACACTAGCGGTGAAGACAAGCTTCCTGCCTTGCCGCTGAAAGCAGAGGGACAGTTTAGGAAGAGGGAGGCGGAGGCAGGGTCTGAGTTAAGGACCACCTACTCATTTGAAAAGACCCTGATGCTGGGGGGAAATTGAAGGCGGGAGAAGGGGATGACAAAGAATGAGATGGTTGGATGGCATCACCGACTCAATAGACATGAGTTTGAGTAGGCTTTGGGAATTGGTGATGGACAGGGAAGCCTGGCGTGCTGCAATCCATCGGGTCACAGAGTCGGACACGACTGAGCGACTGAACTGAACTGAACTATATGTGGAGCACCCTTAGGTGCTTTTATGTATTTTCAATTCTTTCAACAAGCAGCACAGTAGCCAATATTTGCATTTCGAAAGAGCAGAGAGGCTAAGTGACTTGGCTAGGGTTGTAAGCATAGAATGAGCTCCATAGCCAATATTCATGGTAAACGGATTAACCTTTATATGTCAGCTTCTACAACTACCGAGCCTGCATACCACAGCTAGAGAATCTATGCTATGTGCCACAACAAAGGATAACACGTGCCAAAACTAAGACCCTACACAGCCAAGTAAATAAATATATCTTTTTTAAAATGTCAGTTTCTGGGAATTCCCTAGCAGTCTGTTAGAGGAAGCACACTGACTGAAACAGCCCACCCTGGCCAGGTACCATAGTAACCATTTGCGTGAGTTGTTTTACGATAGACAGTCCAGGTAAGGAACACGGAACTAATAAGCCATCATCAACTAGAAGAGTTCGGGAAAGGTCCAAAGGAGACACCACATGTCTGACCACCTCCTGGAATCCTTCTCACTGGCATCCATCTTGGCTGAACAAGGTGTCCACCACCAGGAAGGACTTCTGAGTCAGAATGATTGGCTAAAGACAGCACAATCCCATCACCATGAAACCAGAGACTGCAAGCCACGTGGCAGAGCAGTTCTCCTGGGTTCCTTTACTCTGCTGCTCTCCGGCTGGGAGCCCTTTCCCAATAAAATCTCTTGCTTTGTCACCACGTGTCTCCTCGGACAATTCATTTCCAAGTGTTAGATAAGAGCCCAGTTTCAGGCCCTGGAAGGGGTTCCCCTTCCTGCAACAAGTCCAGTGGTTAGGATTCTGCAGTTTCACTGATGAGGGTGGAGTTTAATCACTGGTCGGGGAACTAAGATCCCACAAGCTGCCCAGCCAGGCCAAAATAATTAAAAAATGGGGATGGTAATGGTATCTACCTCAAGGACTGTGAAGATTCAATGAGAATGCTTACAGAGTGCTGTTAAGACTTGGCAGTAGCCACTACCATGGCTATTGTTAACCATTGCCAGAGGCTGCACAGCTAGTGGTGGCCAATCCTGAACTTGAAGCTAGGCCCCGCCCGCCCCGGGTTTCTTCCAGCTTGGGAATGTTTTAGCGCCCAGAGCAGAATAATCCTGCGATCCCCACCTGCCCAGCACGCTAGGGAGGGGCGCCTTCCGGGTCCCGCCCCCAGTCGCCGGCCCCGCCCACCTTCAGCTGGCCGGACGTCCGGTCCACGTGCGCGCGCTCCCGAGGCCCCGCCTGTCTTCAGAGAGCCACCCAGTAAGCGCCTCTGAGATTGGGCGAGCGGCGGCGGCCAAGCCGGGTCAGAGTCCCAGGGTACGTAGCGCGCCGCATGGGCAAATGGGAGCGGCCGGACCCGGGTTAGGGGGCTGGCCGGTTTGCGGCCCCTGGGGCCGCTTTGTCTACTCTGGCGTTCAGGCTCCCGCGCTTGAAGGGCTTCGTCCAGCCTGGAGGCATTGTGTCCAGGCGCCGTATTCTCGGCGCAGTAGCGGTGCTGGGCTGGCGTAGAATACGCGCCTTTCTTTTGAGCCTCGGTTACAGTTTATTGAGCACATACTATGTAGCAGCTCTTGGTCAAACGCTTTTACCTCCGTGGCTCATTGCCTTGACAACAACCCTACTAAGTAAGGTGATGTTTTAGAGCTGTGGAGACAGGTTTACAACTAGAAAGCAGTGGAAATAGTGAATTTAAACCAAGGTTTAGGCCAAAGCCGCTTCCCTCGTAGCTCACTCGGTAAAGAATCTGCCTGCAGAGTTCAGGAGACCCGGGTTCGATCCCTGGAATGGGAAGCTCCCCTGGAGAAGGAAATGGCAACCCACTCCAGGGTTCTTGCTTGGAGAATTCCATGGACAGAGGAGTCTGGCAGCTACAGTCAATGGAGCCGCAAGAGTCGACCCGACTTAGAGACTAAATAACCACCCCCTGCACTTCAGACTTTTGTGGTCAGATCTGTTTGATTTTTGAATCCAGCCTCTGCCATTTCCAGTTGTGTGACTGTGGGTACCGCTCCGACTCTTGTTTGCTCACGTGAAACATTGATGGCGTGGAGTTCCCAACTCTTGCGTTGATGAAAAGGGCAGCCTACTTCTCTCCCCTCTCCCCGCTCCCCAAATGGAGGCGTTGGCGCCTCTGGCGCTGAGTTTGTTTACGAAATTTGCAAAAAATTTTCTGTCTCTTAGTTATGGGGAAATTTTCACCCGAATGAACCTTGAAATTGAGTCCTAGTTTTAAAGTTGAGGAAATGGAAAGCTTTGAAATGTGTTTTCTTTGGGGCCGGGAGTGCAGATTTGCCTAAGTAAATCAGATGGATTTGGCAGGGTGCAGACAAGCCTGGGGACACGGTAACATAATAGAGATAGGAAGTGGACAGGCCGGTTGGGGTAGTTTTCCCTTACGAGGGCCCTAAATTCCCCCCAAATCCTCTTCTGTCTCTTGAGCAAGGTCTGAATCTGTCCTTATGGGAAGCGTGTTCAAAGGGCTCAGAACCTCACTTGGTTCCTGTGCCTTTACGACTGAAGGCAGGCCAGCAGTAGCCATTTAGCTCAGCTTCCTTTCGAAAACTACCCACTCTTCACATTTTTTAGGTTGCTTAAATTTTTCTCTGAAAGTTTCAATAGTTGCAAAGACCGTGATTTCTGGTTAATTGTAAATATTGACATCTTAAAAATGAAACTGTCAAGGCACTTAAGTCTGCAAAGGAATCTAAATGCCATAGTGATTTGATGTTCCCTCATCCTTGCAAAAGATTACATGAACCAGCTTTTATTGAACAGTTGAAATTTTACATGTTACTTTTTCCTCCTTAAACTCCTATTTCCACTTAATTTCCTCCGCAGAATTTCTTTTTCTAGTCAAATCAGTTTTATACTTGAAAGTCTTTGGTTTGTTGTTCTGCTCTGCAACAAAAATACTTACAAAAACTAAAACATTTTTGAAAATTGTGTTGTCATACTGTTAAACATTTTCTTTTAGACTGAGTTCCAAAATTGTAAAGTACAAAACTGACCAAAACAACTAGTTTTAATCATTGTTAAACCTAACTCTTATTTGAAATGCTTCTCTTAATAAGCTGAGTGGAACGTTTTCTTTTAATTCATGTATGTATCCCTGTATATTTGCTAGAATTGATCTCATGTGACCTCAGCCTGCAGTGGCTTTGGAGTGGGGCTTGGGTTCCCAAGCAGAGGTTGAGGCTGGGTCGCGGCAGTGAAAGCACTGGATCCTAGCCACTAGACCAGTGGTAAGTGACAAGGGCCCTGGCCCTTCAGCTCTGCAGAAAAGAATTTCCACAAAGATGGAAAGTAGTGAAGCAAGTAAAGTATTTATTAGGAGGAAAGAGTACAGTACGTGTGGCTAGACACACGGGGCAGACTCAAAGGGAGGGTCCCTGAGTTGTTGAGTCTCGCCTTCGTGGTAGTTTGAATTACTTTTATGGGGTATTTCTTCCCTATTTCCTTTGGCCAGTCATTATGATTTGCCTGGTTCACGGTCCATATTCGTTATATCTTAAGATCCTTCCATGTGGGCGTACGCATCTTTTAGCCAAGATGGATCCTACCGAAAAAGCATCTGGGTAGATCATCCCTTGACATGATTCCCCTTTGGCCTCCTAGGAACCTTTTCGGCCCACGTGTGTTCAGGGAGGTCTCCTGACTTCAGGAATGAGAAATATGTGGTCTCTGCAGGGTCCAGCCTCCTCCCTTAATTGTCCTGCTATTAACATTAACGTCTTGGAGTTTTTTGGTCAATAGAGAATGAATCTCCATTTTTTTTTTTTACCCTGGGGGGTGGGGGTAGGGGCATCTGCCTCCTGCCTCAGAATGAGCAACTAACCCTAACCCTGCTTACCCATGAGCTGGACATTTAGCTGTGTGCATCATGTATTCAGGGGCTTCCCTGGTGGCTCGGATGGTAAAAAATACCCAAAACGCGGGAGACCAGAGTTCGATCCCTGGGTCGAGAAAATCCTGTGGAGAAGGGAATGGCTACCCACGTCAGTATTCTTGCCTGGAGAATTCCGTGGCCAGAGGAGCCTGGAGGGCTACAGTCTGTACGGTTGCAAACTGAACGACTAACACTTTGTGTATTCAGTAGATGCTTTTTGAGGCCCTTCTACTTATTGGGCCCTGTTTTAAGCACCTTAAATACAATAGTGCTCGGATTCTAGGGGGAGAGGCACATTACATCAAATAATCACGTAGACATATTTGAGGGGTGATAATAATAAGCACAGTGAAGAAAAGTGGAACATGAGGGAAACAGAGGGATGCTACTTTATATATTCAGGACAGTCTAATTGGGTAGCAGTGGGACAGAGAAGGGGAAAGGGGTCCTGCATGTGGAAGGAACAGCCAGCATGTCCACAGGCCCGAAGTGGGAGGTGCCCAACACAGTCAAGGGGTAGCAAGAGGCCAAGATGACTGGAGAGTCTCATTTGATGGGAGGAGTGGGAGGAGGTGCCCAGAGAGGCTGGAGCTGAGTCTCTCCGGAGACACACAGGAACTCTGAGACGGAGAGGTGATGTGATCTGACTTAGGATCACACTAGCTGCTGTGTGACCAGCAGACTGTCAGGGCGCAAAGGCGGCAGCAGATCACTCACTGCAGTGACCTGGGAGCCAGACTCGGGGCTGGGGGGAACCAGGCGTGTCTGGGAGGTAGAGCTGGCAGGGGGCAGGTGGGTTGGATGAAGATTGTGAGAAAGGAACCGGAAGGATGCTCAGGGTTTGGGGTTGAGCAGCAGAAAGGACAGAGGTGCCCTTCAGGGAAAGGAGTAGACCGCCACCACAGACGTGTCACACGTGGAGTTAGGAAAGATGAGGCGATGGTGGCATATGTACCTCGTTCAGCCCTGATGAAACCCCTGTGCGTAGTTATTATTGACTGGGCCATGCAGCATTCAGAATCCTAGCTCCCCCTCAGGGATTGAACCCAGGTCCCCTGCATTGGGAGCTTGGAGTCTTAACCGCTGGACTACCAGG
The DNA here is from genome assembly GCF_002263795.3 of Bos taurus. Classification (NCBI taxonomy): domain Eukaryota; kingdom Metazoa; phylum Chordata; class Mammalia; order Artiodactyla; family Bovidae; genus Bos; species Bos taurus. Next base: position 44,733,614 of record NC_037346.1, on the reverse strand, counting down.
AAAGTCCCAAGTAGTCATTATTAATCCCATTTTATATGTAAGGACACAGAAGCCCACAACGCTGGAGAATATTGCCCAAGGCCACGTGGCTGCCATCCCAGCCGAGGCCCTTGACTTCACAGCCCCTGGGGTTTGGCCTTCCCTGTGATCATTTTTCTGTGTGGCACTAGCATAGTTGTCCAGTCCAAACACCCTCCCTGCTGGGGCTGCTGCTGCTAAGTCACTTCAGTCGTATCCGACTCTGTGTGACCCCACAGACGGCAGCCCACCAGGCTCTGCCGTCCTGGGATTCTTCAGGCAAGAACCCTGGAGTGGGTTGCCATTTCCTTCTCCAATGCATGAAAGTGAAAAATGAAAGGGAAGTCGCTCAGCCGTGTGCGACTCTTAGCGACCCCATGGACTGCAGCCTACCCAGCTCCTCCATCTATGGGATTTTCCAGGCAAGAGTACTGGAGTGGGGTGCCATTGCCTTCTCCAACAACCTCCCTGTCCACCCATAAAACCTCCCTGGAGCAGTGGTGTGTGCCTGGAGGGGGCTGTAGAAGAAAGACCTGCCTTCCCTTGGTGGTGGCAGGGCAGAGGGAGAGGCAGGCTGAGCGCCACACCTGCTCTGGGGACTCCCTCCAGCTCCTGGCAACCCGGAGGAGGAGGTGCTGGTTTAATATAGGTCCAGCGGATGAGGAGAACTTGGACTCAGGTTTAAACAGCAGCCTCTCACCAATAATGAAAGATCAGGAGGGGGAAAGCGTAGATAAAAATAGCACTTACTAGTTAACTGGAAAACAATATATTTTTGCAACCTCTGGTTCCACAAGAAAATAATTGGGTCCCAAGGTAGGGAACAACTCGTTTTCATGAATGATTATATTGATCATTGGAGCAAAGTGGATACACCCGCTTTGGAAAGTAATTCAAAGGAAAGACTCGTGGCCGGTCAGGCCGGCCCAGGGTGAAATCCTGAGAGGCTGCAGAGGAGGAAGGAGGCTGGAAGTTAATGAGGGAGCAGTCTCCTGGCCCCAGCCGGCAGGTGTGGGGCTGTTGCTTGGGAGACGCAGAACAAGAGAACTCGCTCCCAACCAAGCCCTGAGCTCTCCTGAGGGAGCAGAGAGTGTCCATTCACATATCAGTCCCTTACTCTGCTTGAAGCCGCCGGGGGTTCTGTTTGTCTCCACTTTTCTCCAGGAGGGATTTACTAGCAGAGAGCAGTGTGTTCTCATGGATAGAGGAGCATGCTGGGAGCCTCCCCTGTGCCGATGAAGGGAGAATGTGACCCCAAGTATTTCCGGTCCCCTTCCCTGCTCATGGAGTCGTTCTGTTATTCATTCTACGATGATCAGCAAACACTATCCAAATGAAAAGGGAGCTTTGGTTGAGAGCTCCGTGGGTGCTAAGTACTGTTCTAAGCACTTTACATATATTAATTCATTTACTTTTCATGGCAACCAAGAGTAGGGCTCCTTAGCTCCATTTTACAGATGAGGGTTAAATAACTCAAAGGAAGGTTAAATAAGGTGACCAATATCACTCACCTGGTGAGTGACAGACCCTGGACTAGATGCTAGGGACAAAAGGTCCAAGCGCTGGACACAGCTTGTGGCCTTGTGGAGCTTATTTTATCTAATCATCATCATGCAAACAGAAGTACAAAGCCGGGTGGGCACAAGGGAAGAAGAGAAAAGGAAGTGGTGAGAGGTGTGAGGGGCCCAGTGTGGATTAAGAGGGGCACGAGGCTGTACTGAGAGAGGTGACCTGCTCCCTGCTGCTGTCAGGTCCTGACTCAGAGTGACCACTCTGGTCCCTCAGTTAAAGCAAGGACCCCCGTCCTTCCTGATCCCCTCCCCCACTTAGCACTGCTTCACATATTGTGACCTTTCTGTTTCTATACCTCCCCAACTACCTCCTTCAGTGGAGTGTGAGCTCCGTGGGGGCAGGCGCCCTTGTTCTGAACAGTGCCTGGTGCCTGATTGGCTGAAGGGATGACTCGAGGAGTCAGCCAGGAGGTGAGGGTGGCGGACAGGGGAACCGCAGACGTGGAGGCTCCGAGGTAGGAAAGAGCCTGCGTGTTCAGGGACAGGCAGCAGGCACACGTGACGAGCACAGGTGCGGACGAGGAGTGACGGAGGGGATGGGAGCGGGGGTAGACAGTGAGAGGTATCACAGGACCCAGAGACCTCCGAAGTCGAGGAGGAGGAGAAATACATCGAAGATTTTAGACGGGAATGACAGGAGCAGATGTTCACGTTAAGCCACGAGCCTGGCTGCCTTGAGAGAAGTGAGGCAGGGACTGGGGGGAGGGGTTGCCAGGTCACAGGCTCCTGCAGGGGTCTAGGGTGCGGTGGCTTAGGTTAGCAGGGTGGGCATGGTGGACTGAGAATTCCCCAGATGGCACGGGGCCGTCTGGAGGCCCGTGAAGCAGTCCACTCATTGTTCCCTAAGAAACCCTGCCAGGGGAGATTCCAAGGGAGATCAACCTTCCCCAAATGTATTTTCTTTGTCATCTCCAGACCATGGGGGCCCAAGAGGTTAAAACCAAGGAGCCCAGCAGTAATGGAGCACAACAGAATTCTGTCGTCACCTCACAGGGCTGAAGACCTCCCCCAATCCCAGTCCTTACCCTTTCTTTACTCCCTGCTGCCTCCCATTGATGTGGAGACAGAGGGACAAGAAAAGACTGGATGTGGCTCCCCTCACCCCCTCCGGGATCCCAGGCCCGGAATCAGTTCTGGAATCCAGCTCCCACTCACTGGCTTCTCTTTGTCGCTGTGGGCCCTGGTGTTGTCCTTCCTTCTCCAGCTCAGCCAACGCTCTGAACAGCTTTGGGTGCTGAGGAGGGAGACGGCCGGCCACCAGTGGGCCTGTCATTCCTTGGTCACCCTGGGAAGTTCGCTGGACCACAGGAGGGGAGGAAGGACACACCAGCGTGACTCACAGCCTACCCCGGGGCTGCTGCTGTTCCTGCTGGAAGTCCAGCCCCATGTTTACAGGTGTGGAGACAGAGGAGCAGACGGGGCCAGGTGTTTGGAGCTCCGCTGTTTCTCTCTTCGGAGCACTTCCCACCTTGGGCCAGGCTGCCGAGGAGGCTTCCCAAAATCACAGCTAGTTTTCTGGCAGAGTGCAGAGGCTGGGACCAGGCCTCTCAACTCCAGTCCACGGCCTTCCATTTTTACCGGGGTTCTGGTGTCTGATTGGCTGGGACGCGGGTTTGCGCCCTAGATTCAGAGAGAGGGGCCTAGGGTGGACGCTGGGTTTCTTCTACACTTTTTCTAAAGTTTCACAGGGGATTCAGATCACAGCCAGCTTTAGGATGGCAGTGCCGTGAGGGGAACTGGAGCGGATTCTACAGAGTGATGAATTTTGAGCCACACCAGGAAGAGGATGTCAGAGGTGGTCACCGCTCCTGTAGGTGCCTGGGGCAGAGCTACGGGGGAGGTCTGGGTGGGACCAGGGGCCTGACTTCCAGGCAGCTTGGAACCTAAACCTTTCCTCCTTGCTGAGCCTTGAGGGTCCGGGTGGCCCCTGGGGGCAGAACGGCACTCCCCAGCCCCAAGGTGGGTACCATGTGACAGCTTTCTGTCACCTGTCAGTGTTCTCTTCTTGGCTGGTTTCATTTGTTACTGTCTGTCTCACCAAGCTTTCCTGAGGGGCAAGACCTGGGTTTCACTTTGGTTGCTGCAAAGCCCAGAGGGGCTCAGTCAGCGGTTTGTGAGGGAGCAAGCTATGGAGGGGCTTATGGGACTGGAACAGCTGGTATTTGTCTTTAAGCCAGGGGCTCACAGCCTCCCAGGGCATGCACGCCTCCATCCCCTCGCCCCTCCCAGCGGAGGCCAAGCCACTGTGAGTCTGTTTCTACAGATTGTCAGCCAGGGCCCCAAGAAGGGGGGATCCTCACTAGGTTACCCCAGGAGCCAGGGGCAGACACTGAGCCTGCGCCCTGGTGGTCATGCCTTAGACTCGGCCCCCTGTTCTGCAGAGGGAAACCAGTGTGATCATTAAGAAATCATTTTTCTTCGGCCCCTGTAGACAGACACACCCTCCTTATTTCGTCTGAATCTAAACGTAAGTTAATTTCCCATTCTCTGAGTACATGAAGGCAGAGGTCTGGACACAGAGTTAGGAGCCCTGATTTCCATCCAGGCTCTGCTTTTAGTTGTGATCCTGGGCAAGTCCCCTCTTCTCTGGTTCTCAGTCTATACCATCATAAACAAATAGCCCGTCCCAAGCCCTGGGACACAGCAGAACTCCCTGGGTGCCTCCACCCCTCTCCCCTGAGACCTGGTGCAGTAGGTCTCCAGAAGGGTCCTGTCCTGTGTGCAGGCAGGAGGTGAGGTCTGCTCAGCCACGTGGTCTTCCAGGCTCCCTTACCCAACTCAGAAAACTCGGTTGACCAGGTGGCAGCGGCTTGCTCTCACTGATGAGGTGTCAGGCCCCTGCGGAGAAGCAGGCCCCGTCCTTTCCTTCAGCTGAGGCCAGTTCTCCGGCCCCACTCTGTGCCTCCAGGTGTGTCTTCAGCAGAAGAGCAGACCCAGGGCTTTAGGGACAATAGGAGACCATTGGGATGAAGAATGCTGCTGTTGGGTGTTCCATTTCAAAGCATCAGCTGAGTGGACCAAAAACAAATTCTTTCACAGCTGAACCCTTAACTCCTCTTTTGTAAGCTGTGGGGAAACCTACCTGAGGGCAACTCCAGTCTCAGAGATTGAGGAGCAGTCTTTGTAAACGGTTTAATAATTTAGTCAGAACTACGTTTGGATGGTGACTGGTGGATATTTTCCTGTCTCCATCCCAGGCTTCCCTGAATGAGAATGAGCCCGGGCAGATTTCAACTTCTAGGTTGGTGTCACCCCGAGCCACCCAGCCAGCCTGCCCACGTCCAAGCGGCTGCCTCCCCATCACTGCTGTGTCCTCAGGAGAGGCAGGCTCATTTCAGTATTGTTGTTCAGTAGCTCAGTCGTGTCTGACTCTTTGTGACCCCCTGGACTGCAGCATGCCAGGTCTCCCTGTCCCTCACCATCCTGGAGTTTGCCCAAGTTCATGTCTGTTGAATCAGTGATGCCATCCAACCATCTCATCCTCTGCCGCCCTCTTCTCCTTTTGCCCTCAGTCTTTCCCAGCATCAGGGTCTGTTCCAGTGAGTTAGCTGTTCGTGTCGGGTGGCCAAAGTATTGGAGCTTCAACTTCAGCATCAGTCCTTCCAATGAGTATTTTAGGGTTGATTTCCTTTAGGATTGACTGGTTTGATCTCCTTGCTGTCCAAGGGACTCACAAGAGTCTTCTCTAGCACCACAGTTTGAAAGCATCAGTTCTTTGGCACTCAGCCTTCTTTATGGTCCAACTCTCACATTTGTACATGACTACTGGAATATAAGCTCAAGCAAAGTGTAATCAGGACAGTAAGTCTGCTGTTTAACCAAAAAAAAAAAAGTCCTGTGACAGATTTCAAGGTCCTGGAAATGCTTCCTTTGACACTTCTGAAGTAAGGATGAGAGAGACCTGGCCTTTGATCTAATTTCTCCCAGCTTGGGAACAAAGTCCAGGACATGGTAACCATGTTTACTGAAAATGCAACATAGCTTAAAATCTATGGTGAGAGTCTGCAGTTGCAGGAATGGAGACCTTATTTCATGAAAGTCTTTTTTCCTTTCCGTGCCTTGCCACAAGAGCATAACCCCCAGCGTCCACCCTGCACCAGCACCCTCACCTCCATTCCTGGTTATTTACCATGTGAGTGGTAGTGCGCTAAGGGCTACAGATGCATTTTCTCAGTCAGTCTGCAGAGTTTCTGCACAACGGCCTTAGGAGGCAGGTTCTGTCGTCCCCATTTTACCCCATTTTATGGATGAGAAAACTGAGGTTCCCAGAGGCAAGTGACTTGCCCTGGATTGCATGGCATGTAAGTGGAGGAGCTGAATTTGAAGGGATACATGCTTCTAGCCTCTGGGCTGTATTGCAACTTCTCCGTCTGAGAGCCGCAAGTCGCGACGCCAGGTTTAAGGCTGTCTCCCTGCCAAGCCTGTCATCCTTTCCTCATTATTCTTGGCATGCTCCATCCTTCTCCAAACTTTGGGCTAAGTGGCCACCCAGCCTGCCTGTGGCTGGGCTCCTCACCTTGGTCACTTCTTCGATGAGGAGTTGGGATTATTCCTCTCAGTCCCGACCAGCTGCCCAGGCTGTCCCAGTTCTAGCGCTAGGGCACACGGGCAGGCCGTTTCCTCTTGTGAGCCTCTTGTCCAGACGAGGAAGCGGAGGCTGGGGTTCACCCCAGAGGGACAGCTGTCCCCTTCCTGTGGGAAGTTTGCCCTCAGTGGGGTATCGCCACCTCCAGAAAGCTCTGTCTGCTTAACAGCACTTGACCTTGCTCTTCCTGCTCAGCGTTTTGATGGCTAAATTTACATAGTGTTAGTTTGCCTTCTTTGTGAATGTTTTTAAAATACCGGAGGCCTCCCGGTAAAGAGTTTTCTGTCTCAGGTGGATCCAGAGCCCCTGAAGCTCAAGCCGTGGCACTGCCTGGCCAGGCTGTGTCTGCCTTGCTTTGCCTGCCTTTGCTTCACCTTCCCCCAGCCTCTTGGCCCCACACTGACCAGGCCTGCTCTGTCCCATGGGCAGGTCCTTCCGGCGTTCCTGTGGAGGACCCTCACCACTGGGGAGCTTGGCCCCTGTGACTCCAGACTCCTGGTTCTTGGTCTCACCGACCTCCCTCCTTCCTGGGAAGATGTTCCTGGTGGGCCTGACAGGGGGCATCGCTTCAGGCAAGAGCTCAGTGATCCAGGTGTTCCAGCAGCTGGGTTGTGCGGTGATCGATGTGGACATCATTGCCCGGCACAGTGAGTTGTGGGCACAGCTGTACCTTGCAGCTCCTCTCTGCTTCCTTCCTTCCATCAGGCCTCACCTTTTCACAGGCCTTTCCCATCAGCCTGGCCTCCTGCTCCCAGCCCCTGTGGCCCCCCCTCTTCTGCTCACTCTTCCCTCCCCCTCCCCTCACCCCATGACCAACACGAGGGATTCTGTGTACTCTGGTCCCCTCCCTAACTGCTTTCCCTCCTCTGATTTTTAAAACATTACTTATTTATTTCTGGCTACACTTGGTCTTCATTGCTGCACAGGCTTTTCTCTAGTTGCAGTGAAAGAAGGCTGCTTTCTGGTTGCGGTGCACAGGCTTCTGAGTGTGGTGCTTCTCTTGTTGTGGGGCACAGACTCTAGACACACGGGCTCAGTAGTTACGGCATGTGGGCTTAGTGGCTCCCTCAGCACATGGGATCTTCCCGAACCAAGGATCGAACCCACGTCCCCTGCATTGGCAGGTGGATCTCAACCACTGGACCATCAAGGAAGTCTCCCTCATTTTGTTTTTGCTCCAGCTGAAAGAAGCACCCCTGGGTTGCCCCATCATTTTGCCTGTAGCCCCTGGGAGTGTCCTTGTTGGCCTGGAGGCTCCAGAGAATGACCCAGGTTCCTCTTCCTGCCCCAGTTGTCCAGCCGGGATACCCGGCCCACCGGCGCATTGTGGAGGCCTTTGGCACCGAGGTCCTGCTGGAGAACGGGGACATCGATCGCAAGGTCCTGGGCGACCTGATCTTTAACCAGCCCGACCGGCGGCACCTGCTCAACAGTATCACCCATCCTGAGATCTGCAAGGAAATGATGAAAGAGACCTTCAAGTACTTCCTTCGGGGTAAGTCCTGGACCTGGGACCAGGCAGGGCAGAGCCGGTTCCTCCAGGCTCAAACCCTTCTGTGCAGAGATTGTCCATGGAGGGAGGAACCAGTTTTCATGCAGGCTGTCAAATTCACTCTGCTCATTGGCATCCCCTGTGTAGCCGGGTACCAGCCCCAGAAAGATGAAGTGATGTTCCTCAACTCTTAAGGGAGTGGACAGTTTAACGAGAAGAGGTGCTTGAGGCTTTTGAGCCCTGAACTCCAGGAAGCTGATTTTTCTCATAGGGGTGGGAGTAATAATGATGTTGTTGTCGTGGTTTAGTTGCTAAGTCTTGTGTGACTCTTGTGACCCCATGGACTGTAGCCCACGAGGCTCCTCTGTCCATGGAAACCTGTAGGCAAGAATGCTGGAGCAGGTTGCCATTTCCTTCTCCAGGGGATCTTCCTGACAAAGGGATCAAACCAGCATCTCCTACACTGCAGGTGGATTCTTTCCCGAGGAGCCACCAGGGAAGCTTCAGGGAATATAATACTTGACGAATAATGGAGTCGTAAGACCAGAGTTTAAGTCCCAGCCCTCATGGTTTCCAGCTGCATGACTGTCAGAGTGAGCCCACCCCTCTGCCTGTTTCCTCCTCCGCAAAGTGAAGCTAATAATACCATCTCGAAAGTTCTTAGGGACTAAGAGTCCACACCATGACTGTGGGTCACCAAGCAAATGTAAACCGTGGTCAGAGTTGGTGCTGGTTGAGCTGCCTGGGGGAGTAAGTTTGCAGGGTGGAAGGTAGGAGGCTCCAGCATGGCCAGGGCTGGCAGGGGTGAATTCCAGTGGAGGATAATCCTTCAGGGCTGGGCCTCAGTGGAGAGAGCTAGCCGGGCATGTGCGGGGCCAGCCAAGTGATGAGGCAGGTCTAAAGGAGGGGAGCATATTTGTAAAGCAGGGTCTGTGGCAGCCTTTTCCCAAGCCATACACTGCATTCCAAGCACTGTTCTTCAGGGCGGCATGGGGTAGGGGTGGCCTGATCATTACTGTCCAGGATGGGGTCAGCCCCCAGGAGAAGGGGGAGAGCCCAGAACCTGGCTTGGGATCAGGCGACAGGCTGGCCCAGGGCCCTGCAGAGCTGCCTGCCAGCCTCTGGGACTTGGAGCCTCCAGCCCAGGCTCTGAGTTGAAGGCCTGCCTGCTTGTCTGCCGTCAGTCACCAGTCACGAGGCTGAGACTTTGCTTCCTGGAGGCTATGAGGAGCCTTCGTGTTTTTTTCCAGGCTTTTGCACTATAATCATGGCCAAATTCTCTCATGCATCAGGTTCTCATGTACAGAGTGGGGACCTTCCCCCCTGACCCCACCGCCCTGGCCAGTACCTCCCTACAGAAGGAAAGGGATGAATTGACAGACAGCCTGGACACTGATACTCCCTTCCCTGCCCCTGAGCCCTGGCCGGGCAGGAACTGGTCTGGATGTCCTCCCTACCAGACCAGCTTTTGCTCCCCATCTCCTTGTTGCAGGCCTCTTTCCCCACCGTCTCCCTCAAGGAGAGTCTCTGGACTCTTGCTGCCTTTGTCCTGCCTCTTGTGTCTGTGCCAGGACCCCTTCTGTCCTCCCCTGCACTGCTCCTGCCCCCCACCGCCCTGCCCGTCCCTCAACCGGGAGTGGGGCCTTCTGCCTTTCATTCCTGCCCTTTCGAGATCTCTCCCAGGCCAGGTGTGAGTATGTATGTCTTCAGGGCTTCAGGGTGGCAGCAGCTCTCCCCTCATAAAATTACACATCAGATAATGTCACCTGCTCCAAAGTTCTCCCACTGTGTCATCTACCCAGCCTCCCCTCTCCCCAACCACCACCACTTAAATAAAAGCCAGGAAGCTCTTTTCAGCTCGATAAGGTGAAAAATGGGGATGACAGCTGTGGCTTCCTCAGTCCCAGTTTTCCCCTGATGAGTATAACAAATACAACTGTCAGAGTTGGTATAATCAAACGTCAGATAAGATCACCAGCTGTTGGGAGGTCTCCGCGTAGGCAGACGGATGTCTTAATAGAGTCAGGATGGTTTGCAGAGCTTATCAAGCAGGAGCGATGTGACAGCTGAATAGCCCTTTGCCAGCGAACCAAAGAGCTGGCCGCAAGCTCCCGAGAGGGGCCGAGGAGAAAGGACAGTGACGGGAGAGAAAGGGATGGGAGTGGAGCAGAAAAGGGAGATAAAAGGCCCGGGAGGATCTGGACTCGGCTCCTGCTCTGGGCTGGGGAGGAGCGGGGAGCCCGCGCTGCCGGCCTCCTTCCTCCAGGAGCACTGGTAATGGTAGTAATAGCAACCGTCATCTGTGGAGCCTCAAGTGAGGGTCTGGGTGACGGGGAGCTGAGTGGTTTACAGACTTTTGCTCTCGTAGTCCTTAACCATCTTCCTGTGAGGTGGGTCATCCTTTCAACCACCGACATAGGCGAGGCTTGGTAATGGGGCCGAAGTGAGACAGCAGGGGCCGCACACCAAGGCACGTCCCAAAGCCCGTTCCCTCAACCCTGGCTTTACCTGAAAGCGTCTCTTGGGCTTCCTGAGCATCGAGCCCTGAGGAACAGGAAACCCAGAGGCTTGGGTCACCGCGTCCCCTGTACCACCTGGAGCGCAGCTGCCCTGTGACGCCCCTGGGATGGTACCACGTGTGGTTGGAAGTGTTCGCAGTGGGGCATCGTCCAAGCCAGGCAGGCGTCTCTAGGCCAGAGCCAGCGCCCAGCCCTTTCTCACTGCTCCTGGACCCATGCCAGCTTGTTGACACTTATACAGTGGTCACTGGTGTCGAGAACTAGGAGCCCAAAGCGTTTCTGGGTGAGAAGCTCAGGGACGTGTCTGCTCAGTGGGTGAGGGTGCCGCCCCCTTGACTGGCCTTGGCTTGTATTGGGTTGGCCAGAAAGTTCATTCAGGCTTTTTCATCGGATGTTGCAGGAAAACCCAAACGAACCTTTTGGCCAACACAATAGTAGGCGGGCTAGACAGCGTCTTTTACCCTGCGGGAGTTGGTTCTATAGTATTAGTCATAACCACCCCACCACCTCCAGACCAGTACATGTACTCCCTGGCTGGAGCTCTACCTCTGATGCCACGAAGCAGCCTCTTTCCTTTGGGGCAGCTCCTGCTGCCCACGTATGAGTTTTTTGGGGAGAATCTATAGATAGCGTTGCAGGACTTTTCAGCAGGGAGCCAGGCTTGGACCTGGCTCCTGGGTGGAGAACCTCTCTTTTTAATTTAATTAATTTATTTTTGGCTGTGCTGGGTCTTCGTTGCTGCTTGTACTGGGCTTTCTCTAGTTGTGGCAAGTGGGGGTTACTCTCTAGTTGCGGTGTTCAGGCTTCCCACTGTGGTGGCTTCTCTTGCTGGAGAGCACAGCCTCTAGGGTGCGCGGGCTTCAGTAGTTGTAGCTCTTACATTCCAGAGCCTGCGGTCAGTAGTTGTGGCATACTGGCTTAGTTGCCCCTTGGCAAGTGGGATCTTCCGGGACCAGGAATCAAGCCCATGTCCCCTGCATTGGCAGGCGGGTTCTTTACCACTGAGCCACCAGGGAAGCCCCTTTTCCTCTTTTTTTGAGGAAAGGTGGGTGAAATAGGGCAGAAAGGACCCAGCTACTCCCAGAAACTCTCTCCAGTCTCCTATAATTCGGCTGTGTCATCTCCCCTGTTCAGAAATGGCAACTCTTTGGGTTTCAGATCAGGGGACTCAACCCTTTGTGACCGCTTTGTCAGCCTCGCCTCATTCTGCTCCAGGCCTCCACTTCAGCCAGAGCCGCTCCCATTCCTGGAACCCTCACCTCCGCCCACCTCATTTTCAAATCTCAGAGGTCCTACCTGCTTTTCAAGGCCACTACAAATGCCATCCTTTCTATAAGGTCTTCCTGGATCATCCACCCCAAAATGACTTTCTGCAACATTTTGTCCTGAGTGGCATTGGAACCAGCTAGCATTCAGGTTATTGGAGAAGGAAATGGCAACCCACTCCAGTATTCTTGCGTGGAGAATCCCAGGGACGGGGGAGCCTGGTGGGCTGCTGTCTATGGGGTTGCACAGAGTCAGACACGACTGAAACGACTTAGCAGGAGCATTCAGGTTATGCCTTTCCTTAGAAGGTCTCCCCACTCTGCTGGGGAGCTCCTGATGGTGGGGGACAGTGGTTTTGGCTCATTCCCACACTGAGCATGCAGTCCTGTGTGTGCTTTATAGAATTGAGTTTGTGCATTTCCTGGCCTCTTCCCAGGATACCGCTACGTGATTCTGGACATCCCCCTGCTTTTTGAGACCAAGAAACTGCTCAAGTACATGAAGCACACCGTGGTGGTATACTGGTGAGTGTGTGGCATGGCCTGGCCCCACCGAGGCTGGAAAGGAGCACCCCCTGGGTAAGGCGCGTACCTGTGAAATGGCCCATCGCATTTTACCCTTTCCCCACGTGGTGACCAGGAGGCCCAGGGGGTTTGGGTAGCAGTGCCCTGAGCCTGTAGAAACTGACCTCTATAGAGCCAGGCCCAGATATGCCTGGGGTGGATGGGGGAAGTGTTGGCCCCCAGGTGTCTCTCTAGTGCTTGGGAAGGGCTCCCCCTGCTGGTTCTTGGAGGCATTTCAGCCCAGATGCTGGGCCCTGCCCTGGGGGACCATGTTCTTATTCAGTGGTTTCCTTTTCCCTCCTGTAACGCTTCTCAACTTTCCAAACAGCTCCCACATCAATTTACCTCTCAACATAAGGTAGTCAGGACAGGAGTTGATATTTCTTGGGTATGGGAAACTCAAGGCAGGAGTTACAGAATTTGTCTAGGGTCACCCACTGGCAATATGTATGAACTGAAAGTTGCAGAGAGGGAGCTGTCAGAACTCAGCTAAAGAAGGTGCTTTGTTCTCAGAATCCCTCAGGATGTGGAGCAGACCGGCATCCAGGTTTGGCAAACAAGAGGATCAAACTGTCAGAGAAAATGAGTCATAGTCCCAGTGGGGTGTGAGTGTAGATGAGGCTTCAGGGTGTCTCTGCCTTCCAGAAACTTCCGGGATGCCACCCACAGATACAGCAGACACAGAGGTGGGCCCTTGGCTCTGCAGGTATTTTGGGCACAGGGTGTTTCTCAAGAGACTAATGCAGGGGAGGCTCCTGGAACACCGGAGGCAGGGCCTGGAGTGCTCAGCGCCCCCAGCATCACTTGCCCTCCCAGCTCCTAGCCCTGGGCTGTCATTTAAAGGCAGCCTGAATCTACTGAGCCTGGAGCAGGGACTCAGGCCTCCTCTTCTCTCCCCCGCTGGAGCAGGGACTCAGGCCTCCTCGTCTCTCCCTCGCTGGCCTGTGTCTACCCGTGTAAACCTGTAGCCTCTCTGGCTTCTTTGTTCCCTGTTTGGGAAAGACTGTCAACTGAGGCCAAGCAGACTCCATGAAAACAGTTCTCTTTGCCTTGGAGTTTTAATATAATTCCAAACTTTGTACCAAGGGATCAGAAAAAAAAAAAAAAAAAACCCACCTCGGAGTATCATGTTTAAGTGAAAGTGTTAGTCGCTCAGTCGTGTCTGACTGTGATTCCATGGACTGTACCCTGCCAGGCTCCTCTGTCCATGGAATTTTACAGGCAAGAATCCTGGAGTGGGTTTCCATTCCCTCTTCCAGGGGATCTTCCCGACTCAGGGATTGAACCCAGGTCTCCTGCTTTGCAGGCAGATTCTTTGTCCTGAGTAAACAAATTAGGACCTGGTTGCATCTGCAGTCACCAGGTGACTCAGGCCTGCGTTTCCCACCTTCCTCCTCCCATGCTTTCCTTTTGCCAAGAGACAGCTGTGGCTCCTGGCAGATAGATGGGGCTTTGTGGATTTGCCAGCTTCCCAGGAGATCCTCCAGCCCCACTCACTGGCCAGAGCCTTCCCAGCATCCCAGGTACCATACATCCCCCGCTGTTATCATATGTGGTTGTATGACTCTTGAGAGTACCCAGGAGATAAATGAAGGATTATCTGTCTTTCATAAAAGGAATCTACACTCAACAAAAATAAGTCCATCCCCACATGGACTCCTTTAACTGGCAAACTACCCCTTGGGCATTTGAGCTAATATGGGGGATTTACCAAAGTGTGATTATACCAAAATGTGATTATTCACTTTTTTGAGGAGCTTGCCAATTGTTGGGTAAATGTTTGGGCAAAAATTCACTTACCCCAAACAACATCAGTCCTTAAACTAACCACATGGGACTCCTGCTGAGCTCCAGGCAGGGCCGTTGGCGAGTTCTGCCTTCACATCCCGGGAGGCCCACTGGTCTCAGCCTCACCCTCTAAAGGATGAATGCTCACTTGTGGCCCCAAGCCGTCTCCATTCTCTCAGCCAGACTTTCCCAGCCACAGATCTGCAGAGTCCCTGACAAGGATTGCATATAGTCCTTGTTCTCAGCCTGATGGGAACTGGCCCCATGACCTTGACAGCATGCTATCCTCCTAACAAAGGAAGTCAGAAGTCCTACCAACTTTTCAAGGCCAGTACAAACACCATCTTTATACAAGTTCTTCCTTGATTGGTCAGCCAGAAATGACTCTGTCACGTTCGGTCCTCAGTGACTTTGGAATTGGCTAGTGTTCAGGTTATATCTGTCCTTTCTGTCTTGACATCCCAGGAGGTCCTCAGGTCTAGGCCACAAGTAGACTAAAGGGACTAAACTGTAGTCATCAGATCTTCCCATCCTATAACTGGAAAAACTCTGGCCTAGTGGCAAAGCAGAGATACCCCCAGACGGCAGAAAACAGCTGCTGCAGCCTTTTACCCCCTTGTTCCCATCTAGGGGCTTAGGCAGTCAGAGAGCTAGGGGGCTGGTAGAGATGACCTTGCTCCAGAGGACAGCTGGACGATGCCTGTGTAGCCAAAGCAGGACAGGGAGCTTGCTGAGGAAGGACCAGGCAGTAACATCAGAGCGGGCAAGAGAGGCAGTCTTTGTATTTTCTCTGGAACTGGGAGACTGGGTGCTGCTCGGCCTACTGTGCAGTGCTCAGTCCTGTCCCAAGGGCTAAGGGGATCCAGTTCTCAAGTCCTTGCTCCTGTTGGAAGCATGTTGGGGCATCTCTCTTCTTCCGTGCCCTCCAGCCCAGCGGCCACCGTCTCAGCACAGTCCTTGTGCTCTGAATGTGCCGGGGTGGGTGTGGGGAGAAGAGGAGAGGGCTCTTTGTGGAAGCCCAGGAAGCTGATTTTTATGCCGCAGGCCCTGGTCCCCAGGGGAACTGCAGGACACATTTAGCTTGCAGACCCAGGCCTTTCAGTAAAGGTCATCCATCCAAGGATGCAGGATGTCGCTGATTCCAGGTGACCAAATCCTCCCATCTTAAAACCAAGGAATCTCAGGCCTGGTAGCCAAGCAGAGAGACCCTAGATGGCAGAAAACAGCTGCTGCCCCTCTTTCCCCTCCCCATTTATACTAAGGGGCTTAGGTAGCCCACAGTGGTGCTAGGGTGCTCATGAAGAGTGGGGTGAGGTGGGGGGAAGCCCGAGCTTCCAGGGCTGCCCACCCCTGTAACAAGGGAGGAGGAAGTCCAGAGCCTGCAGTGCCTGAGCAGCCCTTCTGCCTGGTCCGTAGTGACCGAGACACGCAGCTGGCCCGGCTGATGCGGCGGAACAACCTGAGCCGTGAGGACGCGGAGGCCCGGATCAAGGCCCAGCTGCCCCTGAAGGACAAGGCCCGCATGGCCCGCCACGTTGTAGACAACTCGGGCGAGTGGAGCGTCACCAAACGCCAGGTGGTCCTCCTGCACGCGGAGCTGGAGCACTCCCTGGAGTACCTGCCACTGCGGCTCGGGGTCCTCACGGGGCTGGCTGGCATTGTCGGTCTGCTCTACCTGCTCACCCACTACCTCCTGCCTTCCCCCTAGCTGGACCCTCCAAGGCAGGAACTGCTGGGTCTCAATCTCCTCAGAGGCTGAAACCAGGTAACAAATGCATCGGGTTTCCTCCCAACCCCTCAACACATGCACTCTGGATCCGGGCTGGAGCCCTGCCCTGGGCCTTCCTTTCCTCTGGGCACATACGGCATGCTCTCCGAGGCAGGGAAACAGCCCTCTGTCAGCAGATGCTCCTTTCCACCTTCCCCAGAGCCCTTCCCTATGGAACCCCCCACAGAATAGTGTCCATGAGAGGCTGTGACAGTAACACTGAGAGACTATTGTTAATTTCTTGTGGGTGGGGGTGAGGAGCGCTCTCAGGGGCTGTCACCAGTGTTTAAAGCTGGGAGGATCCCTGGGCCTGAACCGTCTCCAAGCACATGCGCCATCATGGCCAAAATGTCCTCTTAGTGGACATCGGGGAATCAGTTTGGACCAAAGGCTGCCCCCTTCAAGCAGGATTCCCTCGTAGACTGAAGCCCTCAGCCAGGATACAGTAAGGATTCGCTTATGGGCGATGCTATATCCGGGCAGAGGCCAGGCCTCTTCTGAGATGACCCACCGCCCCCCGTGGTATTTCCCCGGCACTCCCTGCAGCCCACTCCCTGCCCCCTACCACTCTACCTCCCTGAGCTCTTGGTGGTCCACATGCACCTGGATTTTTCTTGCCTCTGTGCCTTTGCCTTGCTGCTCCCCAATCTAAAATAACCCTCCCCCCACCCCCCAACTGGGTACCTTCTAGCTCAGGCACCACCTGAAGCTCCAGGAGGGATTAGGTGCTCTGGGTCACCACCCTGCCACCACTACCATGTTTTACCTGAATCCACAGTATAATAATCAACTAAAAGCTGGTTGGTCTCTCCTAGACTGTAAGCCCTTTGCGGGCAGGAATTGTGTCTTATTCATCTCTGTTCCTGGTGCAGAGCCTGAGTTGCCACTGGTGCTGAATAAAGTGTGTTGATCTGAAATGCCCCATGCTGCCACTGTACCCCCAGCATCACTGACCAACTGAGATTCCCAGACTCCACTCATACCATTTGGGCTTAAGCATGGCCTCCTCCCACACTAAGACCTGGGCCCCTCACTCCCCCAGCCTTAGAAGGTACAGTCGCCCTCTTGACTTCATCCAGGAGGATTCAGCCAGGTCCTAACGTACCTGTGTGAGAGGAGTGGAGGTGCTGGGGCAGCCTCACATCCACGTACTCCATCTTCCTTCCCCAACCCAATTAGACCAGTGTGGACATCAGCTTCCTCTTGCCAGAGCCAGCAGACCTGCTGATGTGTTGATCCTGCGGCCAGCAGCCTATTAAAGCCAGAAATGAGTGTGACAAATGAGACTGCTGTGGTGGCCATATTCAGTGCCCCCTTTCCCCGAGCTGCTCATACTTTAGAGACCAGCTCATTAACTCACTGCAAACCCAGGAGGGGCCGAAGCTGCTCAAGGAGGCTGCAGAGTGGGTCCAGGGCTGGATGAGAACGGCAGAGGGTGGCGGCTGCTTCTGCGGTTTGAGACCCAGAAAGGGGGGAAAGGAGGGAAGGGTATGGACCTCTCCCAGCACCATTACCCCAGTCATGGAGAAGATGGCTCCTTGTGAAGACGTGTGACATACTGACACCACTGCATTGTGACACCCAGAGGTAACAGTGATTATTCTGATTCCCCGCCCAGAGGGATGATCTGGTTTGGGTCAGAGCCAAGGTTCAGAAGACTGCCCGCTGTGTCCCAGGGCCTACAGGGAGGGAGCAGACCTGGGATTCCTCTGGCCCATTAGGCTCTGTCTCCTACCTGTATGACCTCCTGTCTTCATGATGTTTATATCAAAGAATCTAATGGAGGACCACGGAAACCCTTTGCAAACAGTAAAGCTCGAGTTATTTTCTTCCCTGCCCCAGTATACCAAATTGGATGCAAGAATGTCAGAGGATGGCCAGTCTGGAAGGTGTGGAGAAAACGCCATCCCGGCCTCTTCCCATGCTTGGTGGCCCAAGGTGCTTTACAGGAATACTACTTCCTCTGGGGCATCACTGCGTGTCTCGGTCGCTCCGGAGCCCCTTGGATAAAGCAAGAGCTTGTCCCCCGACCCCGCAAGCCCTGGTCCCGCGACCCGGCGGCACCCTCCGCTCCGGCCGGCAGGTGGCAGCACCCGCCCGGATTGGGGTCGGGCTTCGGCGACCGGCGCCAGCCAAGCGATCACTAACTTTCTCCCGGTGGCGTTCCCGTCTCCTCCGGGGCCGCGGCCGGCGTCAGATTCCCCGGCAGCGGCGGAGGCGCGGGCGCGCGGTCGGGCCCGGGGCGCTAATTAACAAGCCGTGCGGCTCGCCGCGTCCTATTTGCTGGAGCTGCGAGACCCGGGCCCCGCGGGGCCGAGGGACGTGTCCCCATTCCATCCCTGTGACAGGGTGACCAGTCTCCCACCCTCCAGCCGCACGCTCGGACCCTGCTGCTCTCCTTTAACCCACTTCCGGCCTCACCACCCCGGCGCGGAGCAGTAAAGACGCCGGCGAGGGCTGCAGGCGTATCCGCCTCCAGGCGCGGGATGAAGGGGACAGGCAGGCCCCTAAAACCATCCCCAGGCCCAGGCCGGCCCTAGGGTGCTTAGCAGAGCCTTATTGTCCAAAGCACCTCCCTCAGCTGTCTCCTGAAATCTCCCAACTCTGAGAAAGAGTGCAGAAGGTTGAGCCCCGGAAGCCCACGTAACCAACAGGCATAATCCCACGCTCTGGACCCCTAGTTCAATGCCCCTCCCACTACCTGCAGTGCCTCGGTTATGACGCCTCGGGTCTTTAGATAGTTATCGTCAACTCTTCTTCAGATGTTCAGTCTCTCTGTCCTTGGAGAGGGTGAAGGGAGGGGCAGGGGAAGGTTTAGGATCCTCCATTTAAGGAGCCACCAGGGCTAGAAATTGGATGGGAGGGGGACAGCCAGGGCAGCTGTGATAAAGGCACTCCAGATCAAGAGGAACCTGTCCTAGAGGCAGGAGAGGGAGCTGGGTGGCAGTGATGACCCGAGGCCACATGAGGTGGACAGGAGAGACCCCAGAGATGGCGGGTGAGAAGGAGGAAAACTCAGGAGGTGCTGAGGCACTGTGGGCCGGCCCTCCAACTCCTTCCTGGAAATGGGAGACTTGGCTAGTAGCTCCTCCATCCCACTGGCAGAACTGAGGCTGCACCCAGCTGGGGCCCAAAGAGCCTCCTCCCTTTGCTCCCCACCATCCCCTCCCCATCACTCAGATTCCAATACAATTTCCAGCTAACCAGCATGTCGATAGAACAAGTCGGGCAGCCGGATTGCTGGCCAATTACAGGAAATCATTCTGCTCCACAGCTCAGCGCCCAGGGAGAGGGAGGGAGGGAGGAAGGGAAGGGATGTGAGGGAGCAGGCACCCAGCTTGCAGGCTGGGAAGGGGCTCTGGCTTCGGTTGGAGCATGCAGTTCCCAGGGAGGGACTGGGATAGGAGAGCTGGGGTGGATAGGGAGGCTTCTGGGGCTGGGGGGTGTGGGCCAGCAGGGGTTCTTCCTCATCAGAGCTCATTCCCCAAGCCACAGAGATGAGAGCCAGGAGGAAAGGTGTCTGATTGGAGTAGAAGGGAGCAGAAGGGCAGATAGTGAGATTAGTCACCTCCAGAGTCCAGTGTTTGGGAATGAGGTTGGTACCCAGGCCTCCCTGGCCCAGAGGAACTCTGAAGGATCATCCCAATACCCAGAAGTGGGGCCCACATGGGCAGGACCTGTGCTTCACATCCAGCCATGGACCAAGGGGTCCAGACCCCCCTAAGGGGATCCTGGGGGACAAGGAGAAGGGGTTTAAAGAGGAGGCACGGAGGAAAGGTGCTGCAGCCTGCAGCTGAGTGGTCCAGCAACAGTCTCACTTGGTGAAGGGCTAAGTCTGGAAGCATCCTTCAGGACTCCAGAAGGTGGGACACAGAAACATGGGAGGGGACAAAGTCTTCCCCACTTACCTTCCCAGGGCCTCTGCCTGGCCTTCAAGAAACTTTCCCTCCTCTCAAAGGGCCCCCCTCTCCCTCTCTCCATCCATTTGAATCTATCCCTACCTCCCTTGATGAGCCAGATGTGTTTGCCACCCCCCTCCCACCTCCCACCTGCATCCCTCATCACATCTTTCCCAGAACTGCCTTAACTACCTTCTGGCCTTGCCACCCAGTAGACGCTGAGGTCCCCCTGATTCCCAGCACCAATGATTAGCTCCCTTGAGTGGTGCTGGGCTCTATCCCAAAGCAGTGAAAGATCCTTGACTTATAGGAATTTCTCCAGGGACTAACTCCACCCAGCGACTGACTACTGTTGCTCTGTTTGTCTTGAACCCCAAAATGAGTTAGGGGTGACCCAGTGATCCCTTACCCTGCTCCAGGCTGTAGCCACCTCCTGGAAGCCCCCTCCCAGATTCCTCAGCATCTTTCTGCTCCTTCTCCCCCATTCTAAACTCTCTCCTTCAAACCCCCATCAAAGGTGGAGCCTGGGTTAGATTCATCCCCCTCCCGTTCCCCACCTTGGTCATCCCAAGGGTACACAGCCAGGCAGACACCCCGGAGAGAAGACAGATCTCTGTGCCCCATGCACCAGGCACGCAGCTGTGCTCAGGAAAAACGCTGAATGAATGCAGTTGACTGGCAAGGCCGGCTTCAAAGTGGTGGGTGCATCGAGAGGGAGGGTCAGGGCCCTGGGGCCACTCCTACCCCAGGATCCCTGCCCGAGCCCACAGGCTTGGACGTCCGGAATGGGGGTGTCGGGGCTGGCCCCTTTGTACAAAGCAGGCGCCCTCGGCTCTGAGAGATTGAGATCAAGCCGCGGCTCGGACCTGTAAGAGTCGCCTTTCGCGGGCCCTCCCTCGGGCGCTGCCTCTCGCGGGCCCAGGGCCCAGTGCTCGGCGATCCGGAAGAGGGCGCCCCTCCCGCCCTCCCTCCCGCCCTCGTCCTCGGTGCCCCCGGCCCGGGCGCGCAGCGCTCCGCTGCCCACAGGCTCCGCGCCATCGATCGGGCCGCGGGGACCCGGGCGCACCGCCCCTCCACCCCTCGCTTTTCGCTTTTAATTGAAGTTTGTTTGAGCAGAGTGCAGAGCGGGCAGAGGCAGAAACCAAATATTTAGTTGCTGCAAATTGGCACCTCCAGATCAATTACCCGGCCCGTGTCAAGGCCTGCGCCGCCCCTGGCGCCCCGCGGAATCTCAATGCCGGGCTGCCCCCGCCCGGGCGGCCCGCGCCGCCCGCCTCCATCCCGCTGCACGTTTCTCATCAGCTCCAGCCATACATCACCCGTGGCCGCGAGGGGAACAGATTTTCAATGGGAAAAGTTCCCCGGGAGGGTCCTCGTTGCTGATTCCCGCCGAGCCCTGTGCTGTCTGCCCTCCACCCCTCCCGTCTTCACCCGGCCTGTCAGATTAGACGGGAACAGCCCGGGAGGTAAGAGTGAGATAAAGAGGGAGGTCCAAGGCAAGGACTTTGGGTCACATGGATTGACCCAACCTTAGTAAGTCCTCTTATCCTCTGAGTGGCTCAGGAGATGTTCCTTATGCTCCTTGAACCTCAGTTTCACCACCTATAATATGGGGCTCAGGCTTCATATTGTGGGGGGGCCAACACTGCAGAGAGACCTTGCCTGGCTCTGGGCTGGTACATCGTGGCTCTACTTCTTAGCTCTGCTAGGGGGTGAACATTCTTCTAGAATGAAATGAGGGACCTTGGGTTTGTAAGCCCTTCAACCAAACTACTGGAGAATACCCAAGGGAGAGCAGGGGGTGGCCAGCCCTCTAGAGTCTCTGGCAGAAGCTGGGCAGGCCAGGGCACGTGGGGGCAGGCTCCATCAGGAAAAGCTTTGATCAACAGCCCGGGTCCATCAGGGCACAGTCGGAAGAGGAAGTGCTTCTCCAGTACCAAAGACAGAGAGTTAGCTGGGCCTGAAGGAGGGCCGTGGCCTCAGAGGTGGGCCAGGGGAGTGAAACAGGAGGGAAGGGGACAGGGCACAACTTTGGAAAAACTGACATAGCCCAAGGACACAACATAAACTGATAAGAATTAAATGGGTCCAAGATGGCAGACAAGCCAACTTCAACTAGCCCTTGATCCTCAATCAGCAAGCTAAATGACACACCCAGAGGCACCATGACAGTTCCAAGGCACCATCAAAAGGCCAAAAATTGGGCAGTGGCCCAGTTCCTGGAAATCTCCATCCTTTCCCCAAATTGTTAAAGTAATCCTCCCACTCATTAGCCTATGAAGTAATCCAGCCCATAAAAGCTAACCACGCCATATTTCACAGGGCTGCACTTGCCCTCTGCGATGGCCCACACTCTGTCTATGGAGTGTGCTTCTCTGTGAATCAATCCACTTCTTACCTATCCCTTTGTCTCTCACTGAATTCTTTCTGCAATGAGACATCAAGAACCTGCGCTTCATTACTGTGGGTTGTGGCTGGGGGTTCGAGTCCTAGCCTTGTGGGTTAGAGTCCCAATCTGAGGTAAATGGTTTCAGAAGGAGGCTGGAGGGATCTGAAGGAAGGGCACCAAAAACTGAGTCCCAGGAGGCCGCGCCCATGGTGGGGGCATGGGGGCGAGCCCTACAGAGGAATCGGAAAACTGGGCTGCAGTTGAGGCTTGCCTTTTCCTGCTGTGTGACCCTGTGTCAGTTACTTAACCTCAGTTTTCCCAGGGCTTCCCTGGTGGCTCAGAGGTTAAAGAGTCTGCCCGCAATGCGGGAGACCTGGGTTCAATCCCTGGGTCAGGAAGATCCCTTGGAGAAGGAAATAGCAACCCACTCCAGTATTCTTGCCTGGAGAATCCCATGGATGAAGGAGCCTGGTGGGCTACAGTCCACGGGGTCGCAAAGAGTCAGACACGACTGAAGGACTTCACTTCCCATGTGTAAAATGGGGTTGACACCCTCTCACTCCCAGAGCCTTTGTGAAGAATGAAGGAGATGATATCTGGGAGAGGGAGAGACAAGGAAACTCCCAGACAGACTTCGAGGGAATGGTGCTGAGTCTGTGCGAGTTCCCATGCTTAGCCTCACTTCCATTCCAACAGCTTCCTTGAGGGAACTGGAGTTAAACGGTTTGGCATTTTTAAATGGCTGACCCGTCAAACAAAGTGACAGGCGCTCTAAGTGGAAGCAGAGGTGTTGGGGGAGGCGGTGACTGCCAGGTTTCTTGCTCTGAGAGCCCTTCCTTCACCCATCTCACCTTAAAGAATCTCCGGGCTGTCTGTCCCTTCTTCCCACCTCCACCTCCCCTCAGCCAAGAGACCTGTGTCCCCACTGAAGGGCAGGAGTCATCCATGCCTGGAGGAAAATTTTCTCCTATCAAGTCCTGATGGAAGTCAAGGCTAAAGCCCCCATGGTAAGTAGACTCACTCCTCAACTTCTTGATTTTCCCAACTGTGAAATGGGACCACAGATGGTGAGCCATTAATTACAAGGTGGCTTTTGGACTGGTGGGCAACCTCTAAAAGCTTCTGAATCCATTGCCCCACCCTCCACACACCTCCTACCCACCCCTTTCCCATACCTGCAACAAGATTATCTCCGCTGGCAAAAACCCCACCAGCCTCTTTGGGGATGGCCACCACCATTTGTCAAGTCAGGAAGTCCATCTGATGGTCTACCTTAAATGTCTCACTGTTTCCTTCAGGGAAAAGTTAAAGAACGAACAACAAAAGATAAATGTTCACGGCGAGGAGATGCCACACTATTTTTTAAAAAATACCTCCAAAGAGGGTGTGGGGTGGGAATTACCTTCGGACACAATGCTCTTTACACTAAACATCTTGGCGATAAATATAGCTGTGTAATTCTTTTTTCTCCTTGGCAGAGAGAAAGGCTGAGGCTGGGCAGCAAGGCAGAGGGACCCGAAAATATAAATCAATATGTGACTTTAATATATGTGCTCTCGGTGTCTGTGTGTGCTGGGGGATTATTAGTAACCTTGATTCCAGCTCAGTGTCCATGTGAGGCGGGGAGACACACGGCCCCCAGGGAGGAGAAGAGAAATTAGGAAGCCAAATTCTTCTCCTGATTGACACCTGGGTAAACATTATCCCCGGCAGAAGGAGAAGAAAAAAAGATCAATGCTGGGTATTTTTATCACGTTCCAGGACGGACAGGGAGGGAAATTAAAGAAACAGTCCCCTAGCCTCATTGAATGTGCTCATCTTCAAGGAGGAAGCAAAAAGGGTGGAAGCCATGTGGGGAGGGCGAGGGGAACTGACAGTGGGTGCATCCCAGGGGGCGTGGCCATTGCTTCTCTCACCCTGGGGCACTTACGTGAGTGGCAGCAGGTACAAAGGAGTCAGCCCGTTAATGCCAGGGCAAAGGCACCAGCTTTGATGGGGAAATCATAGGCCATGGAGTCTAACATGAGATCAGATTCTGGCTTCAACGGAGGGCCAAGAGGCATTAGTCTTAATGGGGTTGTTGGGGATATTTCTAGTAGGAGCTTTCCAGAGCATGGAGGGGGAGAGTGGCTTCAGTGGGGGCTGGGGGGAGTGAGTGGCCCAGGAGTGGTCAGCACCAACAGGGAGAGAAAGAGGCATCTCTCTGGTTGTTGTTCAGTTGCTCAGTCCTGTCCAACTCTTTGCGACCCCACGGACTGCAGCACACTAGGCTTCCCTGCCGTTCATCATCTCCTGGAGTTTGCTCAAACTCATGTCCATTGAGTTGGTGATGCCATCCAACCAACTCAACCTTTGTCATCCCCTTCTCCTCCTGCCTTCAGTCTTTCCCAGCATCAGAGTCTTTTCCAATGAGTCCAATCTGGATTGTCTTGGAAAGTGGGTCTCTGTTCTACAGACAAGAAAACCTGGCCTCCATCCCTTTGTTTCTGGCCTCCACCCCTTTGTTTCTGGCCTTCACCTCCTCCTGGTTATATGACCTTGACTAAGTCATTTGACCTCACAGAGACCCACCTGTCTTATCAGTAAAATAACGCAGGTAGGCTCTGCTCTTCTCATTTCACAGAATTTTTAATGGGATTATACAAAACCCTGAAGTGGTAAGGAGTTATTACTACCTAGAGCAACTCCGTGCAATAGAAATACAATGTAAGGCATGCACATGATTGGAAAGATTCTAGTAGCCGAATTAAAAGTGTACAAAGATGGACATCCCTGGTGGTCCCATGGTTAAGAATCTGCCTTGCAATGCAGGGGACATGGGTTTGATCCCTGGTCAGGGAATTAAGATTCCAGTTGCCATGGAGCAACTAAAGGATTCCTCATAATGCAAGACCTGATGCAGCCAAATAAATAAATATTTTTTAAAGTAAAAAGAAATGGGTGAAATTAATTTAAACCATATTTTAAAAATTCAATCCAGGCTATCTAAAACATTAGTGTTTCAACAAGTGATACTAGTTACGTTACAAGTGCTCAGTGGCCACAGGTGTCGGGTGGCCACATATTGTTCAGTTGCTAACTCGTGTCCAACTCTTTGTGACCCCTATGGACTTCTTGGGATTCCCTGGTGGCTTAGAGGGTAAAGAGTCTGCCTGCGATGTGGGAGACCTGAGTTCGATCCCTGGGTTAGGAAGATTCCCTGGAGAAGAAAATGGCAACCCACTCCAGTATTCTTGCCATGGGAAATTCCATGGATGGAAGAGCCTGGTGGGCTACAGTCCATAGGGTCGAAAAGAGTCAGACATGACTGAGCGACTTCTTTTTGGACTTCTTAGGTGGTGCTAGTGGTAAAGAACTCACCTGCCAATACAGGTAGACATAAGAGACACAGGTTCAATCCCTAGGTTGGGAAGATTCCCTGGAGGAGGGGACAGCAACTCACTCCAGTATTCTTTCCTGGAGAATCCCATGGACAGAAGAGCCTGATGGGCTATGGTCCATAGTGTTGCAGAGAGTCAGTCACAATGGAAGTGAATTAGCACACATGCACAGATTACAGCACGCCAGGCTTCCCTGTCCTTCACTGGCAACACACTGGACCAGCATAGATCTAGAACAAAAAACCCCACAGGCAAGGGGCTTCTGTCGCCTTAACAGTGGGGAGCGGCCCCTGTGAAGTGCAAGGTAGAGCACCCCTTTTTAGAAAGGCAATTTTGTGGCTGCAAATGGGCCCCCACAGGAGGCTTCCTGGGGGAGGCAGAGTGACAGCAGTGGTCCTCCCATCAGTAAGCCCACTGCAGGTCCCCAGACCTGGATAAGACCTGGGGCTGGGGTGGACACTGAGCTCCCCATCTGGCCACCCACCCCCCATCCCCAGCCCTCGGAGCAGCCTGAGGTGGAGAGAAGAACCTGCCAGCTGGTCTTGGAAACTCTTCAATCCTGGTGCTTCTGCTTCCTGGCTGTGAGATCGAAGGCAAAGGGATGGTCTTGATCAACGCCATTTCAGCATGGGTGGAAAGGTTTCTTACACAATGCTTCCGAAGCTGTGAGCATGGGGTGTGGGAAAGAGAATGTGAGGCGGGAGGACAGGGGAGTCCCTTTCAAGGGCACCCCATCCTGAGTGGCTTTTGCTGGGCATGTTCGCAGAGTCTACAGGGCCCACCCTAACTCCTGGGGGAGGCCAACTTCCAGAAAAGGTGTGATTCCCCAGGAGTCACCCAGCAAACCCAGAAAAAGCTTTGCTGGGAGCTCCCTGCTTTGGGGCCAGGCCACTTGGGTCTCGCTTCTCAGCTGCTCTCTCGCTTCTCAGCTGCTCTCAGCACCAGGATTTGTGGAGAGGAATGAACATGCCATTCCACATGTTTCAGGGCATGTTTCAGGGCAACTTGAGCGCTGGCAGGGAGGCAGCCTTCCTGAGTCTGCTGATGCTGGGAGCCAAGGAAGGAGGCAGCCTGGAACTCTCACCAGAGCCCGTGCCCAAGTGCCCCCAGCCCCTATTACCCACCGATTCCTGAAGTCCTGGCTGCAGAATTATCCTGCCAGGGGAGGGATGTGGGGAGAGGCGCCAGGCTCCCCGGGACCAAGTGCTGCAGTGAGCCTTCAGTGACAGCTTTTGCAGACTCTGCAACCAAACGGGAGAGATGGGATTTCAGAAGATCTGAATCCTAGGAGGTCCAGCAAACGAGCTTCAGGAGATGCATGGACATATCTCCTGTCCCCATCACTGAAGGCAAAACTTTGAGTCTGTGCTTTTTTTCTAAGTTAAGGGTCTAAGCTTTTGTCAAGGCTTAGAGGCATCTGTGACTCCTGAAAGAATAAGAACCACTGCTCTAGACACACACACTCACAAATACACACACTCACAAATATACTCACAAATACACAATGCACTCACAAATACACACATACACTCACAAAGACACACAAATATATACGTATATGCATAACCACATGTACAGGCTTCCCTGGTGGCTCAGATGGTAAAGAATCCACCAGCAATGCAAGAGACCTGGGTTTGATCCCTGGGTTGGGAAGATCCCCTGGAGGAGGGCATGGCAACCCACTCCAGTATTCTTGCCTAGAGAATCCCCATGGACAGATAAGCCTGGTAGGCTACAGTCCATGGGGTTGCAAAGAGTCAGACATGACTAAGCACACACACAACTACATATACACACATGCACACATATACCCACATACACCCACATACACACACACTCCCTCTCGTTTCAGGTCTCTTCCACCTTGGCTCCACCCCGCGCAGTTCTGCCTCCATGGACATCCTCTCTCCAAAAGTGCGATAGTGACTTCTCTGGTGATCCAGTGCCTGGGACTCTGCGCTGTCAATGCAGGGGGTGTGGGTTCTATCCCTGGTCAGGGAACTAAGATCCTGCATGCTATGCAGTGTGGCCGAAAAAAAAAAACAAAAAAAACAAACCCAACTGCTATTAGCCCATTCTTCCCAGTTAGAGACTGGCGATGATGCCCAGTGCCTACCAAATTCAACTGTGGACTCCTGGCTTTGGCATTCAAAGAGCCCCCCTACCATCTCGACCTCTCTTCCTGCCACAAAGAGGAATCTGTTTCCAGCCCAGCTTGTGGCTCCAAGTAACCTGCCATATATGGTCGACTCTCCCTGTCTCTGCCCTGGCCATTTCTCCTCCTGGGACATCCTTCCTTTCCACCTCCCCTCCCACTTAACTGGAATCTCAAGGCCTGCAGGACCTGGCTCATGTTGCCGCCTCCTCCATGAAACCTTCCTCAGCCTCATTAGAGTGTCTGCATTCCTCTAGTCCATCTCCCATGGTTCTTTGTGTGTCCCAGGTCCTGGATCCTCATCACTCACAATCTCAGACTCTGGGTCACCAGACTGCACTTAGCTTGTCACCCAGTGAAAACTGTAAACCCCTGGAGGGCGGGGCCTACAGGGTGGTGTCCGTGAATCCTCTCTGAATCCATCTCCAACCATCATACTTCCCGTCCCACTCACCTCCCCCCCAGCCCCCAAGGTAATACCAAGGTCGGGTGAGAGAGAAAAACAGATGAAGCCACATTTTGCAAATCACGATGTATACCCCGCTCAAGTGCTCCCCTCCTCCTAAGACTCTTCCTGGACTCCCGCCCGCCCTTGGCTTTGATCTGTCTGGTCCCTCCCCATCCCCCCAGGTCCAGATGTCGAGAGCCTGAGTGGCTCGATGGGAGAGACATGTGTCTCTCTGTCTCTGAGTCTGGATCTCGTCTGTGTTCCCGATAGACATCTAGCCTCCCCCATCAGACTGAGAATGGGAGGACCTACCTTTTCTGTTTTTTCTTTTTTTTCCTTTCTTTCCTCTCCCCATTCCATCAAATAAGGATTTCAAATAGCTCTCAGAGACACACGTGACAAGATACAAAATGAGAGAGGAAGTGGGGATGGAAGAGTCTTGCTTTCTCCTTCCCCAGGCACGGTCTCTGGCACCCAGCAAAGGGAAGCTTTCAAAGCCGCCCATCCTGAGCCCATTCATCCTCCTTCCCTGCGACCTCAAGTGCAGATGTGGCCAGCGCCCTCCTCCCTTGCCAACCCACCAGGCTCCATCCGCTGCCAACCCTGGCCCTACCATCCCGGCTCACCCGACCCGGCCCTTCATGCTCTGGCTCCTTCTCCCTCCTGCTCCCATCTGCAACCACAGCACATCTCAGCTGTCTGATTAACTCAATTGATTAATTAAGCTCTAATGAGCGCTATGACTCACCCCTGCAGCTGCTGACCAGGAGGCCAGTGGTGCCAGGAAAGGCACCAGGGCCACAGGCAGGGGCTTAAGAGGACCCAGGGGACAGGAAGCTCAGTGTTTGGTGCCCCTGGTAAGGGAAGCACAAACCTTGCCCTGGGCTAGGTCTTTTCCAGAGCCCTGGTGGATGAGGGATGTCCCGGGGGCTCTCTGGGCCAGGGGGTCAGTTCCAGAATGACACAGTTAGCATCTACCTGCTGAAGGTGGGGGCAGGGGGCAGGAGGTATTGATTGGCTGAGAGGTGCAGGAAGGGGACTAGACCCCCTCAGAGTCTCACCCTGACTCCCAGACCTTCACCTGCTGAGACCCAGCAGGCTGTGTGGAAGCCAGACCTGACCATAGGAGCCAGGCTTAGCCTTCCCAGCAGCGCCAATTCTGAGGTTTCTCCCACCCACAGAACTCCTTCCTAGCCAGGCATGTGGTCCAGGCACTTCCCCTGGACCTGGTTGCTGGCTGTCAATCCCAAATAACCACAGGGCTCCGCAGAATTCCAGCTCCCTATATTGCCAGCCTCCTCCACCACCCCTGACCACTGACTCACCCCTCCTCCAGACTCTATCCCCTTGTCTGGGTTCAGGAACAAATGCCCTCCATTAACAACGATAATCAGTGGAATGGAATCTTCCACCTCATAAAGTACATCTGTATCCATATTCTCCAGAATCTTGAAAGCTAGAGCCAGGGCTCATTTCTAGAAATGAGGAAACGGAGACTTCAGCTTGCCCTACCTAGATGACAACTGGGTTTTTTTCCTTGCTTCTCAGCCACTGAATTCATCTTGGGAAAACACTTCCTCTTGGACTTTGAGGCCTCCGCTTAGAAGTCCCTTGCCTCCCCAGCTCTAGGGAAGGGCCCTCCTATCATGTCACTGATGTTAAGTCATTCATACTTGCCGTTGGGCCATGAGGGCAGCGCCACCCGATCCATCGCGGCTCATCCCTGCGTCCTGCTCAGGGCTTCACACCCAGCAAGGACATAATGAGCATGCGCAGAAGGAAGGCAAGAAGAAAAAAAGGAATGAATCACCACAAGTGGGAGGTATTCTGGTGCCCATTCTAGGGCTGGGAGAAAGGACAGAGCAAGGCGACCAGTGCGGGTGTTCTAGCCATGAGTTAAGCAGGCAATCCACCGTGTGCGTGGTCCATTGGACTGGGGAGCAAAGGGGTAAGCCCCTCCCCCTTCCCTCTGCAGGGAGAATATGGCGGGACTGGCCCAGTGAATCATGGGAGATGGGGTGGGCAGGGCAGGAGAGGGTGGGGAGGATGTAGCTCTGGGGTACTGAGGCTCCTTCAGGGGAGACAGGAGACCCAGCGGGGAGACAGAGCGCTGGCGGGAGAGTAAGACCTGGTTGGAGTCCTAGCTTTGCTTAACCGCTTGGTAGATTTTGGCCACGTGGCCTCCACAGTTAGGCCTGTGAACTGAGAAAGTCTGATGACGTGGCCTCTGGACCTGCTGTCCTCTTGTTGAGGGCTGGGAGCCCTGGGGCCTCAAGAGACATCGGTGGCCAGAGGAAGTGAGTGCGATGGCGGGGGACAACAGGAGCGGGGTTTGTGACACCCCTGCTGCTGCGGTGGGAGGGGCAGTCGCCATCAGGAGCCTTTGATCCCCAGGAAGAGCGCCCCCTCCCCTCCACTGCCCTCAGCCTCTCTGCTATTGCCGCTCCTCAGGTTCAGTTACCAGCTCACCTTTCAAATCGGTCTCCAGCCCGTAACTTTACTGGAGAAAATGATTATGTGACTATTTCAACCTTGCTCCAAACACTGTTTTAATTGGTTCTGGGAAAAGGCGATTTGGGCACCGGAGGGGCTATGTGGGGGCAGGCGAGGACACAACGGCAGACTGGGGGGTGTCAGGCAGCAAGCCCACCTGCCCCTGCGCCTTGAGTGGCCATAGAAGCTTCTCAGCCACTGCCCAGACCCCCACCCTCTCCCTGATGCTCACCTTGCATCCTGGGTTAGCCTCAGCGGGAAAGAGGCCATGGTGCTAGTGCTAGTGGGGGGCTTCCCAGGCAAGCATGCTGGGGGAGCAGACAGGATCCCTCCCCATTTCCTGCCCAAAGCACCCCTTGAGTCTCCTAGAAAACTGTTTTTCTGCCAACCTTCCTTCTCTGCCTCCAGCTCCAGCCCACCTGGGGATAAACTTTTGCTCCAGTACTAGCCCTGAGGAAGCAGAATTGGAAAGAACACCTGATTCTTCAGAAGCCCTGCAGAGCCTTCTAGTGGGATTTGGGATTATCTGCTCCAGGGATCACTCAGTCAGTTTTCCACCTATTAAATAGTTGAGATTTGACTACCGGCTAATCTTTCTGAGCCTCAATTTCCCCAGCTTGTCAAAGAGACAGTTGGTCCCAGCTGACCCCAAAGGTCCCTCCCAGCTCTGAAGCTTGAAGTTGTGTGCTGTGCTAAGTCGCTTCAGTTATGTCTAACTCTTTGCAACCCCATGGACTGTAGCCCACCAGGCTCCTCTGTCCATGAGATTCTGCAAGCAGAAGTACTGGAATGGGCTGCCATGCCCTTCTCTAGGGGATCTTCCTGATCCAGGGATTGAACTGGCATCTCTTAGATCTACCAGCATTGGCAAGTGGGTTCTTTACCACTAGCGCCATGTGGGAAGCCCTTTCAACTAATTCTCTCTGTGTCATCCTGAGGCTGGACAAGTCCCACCCTAGATTCTCGGTGGCCAATTCCAAGGGGACCTGTGCGCTCCTCTAAGCCTTGCAGAGCCCTGCTTCCCCAGCAGCTGTAGGGTCCCTCCCCATCCCTGGGCCGGAGCTCAGCCAGTTGCTAGGTAAGAGATGGAACCTGGGGTTGGAGCAGGGGGGCAAGGGCGGGTGTGCCCACAGTTGAAGGGTCTGGAGGAGAGACATGGGAAGGTCCACCATGTTAAGAAGATTATCTACTTATTATTTAGTTTTGACTGTGCTGGGTCTTTTGCTGTGTGCAGGCTTTCTCTGGTTGCATTGAGCAGGGGCCACACTCTAGTTTTGGTGTGAGGCTTCTCATTGTGGTGGCTCCTCTTGTTGTGGAGCACAGGCTCCAGGGCTTGTGGGCTTCAGTAGTTGCGGCATGTGGGCTCAGTAGTTATGGCTCACGGGCTCTAGAGCTCTGGCTCAGTAGTTGTGGTGCACGGGCTTTGTTGCCCTGTGGCCTGTGGGATCTTCCCAGACCAGGGATGAAACCCATTCTCCTGCATTGGTAGGCTGATTCTTTATTAGTGAGCCACCAGAGAGGCCTGGCAGGTAAATTCTCAGCCACTGGACCAGCAGGAAAGTCTGAAGGTCTGCCTTTGACTCCATCTCCGTGTGTCTCAAGGAGGAACTTTTACCCATTGCCTTAACAAACAACAGGTTGGCACTTAAAAAAAAAAACTGCTTCCAAGCTGCCATTTTGGAGACTGTGCTATGGGGAGCTACTCACAGCACGACTGAATGTGCCCCTCTGCACGTCACCCCCAAGACGTGGGCACCTGGGATGCAGTGAGGACTGGCCAGGCCATGGTGGACCCCAACACCTGCCAGTCATCAATAAGCATTCTCCAGGCACTTGGTGGGCACAGGCGGAGGAACGGTGAGGCAGGTGCAGAGGGTATAGAAACTGTCCATTAAATTCATTCACCAGTTATTAATCACCTACTGGCTATTAGGTGCGGGACCAGTTCCTCCTGGGAGAAGCTGACAAGCTTCCGAGAGACAGGACATCCCTTCCCAGAATAACCTGGAGCTTTGAGACTTCACAGAAAAGATGGTGGGGGAAAAAAAAGCCTCAAGGTCTCAGGAGCCGTCAGTCTCAAATGATGAAACCAAGTGGACTTCCTGCAGGAAGTGTGTCTGGGCCTGGTTTGGCCATGGGGAGATTGGTGGGCTTTCTGAGGGACCTCCCAGCTGAGACGCACTGGGAGAAGGGGCAGGGAGAGAAAAAAGGTAAGCGTCATGTTCATGTTCGCATCTTGGGCCTCACAACTCCCTACCCCAGGGGAGGGGATGAATTTTATGGTCTCCATTTTACAAATTAGGGTCCTGAGCTGAAAAACAGGTTCAAACATTTCCGGGGTCATGCAAAGCTATGAGGGACAGGAAGCAAGGTCTGCCTGTGCCCCTCAACCTGTCTTTCTGGGGTCCCCTGGGCTGGCCTCACAAGAGCATCAGCAGGCAGAAGCCCAGCGCTCTGTTGGAAATCAGGAACCTGGTTTCCGGGAGCTTCTGGGATCTAGGAGGCTGAAGGAATGAGATCTGAGACAAACAGGTCCCCACCCTCCTGCTCAGGAATGGAGTTTCAAAGGCGCAGATCACAGGGGAAAATTATATTGTCAAAGAGGAAAACCGGCGCTGCCATCCCTCCTTCACTCATTAATTTCTGGGGAAGTATGAGCTGTCAGCAAGCAGCGGCCTCCAATTCAAATTACAGAATTTGAATTCTTAATTTCTCCTAATCCATCAGTGAGCTGCCTTCCCGGGCTAATATTAGCAGCGCTAGCGAGGCTTGTCGTGGAGTCATTGATGTCTCCCCTCCTCTGAAGAAATCCCTAATCGATAAGGCTGGCCGTGGGGTGGGCCCTTCAGAGGCAGGCACCCCTCCTCCCCACTCCCTAGCTGTGTCCAGTCCCAGAACGAGAGTGCGGAGTTTAGGGAGGACCCTGGAGAGCAGAGGAGAGGTAGAGAAGATGGAAAAGACTTGGCACAAGGGAGGGAGGGTGAGATGGGAGGAAAGACAAAATTAGTGAGACTCAGAGACGGAGGGGCAGAGAGTGATGGAGAGACCAAGCCAGAGGCCCCAAGAGATGGATGGAGACTGAGGTGGAGAGGAGGGAGGGAGCCCTCTGGAACCCAGGGCCAAAGCACACACTTTGACTTTCCTCTGGGAGAAAACACAGCAAATCCAATGCAAAGCCCCATAAGATTCTCACGGTGCCACGGAGAGCATTATGTCCCAAGGAAAACGGGGGCCCCAGAACGCTAAGCCCACTTGTCCAAGGAGTGTTGTGAGACACAGATGTGAACAATAATGTGCCGGTCCCCTTCTTTCTCTCTCTGCCTCTCCTCCCTGTGCATCTCAGCTGTGTGACCCTTCAGAAAGACCACCAACCTCCCCACGGCCAGACCAGTTCAGACCCCCTTCCCGCCAGAAGTCCACCTGGCTTTGTCCTCTTGAGACAGATGGCTCCTGAATGCTTGAGGCCTTATTTCTTCACCATCTTTTCTGCGAAGTCTCAAGGTTCCACTTTGCCCAGAGGAGTTCTGGAGTCAGATGCTTTGAATCAAATCACAGTGTGAAGGCCTCCTCTGCCAGGAAGCCCTCTTGGTTTCTGTCCAGCAGCATCATCTCTTTCCAGATCCCCTGGAGAAGGGAAAGACTACCCACTCCAGTATTCTGGCCTGGAGAATTCCATGGACTGTATATAGTCCATGGGGTCACAAAGAGTCACACACATGACGGACTTTCACCATCACTTTACCTTTGGGTAATAGCGCCCTCCCCTGGTCAGCTACCTGGGTGCTGGAGACACTCTACCACTACCCTGGACACGTGGGGAAAGCATGGGAGATGACCACCATTTGTACATTTCTTCTTTTTTAAAAAAATATTTTTTATTTATTTGTTTGTTTTCTTTTTGGCTGCACTGGGTCTTTGTTGCTGTGCTGGCTTTCTCTAGTTGTAGCAAATAGGGGCTCCTCTCTAGTTGTGATGCATGGGCTTCTCATTACAGTGGCTTCTCTTGTGGAGTATGGGCTCTATAGCTCAGGCTCAGTCGTGGTGGGCCACAGGCTTAGTTGCTCCGCGGCATGTGGAATCTTCAGGGATTGAACCTATGTTCCCTGCATTGGCAGGCGGATTCCATACCACTGAGCCACCAGGGAAGTCCCATCTGTGCATCTCTGATTTATCTCTTCAACAAGGCCAGGAGGTAAGTCCTATTATTACCCTTGTTGCTGGTGAAAAAGCAAGCACATTTATGCCATTTGCCCAGGGTCATGGGGCAGTGAAGTCGCTGTGTCAGGATTTGAATGCAACCAGGCTGACTCCAAAGCAAAGTGGTTAATACCATGTGACAGGATGTTGGGCGAAAATCTCAAGGAATTGTACCTGGTGTGGTCCCTGTCCTTGCTGAACTACGGAAGGGTGAAGGACACGCCAGGCTGGCCTTGTGATGTCCTCACAAGACCCTGGTTCCATCAGCCAATCCTTTTATTAACATCCAGACAGCCTCATACCTTCCGCCCCCTCATCCAGCTCACACTGCTGCCTTCTGCCTTCCTGTCTCCCCGAATCTGATCCTTCATCCAGGAGGCCTGATTCACATCAGCCTCTCAGCCAGTCACCTTCCTGTAGCCCCTGTCCCTGATCCTGGTGGCCTGTCCCTCCCTGACCTGTCCTTGTTCTTTCTGTGAATGTCCTGCCTGTTCAGCAAGTTGTGAGCCTGCCTGTGTACCCTCTGATGTCCTAGGGCCCAGCCTTGCCGGCTTGAGGACTCAGTAAATATTTGTGGACTTATCAACTGATTGATTGGTGCGGTCAGACAGGAGGCCTGGGACAAAGATGCCTGAGAACTAAGAAGTGTCCCTCTCACCCTGGGCCCAGTGTCAGGGAGCTGGAGACACACAGGTGGAGACTCCAGGGCCCAGCAGGTATGAATGGCCTCATGTGGACAGTGAAGCTCTCTGCTGGCCCTCAGGGGACCTTGTCTCCCCAGGTTGGAGGATTTGGGGATGCGACAGGGGAAGGGAGAAGAGGGGCCCCTCACCTTGGGAAGTGAAACTTACAGGCATCCCTTGAAGCTCCCTGCTCTCTCCAGGAGGTTCTGCCCAGGGTGGGAGGCAGACTCCAGACTCTTCCTCGGGGTCATTGTCTCCACCCCTTCCTTAGCTCTTGCTACTCCTCCTCTCCTATCCAAGAGGCTGAACCTGAATTGAACTATTTTGAGCCAAACCTCTGAATTATAGATGGTCTGGCCAGTAAGCCCGCCACTCCAGATCAGTGGCAAGGGGAGCTGGGAGGAGGCGGTCACTGCCTTCCCTCCTAGTGCGAGTGAGTCTGTGCAGGTGCCAAGTGGAATTCCAAGGGGTGGCATGCCCTGGTGGGTATAGATTTGGTAACTAAGGAGTTGTGGGTGTGCATGAACAATTATGGATAGGAGTTGTGGGTTCTCAGACATTTTCCCACTCTCTGAAGTTCCAAGATGGTGGACCCCTGGGCTCTGAACCTTGTGGACCCCAAAACTTGTATCTCGCCAACAACCAGGATGGATGGAGGCCCAGCTCCACGTGGGATGATGACACAAGTCATCCTGCCCTCATCCCGCCCCTGCCTTGGGGTCCTCAGGAGTCAGGTGGACATAAAAGAGATGACGCTATCAGGGCCGGATCCATGAGGGTGAAGGAGTGGCCATCGACTGCCTGAGGACAGCAGCAGAAGGAGCATCAGGACCGCCTCTGGGTTCCAGCACCGCACACACCGGAACTCAGTTATATGTCACACACTTGTGTTGTTGCTGCTGTCCAGTCACTCAGTCACGTCCGACTCTTTTCGACCCCTTGAACTCCCTGTCCTTCAGCATCCCCTGTGGTTTGCTCAAGTTCATGCCCATTGAATCAGTGATGCCAGTTCAACACTTCTGTACTCTACTCCTATTATCCCCATTTTACTGATGTCGAAACTGAGGGTCAGAAAAGACTGTTCCTTGCTCAAGACTGCACACATAGAAATAGCAGAATCAAGATATAGACAGCTAAGAAAATAATAAGGCAAGTTACAGCCGAGGAGAAAATATTTACAATACATATATCTGACAAAGGTATAAAAAAATACATGTACATGTGACAATACATGTATAGCCAACGAACGTTCATGACTCAGTAACAAGAATACAATCTAATTTTTTTTCCTTTTTGATCACACCAAGTAGCTTGCAGGATCTTAGTTCCCCGACCAGGGATGGAACCCGGGCTGCATGAGTGAAACCACCAAGTCCTGACCACTGAACTGCCGGGGAATTCCCCACAAACAGTCTAATTTTTAAATGGCCCAAAGAACATACAGAATGGCCAATATGCATGAAAGAGATATTTGACATCACTCATTATCATGGAAATGCAAATTAAAACCACAACAACTACCACCACACATCCATCAGAAGACTAACCGTGCTAAGTGTTGGTGAGGTTGTAGAACAACTGGAACTCTCATAGGCCAAGAATAGAAATGTTCGATGGTACAACTACTCTAGAAAAGGTGATCCGTTTCTTTCAAAGTCAAACATACAATTACCATAGGACCCAGTCATTCCACACCCCCAAGAAACATCTTCACATGCAGACTTGCCCACCCATGTTTGCAGCAGCTTAATTCACAGCAGTCCAAACCTGGAAACAACGCAAATGTCCATCAACAGGTGGCCAAACTGTCATACATTCCAACAGTGGGATCATACGCAGCAATAAAAAGGTATAAACTACTGGCAAAACAACAACGTGGATGAATCTCATAAACATCATGAAAAGTGAAAAGCAGCCAGATGCCAAGAGTACATATTACATAATTCCATTTATATGAAACTCTAGAAAAGGCAAATCTAATCTGTAATGACAGAAAGCAGATCAGTAGTTGCCTGGGGCTGGGGGGAGGGTGGGGATCGACTGGGAAGGGGCACGAGGGAGCTTTTGGGGATGATGAAAGTGTTCTATATCCTGATGGTAGTGGTGCACATAAATTTGTCAGAACATCTGATTAAACACTTCAAATGTGTACATTTTATCGTATGTAAATGATGCTTCAATAAAGTTGAAAAAAGAAACCCAGGTAAGCTGAACTAAAATCCACACCTGTAACTATTATACCCTGTGTCTCTCGAGGTCATCGTGGTTCAGTAGCAGGCCCCCTGGGCTTCCCAGGTGGCACTAGCGGTAAAGAACCCACCTGCCAATGCAGGAGATGCAAGAGACGCGGGTTCCATCCCTGGGTTGGGAAGATCCCCTGGAGGAGAAAATGGCAACCCACTCCCGTATTCTTGCCTGGAGAATCCCATGGACAGAGGAGCCTGGCAGGCTATAGTCCATGGGGTTGCAAAGAATCGGACACAACTGAAGTGACTTAGCACGCAGCATGCAGTGGTCACCTCAGGCCCCTTTGAGCAAGAGAAGGGCCCTGGTTCTACAATTGATTACCTGCCCCCACAAAAAGGAAGCATCCAGCTTTCATTGGCCTTACTGTCCCTCCCCCTCCCACCACCACCCCAGGTGCCTTATGGCTTTCTCTGTAACCTTGGGAACTGACCACCTGGGAGTCTCTAGTTTCCCCTGGGGCCCCTCCTTGACCCATCCCAAAGGAAGCATCTCTGTAGCTTCCTGAAGTAGCATCCTGATGGGTGGACTGGAAACCCTCAGGGAGACAAAGTTTTTTTCCTTCCATACCAAGAGGTCCAGTCCACCCCTGTATATTCCCTCTCCCGTCCACCACCCAGGGACTGGTAATGAGCCTTCAGTGTAGTGGGAGGGGGCATGGGCATTCTGCTCTGGGGCAGGTACCAGGCTTACCCACTCAGCAACCCCCAAGGAAGGCCAGTCTACTGGTGCTCAGAGCCCTCAGACTTGCTTGCTATGGTCATCAATCATTTATTGAATGCCTATTAAGTACTAGGCTTTGAATTAAGCCCTGTGCCTGCATTTTCCCTGTTAATCCTCTGGATAAGCCTCAGAGGCTGGAGCTACTGTTGCCCTCATTTTACAGATGGGGAGGCTGAGACATCGAGAAGGTCAGTGAGACCACACAGCTAGCAGGTGGAAAGGAGGCTGACAATGGCCAATACTGTTAATTTCCCAGCAATACCTGTACCAGCCCCATCTGAATCCCTCGGGGGGCAGTTTAAAAATACAGATTCCAGGGCTTTCCTGGTGGCTCAGTGGTGAAGTCCGCCTGCCAGTTCAGAAGACACGGGTTTGATCCCTGATCTGGGAAGATCCCACCTGCCACGGAGCAACTAAGCCAATGCCACAACCATTGGGCCTGTGTTCTAGAGCCCATGAGCCGTAACTACTGAGCCCATGTGCCACAACTCCTGAAGCCCGAGTGCCCTAGAGCCAGAGCTCCACAGCAAGAGAAGCTGCGACAATGAGAAGTCCGCACACCTCAACTAGAGTAGCCCCTGCTCACTGCAACTAGAGAAAAGTCTGCACAGCAATGAAGACCCAGCCAGTCAAATATAAATAAATAAGATTAGTTTAAAAATACAAATCCCAGGATCCAGTGGCTAAGACTCTGTGCTCCCAATGCAGAGGGCCCAGGTTTGATCCCTGGTCAGGGAACTACAGTCCACAATCTGTAGCTAAGAGTTCACATGAAGATCACTAAAGATCCCGCTTGTCACAACTAAGACCCGGCCCAGCCAAATAAGCAAAATTAAAAAAAAAAAAAAAAAACAACAGATTCCTGGGCCAGTCAGTCCTTTGCTGTGTCCTTATTTCCTCTAGATTCTCAGGGGTTTACGCAGGGAGAGAATCTGCTCTGCCTGCCACAGCAGCCTCCAGACTGATCCATTCCCACCCCTACCCCATCCCCACCCCCAGGTACCAGGTGCCAAGTCGCACGTGGCTGGGCGCATTGCCATTTCATCTGACTGAAAAGGGAGGCAGGGCCGAACCTGGTCAGGACTGGCTGGGGTCGAGGGCCGGCAGAGAAAGGAGATCTACAAATAGCAGCAAATTGCTCATTGATTTCTGTCCTGTTGGGGGGAGCCCTGGGACCAGCAGGAACGGGATTGGGTTTTAACTAGAGAAGTGGAAAGGGCAGCTCGGCCGAAGGCAGGCTGGTAAAGCCAGGAGGCAGGCCCCCGAGCCTCAGAGGTGCCAGGGCCTTGACTGTGTGCCTGGGAGAGTCACACTCCCACTTCTGTCTGCCCCTGGGGATGAGGTTTCCTGGAAGACAGGCCCCAGAATCTAACTGGTGTGACCTGCCACAGGGAAAAGAGGAAAAAGACACAAGAAATAAACATTGCACAGCCAAAAGTGCCTGCTTTTCCAAGATGACCCATATTTCAAACATCTGGCCCCATCAGGCCCTGAAGCACACTTGACCAATCACACCAATGCTCTGATTTGGGGATTAGGAAGTAGTGTTCAGGGACTTTCCTAGAGGCCTAGTGATTAGGATTCCGAGCTTTCACTGCCGTGGCTGGGGTTCTATCCTTGGTTGGGCCGCAGGCTGCATGCCGCGGCCAGAAGAAAGAAAATAACGTTCATGCCGTGAAAGAGTGTTCAAGACGTCCCCTACCCACTTCCTTCAGTTTCGCCTGCACGCTAGGCTTCTTAGAACTGGTTCCATGTTCCCCCTCAGGGCTTCCCAGCTTTCCCTCCTTGTCTGCAAGGCTGTTTCCTCTTCCTGGAGGGTCTTTTCCATCAACTCTCCAGAAATCCATGTCTTATGCAGTCCTGAAGACCCAGACTCAACTAACTCTTGCCTCCAGCTGATACCTCCTGGCTGTTGGCAGCCTCCTTCTTTTCTTGACCTCCTATGGTCAGACCCACACAGGACCCACACTTCACTCCTGCCATCTCCCTTGAGTGTGTGTGAATGTGAAATATTCACACGCAGAGGTCCATAGAAGGCTGAACTCCTGTGCTTTCTTCGTCAAGAGTGTGGAAAAGCAGGGACCTGGCCGTCAGGAGCCAACACCTTTTTTTTTTTTTGACTATGCTGAGGGGTTTGTGGGATCTCAGTTCACCGACCAGGGGTCAATCGAACCCGGGCCCTCAGCAGTGAAAGCGCAAAGTCCTAACTGCTGGACCACCGGGGAATTACCAGGGGCCATGTTTTAACCATCTCTGTCATCCTCACCCCCACAGCAGACAGTACAGCAGATGTTTGCTCCGTGGTCAGTCTTAGGCCTCAGAGAGTCATGAAGCTAGAAGGCACCACAGCAGCAGGGCTTCCCTGCTGGCTTCCTTCCCTGCTAGCAGTAAAGACCCCACCTGTCAATGCAGGAGATGCAGGTTCGATCCCTGGGTCAGGAAGATCCCCTGGAGAAGGAAATAGCAACCCAGTCCAGTATTCTTGTTTGGAAAATTCCACAAACATAGAAGCCTGGCAGGCTACAGTCCATGGAGTCACAAGAGTCAGACATGACTTAGCGACTAAACTTGCTCAGAAAGTTCTAGTGATGGAAGCAGTCCTGGCATCACCCTCGGAGTTTCTATCCCACCGTCTGGGGGTGACAGGTATCTTGACTCCTGTTTGGTCTTCCTTTTCCTCCAGTTCCAATTCCTTCAGCTCAGAAAGATCCCCATGTTTTCCCTGATTTGCCCTCTGTTCCGAGCCAGCAGACCCTGGGCAGCTTTCCACCCCTGAGAGCCCACCCTCCTTTTAAGCCAAGTCCCGATCCCCTCCATCCCCACCCCTCCAACCACCTGGGCAGACAGTGACTCTCCTTGGGTCCCCAAGATGGGGCTAGAGAGTAGAAAAAGGGTCCAGAATACAGGAGACTTTACCAGGCTCAGCCTTGGGGCCGTGCCCAGGAAGGGAAGGGAGGAGCCCGGACATCACCCCTCAGGGCGCCTGGGGCAGCAAAGTTCCTTGAGGGAGGAACTGAGCCTCCTCATTGGAATGATGGGGGAAGTGAAGGACATGGACTTCCCTGGTGGTTCAGTGGTTAAGAACCCTGCCTGCCAATGTAGGGGACATGGGTTCGATCACTGGTCCGGACAGATCCCACATACCGAGGAGCACCTGAGCCCATGCACCACGACTGCTGAGCACTCGCTCTACAGTCCCGTACTCTGCAACAAGAGAAGCCGCTGCGATGAGTAGCCTGCGTATCACGACTAGAGAGTAGTCCCTGCTTGCCACAACTAGAGGAAGACGGCGGGCAGCAACGAAGACCCAAACAGCCATAGATAAATTTTAAAAAATTTTAAATAAAGAGAGAAACTGAAGGATGTGACTTCACCGTGGATACAATAGTCTATCAGAATCAAATCCAGGATTTGGTTTCCCATCTGGGATATGGATTCTCCTGGGCCCCGCTACCAAGGATGGCAATAGGCAGGGATTGCAGTTGGCTCACGCAGGTCCCTGGATGGGCCCTGCAGAGGATGAAGATGGACAGACAGCTGCCTAACCCTGAGGCCAGGGCTGGACCAGAACTTCTAGGGACAGAGTGATTTCCTGTCACTTGGCCCCAGAGCAGCTGCTCCCTCAATTAATTAATGGCCCCCATTCTGAGGATTTGATGAAGGGGGATCCCACACAGTGGCCTGTTGGAGTCTCCACGGAGCCTTTCATTAAGTAAGGGCAGCAGGACAGACGGCAGGGGCTGGGCAGCACACATGCCACATGCTGACAACCATGCCCGCTGCCCCCTCTCATCTTCCTTCCTGTCCTCACCGTTTCTTAGCTCCTTGCTTGCTCCTCCCCTTGCCCAGGTCAGCGCCCATCCCCTGCCCTTACAGGCCCCCTCTGCATCTATCCTCCACCCCTTCTCAGAGCCTCCCCTGACTCGTTCTCCTTGAAGTCTGGGTCTAGGAGGAAGTGGGCACAGAAGGTGCCCCCTTCCACCTACAGGTCACATCAAGGGTGGCAATCTTTTTTTCTGAGTATTTGTTTATTTATTGTTTATTTTTACTTGGCTGTTTTGAGTTTGTTTCAGCACAGGGGATCTCCGATTTTCATTCTGGCAGTCCTGATTTTTAGTTGTTGTACGTGGAATCTAGCTCCCTGACTAGGGATCTGTCATGGGGGTGTATGTTCCTCGGTTCTTTGTCTCATCACAACAAAGATTTGGAGCGACGGACATTAAAGTCCTCGGCGCGTCACAGCTCTCGGGTCTTGGACAAACCGTACTACAGCTCTTAGGCAAATCAGTGTTACAGCTCCATTTTATTTAGAAGATAGCAGGAGAATCCAAGACTTGAAGAGAAGAGAGTGGAGGAGTGTGTGGGGAGGGGTGGGGGGAGAGAGAGAAAGAGAGAGAGAGAGAGAAAGAAAAGAGCGCACGCACACGGGAGAGAGAGTCCGAGAGAAAGTGCTTTGGCTCCTCCTTTTATATGTTTTTTCTTCCACCTGGGCCTGCCCTATGCAAATTGGGCTTAGCCAGGAGTGCTGTTTGTTCTGCCTGAAGTTTTCACTCTGGTCCTCGGACCTTCCTTTGACCTTCCTTGTCTTTTAGCCACCACCATTTTGGACTCCTTTTCCCTATTCTACCTACCTAACAGATCGAACCTGGGGCCCTGCATTGGGAGGGCAGAGTCTTAGTCACTGGACCACCAGGGAGGTCCCCAGGGAAGCAATCTTGGGACTTTTCAGCCCAGCCTCGAGCCATGACCTGCCATAGATGGTCACTTCTGGCAACTAACATCCTAACCTGGGAGTTGGGAGGGTGATGGAGGTGTCCAGCAAGCAGCAGCCAGACTTCTCTGAGGACAGCTCAGGGACAGTGAGAAAAGCCCTTCCTAATCACGCTCTGCAGTGCTGGCTTAGACGAGTTGTCGGGCTGGTCAGATGGAGAGGAACAGGACAAGAGACCCAAAGGCGCCACTGCAGGCTGACCGGATGGGTCCCAGGAGCTGGTGGAAGTTCAGATTAGTGCTGGTCAGGGTTAGGGCAGTCTAACTGTGACCAGCAGACATCTGAAGAGCTGCAAAAGCACAGAGTCCAGCAGAAAGCAAGCAACAGCAAGTAGTCAGTGATGGGAGTGGGGACCTTGTTAGGTAGCATCTTACATGGTCAGTGAAGAGGGGTCAACCTAGGTGGTTAGTTTGAGAGATCTGTACAGAGGGTCATTCCTGGATGTTGAGGTAAACACGTTGGTGATGTGCAGCCAGTGGTAAAAGAGCATATTAGCCTGCTTATTTAACTTATATAAGGAATACATCATGCAAAATGCCGGGCTGGATGAAGCACAAGCTGGAATCAAGATTGCTGGGAGAAACATCAGTAATCTCAGATATGCAGATAACACTACCTTTATGGCAGAAAGTAAAAAGGAAGTAAAGAGCCTCTTGATGAAGGTGAAAGAGGAGAGTGAAAAGCCTGGCTTAAAATTCAACATTCAGAAAACTAAGATTATGGCATCTGGTCCCATTACTTCATGCAAATAGATGGGGAAAAAATGAAAACAGTGATAAACTTTATTTTCTTGGGCTCCAAAATCACTGCAGATGGTGACTGTAGCCATGAAATCAAAAGACA
This sequence comes from Bos taurus, assembly GCF_002263795.3. Classification (NCBI taxonomy): domain Eukaryota; kingdom Metazoa; phylum Chordata; class Mammalia; order Artiodactyla; family Bovidae; genus Bos; species Bos taurus. The sequence goes on along the minus strand of NC_037346.1, from coordinate 44,689,819 downwards.
CTTGCTCCTTGGAAGAAAAGCTATGACAAACCTAGATAGCTTATTAAAATGCAGAGACATTACTTCACCTACTAAGGTCTGAATAGTTGAAGCTATAGTTTTTCCAGTAGTCATATACGGATGTGAGAGCTGGACAATAAAAATGGCTGAGCGCCGAAGAACTGATGCCTTCAAACTGTGGTGCTGGAGAAGACTCTTGAGAATCCCTTGCACTGCAAGGAGATCAAACCAATCAATCCTAATGGAAATCAACTCTGAATATTCATTGGAAGTACTGATGCTAAAGCTGAAGCTCCAATACTTTGGCCACCTGATGCAAAGAGGAAAAGACCCTGATGCGGGGAAAGATTGAAGGCAGGAGGAGAAGGGGATGACAGAGGATGAGATGGTTGGATGGCATCACCGACTCAATGGACATGAGTTTGAGCAAGCTCTGGGAGATGGTGAAGGACAGGGAAGTCTGGGGCACTGCAGTCCATGGGATCGCAAAAAGTCGGACATGACTGAGCAATTGAATAGCAAAGCACATTGATGTCAGGCCAGTAGGAGTGGCAGATATTGGACAGTTCATTGGGTCATCAGTGTTGGGAGCCTGGGCTGGGTTGACAGATGGTCAGTACTGCTGGGTCAGTATGGTCACTTGATTAATCAGTGTTAAGAGGTAGATGTTGGGATTTCCTTGGTGGTCCAGTGGTTAAGAATCTGCCTGCCAGTGCAGGGGACACAAGTTCGATCCCTGGTCCGGGAAGATCTCATATACCTCAGAGCAACTAAGCCTAGGTGTCACAACTACTGAGCCCATGCACCGCAACATGAGAAACCACTGTGATGAGAAGCCTGTACACCACAACCAGAAAAAGCCCGAACTCAGCAATGAAGACCTAGTGCAGCTAAAACTAAAATAAATTAAATTTAAAAATAAAGAGTAGATGTTGAAAAGTCAATATGTGAAGTGAAAGTGAAAGTAAAGTTACTCAGTAGTGTTCGACTCTTTGCGACCCCATGGACTGTAGCCTACCAGGTTCCTCCGTCCATGGGATTTTCCAGGCCAGAATACTGGAGTGGGTTTCCATTTCCTTCTCCAGGAGATCTTCCCAACCCAGGGATTGAACCCCGGTCTCCTGCTTTGTACGCAGACGCTTTACAGTCTGAGCCACCAGGACAAAGCGGTCAGTTTCCAGTCTGAGGGCATGGCAGGCTCTGTGTGACTTTGCATGGTAACTGATAAAGCAGCTGAAGCTCAGCTCCTGGTTCCCTGCCCCAGGGTCTCCTCCAGCCCCAGGCTACACTCCTGGCTTAGTCATAGCAAAGCTGTCCTGGGGCTGAGGTGGGGGGCTTAGTCTCTTGGGACTGTGGCCAACCTAGAAGCAATGCCTGGGGCATGGGGGATAGAGCAGGTTGGGAGCTGGAGTGCTTAGGGACGCAGCAAAGCTCCACAGGGGCTGTAGGCCTCAAGGCCAGGATGCTCATTGATGATTCGATTCCCATTATTGATGCTGGGAGAAGTTTCAAAAGATGGAATTGGAGGAGAGGATGGGGTTCTCATGGAGAAAGCGATGGCATAGCCTGGCCACTCAGAATACAAATGAGACCATCTGCTCACCTGGCCCTTCACAGCTGCCCCTTTACAGTGCTGAGGGGAGAGGGGAGGACATGCTCCTGGGCATGCAATGAGCTGCAGATGTGGTTGTTGGGGGACCCCCGGTAGGCAGTGAGATGCCATTCTTGAATGGAGCACCCCAGCTTTGGAAAAGCCACAGATTTGAAGGCAGACGTGAAGGGAACACTAAGTTCGCATGGGGCGGTCACAAGGAGATGGATTTTGGTTTCCATTGGGGACAATTTGTCCAGAAAACCAGGCTGTCTCCATAAGAGAAAGCTTCCCTACTTCCAGAGGCACTGAATGCCATGGACTGGAGGTGTCCAAGTAGAATTTGGAAGACCCTCCTCGCAAAAAAGATGGTCTCTGAGGCACCCTCCTCCCACCAGCCCTGCCCCTATATGGTCATCAGGGTCCCCTGAGTGATGTGAATGGTGGGAAATGACCATAACCAGCCAGGGGCATTTGGCTGGTTCCCATGAAGAGCAAGGCGTGGTGGCTCTGTTGACCATCCTGGATAAGGGGCCAGGCTGAAGGAAGAGTGACAGCTTGGGAGAGCTGCTCCCATGGGGAGCAGGTACCTACAAGGAAAAACCAGTCGGCCCTTGGGCAGAAGCCAGGAAAGGACAGGATAACTCACTGCTAGGAGGTGGGGCTGGGGGTGGGGTTCAGGATGGAGCCAAAGCTAGAGCTGCTGCGACCCTCAGATCACAGGGGCAGAGGCTGGGGGCGGGGAGGAATCTGATGGGGGAAGCACGATCTCTGCCTTAGGTGAAGGTTGGTTTAATGGGGAAGACTCAGTTCTTGCCCTGGGAGCCTGATTTGATAAGAGAGATATAGTCTCTGCCTTGCGGAGCCCTCAAGTCTAAAGGGGGAGACAGTGCCTACCCACAGAGTATCCATCCCTGGGGCAGAAAACAAGAGGAAAGTTGTCCTGATTGGAGCAGATAGGCAGTGCCCCAAACCTGAGAGCGGAGGCAGGAAGGTGGAGGCCAGCACGGCCCCAGGTCTGCAGCTGAGAGGGCTCAGGCTGAGGACCAGGCATGCTGACTTCTAGTCTCCGCCTTTCCAGTGCTGGCCTAAATTCAGCACTGCTGGCTGTGCCACTCCACACCCCATCCTCTGCTCACAGCTCTGTCCCTGGTGAATTATTGAAGATGCTCAAACCGGCAGGCCAGGGCTGCCACTCCCTGGCCAAGAGGTGGCATTCTCCAGGTGTGCCTCCTTTACGGAGCACACGTGTGCACGCTACGCCTGCTTGGGGTCCATGCCCTCTTCCCAGGGAGGCCCGTAGGTCTCCCTCATCCCCCGTCGCCTGAGCATCCCAGCCACAGGAAATCTCCAGGGGGGATAGGCTTAAATGGGGAGACACGCGCTCTGCATCAGACTCAAATCCTCAACAGCTGAGGTGAAAACTTGCTCTGGGACTCTGGGCAAGTCCCTTTCCCTCTGTCCCTCTGGATGATGGGTGGATTGGACCCAAAGGCCCCCTGGGTCCCAGTAAGTGCTGACCCTCTCTGAGCAGAAGGAATGATACAGAGCAGTATCTTGAGGCTCTGCCACTAAGCGACATGTGACCTTAGGCATCAATTTTACCTCCTGGAGCCTCAGTTTTCTGTAAAATGGGCACAAGAGGATAAAAGGACACAAGAGCTAAACTGCCTTCTGGGGTTGTTATGAAGACCAAGGAGATAAAGCCAGTAAAGTGCCTGGCACGCAGGAAGTGCTTGGGAAACATGACTCGTGACTCCTGCTTTTTGTTTCTCTGTCTGTTTATTTTAATACTTATTTTTATTTATGTATGTATTTGACTGCATCAGGTTTTAGTTGCAGCAAGTGGGATCTAGTTCCCAGACCAGAGATCAAACCCTGGGCACCCTGCATTGGGAGCTCGGACTCTTAGCTGCTGGACCACCAGGGAAGTCCTCAGGACTCTTGTTATTGTTGCTATTATTTCCTGCCCAGGGGCAGCAAGGTCTCTGGCCTCTTCTCTGGATCCATTCCCCCTTCTCCAGGCAGCTCTGCCACTGCTGGGCCTTCTGCCCAATCCTTGCCCCATGTGATCAGCTCCCTTAGAGCCCACCATTCCGTTCTCACAAGTGCCACCTGCCCACAGGCCCCCCTTCCCGGGGACAAGGCTGCATAGCCCCCTCTCTCTATACCCGCTACCACTCAGAGGGTCCAGTCCCCCTCCCAGTCCCCTTCTCCTGCAATTATGTAGAGCAAACAAGAGCAGCTGATGGGAAAGGAGCTGCTATTAGCTTAACCTTTCGGGACTGGAGCTGCTGGGAGGAGATGGGGAGGCCCATGGGAGGGGGCTTTTGAAGCAGGTGGGGCTGGGGAAGGGAAGGCAGGCAAAGGCGGGGGCACTAGCTCTGAGCTCCTAAAGGGTAGGATGCAGGCCCTGAAAAAGTAAAAAAAAAAAAAAAAAAAAGGCGGGGCGCTACAGAGAAGGAAAGGAAGATGTAGAAGTGGAATTAAGGAGATGAACGAAGAAATAGTAGAAGAGGAGGGAAGCAGAGGAAAGGCGAGGAGACAAAGCCCAGCCCAGAGAGCTGTGGCGATGGTCCCTGCAGGCTCACCACAGTCCCAGGGTCTCAGAGGCTGCAGACAGGGTTACTCCATCTGACACCACGGAGAATTGTAGAATGAGGATTGTTGGAGCTGCCAGAAACCTCAGACACAGCACAGTCCCACTCTCCCATTTTACAGATAGAGAAACTGAGGCTCAGAGAGGGCTTCTGCACTTCCCAAAGTCACAGTGAATGTTCAGCGAAACCAGGTGAGCATTCAGGCCCCTGACTCATGACCCTGAGCTCCTCCCTTCACGTCACCTCCCATCTGTCCATCCTTCCAAGCGGGCAAGGCCTACTTCACAGCCTGAAAGGGCTTAAATAGGGTGAGTGTGACCCACAGAAATGAGGAAACAAAACATAGAGAAGACAGAGTCCCATAGAGAGACAAAGTTCCCACTGGGAAAGACACGCAATGGCCTCTTCTCAGTATGTTTAATATTATGAAAGTGTGTACAGCATGTCCTTCCACGTGAATCAGGAAGACTTCAAAGAGGAGGTGACTGTGGTCTGAGGCTTGAAGAATGAATTGGAGAATGTTGTGACAATTGCAGTTTGCCCAGCAGGGTTGGCTCAGGTGCAAGTAGAAGCTGGGGTTTCAGAGGAGTTCCTTCCTCCTTTCTCCTCTGGGAAGGAGTCCTGGGAAGCAGAGTGAGGCAGGAGTGCAGGGAGGTGGAGAAGGGGCCTCAGCTAAGTGCAGGCCTCTCCCTCAGAGGTGGGAGAGGTGATGAAGGGGGTTCCTGTGAAATTGGTCTGGAGCTAGGGAGGTGGTCAGGTACCAGAGGGCACTCCTGCCTGTCTTCCCACCCATGTCTCCCCTGCCTCTTCCTGCCCAGTTCCAGTGGCCTAGCTAGGAGGGGGAGGAGCAGTAGGGAGTCAGAGATTTGGGGAGGCTTCAGAGTCTGACACAACTGACGTGACTTAGCAGCAGCAGCAGCAGCTGGGGTGGATGAGAGTTCTGCCTGACCTTGGCTTGACCAGGCCCTGAGGTCGCCCTTGACCTTTCACCCTGAAGCCCACCCAGGGGATCAGGGGAGGGGTTGGAGGGGGGCAGGGGGTAGGGAGGCTTGACTCACACTTAGCCCACAGCCTTGGTGGCGGTGGCGAGACAGCAAGGAATATTTTTAGGAGCTCATTAAACAGGGAAGAAAGAAAGGGAAGGGAAGGGAAGGAAGGAAGACGAGGATTATGCATTATTTGTCATCCAAGTGACAGCTCTGAGCATCTCCACTGGAACTGTCATGCAAAAGAAATGGCATGTCTAATATTATTACGGAACGGGAGTGAGCGTGCATGTGTGTGTGTGCGTGTGTAAGCACGTGTGCCTCCGGTGTGGGGCAGGGGGCCAGCAGGTGAGCCTGAGAGTGATGACCACGTGTGTGCAAGCGTCGGGTCGGTGGGGGGGCGGTGGGCAGTGTGTGGATTCAGGACGTGGCGTGTGTCACTGCGGGAGACAAAGCTGAGGCTGAAACTGTGGGAGAAACTCTGTGAAACTGTGTGTAATGGGGTGTGCAGACTGTGTACAACTCTGTGTAATTGGCTGTGTGTAACTCTGGGTGCGTGAGACGTCGCCGGAAAGCTTGTACCCCTGAAACAGTGGGGGGTAGGAGTGGGGATCAAGGGGACTCGGTCATCTCAGGTGAGGCTGCACAGATGGGAGGGGGGAGTGGGCGTGACTCAGAGTCAACCCCCCAGAGAGTGATGGGAAATGGGAGGGTGAGGGCAGCCCTGGGACCCCCACCAGCCCCCCACCCTCTCACTGTCCCCTCTCTGATCCACCTGACTGCCCAACCACACCTGCCCTGTGGGTGTGAGTGCAAAGTTCTCTCTGAGCTTCAACTCTGCTAGGTGCTTCAGAGGGTCTCTTAGAATTTTCACCCCTTCTGGTGAGGCAAGTACTGTTATTACTCCCATTTCATGAGTAAAGTGCTCCCCAGGGTAACTGAGGCTCAGCAGGGTCAAGAAATTTCCCTGAAGTTGCTGGAGCTAGCAGGAAGCAAAGCTGAGATTTGAACTGGCCTCTGCTGAGTCTCCACTTGGCTTCACGGGACTGAAGAGCTGAGCACAGGGAGTCGAGGTTAGAGGGAAGGGGGTCAGCCTGGGGGGCTGTGACTGTGAGCTTGGGGTTCCAGGAGCCTTCCCAGGACTTCCATGGGGCTCTTGGGGGGTCTGTCTCACCATGGGTATTCAGTTTGGGAAGGGGACCCCGGAGAGCTGTTGGGATGCTCTGGAGCGGCTGGTCAGGCGGGGAGTAAGGAGATTCGCTTCCCTCAGTTGCTGAGCAGTGGCGCAGGCCATGCCGACTCGGTAACTAAAGCCAACCTCGTAAGTGGCTAATTGATTTCTGTTCTCTGATTAAATGTGCAGCACTTTACATGGCAGCAGAAGGAGGTCAGTGCTCCCCCCACTTCTCCAGCGCCGCGTGCGGAGAGACAAAGAAATTGATTTTCCAATCGATGCTTTGAGCAATGATTAAATGTTCTCTGCACAGCGGGCCTAATGAGTCCCCGAGGGGCGTGCCGGTCCTTTAATTAGAGACTCCCATAGGGGCCAGGGGTAGGAGCTGCCCTAGAGAGAAGGATCGGGCCAGGGGGGCGGCCTCACCACCCCAGGATAGGTGGGCTGTGCCTCTGGGGGACCATCCTCACCTAAGAGATGCTCTCTAGAGGTCCCTGAACATAGACTCTCTGTGGAGGGGTCCCTGGGTGCTCAGGCCCGTGCCAAGGCCTTCCTGCCTCCGCCTACCCCCAGCATCCTGGTAGCCAGGGTTCTTATTTCAGTCAGTTCAGCTCTTGTGTCCTGGCAGAGACCGGACTGGACAGGAAATGCACACCCCTAAGTGGCTGCGTTTTCATTGCCCAGCCGCCCTATTGGAGGAGCCGGCTAAAGACTTTAGAAATTCAAATGAGGCTCTCGGGGGAGAGCGGGGCTTAAACATTCCCCTGCGCAGGCGGCTTTATTGAAGGAATAAACTATATTTGCAAAGTAAGATATTGAGGCTGTCAGTTTCTCTTAGGGATATAATGAGATCCTGGGAGGGAGAGAGGCCAGCAGGATGGAGCTCCCGAGGGCGGGAGCTGAAGCCAGGAGCTGGGGTGAGCCGCCTTCCGTGGACCAGGCAGAGCCCCTCACCCTCCCCATGTGACTGCTCTTTGGTGAAACTCAGCCCCTCTCCTACCCCATGATCCTCACCTTCCCCGTCAGGGCTCCTGAGAGATGTTAAGGCAAGAAAATAGAATGGCCCTGCTGGCCATGGACAGAGAAGGCAATGGCACCCCACTCCAGTACTCTTGCCTGGAAAATCCCATGGACAGAGGAGCCTGGTGAACTGCAGTCCATGGGGTCCCACAGAGTCAGACACAACTGAGCGACTTCACTTTCACTTTTCACTTTAATGCATTGGAGAAGGAAATGGCAACCCACTCCAGTGTTCTTGCCTGGAGAATCCCAGGGATGGGGAAGCCTGGTGGGCTACCGTCTATGGGGTCGCACAGAGTCGGACATGACTGAAGTGACTTAGCAGCAGCAGCAGCTGGCCATGGAAGCCCCAAGACAGCAGAGCCCCCCAAAGTCCCAGACATGCACACAAACTTATCCACCAGCTCTCCTCCCCTGTGTAGAGCTCTGTCCTCCGAAAGCAGAAGTAGAGGGCAGGAGTCAAGTCTCTGGTAGGGCCAGTCAAAATGGCCATCATCAACAAATCCACAAAGAATAAACGCTGTAGAGGGTGTGGAAAGAAGGGAACCCTCCCATACCATTGTTGGGAATGTAAATTGGTACAGCCCCTATGGAGAACAGTATGGGGGGGCGGTCCTTAAAAACTAAAAATAGAACTGCCATATGGTCCTGCATTCCCATTCCTGGGCATGTATCTGAAGAAAATCATGATCCAAAAGGATACATGCACCCCGGTGTTCATTGCAGCACTGTTTACAATAGCCAAGACATGGAAGCAGCCTAATGTCCATCGACAAAAGAATGGATAAAGAAGATGTGGTACGTATATACAATGGAATATTACTCAGCCGTTTAAAAAGAATGAAACAATGCCATTTGCAGCATGCATGCATGGACCTAGAGATTGTCACACTGAGTGAATGAAGTAGGTCAGACAGAGAAAGAGAAATATCGTGTGACATCCTTTAAAGAAATGACACAAATGAACTTACTTGTAAAACAGGAACAGACCTACACTTAGAGAATGAACTTAGTGCTTGTAGGTCGTGAGGGGAAGGATGCGGGCAAGGGACAGAGAGTTTGGGATGGACATATACACTCTGCTACATGTAAAATGGATAACCAGGGCTTCCCTGGTGGTCCAGTGGTTAAGAATCTACCTTGCAATGCAGGGGACACAGATTGGATCCCTGGTCCGGGAAGATCCCACATACCATGGGCAACTGACCCCCTGCACCACAACTACTGAGCCTCCTCTCTGGAACTCAAGAGCTGCAACTACTGAGCCACGGGAAGCAACTATGAGAGCCTGTGTGCTTCGCGACAAAAGAAGCCACTGTAAGGAGAAGCCCATACACCACAACTAGAGAGGAGCTTACCAAAACTAGAGAAAGCCCAAGTGCAGCAATGACGATCCAGTGCAGCCATAAATAAAGAAACAAAATGGATAACCAACAAGGACCTACTGTATAGCACATGGAACTCTGCTCAATGTTATGTGGCAGCCTGTATGGGACGGGAGTTTGGGGGAGAATGGATACGTGTGTATGTATGAGTCCCTTTGCTGTTTACCTGAAACTATCACAATTGTGTTCATTAGTTATGAGATGAGTTCAGTTCATTTCAGTCACTCAGTCATGTCCGATTCTTTGCGACCCCATGGACTGCAGCATGCCAGACTTCCTTGTTCATCACCAACTCCCGGAGCTTACTCAAACTCATGTCCATCTCATTGGTAACGCCATCCAACCATCTCATCCTCTGTTGTCCCTCCTGCCTTCAATCTTTCCCAGCATCAGGGTCTTTTCCAATGAGTCAGTTCTTCCCATCAGGTGGCCAAAGTATTGGAGTTTCAGCTTCAGCATCAGTCCTTCCAATGAATATTCAGGATTGATTTCCTTTAGGATTGACTAGGTTTGACCTCCTTGCAGTCCAAGGAATGCTCAAGAGTCTTCCCCAACACCACAGTTCAAAAGCATCAATTCTTCAGCGCTCAGCTTTCTTTATAGTTGAACTCTCACATTCATACATGACTATTGGAAAAATCATAGCTTTGACTAGATGGACCTTTGTTGGCAAAGTAATGTCTCTGCTTTTTATATGCTCGCTAGGTTTGTCATAACTTTTCTTCCAAGGAGCAAGCGTCTTTTAATTAGTTATGTCCGACTCTTTGTGACCCCATGGACTGTAGCCTACCAGGCTCCTCTGTCCATGGGATTCTCCAGGTAAGAGTACTGGAATGGGTTGCCATTTCCTTCTCCAGGGGATCTTCCCGACCCAGGGATTGAACCCGGGTCTCCTGCATTCCAGGTAGACGCTTTAACCTCTGAGCCACCAGGGAAGCCCTAATTAGTTATACCCCAATACAAAATAAAAAGTTTAAAAAGAAGACTCTGGTGGGGGCTGGGTCTGAGTCTAGGCTCTGCTATTTGCTAGTTGTTGATCTCAGGCAAGTTACTTAACCTCACTCTACCTCAGCCGTCTCATCTCTAAAATATTAGTACTGCCTCATTGGGTTGTTGGGAAGGTTAAATGAACTGTTACATATAAAGTACTGAGCATGCACCTATATTGTGAATGACACTCAATAATAGTAGCTATTACTTAAGAGGTGGGGGAAGATGGAGAGGAAGGTAGTGACCAGTCAACCCCCTTCCCTCCAGGAGGCCCGACCTTACTCTGATCATCACCATCGCCACCACTGTCACCACCACCTCCACTGCCCCTTCCTTCATCACCATCACCATCGTCTCCACACCATCATCACTGTGACTCAGATAGAGTCAGACACACAGCTTTGAGACTGAAGGGATGATCGAAGGGGTTAGAGAGAGTGGAACGGTATGGAATGAGTCCTGGCAGGCTTCTTGGGGGAGGGAGCCTTGGACAACGTGCCACCTGGGCACTATTCTTTGTCTCCTCTTCCCTTTCTCACTAATTCCTGGGGGTCAAGGTGGAGCTATCCATTTTTTTTTTTTTTTTTCGAGCAGGAGACTAAGATCCAGGACCAGAAAAGGATGAAGATCAGACCCCCATGCTCACTACCTAAGAGCTCAGACAGGGGTGAGGGTGGAGGATGTTAGTTTCCATCCCTCCAGCTCAATGCCAGTCAGAGTGGCTGCAGCCCAGTGAGCAGGCCAGAGCCCACGGTCAGGTCTGGGGGAGGGGTGTCAAGTGTAACGGGTCAGGCGGCAGCTGGGCGTCTGTCAGTCTCACTCTGAGGCTGGGGAAGCAGACTGGAATTGACAGTGTAGAGGGTCACAGGAGGACGGGTGGTAGATTCAGAACCTGCCCTGGGGCCTGATGAGGGTGGGGCTCTGTGCCTCTGTCAGGGCTGCAGGGGGATACATTGGAGGTCCTTCCATCCTCCTGAGTGAGACCTCTGCCCTTGCTGAGATCTGGAACACAGAAAACAGCTAGGCTTTGCTTCTCACTGCTGCGTGACCTTGGGTAAATCAATTAACCTCTCTGGGTCTCCATTTCCCTACTGTTCATGTGGCATAAGAAGGAACCTGGGGCTAGGAGTCAAAGGACCCAGGGCTTAAGTAGCTTTCCATGTCTTACTAGCTGTGAGCTGGTAGCCAGGTCACTTGTTCTCTTTGAACTCAGTGTCCTTATCTGTAAGAGGAGACAGTGATCTCTGTGCACTGCTGTGGAAATGAAGTGAGCCCCACAGGGCCTGGTACGTGGTAGGCCCTCAACAGATCAGCGGGAACTAGGCTTCTTCCAGCTGCCAAAAATCTGAGCACAGGATTCTGAAATGAGCTCCTACCACTGCTATCACTACCTCTACCACTCAAACTACTATTACCTCCACCATGACTTCCATCATCACCACCCCACCCCCACCAACACCATCTTTACCTCCACCGTCACCTCCACCACCACCACCATCACCCTCCATCACCACCTTCACCATCACTGCACCATCCCCAGCAATACCATTTTCACCTCCACCATCATCTCCATCACCAACTTCACCAACATCACCATCCCCACCAACACATCACAGCCTCCACCATCACCTGAATCACCATCTTCACCGTCACCACCCTTACCAATATCTTCACCACCTCCACCATCACCACCATCTCCACCACCCACCAATACCATTATCACCAGAACGGTCACCTCCATCACCAACTTCACCATCATCGTCACCACCACCACCCCACAACCACCACACGCACAAGAATGCTTGTTTATACTTGAGAGCCAGAGAGCGTGGACACAGAATGAAGAAAGGGGCTGTTTTCTGGAATGTGCAGGTGGTCCAGGAGGCAAAGCCAGATCTCTCCAATCTTCTTACCTGCAAATAAGAGGCTTCCCTCAGAGTAGAACTGGACTCCTGGGAGGACTGCATGAAGTGCAGATTCCTGGTGCATGACTGTCAGGACTTCCCAAGCCCCAAGCCTCCCCTCAGTTTCCTCCCCCTGCCAGTGAGGAGAGAAGCAGTGCAGACGTCTGGCAAAGGGGTAGAAGAAGAGGCTAGCATGAGTTGAGGCCCCCACAGTGTGCCAGGCTTAATATACATAATATTAGCTGTATTGGTGGTTCATACACTTAGTCTTTGGTGTTTTATATACTTAATCTCATTTGATGCTAAAGGGTACCCCTGTGACAGGTTTAAGTCACTGCATTTTATTTATTTATTTATTAAGTCACTGCATTTTACTTATTTATTTATCTATTAGTATTTATTTATTTATTTAGCCATGTTGGGTCTTAGTTGCAGCACACAAGGTCTTCGTTACGTCATGTGGATATTTCATTGCAGTGCACAGACTCTCTGGTGGTGGTACGTGGGCTCAGTAGTTGTGACACAGGGGCTTAGTTGCTCCGTGCCACATGGGATCTTAGTTCTCCAACCAGGGATCCAACTGGGATCCCTTGCATTGCAAGGCAGATCCTTAACCACTGGACCACAAGGGAGGTCCCTGCATTTTAAAAAGAGAAGGAAACTGCGACTCGATGAACGATTTGCTTGAGGTCACCCGGGCAGTGGGTGTCCAAGCGAAGAGTCAGTCTCACATGTACACTCTTTCCGCCATGCTTAGAGGGCATGGCTGCCCAAGAAGGCAGACCTGCAGAGGTGGAGAGGGATGAGAAGGGTTTTGATCCTGGAACGAGAGAGGGATTCTGTGTCATTTTCACAACATTCGGCTGCAAGAGCAGGACATCTGGATTTGTTGTTGTTTGTTTTTTCGTGTTTTTTTGGCTGGGCTGGTTGCATGCATGTGAGAGCTTAGTTCCCCAACCAGGGCTCCAACCCATGCCCCATTCATTAGAAGCACAGATTCTCAGCCACTGGACCACCAGCTAAGTGGTGACAAGAGCAGGACCTTCTGGGTTGCCAGGCGGGGTCCCTAGATATTGCCTCCTGGCCTCCTGGGGGCACCAGGCTTTGTTGTGCATGTTGCATGTGTTTACATGTGTGGGTTCCCCAGGTGCCTCAGTGGTAACGAATCTGCCTGCCAACGCAGGAGACTTGAATTCCATCCCAGGGTCAGGAAGATCCCCTGGAGGAGGAAATGACAACCCACTCCAGTACTCTTGCTTGGAAAATCCCACGGACAGAGGAGCCTGGCGGGCCGCAGTCCATGGGGTCGCAAAGAGTCAGACACAACTGAATGACTGAGCGTGCACGTCCTCACGTAAACACCGTGCAGGCTAGAACCTTGCCTGGCGTTTGCCCTGGCTCCCAGGACACAGCACACGGCCTGGCACCTGCATGAGTAATGGTTGTTGAGCAGATACGTGAATGAATCCATGAAAGCATGAGTTAATCAGGACCTCAAAACAGGGGTGGAAAGCTGCACTGACAACTGAAAAACAGGAAAACAGCAGTCGGCCTAAGTTTCCCCATTTTCCAAGCTTTTCATTATTATTATTTGTTTGCCTTTCTAGTTTTATAGAAATGGTTGCTCCCAGATGGCAGAACACAAATTGACTGATTGATGCCCCAGAACTAATACCCTGAGACAGACCCACGGCGAGCAGGATGATTATTTAACTCAGCACCCAGGGGCAAAGTGTGGGGACATCATTGTGCGAGCGGGAAAGCAAATGGAATACAAGTTTATGCCAAAGATATGTTTAGTTCCTCCCAGTGACTTTCCTTCCCTCAAGCCCCTGCCTCAGGTGCGGGTTCCTGTCCACGTCTGCTGGATCCGGGGAATCCTGGGAGCAGAGAGTAGGCCCTGCTTCCCAAGTCCAGGCCGCAGGGCCTGGGCAAGGTTCGGTTTCACTGCCTGCTTTGGGAGGAGGGGGATCTGGTTGCCTCCCTCCCCTTCAGTGGCCCTGAGAGGTAAGGACAGCCAGGCAGGTCACTGGTCTCATCTGGGTCCCTGTGGGTGATGAGATGGGCACTGATGGGTGAGTTGGCAGCCAGGCTGGAGTGGCACAGCTTGCTGCCCTGGGCACTGTCTTCCCTGCTTGTCACCACTCCCGGCTGCCCAAGCAGCAAAGCAAAACCACAGTGACAAGATCCAGAGGGGAGAGGCTCCAGCTGGGGGTTGGTGCTGGTCTCACAGGCCACTGGAGCAGCAACGTGACAGCTTCTCATGGAGGGAGGGGGCCCTCTGTCCCCAGTTCCCACCCTGTCTGCCTTGACCCTTGTCCATCTCCATTCCCTTGGCCTGCCTTTGCGTCTGTCTTACTTCAGTTATGGGCTGTTAGCAGCTCTGAGGGGCTGTTAGTCCACACCTTCTCCCGCTCCCTTACCCCTTGACCTCAGGGCCTATTCCCTCCTGCTACACACACACACACACACACACACACACATACACACCCCTCAGACATAAAACAGGAGGCTCTCTCCCAGGACCTCTGATTAAGACCTGTAAGGAGTAACTGGGATCTGGGGCTCCAGTGGGTTTGTGAGTGTGAACTGGTGTGTGTGTAAAGCAGGTGCGTGTGAGAGTAAGCATCAACATGGATGTGGGAGTTAGAAAGTGTGTGTGCGCATGCCTGCATGTGACACTGAATGTACAAGTCTTGCAAGACTGTGTGTGAGGGCAGAGTCAGCGTGGTGATGGCTGCGTGGATGCACCGGTGGGCTGGGGTGAGGGTGCCAGGATTTGACGATGAGGCAGACTCTGAGGGTGGAAGCAGAGCCCGGGAGGTGGGGGGGCAGATGGACAGATACATCCTCTGAGATGGGGTGTCTCAGTGTAGAGACGGCCGGCCCCCACCCGACGTGATCACCCCCATCTCTGCCATCCCGGCTGGGCTCCCTCAAATCAGGTCAGGGGGTGGGGAAGGCGGGGTGAAGTCGCTGAGCTCCATGCAGGGCCCCTGCCCGCTCCTTGGGCCTGTCAGCCACTGATCGGTTCCATGTTCCTATAAATATTTACAAATCCCAGCTGCTGAAGAACAAGACATTCTCCACCAGCTGGGGCTCCCAGCCTGGAAGCTGAAGGGGAGGGAATGTGAGGGAGGAAGAGGGGGCTGCCCTGGAGAGACAGGACCCCCAAGACCCCCGATTTCAGCTCCTAGTTAAGCCACAGATTAGCCTAGGCACCCCAGTGTCTTCCTCAGGGACTATGGAGCCAGAAATCCTCTCCCTGAGGCCTCAGCCTCAGGAAGTCTGTACCTCCCCCACCAGATGGAGAAGGGAACCTTCACAGCCAACCTGCGGCCTCCTATTCAAGTCTCTCATTCGAGGTAAGGGGAGGGTGCTGTGCTGTGCTTAGTCACTCAGCTGTGTCCAACTCTTTGAGACCCCATGGACTCAAAGAGCCTAGTAGCCCACTAGGCTCCTCTGTCCATGGGGATTCTCCAAGCCAGAATACTGGAGTGGGTTGTCATGCCCTCCTCCAGGGGATCTTCCCAACCCAGGGATAGACCCTTGGTCTGCCACATTGCAGGCAGATTCTTCACTGTTTGAGCCACTAGGGAAGCCCAAGGGGATGGCGGTCTTACTTTTTTTTCATTTTTTGGCCACCGCGTGCTCATGCAAGATCCTAGTTCCCCAACCAGGGATCGAACCCACACTTCCTGCCTTGGAAGCACAGAGTCTTAACCACTGGACTGCCAGGGAAGTCCTGAGGGGGTCTTACTTTTTAAAAAACACAGAGAATTTTCCTCGAGTCCCTGGAAGGTATTTTTTCTCTCCACTCAAAATCTTCCCCAGGAGAACAACCTTGTTAAATCCATCTGGATATTTCTAAACTGGAGGCTGGAGGACTCGCTGTTCAGTCACCCCTCCCCATCATAAGAGCCCCCTCAGTAGCCCTGAGGACAGCTTAAGCATGCTTACCTGATCTCAGGTGCCACCCCTTGTCACTTTCAGAGCTGGGCTGCTCGTGGGAACTGGGAGGAAGAGGGGCTGGGTGGGACCTTTCAACACCATGGCCCAGGCTGGTGGTCAGACACCCTGGTGAACCAGCTCAAGAAAGTAGCCCTTGTCAGGCAGAGATTGATTATTGATTACTGAGAGATTGATTATTGATTATTTCCTCCATAGCTGGCACCCAGCACTGGGTCAGACACACCACAGGTCCTCCGGCAATTGTGTGGAGTCATCAGTCATGTTCCTGGATGTCCAAAGCAAGTTTTCCCAGCTTCCAGCTCCTAGTACTACAGGGCATGTGCCTGAGGAGTGGCCCTACAGTCAGTCCTAGGTGTCCAGGGCGTCCCAGCACAGGCATACAGGAACTCCTGTAAGCTGAGCTCACTTCCCCATCTTGGCTAGAATTTCGATTTGTTCGTACTGGACCTTCCTGGCCCATGGGACTCCCCTTGGCCTTGCCCAGGTAATACCTACATCCTGGTGTAGGTCTGTCCAGGAAGTCAAGACACTGGAGTGGGAGAAAAAGAAGGACAGGGACCTCCACAATATTGTGGGGGCTCTGGCTGCTGTGTGGAACACCCAGCTGGAAACACAGACCTAATGCAGCATCGAAGTCAGGCTGGCAGGTGCTGCTGCTCTGTGGCTTCCCATCTCCCTCTCGAGGGCCCAGACCAGCTGTTTTCACTAGGATCGGGGAGCCTAACTATCCTGATTTCACAAGATGAGAAGAAAGGGCTGGATCATGCTTAAAATGGCCAATCTCCTTAGGCCAGAGCTGTGATGAGGGGGAGAGAGAGGGGTGCAGGGTTCAGGGGCCACAGATGGGCACTTTGCTTGGCAAAAGGCACCCGGCCCCACCCCCAGAAAACTGTCCTTCCAGCTGCCAGACAGGAAGAGCAGGGGCCAGGGTGGGGGCAGAGAGAACAGGAGGAAGACAGCCCGGAGCTGGCATGCCCTCTGGAAGAGAAGTCCAGTGTTGGCAGTGGTATGGGAAGAGTTAAGAATATTCCTAAAATAGTCCAGCCGGAGCCTAAGCCAGCCGGCTAGTGCCTCTCCCAGAGAGCAGATCTATAGCTGGAAAAGTCAGCCTGCTCTGTGCCCACCGCCTGCTGCCTGGCTGGGGTTGCTAATTAAGCCTCCCTCTCTCCACCAGTTCCTCCTACTTTAGCCGGCAGGGATGGGACTAAGCGGAGGGGCCACATCTTCCCAAGAGAC
The DNA here is from genome assembly GCF_002263795.3 of Bos taurus. Lineage (NCBI taxonomy): Eukaryota > Metazoa > Chordata > Mammalia > Artiodactyla > Bovidae > Bos > Bos taurus. The sequence continues at coordinate 44,672,961 of NC_037346.1, read as the reverse complement.
AGGGAACTCCTGCTGGGACCAGGAGTCTTATGGCCAGACATCCCCCTCCAAACACGCCCCAACCTGGGTCATTGAAAGGGTCAACCTTTGAGGGGGTGGGGACCCCCCAGTAGCTCATTGAACACCATCTTCTCCTAGCTCTGTGCTTCCCTCCACCTGGGGCCTCTGGGGGTAATGTTGGGTCAGGGAGGAGGCAGGCTGCCTTGTTTCAGGGCAGGACCAGCTGCAAAATTTACTGGCCCAGAATGAAATGAAAATGTGGAACTGCGTGATCAAAAATTGTTAAGAACTTCAAGGTGGTGCTAGCAGAGCATTAAACCAAGTGCAGATCCCTTCTGAGTGCAGGCCTCTGTCAGTAAACAAGTTGCATGTCCACGAAGCTGGCATGGTCAGGGTGCATTTAACCAACATTTCCTAAACACCCACTGCTCTGTTCCACTGCCCTTGTGGCTCTGCCACCTCAGAGATCCCCTCTCAGTCACTCCTGTTCTCAAATGTACAAAGATGAGGTGCTCAAAGACCCCTCTCTGAACACGGAAGGGAGGCTGGGCCACCTCCCACCCCTTGCTGACTTGGACTCTCCAAGAACACTGCAGCGAGAGTTCCACCCCCTTCTCCGAGCTCCACCCTCCACTACTACCCTCAGAGGGTCTTTGGGGATTACCCAGTATGGGGGTGAGCAACCAATCCTCTTCTCCTTGCTCCCTGACCCCCACCGGCGGGGTCCTAAAAAGAGCCCCTGTGCGTCCCATTTGACTCTGTCTCAGACTGGCCAATGACCTTGGGCCAGCCAGTTCCCCTCTTTGGGCCTCGGTGTCCCTGTCTGTCAAAGGAGACTTCTCTAAGACCTTTTTAGACCCTAAGTTCTAGTTCTCCTGGGTGAGAATGCAAGGAAAGGTTTTTTTCTAGAAGTGGGAGGGCTTCCCAGGAGAAAGCCCTCCACAGTCTTCCTGGGGAGCCGGAGGCTTTCTCCCTTGCACCCCCATCTTTAGGCCTGGGGGTGTCTTCCCCAGGAGGCAGGAAAGCCAGCTGACCCCCATCAGCCAGGTCCCTCCTCCTCCACCCTCTCCCCAGGACTCCTCCTCCTCCCTTCCCCAACTCGGGTCTGGGGGATTTGGAGGCTCTGGGGGAGCTGAGGCCTGCCAGGGAGGGTGGGAAGCTCGTGCACTGTGCTGGCCGGGCGGGGCCTTCCCTCTGCTGCCTTTGCAAGAGGCTCAGCATAATTGCACTGCCTGTCACTCCTGCATCCCGCTATCTGTCTCTCAGGCTGACCCCGCGCACCCGCCATTATATTGGTTCCTGTTGGGGCTGCAGAACCTCATTACTTATACATGCAGCTGGGAAATGCAGGCTGGGCTGAGGGGAGACGGCCCCTCCGATTAGGTCTCCCCTCCCACAGCCGGGGCCTTTTCAGCGCTGCCTCCCTGGAGCTGGATTGGGATGGCCTGCCCATCAGAAAGGGAGGGCAAGGGAGGAGGCCTAGGGCTGGGCAGGTCCCTAGAATCTTGGGGCAGGAGATCCAGAGTCCTTTGGCAAAGGAGCATCAGAAAACCTGCCTGTGACCTGGGTACCTGGGCTCAGACCACTTCATCCTACTCTCTCTTCCTAGGATATGGGGCTGGGAGAGGGGCACCTGAAGGAGGTTCCTCACCAACCTGAGTCCCAGCCTGGTGTGTCCTGCTTCCCCACCAAATGACAACACAACTTCCATTCTCCCAAATGTCCCCTCTTTAAAGAGGGGCTGCGATTATGGAGGCTTTTCCTCTGGAGGATCTGCAAGTGTCTGAGTTGAAATGTCACGAAGGGATTTTAAATATTTTAACAGATGACAATGAGGAATTTCCTTTTAAAGAGAACCACAGCCTCTCAGAGCTGCCCTGGACAATTCTCCAGCCCACAGAAAGAAATGGAAGCCCTAAAATGTGATAGACATCTCCAAACACACAAGGCAAGTTGGTGGCCTAACCAGGCATTGATAGCCAGTCTCTGCCTCTTGGTGCCCAGTTTCCCATTCTGCCCAAGACAGGACTGTAGACCAGTGGCATCAACCAAAAACCATAAATCTGCCCTTTTATACAACTGAGCCTTAACTCAAGCTGTTTTCATCCCTAAAGGATCTACCCTTGCTTTATCCACCAGGTATGCACCTGGTGGGCTGAGTGGTGAAGAGCCCCCACTCAAGGTCAAACAGACCCAAGTTCTAATTCTGACTTTCTCTCCTCCTAGCTGTGTGATCTCAGGGAAATACCTTCACCTCTCTGAGCCTCAGGATCCTCATCTCCAGTGTAAAGATGACAATGCTTATTATTCCTTACACTTCCAGTGAGTATTAAGTGAAAGAGTACATAAAGTGTCTGGCACATATTGGTACCCAGGTAATGGCAAAAACACTCATCCACCCTTCATTAATTTCATAAACATTTACTAATCTTTCCAGAAATCTGTAAGTCTCCTGCTCCCTGTTCTACCCCCATCCCATCCAGATCAGGCCACTATAAGCTCTCACTTCTGCTTTAATCCCTCCTCCCCACAGTAGCCAATGTGATCCTTGTAATCTGAAAAAAATCCGATACCACTCACCTGACACTCTTCAGTAGTTTCTAATTGCCCTTAGGATAAATTATACATCTCTTGTCACAGCCCATGAGGCCTTGCAAGCTTGTCCTTAGAACATGCTGTTCCCTTTGCCTGGAATAATCTTCCCTCCCTCCCTCCCTCTCTCCCTCCCTCCTCCATCTTTGGCAGCCATCCCTTCACCAGTGCTATCCTTTCATCAGGGTTTAACTTAAATATCACCTCCTCTAGGAAGCTTCCCATGATTCCCCACCTCCAGATGAATTTAGGCATCACTGCTGCATGTTCCTATAGCATCCCACACATTCCCAGGCAGCACATCCAGTTAGATAGCAGTTGTTTGTTTAAGTATCCAGGTTTCTACCATATGCTGTAACTACACAGGGTCAGAAGACTTTTCATGCTCATCACTATATCTTGTAGTAATATGAGATCAACTAATACGGGCTTATAGAATAAATGGAGGATGGACAAATGGATGAATAAACAAATGGAAGAAAGTAATACCTCTCCTGTAGAGTCCTCTGGGCAGGGAGTTTTCCATGGATACCTCAGAATACCTAGTGCAAGCCTCTACCCAAGCCTTAGTTTCTTCAGCTATAAAATGGGGGAAATAATAGAATCTATTTAGTGGGGCTATTGATACAAGCTATGTAATAGTTAATATAAGCTATGTAATAGTTCTTAACTTATCATTAATAGGCTGTTAAATTTAAATGAGATAATACACGTAAAGTGCTTAGAACAAGATCTCATACTTAGGGATGTCCCTGGTGGTCCAGTGGCTAAGACTCTTTGCTCCCAGTGCATGGGGTCCTGGGTTCAATCCCTGGCCAGGGAACTAGATCCTACATGCTGCAATTAAGAGCTCACATGCCACAACTAAGACCTGGCCCCGTCAAATAAGTAAATAATTTGTTTTAAATCTTGTACTTTACCCGTGGCTGATTTATGTCAATGTATGGCAAAAACTGCCAGAATATTGTAAAGTAATTAGCCTCCAATTAAAATAAATAAAATATCTTGTACTGAGTAAGTACTTTTTAAAAAGTTAATCATTCAGTTCAGTTCAGTTCATTTGCTCAGTCGCGTCCGACTCTTTGCGACCCCATGAATCGCTGAGCGACTGATCTGATCTGATCTGAATCGCAGCACGCCTGGCCTCCCTGTCCATCACCAACTCCCAGAGTTCACTCAAACTCATGTCCATAGAGTTGGTGATGCCATCCAGCCATCTCATCCTTTATCGTCCCCTTCTCCTCCTGCCCCCAATCCCTCCCAACATCAGGGTCTTTTCCAATGAGTCAACTCTTCGCATAAGGTGGCCAAAGTATTGGAGTTTCAGCTTCAGCATCAGTCCTTCCAATGAACACCCAGGACTGATCTCCTTTAGGATGGACTGGTTGGATCTCCTTGCAGTCCAAGGGACTCTCAAGAGTCTTCTCCAACACCACAGTTCAAAAGCATCAATTCTTCGGCACTCAGCTTTCTTCACAGTCCAACTCTCACATCCATACATGACCACTGGAAAAACCATAGCCTTGACTAGATGGACCTTTGTTGGCAAAGTAATATCTCTGCTTTTCAATATGCTATCTAGGTTGGTCATAACTTTCCTTTCAAGGGGTAAGTGTCTTTTAATTTAATGGCTGCAATTATCATAGTATTTATCATTTCTTTCTGCCTGTTTCCCCTGCCAAAGTGTGAGCACCTCAGGAATACTGCTTAGGTCTTGATCATTTGGGGACACACCACCACAACCACCTCCCCACCTCCTAGGGCCCAGCTAGGTGCTTTCAGTAAATGTTTACTGAGTGAATAAATGAACGCAGATTTGCCAGCCAATGAGTCAGGGCACTGCACTCCCTTTCATCACTCACAAACCCAGACACACACTAATGCAAACAGTCTCTTACACATTCACACCCACTCACATTCATTCAAAGAACCCCAAAATACCACAGAACCACCTCCCAGCTTCCTGATGTCAGCCGTGCATCAAAGAAGAGCCTTACCCACTGTCCTGCATCCACCGTACTACCCCACCAATGCCCAGTACTCCCGCCTCACCTCTGGAATGATGGGGGCTGTAGGAGGAAGGAAAGCCAAGCTGGACCTTTAGCTCCCAGCATGGGCAGTATCCAGCTACAGATGGCACTCCCCTCCTCCCTTCCTTGGGGCTCACTTCTTTCCTCTGCTGAAAACCTGGATCCCTGGGCTTGGCACATTGAAGAAGAGGCCTGGGAGCCAGAACTCCTGGGTTCCTTCCTCACTCATCTAGTCCTGTCTCTGAATCCAGGCGCATAGTGGGCCATTGTCCTCCTCTCCTAGCACCAGCACAGCAATTTGTAGGAAAAGAGCCAGGACGAGGAGACCCCATGCCCAGAGTGGTGGAAGGGCCTTAATGTGAAATAATTATATTAGCCACCCTTTACTGGGCACCTAATAAGGGTCAGATACTGAGGCCAGTGCTTTGTTACCTTCATGATAACTCATTTAATCCTTACAACAACCCTTTTCCTGAAGAATACCCTTGAGGAGCCGCTAGTTAGCCTAAAACCACCAGCTGAGACTGGCACGCAGGTCTCGAACCCCAGAATCATCAACTGTCAAGATTTAGAGAGTTGGGGGTGGGTGGGGTGGAAGTGCTGGAGGTCCTTAGGGATAAACCTGGGGAAAGGGGTCCTGGGATTCCGGGATAAAGGGGCTCGGAGCGCCGCAGCGGGGGTCACTCTCCTGTGGGTACCTGGGCGGGGCCGGGGCGCTACCCGCTAGCCCCGGGAGGCGCGGGGCGGTGGCCCAGGCTCACAGGCCAAGATGGCTGTTAATTAAAGTGCTGGCACCAGCTCCTCTCTGCAAAGTTTGAAGCCGTTATTTTCCACTCCAGCGAAGCGGGGAGAATCCGGCTGGGCTGACAGAGACGCCACACCGCGCCTGGGGAGCGGGCGCTCTTTCTGGGCGGGGGGCGGACCGCCCTGCCACACCGAGCGCGCCCTGGAACCCCAGGGCGAGGCCGGGGGTGCGTGCTCCCGCCCCTCCGCGGCCTCGGGCGGCCAGCCGTAGTTTCACCGGCGGATTCTGGAAGGACTCCCGGTGGCGGACGAGCCCCGGCGGCATAGCGGAGGAGGGACCCGTGTGCGCGCGAACTAGGGGGCGGGGGGAAGCGGGCTTGTATATATCACACATCGATGACCGCGCACTTGTCCCTCGGGTCAACAGCCTGTCACTCTTGGGGGGAGTGACTTCCTTCTCCTGCGCTCCAAGCCTACCTCCTTTCGGGCAGTAAACGCTATCCAAAGACCCATCAGGAGGGTTAGAGGAGCTTGGAGTCAGGCTGCCAGTTTGAATGCCGTCTCTGTCCCTTAATAGTTGCGTGACTTTGGGCAAATCTCTTAACTTCCCAGAGCCCCAGTGCTCCCTCTGTGAAATGAAAATAATGATGGGCTTTACCTCTTTGAATTGCAGTTGAGATCTGGTGTGATGGTGTATGTAAAGCATTCAACACAGGGCCTGGCACACTGTAAGCCCTGAATAAAATGCTATTGATTGCATTTTTAGCTCCTTCCATGGTGAGGGGATCACTCTAACCAGGGCTCAGCTGTGCTTAAAAAGTCCTATCTCACCACCCCTGAGTTGACATCCTCTTGTCCCTGTCCTCCTCCCGGCTCAGGTGGGGTTAATCAATCCCAGCTTTGGGAGGGAAGAAAGGAAAGGGGCTAGAGGGTCATCTTTTAGCAGCAGCTAGTGGCCTCTGAATGGCAGAGCCCTCCAGAGTAGACTGGATACAGGAGGGTGAGAGAAGCAGTGGAGCAACATGAACTGGGCTTCATATAATGTGACAAATATTTTGATGGAAGCAGACGCCTTTTAGTTTATGCAACATAAACACTTTACTGCACTTGAGGAAAAGGATTGCCTCATACAATCTGATGGAGAAAAGAGTTAGAAGCTCAGGAGGCTGGTGGCAGGGAAGGAGGGTGTGGAGCCAAGGGGCTGGGTGAGATCAACCCCTCTTGGAAGCTGGGAAAGGGGGCGTCACCAGCCAGGGACATGTCTATACTGGTCAGAATGGAAAAATTACCTGGGGTGCCCACTTTCTCAGTGCCCCAATTTCCCCCTTGTCTAAAAGCAGGGAGAAAGGAATTGATCAGAGTAAGATGGAGGAGTCCCTGGCCCCATCCCCAGGAAAAAGCAGCCTGACCTGGCCTGGAGCGCAGGGAGGAAGAAGTAGAGGTTAAGGAGGTATGGGTAGAGGATCCTGCTCCTCCTGGGGTAAGGCGGTCCCGGGAACATCCAGGTGCCCTCCCCCCCAAAAGAGGAGGGAGCAGCTGCGGTTAGTACTTGGAATTCTGTGGGCACCCTGACAGGCGTACCGGCCCACCTCCATCTCCCAAACAGGCGATCTGAGAGACCTGAGTGTGGACTCGCCCCATCGACGCCCTCCTGCCTTCCCCTCTTCTCCCCGCTCATAACACGCTTCCTTGTCCTTCCTTCTTGCTCCTCTCTTCGTCCTCCTCTCAATCTCCCTTTGTGCCCTGAAGACCGAGGCGCCCTACTGCAGCCCCCGCCTCCTGCGGGCAGTGGCCCCTCGCGCCTCTCTCTGCTCTAGGTTTTCTTCATACCAGACCCTCGAAGCCTCTCCTCTCCTAGTCACCCTCGGCGCTCTCTAGTTCTCCCTAGGGCTCCCTCTTCTACTAGTTCTTTGGTTCCTACTCGCCCCTTCTCTAGGGGAGCCTCTTCTGCGTCCCGGACTCTAGCCCCCTCTCTATCTCCAACGCTCAGTCTCTTGCTCGCCTTGGGTCTCGCGGCTCCAGCCCTCTACCCGGCGGCCCCGCCCCGAGCCCCGCCCCTCTAAGTGGGCGGAGCCACACCTCTCACAACCCAATTAGGCGCCGGCCCAGCCTTCAGCCCCACCCCTCGCGGCGCAGAGTGGGCGGGGCTGGACCGCGCGGAGGGGGCGGTGGTTCCAGCACCGGTAGGCGGGAGGAATCGGCAGCAGGCGGCTGCCGCTGCGCTCAGTTCGGCCGCGCAGCGGGAGGGAGGCGCGAGGCAGGAGCCGGCGGCTGGGCTCGGCAGCGCATCCAGCGCAGCGCGGCGCCCCGGGCCCGGCCCCATGCCCGCAGTCCAGCTGGACCGCCCTTGAGCGCGGGCACCTCGCCCGTGCCCCCTGCCGCCGGCACCATTGCCCCGACGGCGCGGCCGGGCGGCCCGGCGCTCCCCAGGCTCCGCGCCGGCCGGAAGACGCTGCTGGCGGCCGCCGCGGGCGTGGTGATGCTGCTGGTGCTGGTGGTGCTCATCCCCGTGCTGGTGAGCTCGGGAGGCCCGGATGGCCACTATGAGATGCTGGGCACCTGCCGCATGGTGTGTGACCCCTACCCCGCGCGGGGCCCCGGCGCCGGCGCGCGGCCCGACGGCGGCGACGCCCTGAGCGAGCAGAGCGGCGCGCCCCCGCCCTCCACGCTGGTGCAGGGCCCCCAGGGGAAGCCGGGACGCACAGGCAAGCCGGGCCCCCCTGGGCCCCCCGGGGACCCAGGTCCTCCGGGTCCTGTAGGGCCACCTGGGGAGAAGGGTGAGCCGGGCAAGACCGGCCCTCCCGGGCTGCCAGGCGCGGGGGGCAGCGGCGCCATCAGCACGGCCACCTACACCACGGTGCCGCGCGTGGCCTTCTACGCCGGCCTCAAGAATCCTCACGAGGGTTACGAGGTGCTCAAGTTCGACGACGTGGTCACCAACCTCGGCAACAACTACGACGCGACCAGTGGCAAGTTTACGTGCAATATTCCCGGCACCTACTTTTTCACCTACCACGTCCTCATGCGCGGCGGCGACGGCACCAGTATGTGGGCGGACCTCTGCAAGAACGGCCAGGTGGGCCCGCCGGGGGCATGGGGCTGGCCTGGGGGCAGGGCACCCAGGGAGCCCGGGGCCCACGGGTACGGACGGGCGCAGATGGAGACCCGGAGCGGCTTAGACATTACAGGCGGGGATGATCCAGGCTAGCGGGCACCCCTGATTCCTCGGCTTCTGGGCGCCAGCTCCAAGGCAAGTGCTGCTGGGCACCTGCGGCACGGAAATGCGGGAAATAACATCCAACTAATAATCAGAGCGCAGGCCGCGCGGACTGGCCCTTGGGGGCTTGGCCCGTGGGAAACACATCTCAGAGCTAGGATTCTGGTTGATACCAGCTAGTGGTGAGGGGCCGAATCAGGATGGGCTCTGGGGAAAGGCAGCGTCTGCGCCCGCGGGCGCTTGGGCGCACCGCTAGGCGCGCAAGCGGAGAAGGCGAGCTGTAGGAGATGTTTTGCGCACAAAGGCAAAGGGAGCCAAACGCACAAAGCCTTAGCTACAATACATCCCCCGCCCTTAGGAAGGGACCATTGGGCAGATCTGCCACCCTCTGCAAAACCCGGGACTGCGCGGCCCCTTCCCACTGTGTCAGAGCTAAGCGCCCAAAAAGATGGCCAGAAGGGAAAAGTTTTTCCTTCTGAGGCAGGACAAAGAGGTGGAAACTCCCCTTCCTCTTTACCTCTCAGCTGCAATTCCTGATTCCTGCGGTGTCAGGGCATCCTCTTCCTTCCCTATCCCCATCGGAGAGACCAGAGCGGAAGGCACCAAGCTCACGAGGTCTTTGGTACCTGGGACCAGCGATGTCTGGTGTTCTCCTTGGAACTGCTGCCCCAGGACCAATCTTGACCTAACCCTGCCCCAGGGTGGCAGTTTTACCGAGCTCCCTTCACTTTGGTTCCCCCTCCCTTCCCAGAGCTCCCAGACCACAGGTGACCTGGGGCCCCTGCAGTAGTCAAGCAGAGCATCCTTGTGGAAGCAGGTGCCTGTGTGGATCAGAACTAAAGCTTTAGTGGGAGTTGGGAGGAAATCTCCTGTGACTGAGACCCAAGGTCCTGCTGGAACCCTCCCACTGCAGCACTACTTGAGGTGGACCCCATTTAGGGGTGGGGAAGGGACAGGCCTTAGAGTCAGCTAAAACCCTGCCAGGTGCTTGTAAGTCTGCCCCTCTCCTCCCTCCCTTGCCTGCTCTCCCTCTTGTTTCTGCCTCTCCCCTTCCTCTTCCTCTTTCTCCCCTCTCCCCATCTCTTGTGCTTGCCTCTCTCCTCTGTCTACCAGTCTGATCTGTCTCTCCGTTGGTTTCTGGTCCCCCACCTCTGTGTTTAATCCCTCTCTTTATTCCTTGGGTGTCTCTCTCCCACTTGTGTCTGTCAGGCTTTCTGTGTCTCTCCTCTTTGTCCTTCATTCTTGACCAAATGGGAGGCCCCAGTATCCAGTGAGGACTCTCTCTGCAGACAGCCCCACAATTCCCCTTATTAATCACCAATAAAGGATTCAACAGTGTCACCTTCATCAGTGAAATTTCTTCCTTTCCCAAAGAAAGTTTGGGCTGGCACCAAGTTGAGGTTTCAGGGGGCTTGGACCACAGCTTGCCTGGATAGGGAGGTGGTCACCAGGCCACCAGTGGGCCCTACTGTGCTACTCAAGAGGGTGCCGCAGGGCCCCAGAGGTGAGACAAGAGGAGGCCCCAAAGATGGTGGGTGCTTGGGGCAGGTGTACTTGCTTCAGTCAGTGGGAGGTGAAACCGACTCAAAAGGCTCTTCCTACCCCTTTAGTAGGGGCAGGGCACTGGCAGAGCCTGACAAGGAGGTGGCACCACAGGCTGGTAGAAGAAAGGAGGTGACTTTAACCAGGGGTTTCAGAGATCCAATATTTTAACAATTACTCCTGCCCCCCTCCCACACACACAAATCCAAGATAAACAGTGGGGTGACAGGCCCTGGACCTCCCCCACACTCTCTGTGACTTCTTCTAGATTGTCCAAGAGACTCATTTCCTCTCACTAGTCATTCCATATGACTAGTTCTGAGCTCCGAGTAGGAGCCAGGTTTGGGGTTCCAGGGGTTCAGTCTGCTTGCCCTCCAGGACCGCATGGTCTGTGCAGGGGAGACACAATAACACGCCCCAGCCATTATTGTGAGGGAGAGGAGACCGGGACCCCACTGACACTCCTGTCCTCAGATGTGTTGGCTGGAGGGAGTGATTCAGTGGGCCCTAGCTCAGACCAACCTGGTCTGGGGAGAGGATGATGAACCTCGGTCCCCTAGGGGACAAGACACAGCTAGGGAGAAAATGAAAGGTCAAGTGTAGGGAAAGGCCGGCTCAGAGGTGGAACAGGACATACAAGCCAGAATGTCCAGAGAGCAAAAATGACAGGGCTGGGCAACGGGTGGAAACAGAAGGGAGGAGCCGGCTCCTCCCACGCCTTCAAGACCAGGGGCAGCCCTGGGCTCTGTGCTTTTCCTTCCTGGCTTCCTGCCTGCAGAGAGACTTCCAGAATTTCCTCTAGAAAACAGAGCCGCGTCTGGGCCCTGGTCCTTCCCTGGGCAAGATGGGGAAAGCGGGGAATCAGCACCTTCCTGCCTGGTGCTGGGTCCCTTTCCCTAGGGGTAGCTCTGAGTCATCGCTGCACGGCCAGATGGCAGTAAGGCCGGGTCATTATGACACAAGGACCTGAGGAGCCTGGGGAAGGGACTCGAGGCTGGAGCCAGTGCCCTGAGTGAGATGAGCTCCCTGCGGTTCCTTCTAAGATCCACAGTTCAGATGGTCCCCAGAGGATATGAAACTGATACACCGGGCTAGGGAAGGGGGGCTGTGGGGGGACGGTCAGGGCCTGTGGGAAGGGGAGTATTACAAATGGGCAGGGACTTGGACACCAGAGTCTGAGTGAGGGGGGAGGTGGTGGGGTGTGTAAATTGGGGACTGTGGTACACGAAGACCTGACTGGGGATCAGCCTCTCTGATGAGGGGATATGGCCTCCCTGCCCACCCCGCCTATCTTGCCGCTGTCCTCTCTGGCCTCTAATGCCTTTCACAGGACAGAGCACAGCGCCTGGCACAGTAGGAACTCAGGCATTGTGTGAAAGCACACAGGGGCCAGGCTGGCTGCCCGTGGGAGCCACACCTGCATACCTGAGACTCCAGCTTTGCTCTGGGGGCAGGGGCACATTTCCTGGGTTCTTGGCCCCTACCCCACCCCCACTCCAGACCTCTAATCAGACCAATGCCTCAGTTTCACTTATTGGTAGCCCTTGAGGAGGTGCTTCTCTTGTACCCCCACATGACAAGTCCCAGACTTGCGTTCCAGCTTCTACAACAAAATGAAATCCCCAGACTTCCCCTCGACCCCTGGGAGGGACTGGATGCCTCTACTATTTCCAGTCTTGGGCAGAGAATCAGGACCCCTGGGTTCCATTGCTGGCTCCCCCACCGTCTACGGATGGAAGAGCATTAATTCTCCCTGCCTCCATGGATAATTAGGATAATCACAGCAACAATCATGGTGATGAATAAATAATAAACATAAGCATAACAGTACTGATGCCTGTCACATCACCAGGAGATTCCTGATGACAGATGACTGTATTCTAATGGATCTGGCTATTAAGCAGCACACTGTTTTAATGAGTTAAGGCTAAATTAATCTGGGTAATAAAAATAATTGTTATTAGAAGTAATTTATTAGCAAAGATAATGAAATGCATGTGTAATAATAAATACCACCAGGATTAGGGCCCAGGGAACAATACAGAAGTTGGTTGCTTGTTTTCAGCTCTTTCCTGGTAGCTCAAAGCCCCATCTAGATTAAAAAATTTTTTTTCCTTTGCCACCAAAAGGCTTTTACAATGGTGGCAGTGGGTGAGGCAGGATCTCATCCATTTTCTAAACAGAGAAACCGAGCTCCTTAGACGGCGTCCCTCCCTCATTTGATTTCCCCTCACCTTTAGCTGGACCAGGAGTTTTCCCAACTAAGTGCCCCCAAACAATTCCCTCCCAGGTTGGAGGAGAAAAGCTTGAGGGGTGAGAAGGGGCTGAAAAGATCTGGGTTTTCCATGGCAGACTGCACACAAATATGTCAGTCGGGTCCTTACGGTGCAACATTGTTGCTGAGTCAGCAGCTTTGGCACAGCTGACCTACAGTGCTGCCTCCCGATCAGGAGGGGGGATGGGTCCCTCTCCTGATCTGGCTTGGTCCAGCCCTGACTGTCAGCCTTTGGGGGTGCTGCCTTCAGGGAAGGGGCAGGATGGAGAGGGGCTGTTGAGGAGCCTGGCTGAGAGGACCCCATTCAGTGCAGACTCTCTGCCCATCCTCCACTCAGAATATCCAGGAGAGGCCCCAGATCAGAGGGCTCAGGACTTGCGTTGGCCTCAGCGGTTGGAAAGGAATGCCTGGAGAGAATGTGTCCATCATCCCACATCCTCAATATCTTATGATTATAGCTCCCCTCCCCCACCAATGATGTGTCAGGCTTCAAATCCAAAGGCTGTCGCTCCCCTGTCCCTCCTGATGCTCCTGCCTGTCCCTCCCCTATTCCATCAAAACAAGGACCAGCAAGGATATCAGAGCAGACTGAGGATCACAGAGGGATGTAAGGTTTCAGAAGGGATGATTCCTTTCTTCCCATCCACTTCCTTTCTACCACCTTCTACTGCCATAGGGGTGATGCCGCCGGAGGAGCCAGAAGTCCTCTTGGGATGGGGTAATAGTCACAGCTGTAGCTACAACTCCTTGAGGTGGGACGCAGGCCCAGCCTGAGCCTTGGGAGGGGAAATGATTCCCAGGCCTTTCATCTCACTGTTCTTGTGTGAAAGACTCCAGAATGGACTTCAGACAGGGAGTTGACACAGAATGGACCTCATACAAGGAATCCACACAGAAGGTCTCAGTACTAGGGTTGTTGCTTACTAGCAGCCTGGTATTGATCCAGGCCTAGACCTGTAAGGCCAAGGGGCAGTCTCCTGTCCAGCCACTGACATGAGAATGGGTGGATGTGGCTGAAATGTAGGCATCATTATTGCAATAAAGCAGAGGGGGTGGTGGCAGGGCAGGGGGATTTGCTTGGCTGTCTAGTAGTCAAGAATTCATACTCCCATTGCAGGGGGCATGGATTCGATCCTGGGTTGGGGAACTAAGATTTCATGCCACACGACCAAAAAAAAATTATATATATATAATTTTAAAAAGGAGAGAGAAAAGAATGATGAGAGGGGATGGCCTTCCATCCCTTGGGGGTCCAGAGAATTCCTCTCTGCAAGCAAGAGTTCCAGGCCGGGGATTCCTGGAGACACCGCTGAGGTCCTCAATGGGCCAGACAGAGAGTGGGGCTTCCCTAGTGGCTCAGATGGTAAAGAATCTGCCTGAAATGCAAGAGACCCAGGTTCGATCCCTGGGTTGGGAAGATGCCCTGGAGAAGGGAATAGCTACCCACTCCAGAATTCTTGCCTAGAGAAATCCCTGGACAGAAGAGCCTGGCAGGCTACAGTCTGTGGGGTCACAAAGAGGCAGACACGACCGAGTGGCTAACACTTCAGTGGGCCAGACAGTGAGACCTAGGGGAGTTAAGGAAGCCGATTACACTGAATTACACTGACAATTCAGACCCAGATTACACCTGCCCTAGAAATCCAAGGCTCCTCTCTAACCCCCTCCCAAAACACAAAGTTAGGATTGCAAAAGGGCAGTGCTGGGATGATGGGAGGAAAGCAGGCTGACAGCCCTGATAGTGCCGCAGGTGGGGCTCTGGGACCCTTCAGATTCTCTCCCTGCCTTCCCTCTGACAATCCCCCTCCCTCCCGGACCCCACTTCTCTCCCTTCTCCTCCCCTACCCTCTCACACATACCCTTACTCTCCTAACGGCCCAACCCCTACAGGTGCGGGCCAGCGCCATCGCCCAGGACGCAGACCAGAACTACGACTACGCTAGCAATAGCGTGATCCTGCACCTGGATGCGGGGGACGAGGTTTTCATCAAACTGGATGGGGGCAAAGCGCACGGAGGCAACAGCAACAAGTACAGCACCTTCTCCGGCTTCATCATCTACTCTGATTAAGCTCCTCCATCCCCTATTCCCCCTGGGCTCCCCCTCCGGGTGGGGTAAAGGATGACCCATCCTCGCCTACCCCCTCGCAGCCCTCCCGGCTATGACGCCCCTGGCCCGTCCTCACCACCTTCCGGGCCTCAGCTAGCCCTCCCGCCGGCTCACCGCAGAGCCGGGTCCAGCGCGCCCTGTCCTCGTTCCTCTGGAGGCGGTGTTGACCGTCCCCGCCCCGGCCCGTGCTGTATATTTGTACAGTAAGATTGTTTATTGCCCACCCTACCCACCAGCCCGCCCCAGCAGGGGTGGGGGAGAGGCCTCAGCGGGTTCCTCCCCGTGCTCGGATGCGCTGCCCACCTGCTCTGGGGTAGCGCCGCCTGGGGGAGGGGTTGGTTGGGGGCTGGATGGCTTCCCAGCTACAGCCCTTGGCCGGCTGCTGCCCGTCTGACCAAAGCTATAATAAAACACTTCCACCCCGCTGGCTTTCTGACTGTGCCCTGGAGAGGAGTTGCAGGAGGGGACAGTGAACCCTGCACTCCTCCAGATGGGGAATGAGTCTACTGGAAGTTTCTCGTGGATCTGGGAAAAGCCAGAGTCAGAGGTGCTCCAGGAAGAGGTGGGCCAAGGGGCCCAAAGCACACCATGGCCCAAGAGGGTCGGGGCAACTGGAATAAGAGGCATAGAAGATAGCCTAGTTACATCATTTTCCAGGGTGGAAAAGCTCCATCTCTTTGACCTTGAAAGTCGCATCAGCATTGCACAGGCACAGCCAGGTTTAAATTAGGAGACCTGGGTTCTGGCCCCAGTGCCACCCTGTAGGATGCTGGCTAAGTCACTCTCTCCTGACTCAGTTCTGGGTTAGTGATAGCAATGAAAGGAACAAGCGTTGTATTAAATGCTGGTTGAACTTGACCCAAGCACTTCACCCCTGGGCCTCAGTTTTCTCATTATAATGAGACGTATCTCACTTGACTGAGGGTTAAAGAGGTATCATGTATGTGCTCAATAAACACAGCTTTTATTATTTATACATCACTTTAAAATTTGCCAAAGGCTTCCTAGTGGCTCAGATGGTAAAGAATCTGCCTGCAATGCGGGAGACTCGGGTTCAATCCCCGGGTCGGGAAGATCCCCTGGAGAATTTCATGGACTGGCAGGCTACAGCCTGTGAGGTGGCAGAGTCCAACACAGTCCATCCAACACACACTTTCACATACCTGAAGTGAAAGTGACTGACACTTTCTTCTCATTCAAGTCTTCTCATCCAAGTCTTCTCATCCAAGTCTTCCAAGAGCACTGGGAGGTTGGATGAGTAGATTTTATTCTTCTTCAAAAGAGGTTAAATAGCTTTTTAAATAAGACACAATCACTACGTTCTTGATTGCACTTGAATTCAAGAAGCCGTTGCTCACTGGAGACGACGCACCAGATCTCTTTGCCTTGTCACTGCCTCCCTCATCCCCTATAACTGGGGCCATGATGGTTGCACACAGGGCATTCCTAAATTATAATAGCTAATACTTAGAGAACATCCACTTTGTGTCTGACACCATATAAGAACTTTATAAATATTATCTCATGGAAATGTGTATGGAGTGGGAGTGGATTGGCAAGGAATACTCCCATGCCCTTTAACATGGATGCTGTTTTATCCATTTCTGATGAGGAAACTGAGGCTCAGAGGATAAATACTTTGTCAGAGTCACAAAGCTAGGAAGGAGCAAACATCAGTATTTGAACCAAAGACCATCCTCTTACCCAGCACACTGTATATCATGAAGATTTGGGGTTTCCAAAGCAGAACCAAGGAAGGGGGGCTTGGATGCAGCCCAGCGCTTCCACTCCAGCGCTGTCCTGTGGAGGCTTGATAGAACTTACAAGCATCTGCCCTGGGCAGCAGCCATGGGGTGAGCCTCTTGGAGAATCCCAAGGCTCTACACTGAGGGAGAGTTCCCATCTGGCTTCCCCCTCCCACCCCCGCACTGGCTCAGCTGGAGAGACAGGAAGGAGGGGTGGCCTCCCTCCCAGTCAGGCCCCATGTATGGACCCTTGTCATGGCTGGCAGACTTGAATGACTTTCTTTATCCTCTCTCCTCTCCCCTACTTCCCCCTACTGCCAGCTGTGGCCATTTAATAAAATTAGCTTAATACTTGTTCCTTCCCTGTGGGGTCTGGAGATTGAAATCTGCGGGTCCCCACAAACCCAATAAAACCCCTGGCAGGTCTGTCTGGAATGAGAGTTTCCTTGGGAAGCCTGATTAGATTAGCCAGCAACCCCCTCTTCCGCCCCCCCCCCCCAACCCCAGTGCCACCCACAGCCTCTTATGATTCTTTAATGGCTGCTCTGGCCCCAAATTATCCAGTCACTGCACCTGGGAGCCTCCCCAGCCCTCTCCCAGAGACCACAGGTACTGGCCTAGGACTCTGCAACAGTGAAAAGCATATTAATCATTTCTGAAGGGAGTGCCTGGCTGGCTGGCTTTTCTTTCTGGTAACTGGCCGATCCTCACGTCACTGTGAGAGATGGGACTAAGATCTCCACATTGCAGATGAGGAAAGCATGGTCTGAAGAAAATCCGTGACTTGTCCATGGTCACACTGCAAGTTTGTGACGCAACTGGGACAGAACTAAAGCCAAGAACTTTTTTTTTTTCTGTGCAGGGAACCGGGAGTGTCTAGCAGTGCCAGCTGTTTGGGGAGCATCTCCCCCATCAGACAGGGGCTCCCCAAGGGCAAAGTCTATTTTTGTACTCCTCAGACTTGGCCAACCTGAGGACAAGACTTCGTCTCTACCCTCAGAATGGGAAACTTGAAGGTGAGACTGTGCCTCCTCCATCAGCCCTGGGGTGGGGGTCCTCAAAGATAGTGTTTTGGGTGAGTTAAGGGCGAGGTGTGTATCCCCAGGGACTGGGGATGGGGGTGCAGTTTCCCAGTTGCAGAGTATGGCTGCCCTGTCAGTGGCTCCAAGGGTAGATGCTGTGCTTTTTCTATCTAACTGGGGCTTTCTGAGACCAGCCCCTGGGACTGGGGGTTCCCTGAAAGCAGGCATGTGTCTCCCCTCTTCCTCAGTCAGGGGTATTTCTGGCACAGAAACATTCCATGAGGCAGGGCTGGCAGGTGGGAAGGAGGTTGGACAGGCAGAATGGCGGTTCCACTCTAGAGGAAGGAAGGAAGACGCCTCCCCAGGCCACCTCCCCTTTAAAAAGATGTGTGATTAATTAATGAATAATCTCCCTGCCAAGGGAGTGTGAGGGTGGCAGTGCCTCCGGAGCTCACCCACATGAGAAATGGCAGGCCATCCTGTGCCCAGACGGCTGTCAGCCCTCGGAGTCTGTGCCACCCTGGTTTCTGGGGTCATGGGGAGCAGAGCAGGCAGCAGGAGCCCATTGCTGGGGGCTACCCTAATTGGATGACTTTGCAGGAAGGCCAGGCAGGTGTGCTCAGCTCTCCACTTCAGCTTGCTACAAACACATCTGCCAGGGTGAGGTCTAGGGGTTAATTGCCTCCCGCCTCACTCCTGGTAACCGATATTTCATTTACTGCTCGGAGGGGAAGCTGCCCAGAGAATCAATCGTGGACAAGCGTCCAGGAGACAGGAGAGCCTCGGAGGCATGGGAGCTGTTTCCCGGAGGATCTCAGCACCAGAAGAGGAGGCAGGAGGCAAGGACCAATTGCTCAAGGCTACTCTGGGGCTCAACCACATTCTGCTGACCCTGACAACAGCTCCAGGACTCCCATGAGCTGGGAGAAAACCCCAGGGGTCCAGAGGCTGTGCCACTTCAGCTAACTGTGTTGTTTCCTCTGCTGTGGTCCTTTCTGCATGTACTTATCCAGGTGCCCCCATAAGCAGTAGCAGGTTAGATGCTGTTAATAAGGTTATTTTCACAAGCGGTGAAGGTATATTTGAAAAGCGGAACTGGAGGTGTGAGCTCCTCGCTCCCTTCCAGGTAACAAACCTTAAAATCCTACAAATGAAGTGATAATAAAGTGGAAGTGAAAAGTCTACACATGTTTGGGACTGGGAGGGCGTGAAAGGGCTATTGAGAGGTGGCAGCTGGGGGGCTGACAGAAAAGGGACCAGAGGGCTCGCCACCCCTGTGCTTTTCACATGCTCCCTATTTGCCCCATCTGCCAAAACTGAGAATCAAAGCCACAGAATGGGTAACTCCCATTACACAGCTGGAGAAACTGAGACCCAGAGAGAAACTCCAGGTTGCTCAGGCTGGTTAAGGGCAGAGCTAGAACCTAAGACAGCAGGACTCAACAGACATGCAGAAACTGGAGTTAGAAAAACTGGGCTCAAGTCCTGGCTATGTTTGTGTTTAAGGAAAAGACATTCACTTTTCTGAGCCTCAGTTTCTCCATCTGAAAAACGGGCCTAATAAAAATATCACCCCTTGCATTAGAACAGAGTTTCAGCCACTGGATGACTGGGGAAGTCCCATGAGAAACTATTTGTATGTTATAAAGCAAAATTCTTTTCTCTTGACCTCTGTGATCCGTTTGTCAAACAAGCTCGCTTCCCCTTCAGACCTCAGCTTCATGTCACTTCCTTCTGACATCCTCAGATGTTTCCATTATAGCCCATCTCTCACGTCATTGTAAGTCCTTGTTTAATAGGGTGATTTCGCCATAGACTACGTGCTCTGTGAGTGTAGGAGGTGGGTGTTTATCAACTTCCCTATCTTCTTAGCCCACTTGTCTCATATTAATAAATACTTGTTGAATGAATGATTATAAGAACCCCCATTACCACTTCATTGAATGTCTGCAAGTTACTTTACGTATACTATTTCTAATCCCTGTAACAAGCTAAATATTATATTCTTTTTTAAAAAATAACTACAGAAACAGAGGCTCTGAGAGGCTAACTGACTTGCCCCAAAAGATCAAGCAAGTAAGTGTCCCCTTTCCACTGCCCATAGGAGGACCAGCCTTGGCTCCTTGCCTCACTATGACTCACCTCATCGTCTCCAGCTAATTGTCAGGGGCAGAATAGGACCAGGAAAGACTTGGCTACAGGGCTTAAAAGGCTCCTATTCCACTGGTGGTTCCTGGGGACCCCAAGCCTTCAACCATACTCCAAACCTCTGTTAAAATCATATCCCTGTGAAGAGGGAGGGTATCCTTAAGTTGGAAGTCATTCCTTCTTTTTTTAGGCTGCACCGTGTGGCTTCTGGCATTTTAGTTCCCCAACCAGGGATGGAACCTAGATCCATGGCAGTGAAAGCCCTAGTCTTATCCACTGGACCACGAGGGAATTCCCTGAAAGTCTACCATCCTGATCCCAAAAGAAAGGCAATGCCAAAGAATGCTTAAACTACTGCACAATTGCATTCATCTCACACGCTGGTAAAGTAATGCTCAAAATTCTCCAAGCCAGGCTTCAACAATACGTGAACTGTGAACTTCCAGATGTTCAAGCTGGTTTTAGAAAAGGCAGAGGAACCAGAGATCAAATTGCCAACATCCGCTGCATCATCGAAAAAGCAAGAGAGTTCCAGAAAAACATCTATTTCTGCTTTATTGACTATGCCAAAGCCTTTGACTATGTGGATCACAATAAACTGTGGAAAATCCTGAAAGAGATGGGAATGCCAGACTACCTGACCTGCCTTCTGAGAAATCTGTATGCAGGTCAGGAAGCAACAGAACTGGACATGGAACAACAGACTGGTTCCAAATAGGAAAAGGAGTTCGTCAAGGCTGTATATTGTCACCCTGCTTATTTAACTTATATGCAGAGTACAGCATGAGAAACGCTGGGCTGGAAGAAGCACAAGCTGGAATCAAGGTTGCCAGGAGAAATATCAATAACCTCAGATATACAGATGACACCACCCTTATGGCAGAAAGCGAAGAAGAACTAAAGAGCCTCTTGATGAAAGTGAAAGAGGAAAGTGAAAAAGTTGGCTTAAAGCTCAACATTCAGAAAACTAAGAACATGGCATCTGGTCCCATCAATTCATGAGAAATAGATGGAGAAACAGTGAAAACAGTGACAAACTTTATTTCGAGGGGCTCCAAAATCACTGCAGATGATAACTGCAGCCATGAAATTAAAAGACGCTTACTCTTTGGAAGGAAAGTTATGACCAACCTAGACAGCATATTAAAAAGCAGAGACATTACTTTGCCAACAAAGGTCCGTCTAGTCAAGGCTATGGTTTTCCCAGTAGTCATGTATGGATGTGAGAGTTGGACTATAAAGAAAACTGAGCACTGAAGAATTGATGCTTTTGAACTGTGGTGTTAGAGAAGACTCTTGAGAGTCCCTTGGACTGCAAGGGGATCCAACCAGTCCATTCTAAAGGAGATCAGTCCTGAGTGTTCATTGGAAGGACTGATGTTGAAGCTGAAACTTCAATACTTTGGCTACCTGATGCAAAGAGCTGACTCATTGGAAAAGACCCTGATGCTGGGAGGGACTGGGGGCAGGAGGAGAAGGGGACGACAGAGGATGAGATGGTTGGATGGCATCACGGACTCAATGGACATGAGTTTGGGTGAACTCTGGGAGTTGGTGATGGACAGGGAGGCCTGGCGTGCTACAGTCCATAGGGTCGGACACGACTGAGCAACTGAACTGAACTGAACTGAACCATCTTCACAGTAGACCTGCTAGGGAACTATGTCTTTTGCTTTCTTGCGTGCCTCGACCTGCTTATGGTCCTGTGTCGGGGCAGATCAGACTAATGAAAGGGTGGAGCAACTGGCTCCTGACAGCCACCACTGCTTCATCCTAATCAGACTAGATAGCTATCCCCTTATATATGATGAGGCTTAAGATGGTTTTCCATCCATGCTCTTCTGATAAGTCGGAAGGGCAGGATATTTGTCCCATTTTATAGATGAGAAAGAAGCAGCCAGAGAAACGGAAGTGACTTCCACAGTCTCAGCACTAATTGATGATTCTGTCACTAGGGATTGGAATCAGACTTCCTGACTCCAGGGCAAGTCTCTCTCTTCGACCTCCACAAACCCCGGGGTTGGGGATCAGCCTGAGTGTGGCCCACCAGAATCCAAGTAGCTGGCCGCTGTGGAGGATGGAGACAATGCTGCCCAGAGGTGCCCTAAAGTGTGCTGCTCATACTCAACAGTCTGTCCATGATAATCCTGACACTGATAAAGCCAAGTGGGCCATTCTCTGCCTCCGCTGGCTTGAAGTTCATTCTTTGGATGGTCGCGGAAGAGAAGAAACCCTGGACAGCAACTGAAAATCCCTTTTTGGATAAGCGGATGCCGACTGAGACCACAGAAAATGCAGGTTTGAAAACGTGTTTGATGTCTGGCTGCTGCATTTGATGACGAACTCAGTCCCAAGGGTAAGTGAGACAGGCCATAACTGCCCCCCTGGGTACCTCTACCCCATACTGGTTTCTGCTGCTCTTTCCGATCTCAGGCACACTCCCTCAAACCTCCAGCAAGCAGGAAGGCAAAGTGCGCAAGCGCACTGTGGACAACGCCCGCCACTGCCGAGCTGTACTTTGTTTCTTAGGAAACAGCCAATCAGCGATCCGGGCAGCGACCAATGGGAAGCGCGGAAGAGTCGACCCGGCTAATTTGAACACGCGGCGCGGGCCGGAGGTTGGCGCGGGTAGGGTACTTGGGGAGGGGGCGATCTCTGGTGGTCCGGGTTTCCGGTCTGCTGCGGCAGGACCCTGCAGCGAGCGGCGACACCAGCGACGGAGAACCGACGAAGGGTAAGCACTGGCCCACGGCTGAGCCGGTTCCGCGGGCCCCTGCGCTCATGTCTGGACTCGCGGACCGAGCTGCTGGCGGCGGCGGAAGCCGGAGCCGGGCCTCTGTGCAGTACACAGAGGTGCAGCCTGAAGACCAATCAGGTCCTGGGTGGTGGTCTCCGAACACTGCGTGGGCGGTGCGGGGAGAAATCGCTTCCTTAGATGCCTGCAAGGGAGATCTGGACCCTCTGCTTATTTGTACGGGACCTTGACTGGGGCCCGCACGTCTGCACCTCGGCCCAGCGCTCTGTACATCCGCCCTGGGAAAGGTCTTCTTACTCACACGTAAGGAAGAATTGGGTCCTTCCGCGCGCCGGGAGTGGAGACCTGGGACTGCACATCTGTATGGAGTAGCTAAGACCCTCTCTGTACATTTATGCAGAGCTGTTTGCAGAGCTGTGCCAGGGGCCGTAACTTAGTTACTGGGGCACCTAGTAAATATTTGATTGAATAAAGGAAGGAATGAAAGAACGTCTGCATGACAGAACACCAGGCCTTCTGCTGTTGTTTCTAGGATGCCCTTTCTCTTAGCTTTGACTCTTTAATGTACTGAAGTGACACGGAAAACATAAGCTTGGTCTGTCATGGGAAATAGGTTTTTTTGTTTGTTTGTTTTAACTTCAGACTGTGGATCTTCTGGTATCAGGGGGAAATGCCAGTAGGTCATATAAATTCTGATTATGTTGGCTAACATTTATTGACCTACCAGGTTTGAGTTAACCCATTTAATCCTCAAAACAACGCAATGGCATAGATACTTATATTTACATTTTACAGGTTAGGAAGCAGAGAAATTAAGCTTAGCTCCAAGGAGAACATCCACAACATTTTTCTGTATAAGCTTCTCCTGGGTGTTACCCTGCTTTCTCCAGTCTCATCACTATCCTTTCTGGTCACCAAATTCCATGCTTCAAACAACTACCAACATATCCAGTCCTTCTCTGCCTATTTCATGATTGAATTTTTCCACCCTCAGAGAGACTTTAAAGTGTCTCAATTTGTTGCTCTTTATATTTATTATCCAGCCTAGCTCCATTTTTTTTTTACCTTTTTTTTTAAGAAGTATGCAAGTAGCATATATTTAGAGGTATTTATAAAAATTGTCTCTGTCTGGCCACAAAGTGAATCTAAAGAGTTTTCAGAGTACTGTACAAACCATATTCTATTTCCACAAGCAGTTAAGCTTAAGATACAAAAGAAAAAGGAATAAACCCACACTTGGATTTAAAAAAAATTTTTTTAATGACTCAGTCAAATAGGATATCATTATTGTAGTTAAAAATAATTAGCATTAAACAGTGATAATGCCATTTATAAAACTTGGGTGATGCAGTTAAAGAACACTTAGAGGTAAATTTATAGTCTTAAATGCTTACATTAGAATATTTTCTTTTTCAAGCTCAAAGTGAGGCAAATATCCAATTTTAATAAGATAGAACAGAACAACAGAATAAAAGTGTAGAAAATAAAATGAGTTAAGGGCAAAAATTAATGAAATAGAATTTTACTATATAATAGAGATGATTAACTTAGCCCAGAACTGTATCTTTGAAAAGACTAATAAAAAAGCCAGACCTCTGGTAATATTAAGACTAGAGAAAAGAAACATGAAAAAATGACCTTAGGAATTAAAATAGGGACGTAACTTTGGCTACTCAAAGATTAAAAGAGAAAGACTTCAGTGGGAACCCTTTTTGATAATGCTTTTGGGCAAATTTCTAAGAAAAACAGCTCACCAAAACTGATTCAAGAAGCTATGAAAATTTTCAACAAACCTAGGACTACTGAAGAAATTTAATTAGTTTAAAAACTACCTTCTGTGCCATGCCCTGCGGTGCTAAGTCACTTCAGTCGTGTCCAACTCTGTGCAGCCCTATAAACTATAGCTCGCCAGGCTCCTCTGTCCATGGGATTCTTCAAGCAAGAATATTGGAGTGGATTGCCATTCCCTTCTCCAAGAGATCTTCCCCACCCAGGGATCCAACGGGCTGTTTACGTCTAACCTGCACTGGCAGGCAGGTTCTTTACCACTACCGCCACCTACCTTCAAGCACATTTATAAAACCCACCAAATTCCACCAGAAATATACAGGCATCTAAACAGGAAAGTTATGACCAACCTAGACAGCATATTCAAAAGCAGAGACATTACTTTGCCAACAAAGGTCCGTCTAGTCAAGGCTATGGTTTTTCCAGTGGTCATGTATGGATGTGAGAGCTGGACTGTGAAGAAAGCTGAGTGCTGAAGAATTGATGCTTTTGAACTGTGGTGTTGGAGAAGACTCTTGAGAGTCCCTTGGACTGCAAGGAGATCCACCCAGTCCATTCTGAAGGAGATCAGCCTTGGGATTTCTTTGGAAGGAATGATGCTAAAGCTGAAAGTCCAGTACTCTGGCCACCTCATGTGAAGAGTTGACTTATTGGAAAAGACTCTGATGCTGGGAGGGATTGGGGGCAGGAGCAGAAGGGGACAACAGAGGATGAGATGGCTGGATGGCATCACCGACTCGATGGACGTGAATTTGAGTGAACTCCGGGAGTTGGTGATGGACAGGGAGGCCTGGCGTGCTGCAATTCATGGGGTCGCAAAGAGTCGGACACAACTGAGTGACTGAACTGAACTGAACTGAACATGTAGAAGGCAATGGCACCCCACTCCAGTACTCTTGCCTGAAAAATCCCATGGACAGAGGAGCCTGGTAGGCTGCAGTCCATGGAGTCACGAAGAGTCGGACACGACTGAGCGACTTCACTTTCACTTTTCACTTTCATGCATTGGAGAAGGAAATGGCAACCCACTCCAGTGTTCTTGCCTGGAGAATCCCAGGGACGGCGGAGCCTGGTGGGCTGCTGTCTATGGGGTCGCACAGAGTCGGACACAACTGAAGTGACTTAGCAGCAGCAGCAAACATGTAAAAACTCTCCCTGAAAAAAAAGAAAACATTTCCAGTCTATTTTGTTATACCAAAAATGAGGCAAAGAAAATTTCAAGTCATTCTCTTTTATAAATGTAGTTGTAAAAATCTGAAATAAGATATTAGTAATCAGAAGCCAACAATGTATTAAAAAAACTACATTATGATCATATTGGATTTATCGCAGGAATGGGAGAATAGTTTAATGCTAGAAGATCTATTCATACAATTTACACATTTACAGATTAAAGGAAAAAAACATATTCCATTAGGCACAAAAGTATAAGTCAATAACCATTTGTGTTTTTTTTTAATGGTAAGCTGGAAATAGAGGCGGGCTTCCCTAATAGCTCAACTGGTAAAGAATCCACCTGCAATGCAGGACACCCCAGTTCAATCCCTGGGTTGGGAAGATCCACTAGAGAAGGGATAGGCTACCTACTCCAGTTTTCTTGGGTTTCCTTTGTGGCTCAACTGGTAAAGAATCTGCCTGCAATGCAGGAGACCTGGGTTCGATTCCTGTGTTGGGAAGAGCCCCTGGAGAAGGGAATGGCTGCCCACTCCAGTATTCTGGCCTAGAGAATTCTATGGACTGTATAGTCCATGGGGTTACAAAGTTGGACACGACTGAGAGATCTTCACTTCACTTCAGAAATAGAGGCAAATCTCCTTAAACCAACTAAAAAGTGAAATAATAGGAACATTCCCTATAAAACTGGGAAAGAGACAAGATTGCTCACTATTGCTGCTTTCTTTTTCTTTCAGTCTATATAATTTTATTTAGTTAGTTATTTTTGGCTGTGCTGGGTCTTCTTTGCTGTGCAGGCTTTTCTCTAGTCATGGCAAGCCAGGGCTACCCGCTGGTTGTGGTGCGGTGGCTTGTTTTGTTGCAAAGCACAGTCTCTAGGGCTCAAGGGCTTCAGCAGTTGCAGCCCATGGCATTCTATAGTTGCGGCTCCCAGGCTCTAGAGCACAGGCTCGATAGTTGTGGCACGAGGGCTTAGTTGCTCTGCAGCATGTGGGATCTTCCCAGACCAGGGATTGAACCCGTGTCTCCTGCTTTGCCAGGTGGATTCTTTACCACTGAGCCACCAGGGAAGCCCCTATTGCGGCTTTCAAAATTGTACCCAAGGTCCTGGCTAGATAAGAAAAATAAATGTCCTAGCCTGTAAGACAAGAAGAATAAAAAATGATTAGAAAGGAATAAACAAAACTGTCCTTAGTTACAGTTTTGTCTTTTTCAAAAAACAAAAGAACACAGTGCTATCTCTGCACTACCACCCATAGAAAGAAAAAGGCATCTTTGGACATTTTTCACTAAGGTGAGGGGAAGTGGGACTTGGAAAGGCTCAGGTAGAGGGCAGAACAGCCTTGGATGAAGAGCAGTGCCTCTGATGACAGGACAAAGTCAAGTTCTGGCCTTGCCACTTACCACTGATGTGACAATGTCCTTCCTGAGCCTCAGTTTGCTTTGTAGAGTAGGGATGTAACAATTGTATCAGTAACTACAGAATGAGATTGTTGTGAAAGTTAAATGAAACACTTGTAAAGCACTTAGCATAGTGCCTGACACATAGTAAGTACTCAATAAATGTTAGCTATTATATAATCGTAATTATTTTTAGGCTTTTGGCTTCAGCCTGGTTTTTCTGGCCTTTATTCGTTCATAGGACAAATATTACACAGTGTCTACTGTGTTCTGGATTTGGTTCCGAGTTATCTCGGGGTGCACAGACTGTATCAGCAGAGGGTCCTAATGTCTCGGAGCTTAAGGACAAGAAACACTGTGTTAGAGTTGTGAAGGAGCAATGAAGGGGGCCACAACAACTGCTATAAAAAGTACAACACCCAAGGATAGGCACCTGCCTTCTGAGCTCCCAGTGTCTGCAGGCAGACCCCCTCAAGTCCTCAAGCATTCTTCTTCAGGGGCTTCTGAGGAGCGTGGGTTTGTTTGTTCTATCCGTCCCTATGATGGTGGGCAGAGGAAGCTACCCTGAAAACAACCGAATTTTGGCTTCCCATCCCCAGCTTGGCAGCAAACTAGCCTCCGGGTTTTAATGAGCTGCCCCGGGTTAGAAACAGGACGTGACTGTGGCTCGCTCAGAACCCTGAAGATCTTATTAAAGAATCATCTCCCTTGTACTTTGGGCTGAAATGCTCTTTCCAACTGAGGATCAAAGCAAACTTGACAAACGTTCTCTCATTAATCTCCCATCCCCCTGGGGCAGGCGCAGATCAGTAGCTGTTCTCTCCAGCTCTCAAAGGGAGACGCTGATGTGACATCCATGAGGTGTGGCTGGTGGAAAGACCTCCCCAGCAGTCAGAGGCCAAAGCAGAGACCAGGACCCAGGTGTCCTGACTGGGGCCATGCCGGTGTCACCCTCCCCCTCCCCACCTCCTACCCCACGCCCCCAGCGCTTTCTCCTCCGTAGGAAGGAAACATCTCATTAGGCAAACAGCCTGCCTCGCTGGCCCTCAGGAGGCGGAGAGGAGAGAACTGCAAAGGTTAGGCGCACTCTGCTGCCAGTGCCCTTTTTAATTTCCTGCTTTGAATGTGACGCTGCTCTGTGGTTCCTCCTCAGCTAATACCCTCTCCACGGGGAGCTGGGACTGGCCTTAAGGCAGCCAGTATAGACTCAGACTGTGGGACCAGGCACCCTCTGCCTTCACTTGCCTGGTCACAGGAGTGAGGTTCCTAGGAATTTCCTGGCAGTCCAGTGGTTAGGACTCTGTGCTTTCACTGCCAAGGGCTCAGGTTCGATCCCTGGTCAGGGTACTAAGATCCTGCAAGCTGTGTGGTGAAACCGAAAAAAAGTGAAGTTCCCTGGAGGAACTTCACATGCGAGGATAGGAAACAGGCATTCTGAGTGTCGAAAATTAGGTCCAGTCCATTTATCTGAAAGTGTTTGCAGAAGGCATAATGCTAGTTACATGAAAGGGATTATAATTATCATACAAACATAAGGGACCATTACAACAATGTAAGCATGAGAGCATAGTATATAATGTCATTACGAGGCAGTGTAGCAGGCTCTATGGCCAGACTGCCTGGTTGGAACCAGGATTCATCACTCACTACCACTGGGATCTTGGGCAAGTTGTTTAACCCTTTCTGTCTCAATTTTGTCCTTGAAAAATGACTGAGAATGGTATCTATTAGGACTTACCTGGCAGTTCAGCAGTTAAGACTCCCTGCTTGCACTGTGAGGTTTCAATCCCCTGGTCTGGAAACAAAGATGCCTCATGCTGCCAGGTGTGGCCCAAAAGTAAAAAACAGATAAATAATAATAATAGTATCTATCTTGTGGGGTCACAACAGGGTCGAAAGGAGATGAAAAGTGTAAGGTGTCTAGAACAGTTCCTGAGTGGACACTTACCTATTATGTTTGTTATTGTGATGGCCTGATGGCTGAGACAGGAATAGAATTAATTCAACTCAGAAAGATAATCATTGGTTGACATCTGTGTTCTGTGTGGGGAAGAAGTTGGGAAGTTTAGGGGTGAAGGACAAGCGTTTGAAGTCAACTCGGTTCTGCCTCATCCCCCAAGGAAAACATGAGTTGTTGGCCGGAGTATTAGGTGAAATCCCACGTTTCTTTGCTGCATGACCTTGGTAATGGTGACCCGTTGGCAGAACCTACTCTTTCCTAGGAAAGCATTCATCTATTCCTATCCCCTCAACCTCGAACAGCTCCCCCCTGCCCCCACCACCTTTTCTTATCCCTGTTAATATATTCCTAGACTTGAGCTGGACTTTTCCAGGAATATCTGTGATTCCTGCATTCCAGAAATTCCATCTTTACCCTTGGTAGGCTGGCTTGAAGGAGAAATGAAAAAAGCACACAGGAAGGTCTGAGGGGAATTCAAGAGGGAATGCATAAATAAGCTTTTGGAATGACTACCAGGCAACATTAGGAAATCTATCCATGTCACCCTGTACAGGCACAGAGAAAGGAGAAACACCGTGTGATCATCTTAGCAAGTGCCAAAAAAGCATTCGATAGAATTTAGCACCCATTCCTAATGGGTAGTGGAGGGTGGGGAACTAAATATAGACGAGCTAAAAATAGAAAGTAACTGTCATTATTTGCAAACTTATCGTCATTTAATTGAAAAACCTAAGAGAATCAATGACAATCTAATAGAACTCATAAGGGAGTTCAACAAGGTGGCCAGATACAAGATCCGCATATACGAGATCCGCATACAGAAATCGGTAGCTTTCCTACGTTCTGGCAAAACGAATTAGAAAATGTAATTTTTAAAAGAGCCTATTTCCAATATAGCAAAGACTGTACAGTAACTATTTGTAAATCTATCAAGAAATTTACAAAATTTATGTGAGGAAAATAATGAAATTTTACTAAAGATTATAAAGTTGTAAATGATGAAAAGAGATACAATATTCCTATATGGAAGACTTCATATTGTAAAGATGCTAATTCTTGTATTAATCTAGAAATTCAAAATAATCTTAGCAGGATTTTTCATAGAACTTCATAAGCTGACTCTAAAATCATATAAAGATAAGCTGCCCAAGAATGTCCAAGAAAAAGAACAGTAAGGTGGTATAGAATCACAATAATTACAACAGTGAGTTACTGCAAAAGGAAAACAGAATGGAGAATCCAGAAACAAATTCATGTTTACATGAGAATTTAGTTATGTTAAATGTGGCATTTAAATTAGTGGAGAATGAATTCACTGTTTAATAAATGATCTTGAGATAATTGCTTGCCATTTGGAAAGAAAAGATATTTAGAAATATTCTCATACCATTCGCACACACAAAAGTAAATTCCATCTGGATAAAGACCTAAATGTAAGAAAGGAAAAGTATTAGAAATATTTTTTAAACGTGTTTATTACTTTGGGGAAGGACTGTCTTCTTAAATATGACATAATAATAACAAAAGAAGAGGTTGACATATTTGACCATTTGAAAACTGGAAATTTCCAGTATGGCTGGAATAGGATATTTCTTCAAGAATGCGTAGTTGGGGTACTTCCCTGGTGGTTCAGTGGCTGAGACTCTGTGTTCCAATGCAGGCGGCTCAGGTTCAATCGCGGGTCAGGGAGCTGGAGCCCACATGCCACTAAATAGTGTGCGTGCCGCAACTAAACATCCCACGTGCCAAAATGAAGATGGAAGATCCTGCATGCTGCAGCTAAGACCAGGCGCAGCCAAAAAAATAAATAAAAATTTTAAAAAAGAGTACATGATTGATTTGATGCCAAGAATAATATCAAGTAATTTACCACGCCAACCAAATAAAGGAGAAAAAAAGTATATAATCATATCAGGAGATGCTGAAAGAGCATCAGATAAAGTTCTAGATATTCCTGATAACAACTCTGAGTAAAAGTAAGAACAGATGAAATTACTAGTATGATAATGACCTATTTGTCTAAAAGTCGAAAACTAATATGTCTATAAAGCAGTAAAGATCAAGATCCTTTAAGATCAAAAACAAGACAGGGGTGCCTATTTTCATCATTATTATTTAACTCAAGGGAATGCAATAGACAATAAATGAAATATTTAGTATAATCATGGAGAAGAAAGGGTAAAAAAATTATTTTCTGATATACAATTGTGTACTCAGAAAACTCAATAAGCTTTAATAAAAAACAGTTGGAATTAATAAGAGAGTTTGAGGATTGTAGGTAAAAGGCAAATATGTAAAAATCAATCATGTTTTTCCCTACTTGTGTTTACCGCCTGGAAATGGAGATTGGGGAAGGTATTCCATTCATAATAGCAATTAAGTTCATAAAGTACTTGGGAATTATATTAAATAAGAACAATGACATTAAAAAAAAAGAAAATATCTGAATCTACAAAAAATACCTGAACAATTCAAAAGGTAATAGCCATGTTCTTATATGAAAACATCTAATATAAAATAAATATCATATCAGGAGATGCTGATTATTTAATATTAATTAATTAATATTAATTCCAATTGTAATCCCAGCTGGGCTTTTTGAGGGGGAATTGGTTCTGAAATGGAGATGGAATTGATAAAGATAATTCTTAAAGTCAAATAGGAAAAAAATGATTGAAAATAGCCAAGAAAATCATGAAAAAGTAAGCTGGGGGTAGGGTTAGATCTGGCCTTGCTAGAAAAGAAGCAACTGTGGGCACTTCCCTGGTGGTCAGCGGTTCAGACTCCATGTTCCTATTGTGGGGGGCTGGGTTTGACCCCATGTCACAACCGAGACCCACTGTGGTCAAATAAATGAATAAAAAAAATTTTTTTTAAGGAATGGTGTTCCTTTTAAAAGGAACTATTGTGTTGGCATAGGAATAGACAGATTAGTGGAACATAATAGAAAGCCCACCTATACAGTCACCTGGATATGGCAAAGGTGGTATTTCAAGAGAAAAAGAGATGTGCTGTGCTGTTCTTAGTCGCTCAGTCATGTCTGACTCTGTGACACCATAGACTGCAGCCCTCCAGACTCCTCTGTCCATGGAAATTCTTCAGGCAAGAATACTGGAGTTACTACACCCTTCTCCAGGGGATCTTCCCAACCCAGGGATTGAACCCAGGTCTCCCACTTTGCAAACGGATTCTTTACCATCTGAGCCACCAGGGAAGCCCAGAAATACTGGAGTAGGTAGCCTATCCCTTCTCCAGGGGGATCTTTCCTACCCAGAAGTCAAACTGGGGTCTCCTGCATTGAAGGCAGATTCTTTACCAGCTGAGCTACCAGGGAAGAAGAAAGATATTTGTTAGTAATTGGTGCTGGCATCAATAATTTTATTCTCTCGAGGTATAAAACGGAGATGAGCTGTAGAGGAGGTGGGAGAAGGCCCCTGAATACTAGACTGAGGAATACCCGGTCAGGCCTGAGTGAGATTGGTCCTCATCTCCATCGCCTCTCTGCCCAGGTGTTGCCATGGTGATGGCGGTGGAGGACAGCATGTTGCGGGTCGTGGTGCGGCTGCGGCCCCCGACTCCGAAGGAGCTGGAGAGTCAGCGGCGGCCTGTGGTTCAGGTGGTAGACGAGCGTGTGCTGGTGTTCGACCCTGAGGAGCCCGATGGGGGCTTCCTTGGCCTGAAATGGGGCAGCGCCCAAGATGGCCCCAGGAAGAAGGGCAAAGACCTGACGTTTGTCTTTGACCGGGTCTTCGGTGAGACGGCCACCCAGCAGGATGTGTTCCAGCACACCACCCACAGCATCCTGGACAGCTTCCTCCAGGGCTACAACTGCTCAGGTGAGCCCGCCTGCCCCTCCGCTGGGCACCAGATGAGGAAGGCTCTGGCCCTGCCTTCTCTGTGGGCCCCTCACTCAGTCTTCTCTGGTGTGGGGGCCACTCTGCTGGGCCCTGGGGTACAATAGGTCAGACAGAGAGGGTTCCTGCCCTCTGGATGCTTACAGTCTAGAGCAGGGAGAAGACACGTCGCAAAATCACACCTGCAAGTGTGTGCTTATCAGCTGAGCTACATGAAGTGAGGGAAAGAACTGTGGGCTTTCCATAGAGGAAGCTACCCAGGCTGCAGAAGGTGCCCCGAGGAAGGGACGAGCTTCCACCCGTGGTGGAGACCCCTCTGCCTTCAAGTCCACAGGCCTACAGGGGGACCAGGAAAGGACATGGAGAACTCGACAGCTGGGAACGTGGGGGCTGTGGGTGGGTGGGAGCAGTGCAACCATGCATGCGAAAGGAAGCAAAGGGGTTTGGAGGAGGAGAGGGGCTGGCCAGATGAAAATGCCCTGGGGGAGCCCTGTCACCACCCTCCTCCCTACTCTGTCCTCTCTAGTGTTTGCCTATGGGGCCACCGGGGCCGGGAAGACACACACCATGCTGGGAAGAGAGAGGGACCCTGGCATCATGTACCTGACCACCATGGAGCTGTACAGAAGACTTGAGGCCTGCCGGGAGGAGAAGAGATTCGAGGTGCTCATCAGCTACCTGGAGGTAGGGCTGTTGGCGCCCCAGGACGGGGCAGCCTCCTCCCTCATTCTCACAACCACCTGAAGAGGGAGTGCGGTGGAGCAGGCAGGAGGGGCAGAGAGTAGGAGGAAGTGGGAGGACGGGGGCCCAGAGGGCGGACACAGCTCCAAGAGAGACTGCGCGTGAACTGACCCTAGTCGTCACGTTACGTCATCTCGCAAGGGTCATTCACCAAGCATGTCTTGTCATTTTCTCTGGCCTGGGAATCCCCCAGCCCCCTAGGGGAGAGACTTCCTGACCAGCCTCTCCACCAGACCCCTCCCTGATTCCTTTCTCCTCAGGTGTACAATGAGCAGATCCACGACCTCCTGGAGCCCAAGGGGCCCCTTGCCATCCGTGAGGACCCCGACAAAGGGGTGGTGGTACAAGGACTTTCCTTCCACCAGGTAAGACTTGGGCTTAGGTGAGACGGGCAGCCCCACTGGTCCTCTGGGATCCCCTCACCAGGCAGTTTGGGGATGTCCTGGATCCTGTCGGGGTGGCAGTGGTGGTAGCATGGGGGTGACGTTGGTTCTGAAGAGTGGCCCTTCTGCTAGGGAAAAGTCCTGGTTGGAGAGACCACAGCCCCCTCCCTTCGTGTCTCCTCTGCAGCCAACCTCAGCTGAGCAGCTGCTGGGCATGCTGACCCGGGGGAACCGTAACCGCACACAGCACCCCACTGATGCCAACGCTACATCCTCCCGCTCCCATGCCATCTTCCAGGTGAGCAGGGGCCACAGGCCAGGACCTGAGTCTGGACTCCTGGTAGCCAGCATCCCCTCACCCCGGCCTTCTGCCCCCAGATCTTCGTGAAGCAGCAGGACCGGATCCCAGGTCTGACCCAGGCCCTTCGCGTGGCCAAGATGAGCCTCATCGACCTGGCAGGCTCAGAGCGGGCGTCCAGCACCCATGCCAAGGGGGAGCGGCTACGGGAGGGAGCCAACATCAACCGCTCGCTGCTGGCCCTCATCAACGTCCTCAACGCCCTGGCGGACGCAAAGGTAAAGCCGCATGGAGTCAGGCTCCTCCCCAGGGCAACAACCCACTGCCAAGGACGAGGGTCCCTCCCTCCAGCCCTGGGTCAAAATTCCCTAGTGGTCCAGTGGTTAGAACTCGGTGCTTTCATTGTAGTGGACCAGGTTCAATCCCTAGTTGGAGAACTAAGCTCTTGCAAGCCCAGCAGCTTAGTCAGAAAAAAAAAAAAAACAACAAAAGCAAAAACAGGGACTTCCCTGGAAGTTTAGTGGCTAAGACTCCACGCTCCCAATGCAGGGGACCTGGGTTCTATCCCTGGTCAGGAAACTAAATCCCGCATGCCACTACCAAGACCCAGTGCAGCCAAATAAATAAATTTTTAAATATATATATAGATACAAATATAAATATCCCCCAAAACCCCAAAGCTACCGAGTCCCGGCCTGGGTCTGTCTAGTCTAGACACTCATTCCACGCCCATCCACTGTCCCCAGGGCCGAAAGTCTCACGTGCCATACCGGGACAGCAAGCTGACCCGCCTCCTCAAGGACTGCATTGGGGGCAACTGCCGAACGGTGATGATCGCTGCCGTCAGCCCCTCCAGCCTGACCTACGAGGACACCTACAACACCCTCAAGTATGCCGACCGGGCCAAGGAGATCAAACTCTCGGTGCGTGCCAGCCAGGACGCCAGCCTGGGGTGGGGGTGTAGTGGTGTCGGGGGAGCCCCCAGACTGGGAAGAGGAGGGGACAGGACCCACCGGCTTCCTCCAGTACCTGGAGCGAGCATTCCCGCAAGGCCCAGAGGAGAGGTGACCCAGTCTTCGTCCTTCAAATACCACAGCGCTGGGATGGTTGAGGCTAAATTATCTCAAGAGGAAAGCAACAGAACGGAGTGGCCGAGTGTCAGCCAGTGATCTTTGTCAGATTTGTTTTTAGCAGCAGGCCCTTATTTTGGTAAAACAACATATAGTGCAGATAGAAGCAGAGTTGCCTGGTTTCCCCTGCCTCCCACAGGGAGCCCTGGGGCTCCCGGATCCACTGCTGCAAAGCCCCTGGGCTGGGGAGAGCGTATGGGTCAGGGAGCCCGGGGTCTCGGGGTCAAACGCAAGCTCTCCTCCTGCTGTGTTAGGTGAGCCTCTGGCCTCCCCGTTTCCTCAGTCCTGAGGGTGAGCAGCCGGGGTGTGAGTGAGGTGCCTAGCAGTGTCTGGCCATTGGAAGTAGTTGCCAAAAGCTGCTTTGAATAAACAAACAGATCTCTCCCCTGTGTCCCCACCTCAGCTGAAGAGCAACGTGATCAGCCTGGACTGTCACATCAGCCAGTACGCCACCATCTGCCAGCAGCTCCAGGCTGAGGTGAGGAGCCGCCTGGGGAACTTGACCAGGGGGCAGGGCACTCGGGGGGCAACTCATGGGGGAGGTCGCTCTGCCACCACCCTGCGCTCAGCAGGGGCTCTGAGGGGATGGGCCACTTTGTTCCAGGTGGCCGCCCTGAGGGAGAAGCTCCGGGTGTATGAGGCAGCAGCCCAGGCCCCACCTCACGACGCTCCACGGTCCCCCAAGCCAGGCACTCCGCATCAACCGTGAGTTCTGTCACCCTGTCCTGCCCCGTCCTTTCCCCAGCCTGTGGAGGGCTAGGACTCCTCGATTCTGTTCTGGCACCTGGGGTTAGGGATTCTCATTCAGTGCCCAGCATTCTGATTGCCACCTAGAATGTTCTGTGCTGGAGGAGTAAATCACACCCCAGTCCATATAAGCAGCATCAGCTATTCACAGGAAGGTGCGTTCAGGGGGTGGGTGTCATTGTTTTCTGGGCTTCCCAGGTTGCACTACTGGTAGAGAACCTGCCTGCCAATGCAGGAGATGTAAGAGAAGCAGGTTCGATCCCTGGGTTGGGACGATCTCCTAGAGGAGGGCATGGCAACCGACTCCAGTATTCCTGCCTGGAGAATCCCATGGACAGAGGAAACTGGCGGGCTACAGTCCCCGGGGTCGCAAAGAGTTAGACATGCCTGAAGTGACTTAACGTGCCCACACGTTACCAGAAAATCCTTGACTCCTTCTTCACCCCCAGCTACTACCTACCTGTTACCTGAGCATCCAACCCCTTACAGACTCTGTACCATCTGAAGCCACAGAGATCCTGCCCCTCCCTGCTTTTCCCACTTGCCCCTGCTTCACACCTCGCAAACCTCTCCTTTCCTCCTTAGCCTCCCCAGCTGCCCCTCACCGTCCCATCTCCCCAGCCAGCCCCGCACCCCAGAGCTCCAGCCAGGGTCAGCAGTCCTTCAAGAGGAGAGCCTGGGGTCAGAGGCCCCAGGGGAGAAGGTCGTGGACGGGAACTCCTCAAATAGGGAGCAGCCCCCAGAGGACAAGGATGAAGGCCCGGCCAAGGAGGTAGGGCTTGGAGCTGGTGGGATATTGGAAGAAAATCCCCTCCCCCAACTCGTGGGTCCCTTCAGTCCTGGCTTCTCTGCTTGGATGGCTTATATCTCAGTCATTGGGAGACTTTCAGATTCTGTGCAGGAAGAACTAGTCAGATCCGGTGTGTCTGAAAGCAGGGAGCCTGTGTGTTACCAGAAAGGGAGGAAGAAGGGAGGACCTAAACTGGGAGAGAGAAGGACCCTACTAGGACCAAATCATTCCAGGAGCTGTCATTCCCACTCGTGGAGGATGGGTGGGTTTCAGGAGCTGTGCAGGTAAAACGAGGGAGGCTGCCCTGGGCTCTCTACCTGTGACACTCTTCCTGTCTAGATTCCAACCCAGGTGCCAGAACAGAACCTCAGACACCCATCGCCCAGGTCCCCTGACCTGACCGTGCAGCCCAAGCCAGTCGTGGACCACCTCCCACCACCAAACCTGGACAGGGACCGTTCTAAGCAGTAGGTATCTTCTTGCTCCTCTCCAGAGTCCAAGGCGGGAGGTGATGGGTTCCAGGCCCCCTGGAAGGAGAAAAGTGAAAGTCACTCAGTCATTTCTGACTCTTTGCAACCACACAGACTGTAGCCTGCCAGGCTCCTCTGACCATGGAATTCTCCCTGGAAGGAGTACTGGTGCCAAGCATATCATAGAAGCTCTGTTTGTGTTTTAGTTAAAGAGGCAGGTCTTTATTTTTTTGGCTGCGCTGGGTCTTCATTGCTGCACATGGGCTTTCTCCAGTTGCGGCAAGCAGTGAATATTCTTCATTGCAGAGGCTTCTCTTGTTGTGGCTCATGGGCTGTAGAGAGCAGGCTCAGTACTTGCGGTGCACGGGCTTAGTTGCTCCAAGGCATGTGGGATCTTCCTAGATTAGGGATCAAACCCCGTGTCCCCTGCATTGGCAGACAGATTCTTAACCACCACACCAGGGAAGTCCAAGAGGCAAGTCTTTTGTCATCCAGTTGTCCCATACCTGCCGTCAACAATTTGCTATTATCGCCTACTCTGTTTACACAGCAGCCTCTTTATTACTCTGTAGCTGGCAGTTTGACAAGAGGGAAGCAAAACACCAAATTCCATCCAGACAGCTGGCGAATGCCAAGGTAGGGTAGGGCTGCCTGGGGCTGGAGCTATGCTTTCCAGCCTAAGGGCCAAGCTGCCCGTGCTCAGCCAAGAGAAGTTGGGCGGCCGCTGAGGATGGGACGGCCTTCCTGAGTCAGGTGTTCGTCGTCTGTCTCATCGACAGATTGAGGCTATTTCTCCTCAGAAGTAAATACAAACCCAGAGAGAAATGGCTTTTGGACCATTCTTTCCGTGCTTAATAGAGAGGTGCTGCTAGTATTTTCTTCCTTGGCCCCCAGAACATAAATTCTCTGCCACTTAGCTTTGCTGCTGCCAACCCGACACCTCCCTCCACAGCACGCCTCACGCTAGGCAGTGTATTTAAAGCTTCTGGACAGAAGGGCCTGTTTAATTTTATTTCTTGTTGAGGAGTGTCTGTTCCCGACTCAGCAAAAATGCTGCAGCCTGAATAATCAGTGGCTTATTATCTGCCTCCTGCTGCCGACTCCCCAGGGCCCAGGAGTGGCAGGAATGTACTGGCGGGATGCCCCCGGGCCCCCATGGAACAACCACAGGCTGCCACTGATGACTCAGGGTCTCTTGGCCTGGAGTCCCCCGTTGCGAAGACGGGGGACACCAGGGTTCTCATTTCTGCTTTGCCTCTGATTTTGTGGTTTCTGAAAAGTGGCTTCAACTTTGGCTACGATTTGGGCATCACGGTCCAGAGCTAATAATGTTGTTTAGTTGCTAAGTTGTGTCTGACTCTTTTGCTCCCCCATGGACTATAGCCCACCAAGCTCTTCTGTCCATGGGATTTCCCAGGCAGGAATACTGGAGTGGATTACCATTTCCTTCTCCAGGAGATCTTCCCGACCCAAGGATTAAACCTGTGTCTCCTACATTAGGAGGCAGGTTCTTTACCACTGAGCCATCAGGGAAACAGAGCTAATAACAGATACTAATAAAAGTGATGGAAGACCCAAAGTATCAGGGGTTGTGGAACATTCTAGATCCGCAGCCCCTGATACTTGGGAATACCCTAACAACCAGATAATCGAAAATAATTTCACTTTGACTTTAGAATTTAGAATCTTAGACTACTGGGACACTGAGTAGATTTTAGATTTTCCAGTTCAGTGGTTTTTCAGAATTTTTTTTAGCAGCAAAGCCCTGTCTTCAAATGAAATCTTATCCTGAGGTCTAATATGTAGAACAGATAAAGCAGAGCTGTTCCATTAAAAATGTCCTCTGATGGGTTTCTTGAAACCTAAATTGAAAACTCGTGATATAGACCAACTCCCCATTTGCCGGGGCTACAGGACGAGAGGGACGGAGTCAGACCTGGGTCATCTGACAGCCAAGTCAGAGCATTTGTCCCTAGATGCCCACTTTTCTCAGTTGTCTTATTTTTGTATAATTTGTGGCTCAGGCAGATATAGAATGAGTTTCTGCAGTGTCCTTTTTAATTTATATCCTGCCTTCTTTCAAAGGGGCCTGGAGGCTGCTTTATAAAATGAGTTTGGGCTCCCTGTGCACACACTGAGGGCAGAGCTCAGAGATGCCCAGGCAGGTAGTGCTACCCAGGGATAAATGATTGGCCATGAATAATCCCCACTGAGATAATTGTGTTTATTCTTTTATCATAGGTGTGCCTCACAGAAAGAAAATTTGCTTTATTAGAATCTAAATTTATAACACCAATAATCACATTATCCTCGTAATTTCCTTTAAATGGCCCCTCAGTGCATGCAAAGTACATGTTAATACACACACACTCTTTCAGGATCCCAATTGTTAAATAGAAAGTGCAGGCTGAATGCATTTTTGAGGGTCTCCTCAGAACCAAAGATCAAATGGCCTGTCTTATTTAATCTCCTCTTATCCTAATGAGGTAGATGGCATGATTATTATTATTAGAATATAATAATTAGCTAACCTTACAGTGCTGAGTATGTACCAAGTACTCATTAAACACTTTATATCTAAAATAACCCATTTGGGGACTTCGATGGAGTCCAATGGTTAGGACTCTAAATTTTCACTGCTGAGGGTCCGGGGTTCAATTCCTAGTCAGGGAACTAGGATCCCACAAGCTGCCAGGCATGGCCAAAAATTTTAAAAATAACCCATTTCATCTTCCCAGCAATCCTATGAGGTAGCTGCCTGTGTTATCTGCATTTTAGGGATGTGGACACTGAGGGTGCGAGGTGATCCAGGGTCACACAGCTGGGAAGTGTTGGAGCTGGAATTTGAGCTGTTGGTCTGGCTTGAGCCGGCCTCTTCCCTGCGACCTCTCATGGCCCCTGGGAAATGGACTTACTCAAGATCACAGCACTCATAGGTGGCAGAGCTGAGAGGAAACTCAGACGTTCCGAGGCCACCCAGTCCCCTTTCCCCACTTCCCGACTACCGTCTTTGTCAGGGGACATTTTTAGTGGGTGAAGCCTCCCACCATTACCCACGGTCATCTCCGCCAGCCTTGGTCTTCAGCACAACTGGGAGGGTGATGAGGCTGGCCAGGCGGTCTCGTCAAGGCAGGAGCGGTCCAGTGCTTGTGTGCTGCTCGTGGCTGAGAGAGCTGAGGCAGGGCGGGGACCCCCGTGCCTCTCTTCCAGGTTGGCCCTGAGGGTGCTGTGCCTGGCCCAGCGCCAGTATTCCCTGCTCCAAGCAGCCAACCTCCTGACCCCCGACATGGTCACAGAATTTGAGACTCTGCAGCAGCTGGTGCGAGAGGAAAACGCTGGGCCTGGAGGGGAGGCTTCTGGGGAGCCTGGCCCAGCCAGGAAGGCACCTCTGGCTCAAGAGCTGCGTTCAGAGTCAAGTAAGTCTCAGCCCTGCTCTGCTTCCTTCTGCCAAGGGGTGGCCACAGCCCCAGATGCATGGTTTGATGGGAGGCTGGACCCCTGGGATCATGGGCATCTGCACAGAGAGGCCCAGGAGTCACGCAGACCTGAGGAGTCAGGCGCTCCTGCCTGTCTCCTGTCTCCCCAGATTCTAGAAACTCTTCTTCCTTCAACCCCTGATCCCTCTCCGCACCCTCCTCCTCTCTGCCCAGAATCTGCAGGATACTCGGGCCCTGTAACTCGGACCATGGCAAGGCAACTGAGTGGCCTCACACACACTCTGGGGGTCCCACCTGGGCCAGACTGCACTCCACCCCAGGCATCTCGGGAGGCCACAGAGAAGAAGAGGAGGAGACCGAGCCCCTCGGAGCCAGACAGCCCCCCGGCCCCAAAACTGGGGACCAAGCGCCAGCGCCAGTCCCTCCTGCCCTGCCTGAGGAGGGGGACCCTGCCTGAGGCTCGGCTTCCATGTGGGCCCAGCACCCCCACGGGGAAGAGGGCCCCCTCTCCCTGCCCATCCCCTCGCTTCTGCCCAGCTACTGTCATCAAAAGCCGGGTGCCCCTGGGCCCTTCCGCTCTGCAGAACTGCTCCACTCCTCTGCCCCTGCCCTCTCGGGACCTCAATGCCACCTTTGACCTCTCCGAGGAGCCCCTTGCAAAACTGGGCTTCCACGAATGCATTGGCTGGGACAGTGTGCCCCAGGAGCTGAACAGGCTGGATCAGCCCTTCATCCCCAGGTGAGTCTCCCTTCCAGCCTCCCAACAGGGGATAAGGGGTCAGCAAGCGCCAGAGGTGCTATCAAAGGGAAGAGGAGACAGTCTGCTCTTGGAGTTGACTCTATGACTCTCTCCCTTTGATCTGACCAGCATCCTGGCCCAGGGGAGCAGAGGATGAGTTTCTGTCGAGGCATGGCTTCTCTTGGGGGTTCTGCCTTGTCTGTCTATACTTCAGAGCTACCAGCTCTGTGCTGGTTTGTGACATGCCCACAGTAGCTCACAGAAGCCCCCTGCCAGCAGGGAGTAGGAACTAACCCGGGATGCCCACCCCACTGCATCACTCAGGCCTGGCCTGAGTTCTGTGTTCCTCTGAGAAATACCTGTTTCCACCGCTTCCACCCCAGATCCAGCCCAGCATCTGGAACTGGGAAGGGAGGGGAATCCTGAGAAAACTTTATTCGGCGTTTTCGGGTGGAAAGCTGCTTTCCCCCTTGCCCTCTGCCCACATGGAAGGGCGGGGGAGCAGTAGCCAGCTCAGGACCACAAACATGCTGCAGACTAACCTGGACTCGAACAGGCTGCAGACTAACCTGGACTCAGGAGGCCAAGGGTGGCAGGCTGCCCACTACCCCCCATCCCTCCCACAGCCCGAACCCTCCTCTCGGTAACAAGCTCAGAGCCAGGCAGGTGGAAGGGTGAAACTGTCTGAACTCCAGTTCCCTGGACACGCCACAAACTGACACCTGGATGTTCTCCCAGAACAGGGCTGTCACTCAGCTGTCAGCCGAGGCCGAGTGGGGCAGGGAGAGGAATCCGCCTCCTAGGAGAAGGGAACCTCAGAGGTCATCCCGTCCACCCTCCCAGCCCCACCAGCCTGGGTGCCGGAGGGGGGAGTGGCCAGCACCCATTTCTGGTTCCCTTCTGATCCCTTTGTCTCCCTCCCTCCCCAGCGCCCCCATGCCCCTGTTCACCATGAAGGGCCCCAAGCCAGCATCTTCCTTCTCTGGGACCTCAGCCCGCAAGAAGAGGCGCGCTGTGAGGTGAGGTTGAGGGGATGTGTGGGGTGGAGGCAGAGAAAGAGCTTTTACCAGGGCAGCAGATGCCCAGGCAAACTACAGGCCCTGCGTGTGTGTGTGTGTGTGTGTGTGTGTGTGTGTGTGTGTGTGTGTGTACCCCTTGGAGTGTGGGGGTCTTGTGAGCAGGGCCAGCGACTGATGGTCTGACTGAGGGTCCCAGGTTCCTGCTATTATGGGATTATACTAGAGGTGGGTGTCTCCCTCCTTTGGTAAAGGCTGCGGGACCCCTCTCCATGAGGGAGACATGCTCGCTGGATAACCCAGGCAGTGGACTGCCCACCCCTCACCTCTACTTCCCTTCCAAACCCCACTCATCTCCCCTTCCTTTTGATGCCCAGTCTCCCCCTCCTCCCAAGGCTCGGTGTCTAGCTCTCACCACCACCACCCATCCCCCCACCCCTCCATAGTCCACAGACTTGGCTGTGACCTTCCCACCCTCCTTCCTTGCTTCCTTCCTTCCCCCCCCGACTACAGTTCCTCCATCTCCCGCTCACTGGGAGTTGCCCGAGGCCGCAGCCGCATTGCCCGCCTTCCCAGCACCACCTTGAAGAGGCCAGCTGGGCCCCTGGCAATCCCAGGTGACTGGCATTTGGGAGCAGGATGGTCTGGGCCACAGTGGCAGATGGAGACAAGAAGTATGGAGGGGACAGGGTGGGCCGAGACCCGGGTGAGAGGAGGGCCTAGGGTCCTTCTAAGCACCTCAGGGACGCTGGTAGGAGGGGAGACATGGGTTTTGGGGTGGGGGAAGGGAATGGTGGGAGGTAGCCTCATTTTCTCTTTCCTCCCGACCTCCCCTCATCCAACTGGCCTGCAGAGCCCCCCTCCAGTCCCCACTACCCTGGAAACCAGAAGAACCAGGAGGAACTGATGGGGGTTACGGGGGCGCTGTCAGCTGGGAGCTGCTCCATCAAGGTGTCCTGACCACCTGGCCCCTCTTGGTCCCTGGAGCCGCCTGCATCAGGAGCCCTGACCTGCCTTCCTGGCTCAGAGCAATTAACGCCAACACCCTCTTCCTTTATTAACAGTCCTCCCCCAGCCGTTCATTCTGCTACTCACCCTCTTTATTAATCTCTTGTTACACTCAGCTTCTCAGCATGTATATATTCATTTGTGAGTGTTAACATGTTGCTATTTGAAAGGGTGCTGCCATCATTCCCCCTCGTTTATAATGCCATCCAGGCAGGAAGCTAGCTATGGGGGGCTTTGTGTCCTACCCTCTTTCCCCCACCTCCCACCCCCCCATCTAACACAGGGCTCTGTGCAGTGGAGGAGGGGTGAGCATGGGAAGAGGAGCAGATGGGGGAGAGTCCCAGCTTGGCTCTTCCTGGCTTTTAGAGAAAGGCCTCTTCAGCCCCATCCCCCAAGCCTGAAGCAAGAGCCCAGCCCCTTGCAGCAGTCCTAACGATGATAATGGTGCCTTGATTTCCAAATGAAAAGAGTTGATCATTCTTACCCTATTGTAAACAGAATACACACTCAGTATAAGAAGTGTAAACCTTAATGCTACCACCTCGATGTAAGAGCTATTGATTCTTGGGTTTATATCCTCTCATCCTTTATTTCTGCATATATACACCCACATATATATAGGTGGATATATATATTTTTTATTATAATGATCAATAAACCATCTCCATCCTTGGTGTGTGTTTTTCTCTGTATACCTAGATAGAATAGCAACCTCTTCTGACTCTTTAAGGCCTCAACAAACTTTATTTTTTTGGCTGTGCGGCCTAGGGAGATGTGGGATCTTAGTGCCCCGATCAGGGATCGAACCCTTGCCCCA
Source organism: Bos taurus (assembly GCF_002263795.3). NCBI lineage: Eukaryota > Metazoa > Chordata > Mammalia > Artiodactyla > Bovidae > Bos > Bos taurus. The sequence goes on along the minus strand of NC_037346.1, from coordinate 44,629,030 downwards.
CTGCAGTGGCAGTGCAGAGTCTTAACCACTGAACTGCCAGAGAAGTCCCGAAACAATCTTTTTTTTTTTTTTTTAGAAGCATCTGGGTATAAAAACATCCCCATTGTGCCTCCTTTTGCACCCTTCTGGGTGGGACCTGCCCCTTATTCTGCAGCAGCACCTGCTACTAAAGGTCTCTCTTGGCGAGTGAAGGTGTGATCGTACTTGAAGGCTCATTCTATCCTCCTACAGCCTGGGTGTGGGTTGCCCAGAGCTCCACCATCAGGGAGAGCATTTCAGTGGTCCCCAGGTCTTAGTAAGACTCCAGGCTGAGCCCCCACCTGCTTGAACCCACCACAGTCCTCCTCCCTCTAGCTCCAAAAGTCCACTCCCCGTGTCATCCGTGGCTCTCCTCTCCACTCATTCGGATTGCGACAGTTCAACCCAAGTTTACCTCTGTCTCCCCAGGAAGACGTGGCTGACTGCATGAATGAATAGCGTAAACAAAATTACAGGAATCTTGTGTTTAAATTGCTTCTGAAAACAAACATGTTAAAGGCATTTAGCACTTTGTGAGTAGTGTGTAAATAATGCCGCTAATTTCAAACTGCTCTGGGGGTGCCTCCTCCCCTTTTACCTGGGGCACCCCTCCTCGCTCAGTTTCCATGCCTTTTTGGAGGAGCAGAGCATGCAAAGGGGTACCCTGCATTCCTACTGGCTGCAGGCAGCTCACAACTTCACGACCTTACGCGGTATAATGAGGAAATGGACAGAAAGGTTAACAAAACGTGCCCGAAGTTAGATGGCCAAGTGGCAGCTTCAGGACTCAGACCGGGGTCTGGTTGGAGCTATGCATGACACTGAGCTGCTTCCCTTTAGAAGTGAGCAGACATTTCTTTCCGCGAGCCAGGGATTTCCTCCTCTCCAATTAGTCTTAATGAGTTTTTTCCCCCTGTGTGCCATGTCCCACAGAAGCAGTCACTGCCTCACATCTGGACCCCCCAGCGGCCTGGTGTGCCGCCTTGACCTCAGGAGGCCTCACTTCCTGCTGGTTGGATCGACATAGAATAACTTCTGCATTTCCTGGGGCCCTCACATACATTATCTCACTTGATCATCACCATCACCCCTGCCAGTGCAGAGGCAGAGAGCAAAGCAGCTGGTAACCAGGGCCAGGAGGGCAAGCTTCGCACAACAGGCTCCGTTGCAGGAGGCTGAAGTCACTTGGGCTGGGGGCCGCTCACAGCGGGAAGAGGCCACTCTTGACAAGGTTGTTCTGCAGCCGACCATTTGCTAGGCAAACACTCGTGGCTCCGTGGTGCAAAATGTGCTCTTGGGTGACCCATTAAATGTACAAAGACTCCGCTGATGGAGTTAAGCACGTGGGCTCCTGATCTCAATCACGGGGTCGGGCTGAGGTGTCTAGCTCACAAGGCGGCAGCCTGGCTGGTTCAGGGAGCTGGCAGAGGCTAGTGGGTTGGGGACAGCAAGCTCACAGCCAGCTCCCAGCTGACCTCCGTAGGCAGCGATGACACTCGGAGATCGGATTGTTCCATGAGAGGCGGCAATCGATGGCTCCCCCATCTGCTGCCCTAAGGCCCCCTCCCGCTTCAACCTGCCAGCCTTGGCAGGGAGGGGGACCTTGCTCTACTTCAGGGAGTTTAGAAGTTCTCTCTTTCCCTGATCTTCACAGCCACCCCAGGCCCCGCAGTGCAGGTCTGGGTCCCACCCAAGGGCACAAATTCCTGCCCCAGTTCAGAGACCCAGGCTCAGTGCCAGGAGCTGCAGACACAGAACAACATGAGTCAGGATGGAGTCCTTGTCACCTGTGCATCAGCTCCAACCTCCATCAGTATCAGGACCTGTCAGGAGGGAGGGACTGGGCTTTTCCCACTGGGTCCTCCCCACACCCAGCCATTGCCTTGGTACCCACAGGGAACTTCATCACTGCATGGGGATCCTCCTTGGCAGCTGCAAAACTCAGGCATCCTGCCTCCTAGACCCCTCCTCATCAGTCTTCAGACCCCCAGAATGTTCCTTTGGCTCTTAGCCTAAGTTTGGGGGATCCTGGTTCCTAGATAGAATCTAGGTCCTAGCTGTCTTCCCCTTCTCCATGTTTTTTTTGTGACTAGGGACCAGCAGGCCTTGGGATGGAGTTTGGGGGGGGGGGGTAGGGGGTAGGGAGGAACCAGTCATGCCAGGAACCTGGAGACCATGGCTGTGTCTTCCAGCTCATCCTGGGGCTCTCCCCAGCTTGCCCACAGTGCTGCCCTCCTAGCTCATCCTGTCCATTTGGAAGACCACTGGATTGGAAATAACACGCTGCCTGCCAGCCCTCTCCTCCCTCCAGGGACACATCTGGTCTCCGCCTCTCACTCTCAAAGGGACGCAGTCAGCCAGGGAGATGGAAGGGAGCATGGAGCAGAGCAGATCAAGGAAAGCAATTAGAGAGCTGGTCTCAGAGTTAGAGGCTGGGAGGTGGGGGGCAGGCTGGAGCAGGCCCTGGCTAGGTGGGGAGATGGGGCAGAGAAGGGCCCAAACTTATTAACCCTAAAGCAGCAGGCTGGCCCCTGGGTCTGTGAAGGTGAATGAGCTGATGCCTCCGAAGGCTGAGGGACCAGAGAAGAGAAGGGAAAGGAGTCTAGGTGTTCAGCTGAGAACCCTTCTGCAGCCACAGGAGTTGGATGCTTCTAACCTGCAGGGCAAGGCTGGGCACAGGCTCAGGATGGGAGAAGGAACCATCCCTGGCCCAAGGCAGCCGTCCTCCAAAAGAAGGATATCACCTGCCCTCGAAGCTCCCAGCTGACAGTGAACCATAGATCCTCTGATCAGAAGGCTCCCACCCAAGGAGAGAGACGGCTTCTGTCTGTGGTTGCCTGAGTCTGAAGTCTGATGAAGACATAGATATAGCACTGGGAAGACCCCATCTACTGGGAGCCTTGTCCTTGGGAAGCCTCAGGTTCAAGTGTAGAAGAGACCCATCCCCATGGGAGATGTTGACACACCAAGAGGTTCTCAAGCCAATGGAACTATGGGTCTCAAGTCCACAAGGTCTGGGAAAGGGCAAAGATGGAAGGATAGAGCCCACTGGGGGAGTCAGGGAGATGAGAAAGCAGGGTGGGAAACAGCCTCTATTCAGTCTCCGCTAGGACAGTGGGACCTAACTCTCACATGTTCCCTGGGAGACCCAAAGCTATAAACAGCTAGTGGTCTGGTGGTGAAGAATGCTGACTCCCACCTTCTCTTCACTGGCTGCCACCACCTCCCACATCCTGTCCACACTGCCGTTTGTGGGGTGCCCCTGCCCACATGCTGTCCCTGCTCCAACCCCAATGGAGTCGACAGGACATGGCAGCTCCCCTAGAAGACCCAGCTCCCACCCGTCCAGGCCCACCCCATCAGAGATGTGCTAACATGGAAACAGGTAAAGCACTTGGTGCATGCGTGCTAAGTCACTTCAGTTGTGTCTGACTCTTTGCGACCCTATGGACTGTAGCCTGCCGGGCTCCTCTGTCCATGGAATTTTCCAGGCAAGACTGCTGGAGTGGGTTGCCATTTCCTCCTCCAGGGGATCTTCCCAACCCAGGGATCGAACTCGTGTCTCAGGCACCTCCTGCATTGGCAGGTGAGTTCTTTATCACTAGCGCCACCCAGGAAGCCCCTGGTAGGTGTTATTAAATGGAAGCTAGGATTTGTCAAGCACTTGCTGTGTCTGGCTTTCACTGATAGTTTTTCTTACAACTACCTTGGAAGTAAGTTTGTCTAGACCTCATTATAGAGGTGTGGAAATGGAGACTCAAAGAAGGTTCCTGAGTCATCCAGAATCATACAGCTATTGAATGGCCTTGCTCTCTCCCCTAGAGGGCGCTGCCAGAGCAGTCAGAGGCAATTCTAGTGACCCCTCTTTTAGAGGTTTTAGAAAGCCTGGTGCACTTAGGGGTTTTAGAAAGCCTGAGACCAGCTTTCTTCCTGCCTCCAAAGGACTATGGCCACCAGGCTGCTCAGATCTGGGCAGCTCAGCACTGCCATCTAGTGATCACTCAGTTCCCTTCCTCAGGGATGGGTCCCCAAGTGCATGGATTCTGACAAGGGGTTGGCCAGAGACCCATGTTCCCTCCATCCCACTCATGAGGCCTGCCAACCACCATGCTGTGTCAGGCACTGGGAGAGCAGCAGGGAGTCAGTGGGCAGCAGTCGAGGGACAAAAGGGCCCCTTGAATTGGAGGCTGGCAAATTTGGAACATGCTGGGCACCTTCTGTGTGGGTGGAGGCCAGGTGGAGGGTTGATCTGTCCTGGAAGGTATTTGGGCTGTAGATAGGTCATCCTGGAAGATTCTGATGTAGAGGATGGGCATAGTGAGTGGGAGGTCATCTTGTCCCTGACTCAGCTTGAATTGTCCCCGACTCAGCTTGAATTGTCCCCAACTCAGCTTGAAATAGGACCTGATTTGGCTGAAAGCTGTGGGGAGGGGTGTCCAGGCGTCCTCTTCCCAGAGCCAGCATCGTTCTTCTGTCCAGTCCAGAAGGCCATCCAGGGACTGGCCTGAGGCTTTGGATGACGAGGCTTCCAAAGATTAGGGAAGCAGGAGAGGAGGTGCCATGGAGAATGGGGCTGCAGCCAGACTGGGAGGAGGCGAGTAGAGGTAGAGGCTGGGAGCTATGTCTACCTGGAGCAAATGTGCATCACAGTATAATCTAGAACAAAGAGAGAGAGGGGACAGAACTGTGCAACAATAGGGCCTGGTTACATCCATGCACGAGCTTCCCTGGTGGCTCAGATAGTAAAGAATCTGCCTGCAATTCAGGAGACAGACCTGGGTTTGATCCCTGGCTTGGGGAGATCCTCTGGAGAAGGGAATGGCTACCTACTCCAGTATTCTTGCCTGGAGAATCCCATGGACTGAGGAGCCTGGCAGGCTATATAGTCTATAGGGTCACAAAGAGTCAGACACGGCTGAAGTGACTTAGCAGTCATGCACATTCATGCACATGGTGGAAAACCATGCAACTGTTAAAATGATGATGGTGATAAATATTTATGGATATGAAAAGATGTTCACAACATATTGTCAAGGAAATAAAAAGCAGATTACAAAATAATTTGTACAGCATGAGCCTACTTTTTAAAAATGAATTTATACATGTAGAAGAAAAATCTGTTTATATCTCCAGGTGGCAAAATGATGGCTAATTAATTTTTCTGTTCTGCTTATCTGTATTCTCTGATTTTTCTACAATGCATGTAAATAAAAGGTAATGAAGTTTTGACAAACGACCATGGCCAAATCTGTCCACCACCTCTTTGCTTCTGTGTGTGAACATCACATAGATAAGGGCTGAGTGTGGGGATGTGTCTGAAGGAGAGATAGGGGTTGACAATAGGGGGAAGGGAGAGGATACAGGTGGGTGAAAAGGGCCCAGTGAGGTGGCTGAAGCGGGTGAAGAGGGGGCCTCACCTGCTGCTGCTGAAACAAGCCGGTGTTTCACAAAAACAGTTACTGAGTGTTCCTGACAAGCCCTTTCTGCTTTGTTACAGCTTTTTCCTCCAGGACTGCTTTGCACTCATTTCAAGTAGATTTCACTTGGACAAAGAGAGAAGGCAGCACTGTGACTTGCCTGGCAGGCTGGAAGCGCAGCCACTCCAAGCCACGGAGAGGAGTTGGGACAAGGGCTTGTCCCCAGCCTTGTTCTTCCTCTAAGGTCACTCCCCACCCTCATCCTTCCTCAGTTCCCCAAACCACAACAGGATCAAGTCACTGGGTGCCCCCTTCTCATGATTCCCCTCCCCATGATACTCCTCAGGCCCAGCAGCAGACTCCGCTAAACAATTAGAAAGTCAGAAAATGAAGATCATGGCATCCGGTCCCATCACTTCATGGGAAATAGATGGGGAAACAGTGGAAACAGTGTCAGACTTTATTTTTCTGGGCTCCAAAATCACTGCAGATGGTGACTGCAGCCATGAAATTAAAAGATGCTTACTCCTTGGAAGAAAAGTTATGACCAACCTAGATAGCATATTCAAAAGCAGAGACATTACTTTGCCAACAAAGGTTCGTCAAGTCAAGGCTATGGTTTTTCCTGTGGTCATGTATGGATGTGAGAGCTGGACTGTGAAGAAGGCTGAGTGCCAAAGAATTGATGCTTTTGAACTGTGGTGTTGGAGAAGACTCTTGAGCATCCCTGGGACTGCAAGGAGATCCAACCAGTCCATTCTGAAGGAGATCAGCTCTGGGATTTCTTTGGAAGGAATAATGCTAAAGCTGAAACTCCAGTACTTTGGCCACCTCATGCGAAGACTTGACTCATTGGAAAAGACTCTGATGCTGGGAGGGATTGGGGGCAAGAGGAGAAGGGGACGACAGAGGATGAGATGGCTGGATGGCATCACTGACTTGATGGACATGAGTCTCAGTGAACTCCAGGAGTTGGTGATGGACAGGGAGGCCTGGTGTGCTGCAATTCATGGGGTCACAGAGTCAGACACGACTGAGCGACTGATCTGATCTGATCTGATCTGATGGTCCAGTGGTTAAGACTGCGCTTCCAAGGCAGGGAATGCTGGTTCGATCCCTGGTTGGGGAAGTGAGATGACAGATGCTGCGAGGCACTGCTAAGTTGCTTCAGTCGTGTCCGACTCTGTGTTACCCCATAGATGGCAGCCCACCAAGCTCCACCATCCCTGGGATTCTCCAGGCAAGAACACTGGAGTGGGTTGCCATTTCCTTCTCCAGCTGCGAGGCACAGCACCACCCCCCCCAAAAAAAAAAATTAGGAGTGGTGCTCATCTCCTCTCTCTGCCTGAGATTAACAGGGAAATCTTGTCAACCAGCCCATAAAACATGCCCAAATGAAGAGCACCTCCCCTGGTGTGGAGGAAGGGGTATTGCTAGGACAGGGGCTCAGGGGCTGAGCTGGCTCTGAGAGCAGGGGAGGGAACTAGCAGTCAGCCCTTGTCTGCAGTGCTGGAGCCCTGGCATTGCTGGGCCACCCCCCAGGGCCTCTCCTGGTGCCCACTAAATGACTCACCTTGGCACAGACACAGTGGTCAGGGTGGGCACAGAGCCTGCTCCCCGCAGCACCCCAGCTCCCCTCAGATGCTTTCCGAGAAGCTCTTTGAGCAAGGGGCTTGGGCTGAGTCCCGCCCAACGGGCTGGCAACTTGGGATGAAAACAGCACAGCCCCCTGCAGGGGCTGCCCTCGCTGAGCGATGCCCTCACCAGTGGTGGAGAACAAGGCTCCATTCAGCAAGTGCCCGGGAAAAGGGATCGGAGGCCCAGGCATGGGCAGTGGGCAGCAAGAGGGGGTGGTGCAGGAGAGGAAGGCTGCCTGCTTCCCAGAAGTCCAGAGGCACAGATAGGCTGAGGGCCTGGGTGGACCACCAGGCAACCAGATCGAGGGGGTGGATGGATCTGAAATCTCAAGGGGCCACAGGGCACTGGGCCCGGGCTCCCAGTTCAGAAGCACTGGCTCCTCAGTACCCAAACCCACTCATCCCCAGAAGCCTTTCCCAGCCTTTCAGCCTGATGTGTGGGAACTTGAAGGAGATAAATCCACTCTCACTGTGAGAGTGAGGTGAGAGGGGGCCAGGGAAATGGGATGTTACAGGGACAAAAATGGGAGTTGGGACAGCCAGCTCATTTATAAGTGCTTTGTGGAGCTGTCAAGGCCTGGGCTCTGGGAGGGGGTGCAGGGAGGCTGGGGTGAGCCCACTGAGGCTGAGCCCAGAGCTTCAGGGTGGCCCCAGGGGTGGGGGGAGGGCCTGGGAGTGCAGCACCTGCCCCCTCTGGCCCTATCAGGAGCCCCACATTCCTTCCATCATCCCCCCACTGCTAGATAGAGGCCTCGATTGACCCTCTAGACAAAGGGTTGGTTCTAATTCCAGCCCACAGCCCCAAAACTCCGGGGGATGGGGAGACAGCAGGAATGTGGACGCCTGCACTCAGAGGGGAGGATGGCAGGAATCTGTTGGGACTGAGGTGGTCAGGAAATCTAACACAGGCTGTTTCCTGAGTAGGGAACAGGTTTATTCTTCGTCAAGTTCCCAACAAATACCAGACACTGGAAGGAGAACGCTGAGGGAGGGCCTGGGTCATGGGATCTAAGAGTTAGAAGACAGGTCTGGGGTCATCTGGTCCAGCCCTTCCCTGACCCATGGTTCCAGAGAAAGGGTCTGCTTGCTCAGTGGTCAGGGTTTCAGACAGCATCGGCCCCAGGAACTGCCCACTAGCAGCTCTGTCTGGAGCCAGACCGAGGCTGGCATGCTCTGGTGCCCCTGCCTCGGGGCACAGTGGCCTCGGTGGGATGAGAGGCGTTCTCCCCGTGGCTTGGCTGTGGCCCAGCACCACCCCCTCAGGCTATGCCAGGGGGCGTTGCCAGGGGCAGCCTGGGCCGTGCCAGGCCGGTCCCCTCCTCCTTAAAGCCTGCACATCTCTGGAGCGGGCAGAGTGAGGCCAGGATGGAGAGGAGACGGGTCACCTCAGCCACTCGCCGCTCCTATGTCTCCTCCTCAGAGATGGTGGTGGGGGGCCGCCGCCTGGGTCCCGGCACCCGCCTGTCCCTGGCTCGAATGCCGCCTCCACTCCCAGCCCGGGTGGACTTCTCCCTGGCCGGGGCACTCAACTCCGGCTTCAAGGAGACCCGGGCCAGCGAGAGGGCAGAGATGATGGAGCTCAATGACCGCTTCGCCAGCTACATTGAGAAGGTGCGCTTCCTGGAGCAGCAGAACAAGGCGCTGGCTGCCGAGCTCAACCAGCTGCGGGCCAAGGAACCCACCAAGCTGGCTGACGTCTACCAGGCGGAGCTGCGCGAGCTGCGCCTGCGGCTCGATCAACTCACTGCCAACAGCGCCCGGCTCGAGGTGGAGAGGGACAACCTGGCACAGGACCTGGGCACCTTGAGGCAGAAGTGAGGAGAGGAGCCACAGAGGGGCCTCCTGAACCGGGAGGACTGAGTCCCGGGAGGGGGCGCCTGCAGGTCTCAGGCGGAGCTCTGCCTTCCTGTTCCCGTTTCCCGCCTTTAGGAGGGAGGGCGATCCTTGTTCTCAGATGATGGAGGGCCTGGGACGAGGCTCAGAGTCTGGTTTCCGGGGATCTGATTCCCAAAAACCTGCCAGGGAGCCGCTGTACCGTCAACACCTTCCCGCTGAGGAAAGCGGACAGTCAGGGATCCTAGTGGGCAGTCTCTCTGAGTTTTATTCACTGCGGGGCCTTGCGACTGTGCACAGAGAATACACTTATTTTTAGCTCTGTCTAGAGGAGGAATTGGAAGGGAAGATGGGGGTGCACCAGGAGGACTGGGCTGGGATACAGGCAATAGTGGAGACAGCAGGTAAGCCTGGCTTCAGAACACAGGTGACTCTGCCTGTCCCCAGCTTACGACCCTAGTCAAGGTGCTTCAACTTGCACAGCTGTAAGGTGGAGATCTTAATAAACCCATTTCTGAAGGTCACAGGAAATGCCAGGGGCATGGTCCTTGCCGAGCTGGCAGAGTATGCGTGTGTGACTTCAAGTGTGAGAAGACGTGTGTGTGTGTGTGTGTGTGTATGGCAGGAATGAGTATAGGTTGGTGGAAGCGCCTGTGTGAGCAGGAGCAGGTGCAGCAACCCTGATAAGGCACCTTGGTAATGACTTAAAGCACAGGCTCTTGTCTGCTCATCCTTCTGGCCAAGGCTCTGTCTAGAATACTTCTGCCCCTCACTCCTCCTTCTGTTCCTCTGGTCCTGAGGGTGGGAGAGTATCTCTCTGGCAGGGAGATCAGGGGAGGGGTCCCCACAGTCGTCAGAAGAGCCCAGACCCAGGAGTGTGTCTCTCTACCTCAGGCTCCAGGATGAAACCAACCAGAGGCTGGAGGCTGAGAACAACCTGGCTGCCTATCGACAGGTCAGGGTGGTGAGGAGGGATCGGGGAGGGAGAAAATGTTGATGGCAGCCCACCCAACACAGTCCCTAAGCCCAGCCCTCCAGAGCAACGTGCTCTCCCTGCCCCCCACCAGCCACAAAAGGAGAGATCAGATTAGACTAGGGAGCAGACAGGACGAGTCTGGGGTCAGAGTGGCCCTTTGCCCCACCCTGCTCCAGGAAGCAGATGAAGCCACCCTGGCCCGTCTGGATCTGGAGAGGAAGATTGAGTCTCTGGAGGAGGAAATCCGGTTCTTGAGGAAGATCCATGAGGAGGTAAGATCGGGAAGAAGGGGAAAAAAGGCCAACACAGAGACTGGAACTGAGGGAAAGAGATGGGGAGACAGAGACAGATATTCAGAGGGAGAAAGGGACACACTGACAGAGAAAGAAAATGAGAGACAGAGAAAGAGATGCAGAGAGAGACTGAGGGAGGCAGAGCTAGAGACAGATAAGAGAGCACCCCCAGCCCCTGGTAAGATGCACCTCGACACACACTCCACTTAAAGTGGGCCCTGTTGCCTCATTCTTCTTCACTACAGCCCTGTGAGATAGGGGTGGTTCCAGTGTTATCTCCTTTTCACAGAGGAGAACCCCGAAGCCCAGAGAGGTTAAAGAATGTGCTAAGGTCACACAGTTGGTCTCTATGACTCCACTCCCTCTGCCATCTCTTTCCATTGAAATGACAGCCATACATTAAAAAAAAAAAAAGACCCCACTGAGCTCTGACTTCAGATAATAGATTCAGAATCCATGGGCTCAGGGAACCCAGGAACCCATAGGCACATCCACACCACAGGACTCAGACATTCTTTCACGAGAACACAGACACGCTTCCAGTGCTCCTGACTTCCAGGCCTGGGAGGAGGACACCCTGGGGCCCCCAAACTAACCCCCTTCTTCCCTTATCCTGGACAACACCATTTCCTCCAACTAGGAGCATCCCATCTCCCCTAGCCAATGTTCGTGTCCAAGGGGCAGAAAGAAGAGGGCATGATGCTAGGGGGAAGCCCCAGTTGCAGCTGGTCCCTGAGGCCTGGCAACTCTTCTCTCACCCTGGCCAGGAGGTGCGGGAGCTCCAGGAGCAGCTGGCCCAGCAGCAGGTCCACGTGGAGATGGATGTAGCCAAGCCTGACCTCACAGCGGCCCTGAGAGAGATCCGCACACAGTATGAGGCAGTGGCATCCAGCAACATGCATGAGGCGGAGGAGTGGTACCGGTCCAAGGTAGCCCTGACTTTGGGCCAGCCTGCCTTCTCCAGGCAGCCCTCCTGGCTCCATACAAAAGAATCAGGGAAGGAGGGTGGAGGAAGCTGGGAGAGGATCCTCTTTGAGTGACTGACCTTCACCAAAGAAGTGAGGCGACTTGCCCAGGGTCATACAGGCAGTATTACTTCCAATAAGTACTTATTAGTATCTGTTGCTATTGACTACTAGCCAACACTCTTGTGTTTAGGCCCTATGCTTTGCAAGGATTATCTTACCATGAAGTAGGTACTGTTCTTTGATAGATGACAGAACTAAAGTCCAGAGAGATTAACCAATTTGACCAAACTCACACAGCTCCTAAGCAATAGAGCTGGATTTCTAACCCTAGCTGTCTCACTTAAGAGCCTGTATTCTTTTTTTTTAACTGTTTATCTGGGGGGCTTTTTTGGTCATGCCTCGAAGCATGTGGGATGTTAGTTCCTTGACCAGGGATCAAACCCATGCCTCCCGCATTCGAAGGGTGGGGCTTTAACCACTGGACTGCCAAGGAAGTCCCAAGCCCACATTCTTGATGCTTCTGCCATCTGCATCCTGGGTTATTGAGCATCTGCTGCATGCCAAGCTCTGCCCAGCATACAGAGACACATCTGACCAGGGAGATGTGATGTCACTCAGTCTGATGTCTATGAAGAACACAGCAGGGCAGGGTTTACACGCAATGTGGGAGCAGGACGGATTTCATGGGAGGCAGTGGAGCCAGGCGGGACTGGCAGCCTATGAACATAAAGAGAAGAGAGAAAGGGCATTCAGGAAGGGCATGCAGGACACAGCCTGAGTAGAGGCCATAAAGTACAGAAGAGTGGGGGCCCAGAGATCCTGGCCCAGGGCATGGAGCTTGAGGAGTGTAAGTGGCAGAAGTCAGTGATGGTTCTGAGCAGGTTAAGGCGTGATGGAGCCATGAGGGATTCAGTGCAGGCTGGGGGAGAGAGGGTTATTAGGACCTGGTCTCTGCTCACCAGAGCTCCCTGTGTGTGACCGAGGAGGACAGGATTCAGTCCCGAGGATGGAGCTACTGGAGAGTCTGGGCTCTGTGACACCCTCTGCTCATTCATGCGTTCCCTCATCAGGCACTGAGCTAGATGCTAGAGAAGTGGCAGTGTCTGTGTCCATGGGCCACGGGTGACTGTGAATAATCCCACCCAGTGCCAATGGCGTGGGGTGGGCTGGAAAACAACCCTACTGTCCGGCCCATCTCCCTGATCCTCCAGACTGCGTACCAACCCCCGGGGCCCACTAAGCTCCCGCGATATGCGGCCCCAGACCGCCCTCCAGCATAAAGCCCTCTCCTCATCTAGTTTGCGGACCTCAACGACGCCGCCGCCCGCAACGCGGAGCTGCTCCGCCAGGCCAAGCATGAGGCCAACGACTACCGGCGGCAGCTGCAGGCCTTGACCTGCGACCTGGAGTCCTTGCGCGGCACGGTGAGCACAGGCGGGGCCGCAGGCGGAGGAGGGGTACGGGGTGAGCGAGCCGGGGACCTGGGACCTACAGCCCTAGCAGATGCTGAAGGACCGTCTGGGGCGGAGCTCTGAAAAGTTACTTGGGGCGGGGTCTCGGGGAACGGTCCGGCTCCACCCACAGAACGAGTCCCTGGAGCGGCAGATGCGCGAGCAAGAGGAGCGCCACGCGCGGGAGGCGGCGAGTTACCAGGAGGCGCTGGCCCGGCTGGAGGAAGAGGGGCAGAGCCTCAAGGACGAGATGGCGCGCCACCTGCAGGAATACCAGGATCTGCTCAACGTCAAACTGGCCCTGGACATCGAGATCGCCACCTACAGGAAGCTGCTAGAGGGCGAGGAGAACCGGTGAGCCCAGACAGGCCGCCTGCCCTACTGCCCCGCCCCAGAGTCGCCTTGCTCCCTTCATGCGTGCATGTGTGCTCGGACATGTCCACCTCTTTGCGACTCCCATAGATGTTAGCCCGTCAGGTTCCTATGTCTATGGGATTTCCCAGGCAAGAATACTGGAGTGAGTTGCCATTTCCTTCTCCAGCGGGTCTTCCCGACCCAGGGATAGAACCCACGTCTCTTATGTCTCCTGCTTTGGCAGGTGTGTTCTTTACCACTGCGCCACCTGGGAAGCCCCATCAGGGACTGTCTTACTCAGCCTCGTGACCAGCCCCCTCCTATCCCAGCGCCCAGCACAGTGCTCACCCAAAACACAGTTGGTATTCATAAATGCCTGATGAATGAATGGATGGATTCAATTCAGCCCATGTTGATCAGATCCTAGGGTAAGGACTTGGGTTATCTTCCAAACTAAAAGGCTCACTCCCCACCCTCCCAACAAAGACTGGACTTCTTTTCTGCTGACCAATCTCCTCTGCCTCCTGGGAACTCTCTTCATTGCTCTCCCCTCCCTGCAGTCATCCTCAGAGCACTGGCTGCTGGAGAAGCTAAGAGATGGGGGTTTGCCTTTCCTGGCAAGGAAAAGGGCCTCGAAGCTATCATGACGACCCTGGACCAGAATCTGGCCTGGGAATGTCCTCTGGCAGGCTGGTTACCCCTCTCCTTCTGCTGTCTTTCAGCATCACCATTCCTGTGCAGACCTTCTCCAACCTGCAGATCCGAGGTCAGTAGAACAGGGTTTTGTGGGCAGAGTGTTGGATTCCCGCCCCCTCCCCTAGGCCTGTGGGTTGCTCTTCTGGTCTGAGGCCGAGGACCAGGGCAGAGGGGCCCAATGCTCTCTGTGGGGACCTTCATTATTCACGGCACAACTTCCAGTCAGAACACACCATCCCAGAGCATTCCAGGTGGGGCTTGCAGCCACTCCTGTCCTGCTCTGCCCTTTGTCCCTCCTCCCATGCCCACTCCCCATTCCACTGCAGAACTGAGTGAGGGTCTTAACCTCTCTCCTGTCTGCAGATCCCTGTCCAGCTGAGTGTTTGATGTTTGTGTGTTTTTTTAACTGCTTGTCACCACAGGGGTCAAAAGCACCAAAGAAGGGGAAAGTCACAAGGTCACAAGACATCTCAAAAGCCTCACAATACAAGTTATACCAATTCAGGCTCACCAGGTTGTAGATGGAGCCCCGCCGGCTCTCGGTTAGCTGCCTGCCTTTTAGACATGGTGCTTTTCTCAGCTTGCTAGGGAGCAAGCTCACCAAGCCCACTCTCCCCATCTTCTTGAGCTCTCTCCTCCCAGGTTTCCCTAAAGGGCCAACCCTATGTCATTTCCCCAGCAATCTCAGCACCCAGTCCAGGACCTGGCACAGGGTAAATGTACATTAAAGTAGTAGAGTTGGCCGGTGTTCAAGGTGCTAAGTCCTCAGGCACTCAGCTGAGATGCTCTGGGCCTCTGAGCAAACACCAGCTTCTGCCTCACCTCTTCCCATCACCGGGAGGGCCCCTAGAGTCTCACGGTGCCTGGCGGCCAGGCTCTTGGCCTGATTCCTCTTTCCCTGAGCCTCGGTTGTTCAGCTCAGGGCTGATTCAGCCCAGAGGATTATTTCCCTCTAGATTGCTGCTCTTGGAGTGAATAAAGTTTTATGTCCCCTGCTCTTAATAGTAAACATTAGTGAGTGTGACATATTATATTTTTCTCTCTGCAGGGGGGAATAAATTACTTCTTACTTGTATGTGGCCCTCAATTCTCAGCTGAGGGAAAATATAATTCTTCTGGACTAGAAATATAGGAACACTAGCTATGCATGTCCTAGGGCTTAGTTCAGTATCAGAAGAGTTAACCAGCAGGCCAGGTAGAGGCAATACTGCCACATGCCAGACAGAAAAGGGTCCTAGAGAAGTGGCAGAGAGAAGCAGGAAAAGGGAAGAGGGATGGGAGAGGGACCCATGCGTATAGAACATGAATCCGTGCCCATTGTTTTAAACACATTATTTCAGTTAACTGACTCACTACTTCTACCTAGAGAAGTAGGCAGCAGCATCCCCATTTTGTAGATGAGGACACTGAGTTTGGAAGAGGTAAATTAACTTACCCAGAGTTGTGTGGCTGAGCTGGGACTCAAGCTCTGGCCTGCCTGACTTCAATAACCACATGCTCTTTCCTTGGCATGATGCTGGGTTGCCAGGGAGCCAGGGGCCAGGTGAGGGACTGCAGAGGGGCTGAAATGCAGCCAGGCCAAGACAGCAAGCAGGGCAGTGAGGGCTTGCTTGGCACCGTGGGGACTCAGGAGGTTGCCAGCCCCTCTGGGAGAGCCTAGGACTACTCTGGTTGGATTGGCTTTTGTACTCACGATTAGGGGTCTCAGGGAGAAACCAAGGGTGGGAGAGGATGTCTAGGGCTCTGAGAACCTATGGAGGCCTCCTCTCCTCATGTCTGCAGAAACCAGCCTGGACACCAAGTCCGTGTCAGAAGGCCACCTCAAGAGGAACATTGTGGTGAAGACCGTGGAGATGCGGGATGGAGAGGTGAGGAGGGCAGGCCCAAGATTCTGGTCCCAGAAGGCTCCAGGAGAAAGCCTAGACTGGCATATAGAAGGTTCTCCATACCTCCCAAGAGTTCCTCTGGGAGGCTCTGGAAGAGGGGAAGGAGCCCGGATATAATTCCATTCCCCAGTCCCTACACTAAGGGCAGCCTAGATGCTTAGGCCATGGGACAGGGTCCTGATTCGCTTTCTTTCTCCCTTTCTCACCCTCAGACTCAGATGCCCCCACAGGCCTGGGGGAGAGAGAAAGAAAATTAGTAACTTTCACTCCCAACTTTCAACTTTCAGCTTGGTGAAAGGGACCTGGCAGAAGAATGGGAAGAGGAGATTGGGCATATCCCCTCCCCACCGTACCAGCAACAAAACTAGCTAAGCTTACAACGGCAGCTCAGCATGTGCCAGGCAGATGTTTGCTAGATGTTTGACAGGATTAGCTCGTTTCCCCCTCTGACTGCCGCGTGGCGGCGTTCCGGTTACTATCATAGAAAAGTTGGAAGGCTGGGAACTTGTCCCAGGTCACATTGCCTAACCGTGGTGGACCTGGAGTCTGTGTGAGCTCCTAACTGTGGCACCTTCTGTGTCCCCTTCAGGTCATTAAGGAGTCCAAGCAGGAGCACAAGGATGTGATGTGAGCAGGACTCATCTGGCGGTCACTGCCCCACCGTGTGAGGCATCTGCAGCAGGAGTCAGGGTAGCTGTCCCTTCATCTGCTAGTTAATTTCCCCAGAATTGAGTTCCCACCCAATCCAGTTGCTCCTCTTCCTGCTCCATCTCTATGCCAGCTTGCCACCCTAGGCTCCAGCAGCATTAAGCCTGTCAGACAGCACCCACCCTACACCCAGCAACACTAACAGGGCACTCACCCCAAAGGGTGGCCTGGAGGGGCATGGCCAGCAGCTTGGGCTAGAATTGGGAGGGAGGAGAGAAAGCAGGGAGGGCAGAGAGACCTCATAAATCACCCTGCCCTCCATATCCCGAACCTCTGTTGTCATGGCAACTGTTGCCAGAGCTGGAGGTGTCTGGGGCCTCCAGAATGGGGCCTTCGAGTTTCCTTGAGCTGCTAGAGGAAAACTGAGAGTCTGAGACAAGCAGAGGAAGTCCCCAAGGCAAGGTGGCCTTGGCCAGAGGCTTATTCTTCTAGACTGACTCTGACCAGTCTGAGGGTAGGTGGGGCTATCCTGCCAACTGGGAGAGTCAGCAGACAGAATTCCTGGCCTGCTCAGATCGCAGAGGGGCCTCCTGAGCGATGCGTCGAGTGTCTCAGGCCCACTGAGCTGCCACATGGGCATGCCGTGGGCCCGTGTGAGCTTGATTCTCTGTGCTTGGGGGAAGTATAGTGTAAGTGCAGAGGAAAGGGGTGCTGGGAGGGAGTAGAAGGGGGCCTTGCCCATTGCTGTGGGTACAGAGAGGTCAAGCCCAGGAGGACTCCAATACAGGCTGGAGTGAGCAGGTAGAGATGGTGGGGGCAGCGCTTGGGATGATGCTAGACATCAGAGTTGGGGTCGTGGGTGAGCAGTTACACTTGGCCTTTGGGTCGTGGGAATCAAGAAAGTGACTTATCCTCTTGAAGATGCTGACACAGGAAAGGAAGAGGCTGCTGTTCATGGGAGTGGGGCCTGCTTTGTCCCAGCCCTCAAGGCCCTTTCCTTGCTTTGTAAACCTTGTCCATCCAGGCCTGTGAGCCCCTGCAACTGCCACCTGACCCAGGAAACACTGCTAGGCGAAGCCTCTGTTGCCACCCAACCTCCTCTCCCCACAGTGATCACTGCTCTTCCCTAAACCAAGGCCCCTGTAGTCCCCTCTTAGTCAAATACAAAACATACCCACCTCCCCATGTTTCAGGTAGCACTTTATTTTATGATTTGGAACCTGAGGCCCATGCAGAGTAAAGACACTGGTTTGTGTTCCCGCAGCCTGGAGGCAGGAAAGCTTGGGGCAGACACTTTCACCCTGAGTACCTGTTCTGCTGTTCACAGGGAGACTAGTGGGCATGAGATGATCAGTGCCCACAAGTGGGGCTCTGAAGCCCACTCCAGGGTCCCCATCTCCGTCCAAGTCAGAGGGACTTAACTGCATACCCTTCCCCCATTCCCTCCTGCCACCCACTGCTGCTAACCTTTGGGGCATTGCTGCGGGCTTTAGTCACTGACATAAATGCAACAAATAAAGACAACTGCTGTGGCCTTCCCCAGAGTGGACTCTGATCTGTTCAGCGGAGGCTGAGGCTGGAGCAGAGGACAGGAAGCAGCCTCAGGCAAGACACAACTTGCTTCTTATCACTGATCATCTTGGGGCCCCCAGCACCCCCAGAAATGGCCACATGACAAATCCCACCTCCAACCCTGCTCTGCTCTCCAGCCCTGGTGCCCCATGCACCCACTGCCTTTGCTTCTGGCTCCTCTTCTCACCTCCAGCCCCAGGCTGGGTGCCATCTCTCAGGAAAGCCCTGAATTCACTCTCCACTTTCCTCACCCATTTCTCCTGTCCTGGTCTCTACCTTTATTCCCAAACTCACCATTTCTACCTGCTGGTCCTGGGATGAGGCTGGGAAAGAAGACAAAGAGGATATACTAGGTACCCCAACTCTTTTCTTCCTCTCTCTGCTACCTTCAGTTCAAACAGCACCCACTTGGCAATCCACGAAGGCAAGAAAATAAAGCACATCAAACACAGTCAACACCAGATAGCAGATAAATATTAGGTTACCTTCTTCCTTCTCTAAGCATGAAGTCAGAAGACACGTGCACTCCGACTACTTCCATCCTGGACTCAGTTCCCCATCTCCCACCTGCTTAGGCTTCCCTGCTTCCCAGATGAGGTTCCAGACTTGCTCACGAAAATGGGGGGCAGGTTCGCATGCCCGCCCCCAACCAGAGGCATCTGGTACCATTTAACAAACACATTTCAGCACAGCTGGTCTTCAGAGCTGGGGGCGAGAGAGCCTGGGGGAGAAGTTGGGACAAAAACGGAATAAGTAACAGCAGCAACGACAAAGGTGAATGCTGATAAAGATGACCGTGATGAGCATGTAGCCTATCAGAATGAGCCCCAGGGCGGCCCGAGTCTCGGGGTCGGAGAAGGAGACCGGGTAGCGACCTGGAGATGTCACGCCCAGTCGGAACCCAGCAATGCGCTCGCCCTGCCGCCAGCAATAGTAGATGCCCCGGTCTTCCAGCTGGGTGAAGCGGATGTGAAGATGGTTGCCGTGGTCGATGAACACCCTCATGGACCCATTGACGCCCTTCAGGTACTGCGTGCGGTAGAGGTACTGGTGGTCCTTGTCCCAGGCCACGGCGTGCTCTGGCCGGGCCCCGGGGCAGGAGATGATGAGTCCATGGCCCAGCCTCTGCTGGTGGAACTGAATGGGCACCTGAGGCAACCAGGGCCGGCTGCCCACTTTGGACACATAGTTGAAGATGGCCATCACGCCCTCCTGGACCTTCTTCTTCTTCTCGCAGGGCATCAGGCAGCTCCGAACCAGCAGCTCAGGGTTGTGGTCGCTGGCCTTGGCCCGGAGCTGCCTGGGCACAGCTCTCGAACCGCAAGACACCACGTTGGGCAGTATCTTGCGGTAGCGAGGAGAGAGGTCCGGGCTCTGCAGGTAGCACAGACCGATACGCCACTGCTCCCCGCGCACCCCACAGCGGTCGCAGGGGGTCCACTCCCAGAAGGTGGTGAAGACGCGGAGGCTCCCGTGGTACTCGTCTTCCAAGGGTTCCTGGCCCTGGTCCTTGAAGGTAGCCACCATCCCCTCACTGCTCTGGATGTCCACGTCGTAGGCGTAAAAGTAGTCTCCCTTGCGGGTGCCGCAAAAATACAAGCCGGAGTCCTCCGGCTGCGCCCGGAAGACTAAGAGGCTGAACATGCGGATGCTGAAGCGGACCAGCATGTCGCTGCCCACGCGCACCTGGGCGGCCTCCGTCAGCACCCGCCCATCAAAGTCCGTCAGCACTTTGGTGTGGCTGCTGCCCAGGTGCTTCTGATAGTACCAGACGACAGCGGACACCTCCTCCGGCTTGCAGGGGCAGGGGAGCTCGAAGCTCATGTCGGTCAGGTAGGCCGCGTTGTCAAACATCAGGAAAGCCGGGCAGGGGGTCCTCTGAAAGATGTTCTCTTTCTCCACTATTTCAAAGGCCTGGAGGCTCCCCCACGCCCACAGGAGCACAGTGGTGTGGGCCAGGTTCATGCCTGTGCAAGGGAAGGGTCAGAGCGGGTGGGGCAAACCCGAGGCACTAAAGGCCTATGGGGCTTCTAGCAATCACTGCTGGGAGGAGGCATCTATATGAGGAAAGGATTAAGCAGCCAGGAAAAGAAGCAACAGTCTGCAGAGGAAGCTGCCATAGGCAAGGCAGTTGATTCCTAGTTAACATACAAGATGCCCTTCTCATGTTCCAGATGTGATCTTGAGGAGAAAACCATTCTAGAATCTGGCTCCCTCTCCCCTTTCTAGAACTCTAGCATTCTAGAACACTGGGTCAGGGGAAGCCAGGAGAAGAAACAAGGGCCCAGGTACAAGTTCGGGAAAATCTCTGCCCTTCTGCTTCAGGCTCTGCCCTGCCTGCCTGCCTGGTGGAAAGGTCTTCCCTTTGGTTAATCTGAGAGTTGAAGGAAACCCTCCCACCTGCACATTGGGCCATCTGAAGATACCTGGAGGCTGGCCAGGCCTGAGCTGAAGGCTTGGGGCTTTCTCAGGCCCAACCTGCATGGGAACTCAGCCCCTGGAGAAAAATATTCCACTTCAAATGAGGTAGCATTTGATCATTTATTGACTAAATGTCCATTCATTGGTTTCTGGTGATGAATACTCTTGTTTAAGGGCTATGGAGGATGAACTGGGAGATTGGGATTGACCATATGTAGACTACTATGTATAAAATAGATAACTAATGAGAATCTACTGTATACCACAGGTAACTCTACTCAATGCTCTGTGGTCACCTAAATGGGAAGGAAATCTAATACATATATATATATATATATATATATGTGATTCACTTTGCTATACAGAAGAAACTAAAAACATTGTAAGGCAACTATACTCCAATAAAAATCAATTTAAAAAAAAAGAACTATGGAGATCAGTATTTGTTAACCATGGAGGATTAACAATTTTGGTTTTTCCTTGTTTTGAGTGGAGGCTGCAATGGGTGGTACCAGTGTTTGGTTGGGTGCTCACCCATATCTCAGGGCCATGGGCTAGCAGACTGGCAGGCTCTAAGGGTGGAAAGCAAAAGTCTTTCAGCTTGGCCCTTGACCATCCTGTAGATCTACAAAGTTCAGAATATGAAGCCCCCAAGGGGCTGGGGGAAAAGTGAAAATTCAGTTCCTGCTTTGGTTGTGAAAATTCTAAATCCAAAAGGGAATCCAGTGTGGGTTTCTGATTAGAGTCCCGCAGAGCCCCCAAGACCATCAAAAAATGCCTCTGATGACCAGTGGGGGCCTCTGAAGGTAAATGGTCCCATCAGTCCACGTGGTATAGCATCAGCAGCTCTTGCAGCAGACCCTCCTCCTCCTGAAGCCCACCCGGCTGCTCCCCCAGACCCTGCCCCTCCGAGCTGGGGGTGCCCATGGCCTGCAACTTCTGAAACAAGGCTCTGCAGCTCTCTCTCTCTGCACGGCTCATCAGGCTCAGGTTCAGGGTGAAGCGCCCAGTGCTGGCCAGGCTGTGCAGGATCCCCAGCACCGCCCGGCAATCAGCAGGCCTCACGTGATCAGCCAGCGCCACCAGCATCTCCCCTAGAAGTCCAAACCCCACGTCCATCTGGAAGAGGCGGCCCAGCTTCGGGCCCCCGAGCTGCAGCAGGGCCTCATAGCGCTCTGGCCCGCTGCGCAAGTGTCGCCGCCAGTCACGGTAGAACTCGGCTGAGGTCTCAGGCTGGAAGAGCGTTTTCTCCTGGGTCACAAAGGAAGGGAAAGAGAGTGCAGAGCTCTTCCAACTGCTCTGTGACAGCAAGGGGAACCCATGGGTTTTCAGTTCTGGTATTGGTCTCTGAGCACTGGCAAGGCCGCAGTCCCTGTGGGCCTCATTTTCAGATGAAGGAACAGGGGATGGGATGGGGAGGGAGGATCCCAAGAGGAAAAAATGCAGGCCATGATGTGAGATTCTCAGCTGTACCAGGACTTTCCTACTGATGAGTGTGGACATAGCCCTGTTCTACAAGTGTAAGTCAGACTTCACTCTGAGCAGGGTGGGGGTGGGAGGTATTTGGAAACTTCAGGAGGAGAAAAAAGAACTCAAGTGTTCAGGGTTTGACAGGTTGTATCTCCTTCCCAACCCTGCGAGAGGATCAGATTCTCTACCATATAACCCAAGGCAGGGCACCCCAAATGTGATCTGGGAATGCAAGCCAAGGGCTGATGGACAGGGGCCTGCCAAGTACACCTTTCTGACTTGATCTGGCAGGTGTGGGCTTCATCACCCACCGGTTGCTTTTCTTTCTGGAACTGGAGACAGAAGGTTGTTTCCGTTGGCTTTACATGAGACACAAGGAAAACCTATGTGTTGTAAGATAGGATGGGAGGCTGAGGGCAGAGATTCCTGCTGGGCCTCACCTACCAGGGAGAGTTCATTGCTTTCATCCTGGAAGGGCCTTCCCTGACTAGTGTGACAGTTCCAGGGCACAGGCCTCTTTCCTCCCATCTTGTCCTTCTGTTCCAGCGGCTTCAGATGTGATGCAAGGACGATACCCCTATGGGCAAAGGCCAGAGATTAGGGGATGGACTTTATGCTGCCTGTAAGTATGAGGTGGCTGGACTCTGCATGAAACAGGCTGGATCTGTTGGCAAGCCCATATGAGAAAAATAACAGCAAAAGTAACTGATAACTTTTGAGCACTTCCCATGTGTTAGGTATCGTGCTCAGAATCTTATGTGCAATAACGTTTAATCATGACAATAGTTACACTCTCTTACAGATGAGGAATAGTGGCTCAGATAGGGAAAATAATTTGCATAAGATCACACAGGTAGCCAGAGAAGGCAATGGCACCCCACTCCAGTACTCCTGCCTGGAAAATCCCATGGACAGAGGAGCCTGGTAGGCTGCAGTCCATGGGGTCGCTGAGGGTCGGACGCAACTGAGCGACTTCACTTTCACTTTTCACTTTCATGCGTTGGAGAAGGAAATGGCAACCCACTCCAGTGTTCTTGCCTGGAGAATCCCAGGGACGGGGGAGCCTGGTGGGCTGCTGTCTATGGGGTCACACAGAGTCGGACATGACTGAAGTGACTTAGCAGCAGCAGCAGCACACAGGTAGCAGAAGGTAGGGCTAAGACTGAGCCCAGAATGGTCTGAGGCCAGGTGCATGCTTTTATCCACTATAGTAAACCAGAACAGGAGAGCCTGAGAAAAATGGCATTAAGCTGACCTGAATTCCTCATAGGAAGCTACCTTCTGTTCCACTGCCCGTAACTTGGCAGCATTCTCCCGTTTGTACTTCTCATCAGCAATGAGTGCAGCCTGCAGCTCTTTCTCCAAAGCCTTGAAGTTGATGACGTCATTCCTTTTCATGGCCCCTGCCTAGGAAGGCAAAGGAAATGAATGTCAAACAGAAGACGAATATCAGGGATAGGGGGGGTAGTGGGCGTTTGCATCTGGATTCTTTGCCAGCCAACAAAACGACCCCAAAGCACTCTGGACATCTAGTCACTTATCTTGGGGTGTGTTAAAAAAATCTAGTTCTCTGTTTTACAGAGGGGAGCTGAGTCACACAGTGAGGTCTTACTTAAGATTTGTTGTCGCCGAAAACAGTCTTGACTTTCAATTTAGTGCCTTATCTTAATTTTGTTCTCTGCCTCTGAAAATATTTTTTAATTGGAATTTAATTGACATTAAATGTTATATTAGTTTCAGGTGTACAACACAGTAATTCAACATTTATATACATTACCAGATGATCACCACAATGTTTAGTTACCATCTGTCATAATTTAAGAGTTATTACAATATTATTGACTTATTCCCTATTTTGTATGTTACATTCTCATAACAATATATCTTATGGCTGGAAGTTTGTGCCTCTTAATCTATTTCATCCATTCCTCCCCGCTACCTTCCCCTGTAGCAACCACCAGTGTGTTCTCAGTATCTGTGAATCTTTCTGTTTTCCTTGTTTTGTTTTTTAGATTTCACATATAAGTGAAATCATGCAGTATTTAACTTTCTCTGTCTTAAAATACCCTGTAATACCCTATAACACCTTAGCATAACACCCTCTAGGTCCATCCATATTGTTTTAAATAGCAATTTTTCATTCTTTTTTATTCTGTCTCTAAAAATATTTTAGTATTGGTGCTTTGGCTGAGGAAGCATTTCGATTTCAGAATTTAGTTCCTTCACATTTCCACAAGGATTCACTATATACAAGTTGCAATAGAGGCCCTCACAAAATCAGAACTACTGTAAGCTATTCTTGAGCCCAGGGATAAAAATTCACCCATTGCTAAGTTAAGCATTAGTCGTTCTGTCCTGTCACAGCTGCGACCTCATGGATTGTAGCCCACCAGGCAGCTCTTGGATGGTATCATCGACTCGATGGACATGGGTTTGGGTGGACTCCAGGAGTTGGTGTTGGACAGGGAAGCCTGACGTGCTGCGGTTCGTGGGGTCGCAAAGAGTCGGACACGACTGAGCGACTGCACTTAACTGAACTGAAGGCGGCTCTGTCCATGGAATTCTCCAGGCAAGAATACTGGAGTGGGTTGCCATTCCCTTCTCCAGTGTTATGTTCCCCATCCAGGGATCCAACCCGGGTCTCCCACACTGCAGGCAGATTCTTTACCATCTGAGCCACCAGGGAAGCACCCATCCTTAAATGTCTTTTAAGGAGGAAAGATACTTTCCACCCGAAACCAGATGCAATGATTGAGCAGGAAATCAAGCAGACGCGACAGAGGAAGGGGCTTAATGATTCCGGTTTGCAAATCCCTCTGTCCAGCGCAAGGCTGAAGCATAAATCTCTAGGTACTTGGGCAACCTCTTTAGTTCTGTCTATGTACTTCTGCAACTTCCGCATATCTGAGGCTGATTAATTCGTTCTATAGAGAGATCACCTATACGAGTTTTTAATCTTGGATCCGCATTTACTGCTGTGAGACCCTTCTAAACCTTACTACTGCTGCTCCGAGCTATTAGCTAAAGATCACGTGGCGAAATCATCCCCACCAAACTCCTCAGTCCCTGGGATCTCCCAGGCAAGAATACTGGAGTGGGTTGCCATTTCCTCCTCCAGGGCATTTTCCTGACCCAGGTCTCCAGAACTGCAGGCAGATTCTTTACCGTCTGAGCCACCAGGGAAGCCCCAACACGGAAGCAGGAGGTCTAAAACCAACCCTCCACCCTAACATGGGTAAGCGAAAGACCAAGAAGTAGGGTGGGCTGGCCAGGAACTGAACTCAGGTGTCCTGACTCCGGCCTAGTTCTGAGCCTTTCCCAGTCACTGAAAATCTAGAACACTTAATCCTCCTGCCCTTTGACCTTCACCCCAGCAGCCGGGGTCTCGGTTTCCTTTCTTTCTTTCTTTGGGGATACCCAGATACTGCCGGACGAAGTCAGCTCAGCGTAGACCACCAGCAGCTGTGGTTGCCTAGCAACTGCTACAACAGCCTCCCACGTGATCGCCCCGAAGGCCCCCCGGTCAGGGTGGCCCCGAGGCGCCTGATCAGATTCACGCCTCCTCAGGCTTCGGTTTCTTTGGAGCAGCCCACACCGTGGTTTGGGGACCCTCAGTTCCTCTTCTCAGGTTCTTGTGTCCGCAGCCGGGATTCCTCCGAGCTGGTCCACAGGCAGAGGGCTGCCCTCCCGGGAAGAAACGCGACCGCGGCGCCTGTGGGGTCCTTCCGAACGGCGGGCGCAGGCGGTGAGGCGGCGTGGGGCGGAAGCACGGTCTCCAGCGGCCGACTGGGAGTTTTTGGCTGAGCAACGGGAGGTGAGTGCCGCTGGTCAGCGTCAGGGGAGGCTTGCTCTGGTGGAATGGGAAATTAAATGTCAGATCTGGAAGAGATGCTATATGTTATATGCCACGTTCACTTTACAGATGGGTAAATTGAGGCGTGGAGTAGGATAGAGAATGAAAGCCCGCCCCCGCCCCCCCCCCCCCCACCGATTCCTGGGTTCCCTGCGTGTCGTCCGTCTGTAAAACCCTTTCCCTGGGCAGGGGTCGTTCTTGCAGTGTCTATTCCCCTATCTTACTCTCTCTTCCAACTGTGCCGCCTTCATTTCTCTATCAAGCTCCCTCCGTCGTTACTGTGTGTTGCTTTGAGAGCCTGCGTTGTAGCGGGAAGCTGCAGTGAAGTTTGGTACCGAAATTCACTAGTTTTGTGCAACTGTGGGCAGGTCAGCTGTCTTCTCTGTGCCTTGTTGGAGCCATACATTTCGTCATTCAGTAAGTGGTTCTGTTTTGTGCCAGGCACCCTTTTAAGTGAAAACAAACAGTCCTTGCTTAAACTGTAGTTGGAGAGGTGACGGTAAATACATAGATACTTGTATATCTATGTATATACTTGTATATCTTGTATATACAAGAATAGATACTTGTCAGCTAATGATAAATGTTAATAAAAATAATAAAACATTGAAAATAGAGGTTGGAGAGTGTGTGTGTGAGGGGAGGAGTTTTTTAGAGTGACAAGGGAAGGTTTCTCAGAGAAGGTGCTGTTTTAGTAGAGACCTGAATGAGATGAAGGAACAAGGTATACAGGCCCGAGGGAAGAGCATTTTGGAAGAGTAGAGTAAGTGCAATGGCCCTGAAGCAGAAATGATGTGGATTATTTCATGAACAGTCTTGTATAGAAATTTCTGCAGTCATTTCATAGGTGTCTTGGGAGAATGAAATGTGCACAGAGATGATAGCTCTTTGGAAATAAAAAGAATTTGCATATGAAAGTTTCTGTGATAATTTACATTTTCTTATTAGTAGTGGAGCTATTATTTCTCTATTTTATCCACAGTCAGCACTCAACAAGGGGCACTGAAGGAGGTGGAGGGATTACCCTCATGGAATAAATAGCAGTATCTCAAAATTGAACGTTCTGGTCAGTTAACATTTATCCGGTGCCGACTTATGTGAAGTGGTGTCTTGGGCATTGGCACATGGGCACAAGGAGCACAGGGTTCCTGTATTCAAGAATGGCCAAAAAAGTTTTTTAACTAAGAAATACAAATAAAACAGACAAAAGAATGGCTAAAAAATAATGCCAGCTAACATTGACTGATCCTGGAATTGTGATGAATTCTTTACACAGCCTATTTTGTTTAATTCTCATAATGCTTTATATGATGAAAATTAATCACTTTATTTTCCAGTTGAAGAAACAGGCTTGGAGAGGTGAATAGCTTACTTAAAGTGACATAGTTATCATAGTTATTAAGTGACAAATTTTGGATTCAAATCTAGGTCTACCAGTTCCAGAGCCCTGACCAGTAATCCATGCTCTGGTCTGTTGTCTATTACTTGTAAGCTGTAGAGTTGTTGTTGAGGGTAATTAGTGCAGTTAACTACCGTTGATGACAGAAGTAAATGCTGATAAAGACACAAAAGGCTGTAGCATCATAGGTGAGTGAGAAATTGAGGCTCTAGGAAGACTTGAAGGAAATGGTCTTTGAACAGCTTTTTGAATAGAATTTCAATACTTGAAGTGGAGACAGCCCACAAGATATTTATTAACTGCAGAGAAAAAACAAGTATCTTTATACAGTGGAAAGGCCTGGTAGACACCACCATAATCAAGTGGTTAAGTTAACATCACCACTGATGGAAGAGATTAAAATCACATGCCACTTGTTAGGAGTTGCACTAAAAAGAGCACAGCCTCACTACTGTGATAGTCTTACCAAAAAAAAAAAAAAAAAGCATAACGACTCTAATCATGAGGAAATATCAGACAAACTTAAATTCAGGAACATTCTACAAACTCACTAGCCTATAATCTTCAAAAGTGTCAAGTCATAGAAATCAAGGAAAGACCAAGGATTGTTCCAGATTGAAAGAGACTAAAGACATGATAGCCAGGTGCAAACATGGAGTCCTTTGCTGTGCAGGACATGAGTGGAACAATTTCTGAAACTTGTATGGGGGCCTGTGGATTAGGTGTAGTAATGTGTCAGTATTTTCTGATTTTGATGGTTGTATTGTGGTTATATAGAAGAATGTCCTTGTTTGTAGAAATCACACACACTAAGAGCAGGGGTTGGCAAACTTTGTCTATTAAGGGCCAGATAGTAAATATTTTAGGCTCTGAGGGCCATATAGTCTCAGAGACAGCTCTTCAGCTGTTACAGGGTGAAAGCAGCCACCGAGAGTATAAAAAACGGGCATGGCTGTGTTCTAGTAAAGCTGTTTTCATAGACACTGAAATTTGAATTTCATAGAACTAATTGTCATGTATCATGAAATACTGTTCTTTTGACTTTTTTTTCCAAATGTTTAAAAATATTAAAAAAATCATACCTTCCAGGCCGTTATGGGAACAGCCAGATTTGGCCAACCGCTATAGTTTACCAACTCCTGCACTAAAGTCTGAAGAGGTGATGAGACATTGTGTCAGCAACTTATTCTCAAATCACTTAGGAAAAAGTGATGTGCACTGTTTCTGCAACTTCCTGTATTTAATTACTTTAAAATTAAAATTCTTTTAGTATTAAAAAAAAAACCAACAAGCGGGCTGGGACTTCTCTGGCAGTCCAGTGGTTAGGACTCCACGCTTCTACGGCAGGGGGCGTGGGTTCAAGCGCTGGTGGAGGGAGGGGAAGAAGTGGGCAAAGTGTATGTGAACAGACGCAGGATTAGGACAGAGAGGAGGGAGAAGTACAGGGCTTTAGAGGAGCAGGTGGTGGGTTGATGTAACTGGAGAGGAGAGTGTGTGAAGGGATATGGTCAACCATAGGCCAGGGTGGAGGCCTCGGTTTCCTCACCAGCATCTAACTTTTCTCTTGTTGAATTTTAGCACCATGGATACTGACTTGTATGACGAGTTTGGGAATTACATCGGACCAGAGCTTGATTCTGATGAAGATGATGATGAATTGGGCAGAGAGACCAAAGATCTTGATGAGGTAAAACAAATATATTACTTTTTCTCATCTCTGTTTTTTAAAAAAGCAATGAAATAGTGAATCTTCTGTGCTCCTATAGTAACCTGTATTTATCTCTAACATTGCCCTTTTTATAATTATTATGATTTAATTTGGTTCTTATACTGCCCCTAAGAAAGCTTGACGTTCCAAAGGAGCATATAAGGTAATTTCATTGGTAGGGTGGTTTTATATTCTGAGTTCTAGTTCTTCAGGTAGTAGCTCTTCTTCCATTTGCTTGAAGTGCCTTTTGCTATCATGAATAGTTCTAACTTAGAAAAGGTAGTCAGCTCTTTCAAGGGCTGCTGTCCTGGGAGCTCCCTCATAAACTCAGGTTTTAAAGATGTATAGGGCCTTCCCTGGTGGTTCAGTAGTTAAGAATCACCTACCAATGCAGGGGACATGTGTTTGATCAGTGATCCAGGAAGATTCCACATGCTGTGGAGCAACTAAATCCGTGCGCCACAACTACTGAGCCAAAGCTCAAGGGCCCTTGAGCCGCAACTAGTGAAGCCTGCCTGAAATGAGAAGTCTGTGCACCACAACGAAGGTAGCCTCCACTCGCCGCGACTAGAGAAAGCCCGCGAGCAGCAACGAAGAAAAAAAATACACAAAAGCAGTGGAAAGGGAAGACACAGATTCCTGTGCCGCCTCTTCAGGAGAGTTACAGAGGATGAGGTTCAGAAGGGTTTGAGGCTTGCAGAAGACGCCGAAGGTGGCTTTTATGTTGTAGCACCGTTCAGAACAAAGTAAGAAGCACACCGATGAGCCCACTGTGCCTCGGTGGAGGGTTGCTATTAATGGGCCAGCAGAAGAGCAGGAGAAAAGTCTTGACTGCCATTTGTCTTCTTCATCAGAGAAACTGTCCTTCAAACCAGAAAAAATAGAATAAACACTGGAAAAAGAAAATTGAAACCATGTAGGTGAAAAGGGAGTAGCTCACACCTTTAGATGAGTTCAAGTCTCCAGGCCCCAGATGAATTGTGTCCTGGGTGGGATGGTGGGTGAGACGTTGCACAGGTAAGCTAGTAAGCTTAAGAAAATGAGGCATGGCCATGGTGCTAAAAAGTGAATCGGGAAACTCCTACTTTTCAAAGAGGAAGAAAAGGTACTGCCTTCAGAAACTATGGACTAGTGAGTGCTATGCATCCGTGGTAAAAATTATGGAAGGAATTTTAGAATAGATGACTGTTGAACACTTAGGAAGCCAGGATGAGTTTTTAAAATAATAAATTTCTCTTGATCCCATTACTAGATATAAGTCATAGGTATGTTGTGGATATTATGTGTATCCTGGTTTGGGCAAGGCATATATTTTTTTTTTAATAAACCAGTTTTCTTTTTTAAAATATTTTAAAGAGATTATTTTTCATTATACAAGTAACTCACGAATCCAGTTCAAACCAAATAGGAAGGCTTCTTCCTTGATCTTCATTTCATTTCACTCCCTTTCCCCACTGTAATTCATGATGTCCTTGTGGAAAGACAATGCACTGAGTTATAATGCAATTTGGAGAGGTTCCAACCAGTTGAACAGTGGGACCCAGAGAGTGTTAGTTACTGGATCATCACCAGAGCTCTTGTGACATAACCCTGGCATCCATGCTTGGTCCTGTCCTTTTTAATCTTTTTATCAATGACTTAGGTGAAGATAGAGAAGAGAGGTGTATAAGATTTGCACATGACATAAGCCAGTATACTGGATGCATGCTCAGTTGCTAAGTCATGTCCAACTCTGTATGACCCTATGGACTACAGCCCGCCAGGCTCCTCTGTCCATGGGATTCTCCAGGTAAGAATACTGGAGTGGGTTGCCCTCTAGGGGATCTTCCCAACACAGGGACCAAACCCGTATCTCTTACATCTCCTGCGTTGGCAGGCGGATTCTTTACCACTGAGCCACTTGGTATATATATATATATATATATATCCTGGTGTGTATATATATATATTCTGGTATATATTCCAGACAATATACTGGATAACAGAATCTAAGGTCAAAGATTCTTGAACTTGAATCTTTGAATACTGAGCTAAATGAAGTCCATGAAGTCATTCAGTATTTGTCAAGTACTTACTGTTTGCAGGAAATCCTGATGCAGAAGGGAGCCAAGGCACTATCCATGCCCTCCCGGCACAGGCTCCTTGCCAGGAGAGATGAAGTACAAGCAAGGTTTATAATAGGATACAGGGAAGGACAAGCACTGTTTAAGTCCTAGTAGCTTGTGTCTGTAGGGACATCTCTGGTGATCCAGTGGCCAAGACTCTCTACGTCCAGTTCAGGGGACCCTGGTTCAATTCCTGGTCAGGAAACTACATCCCATATGTCACAACTAAGAGTTCACATGCCCCAGCTAAAGTTTCTACATGTGGTTGTTCAGTTGCTGGGTGGTGTCCTTCTCTTTGCGACTCTTTGCTGTGGACTGCAGCATGCCAGACTTCCCTGTCCTTCACCATCTCCCGGAGCTTGCTCAGACTCATGTCCATTGAGTTGGTGATGCCATCCAACCATCTCCTTTGTCATCCCCTTCTTCTCCTCCTGCCTTCAATCTCTCCCAGCATCAAAATCTTTTCCAGTGAGGTGTCTCTTCCCATCAGGTGGCCAAAATATTAGAGCTTCAGCATCAGTTCGTCCCGTGAATATTCAGGGTTGATTTCCTTTAGGATTGAGTGGTTTGATCTCCTTGATGTCCAAGATCCCTCATGCTGCAAAGAAAATCAAAGATCCCTCCTGCATACTGCAACTAAGACCTGGCGCAGCAAATAATAATTAAAAAAAAAAAAACTCACATTTTTAGTAATAATATATAAGGAAGGGTCATTCCTGGCTAGATTGACCACAAAAAATACCTGAGGAAGTCACATTGAAAGTGGACCTGAAGAATGAGTAGGCATCTGTGGGGAGAGAGAGAGTAGAGTGATTAGTGATTGCCCAGGCTGGGGGCAGGAACTAGGTGGGTAATGACTAAAGGGTACAAGGGTTTTAGGTGGGGCGTGATACAAATAATCTAAATTTAATTGTGATGGTTACCCATCTGTGAGTATACTGAAGACCACTGAACCGTAGGCAGATTGTGTGGCATGTGACTTAGATCTCACTGAGGCTGTTAACAACAACATAAACTAAAAATAAAAGCGGGGGGAATGGCTAAACAATGTTTGACTGTTTTCACCTCAGTCCAGAGGGTTGAGGGAATCATACTCTAGTAGAAGCTCCTGAGTATTATGGCTTGGGCGAGGCTCTCTCCTTGTTCAATGAACTCACGAATTCTTTCTATTTCATTCTTATATCTGTTACCACAAGAACTCTGGTGTACACATGCTTTTTTTACCTGTAGAAGTTACAAAGTGTGTATAGTTGCATGGTGCGCCTGAACTTTTTTTTCAATCTTTGTTTCTTTGGCTGTGCTCTTAGTTGTAGCACAAGAGATCTTTGACCTTGGGGCATCTGGAATCTAGTTCCCTGACCAGGGCTCGAACCCAGGCCTCTTGCACTACGAGCACAGAGTCTTTGCCACCGGACCACCAGGGAAGTCCCTCTTTACATGTATTTTTAATGTAGGTAAATGGTATCATGTTGTCTGTCTCATTCTGTTTCTTGCTTTTGCCACTCAGTCTTGTGGTGAGTGATGTATTTTTAGGATCCATCCCTGTTGCTGTGTGTCTGTCTAGTTTGTGGCATCTGATTGCTGCTCCATTCTCCCTGATGTATATCACCCAGGATACCTGCCAGCAGCCTTCCCTCATCACAGATAATACTGCAGTGGCTATTCTCGGGTATACCCAGTTATGCTCCATGTGAACATTTCTGGGGGTTATATTATATTCCCTGAAGCAGAGTTGCTGATGATAGGGTTGTATATATACTTAATGTGTTTATACTGTCAGGTTCCTCTTCAGCATGGCTGTACTCGTCCAGACTTTCTAGCTGGGTGAGAATCCTATAGCCTCCTAGTCCACATAGGTGCATAGATTTTTTTAAAAATACTTTTTATGGAGGTGTGTAACAGTGAAGAGCTTCCCTGGTAGCTCAGCTGGTAAAGAATCCACCTGCAGTGCAGGAGACCCCAGTTCGATTCCTGGGCTGGGAAGATCCCCTGAAGAAGGGATAGGCTACGCACTCTAGTATTGGGCTTCTCTGGTGGTTCAGATGGTTAAGAATCGCCTGCAGTGTGGGAGACCTGGGTTCAATCCCTGTGTTGGGAAGATCCCCTGGAGGAGGGCATGACAACCCAATCCAATATTCTTGCCTGGAGAATCCCCATGAATAGAGGAGCCTGATGGGCTACAGTCCATGGGGTTGCAAAGAGTTGGACACGACTAAGCGACTGAGCACAGCACAGCAGTGAAGAGATACATAGGATTTTAATAATGGAGACAGGGAAGAAGGAAGGCTATTCTAGAAAGGAGTGGAGTTTGCAGGAACCAAAAGGTTTTGTTATTTCATCGTAGTCCTTTCTTGACCCAAGAGCTCCCTTCCATTACCTCCCATTTCCCTGTTTCCCTATTCGACTCATCTCTGAAGAGTTGTTACTTGCTGTCTCCAAATCCTTTTCTCCCTTTTTTCCCTCAAACCTACTTCTGTTCTTTGCCTCTCCCATTCCACAGAGATGGCTGTCGTCAAGGTCATCAGTGACCTCTGTGTCAGACCCCATCCTCACCCTACCTGCCCTGCCTGCAGCACCTAACCCCGCTAATTACTCCCTCTTTAAAACACTCTCTTTCCTGGACTTCCAGGGAACCTCTGGACTTTCCTTCTCTCTTCTGGCTGGTCCTCCTCAGTTTTTGCTGCTGGTTCCTCCTCATCTCCCTGACCTCCTAACTGTCAACAGGTCCCAAAGCTCCATTACTGATAGCTGTTCTCTGTCTACACTCACTCCCCTGCTCATCTTATCCAGTGTATCAAATACCTTCTATTAACTAAGGACTCTCAAATGTTATCTCCAGCCTGGACTTTGCTCTTGAACCTCAGGTGGTATGTCCAGCTTCCTATTTGGCATCTCTATTTGGTATCTAATATAGCATCTCAAACTCAGCATATCTAAGACCTAAACACAGAACTTCCCCACCCCCTGTCTCCTGCCTCCAATTACTCTCACTGTCTTCCTCATATCATTAAAGACAGTACATTCCCCAGATCAAAAACCTTGCCTCTTTTTTTTCACTCCACTTTGAATTCACTAGAAAATATTTTTGACTCTTTAAAAGTATATGCAGAATCCAGCCTCTTCTGACCACTGTCCCAGCTGCTCCTCTAAGTGCCATTTCTTTCCTACTTCACTGCAGTAGCCTTCTATCGAATCTCCCTCCTTCCAGTATGTTCTCAGTATGAGAACCAGAGTGATTCTTCTAAAACAAAAGCCTGACTGTATCACTCCTCTGCTCAGAACTTCTAGAACCGGACCTCTCAGCCTTGCTACCATTGACATCTGGGGCCAGGTAATTCTTCATTGCAAGAGCTGTCCTGTGTTTTATGGGATATTGATCAGTATCCCTGGCTCATGCCCAGTAGGTCCCCCCACACACACACCCAGAAATGCCTTCAGATGTTGCCAAATGTTTCCCGGAAGGCAAAATTGCCTTTGTTGGGAAGCACTGCCATAAAGTCAGATCACTTAGAATGATCCAGAGGATCCGACATGATCACCTGCTGTGTGATCTCAGCTCATACTGTTATCCTGTTATTTACTGAACTCTCACCATCCTGTCTTCCAACAGGAAACTGGCCTGTCTTGTGAGTAAATGCTATTATTATTGGAAGTATTCAACAGGGGCAGGAATAGGTAGAAAGACTTCCTTCATTTGATAGAGTTGGCTGTGTGCCAGACTGTGAGTTGAGCATGCAGAGTTGACTAGTTTTTACAGAGCTCCCATCCTGTGGGATTCCTGATGTGTGACATAGGGCAGGGCCCAGAAAAGTGCCTTCCATCTGCATCTACTTGTGACCAGTGGCCCTTAAGAAAGGGTTAGTTTTTTTTTTTCTTGGTTAGGATACATAGATTTATTTCTTTGTTATATCAGCTGACAGGGCCTGTAAGCAATTCCCTGGTGGCTCAGTAGTAAAGAATCTGCCTGCCAATGCAAAAGACTCAAGTTTGATCCCTTGGTCGGGAAGATCCCCTGGAGAAGGAAATGGCAACCCTCTCCAGTATTCTTGCCTGGAGTATCCCATGGAGGGAGGGGCCTGGCGGGTTTCAGTCCATGGGGTCCCAAAGAGTCAGGCTTAGGAACTAAACAGGAACAATCTAGCCCACGTTTAGTGCCCAGGTCTTGGTTCTGTAATCCCATTCTCTGATGAAGAAACTGGGACTCCTTAGATAAATGGCTGACTCTGGACAGGAGAAATACGAGATGAACCTGGAGCATCTTCTGGTGCTGTAAAGTAAGACGTGTTTAAAAACAGCAACCACACAACGATGGAGGCATATTGAAGGGACACAAGAGCCAATTAAAAGCTCCCAGTGACCAAAGAGGCAACAGCTTGAACAAAATTTAAGTATCACTGGATTCTTTCCCAAAGCATAAAATGAATATTCATGAGCTCATAATGGTAGAAATTAATAAATGAAGAGACCAATTTCTTTCCATAGGATTTCAATTAACTGATGTAAACATTCCACCCCTAAGAATACCACAACTCTACACTACTCTATATAAAACAGACAAGCAATAAGAACCCACTGTATAGCCCAAGGAACTTCACCCAGTACTTTGCAATGACCCAGATGGGGATAGAATCTAAGAAAGAGCAGATTTGTGCATGGGTATAACTGATTCACCTTGCTGTACAGCAGAAACCAGCACAACCCTGCATTCAACTGTACACCAACAAGAATTTAAAAAACAAAAACATAATTCCACTCTTAAGTGTAGGCTATACACAGTGACTTCATTCCAAAGAGTACAATATTGGGGAAAGAGGGTAACTTTACAGTGCAGAAACCTGCAAATAAGACCTTGGCTCGGTGATCAAGGTTAGCATCAGCAGTAGTAAGTCATATTGAGAATATACACCCTTGATGTGGGGTGAAAGTGCTGCTGTTCTCTGTGGTCATCCTTTCAAAATCCCTTAAGGTCTTAAGATCCCCAAATCCTACTTATGAGAAAAACTCAGTCAAATTCACTGAGAAAGTTTCTATAAAATGCCTTACTCAAAACTGGAGGCCATCAAAAACAAGGAAAGTCAGAGAAGCCTAAGAAGACATGATCGCTCAAGGTAGTGTCCTCAGTGGGATCCAGATTGTTTTTCTTTGTGTGACTTCCTAGGCACCGAGCCACCTTTTTGTGTCCCTTTGGTGCCTGTAGAATTTATTCCCCTGGGGTTTTGTTTTCATTACTTGGTGGCACAATGGTGTCAGACCTCTGAGGTCCCAATGGAGGAAAGTTTCTCACTCAGATCAAGGCATCTAATAACTCTCTGCACAGACTATCTGCCACTAATTTCCTGTCTTCAGGAGGGTTAAGAATGCTCTACTTTCAAGTCCTGCGGCTGCATCTGCCCAGAGTCCACAGCTGGCCCCTCCGCACATGTCCAAGAAAGGGTTCATTTGAATCGGGAGAGTGGTCTGTGCCCGTGGCTTACAGTCTTCTCATTGTGGAGGATCACTCAAGGGTAGATCCTGCCTTGCTGACTCCTTAGTGCGGAACTCAAGAAGCTGCCAGGCGTGTGACGTTATTGCTTTTAACTCAGGTATTGTAGTCCGTCCCTGAGCAGGAAGAGGGCATGCCTCTTCCCAACTCCTTCCTGCTTTTGCGTTCAGGTCGATGAGGACGAGGACGACGACGATGTGGGCGATCACGACGAAGACCACCCTGGGATGGAGGTGGTGCTGCACGAGGACAAGAAGTACTACCCCACCGCCGAGGAGGTGTACGGCCCCGAGGTGGAGACCATAGTTCAGGAGGAGGACACCCAGCCTCTCACAGGTCAGTCAGAGGCAAAATCAGAATGGAAACCTCGTGTGATAGCCAGAAGCAGTCTGAAAAAGTTCAGTGAATGACATGACTCATTTTTCTTCGAGGTGCTATCTCTGGGTTGAGATTCAGTTAACCCTGCTTTGATATTCAATAAAACAGCTCGTTACTAAATAAATATGAGTTGCTTCTTTACCTAATATCTGTTTAGGTTCCCGAAGACTGTCTTTGAGTTCCCCCTCCAGTCTGTTCTGTTTTTCGTTTCCCATCCAAATAATGCCAGTTCCTTTAACCAATCCATCTCTTAATAAAGAGATATTCCACTTAATATCTTATTAGATATCTAATATCTTATTTCTTAATAAAGAAATATTCCACTTCCTTAATAATTGCCACTGATCTTCTGGGAAGTAGTTGCATTTTATAAATTAAGGGGAAGTTCTGAGCTGCATTCACCTCATCCTGTCCTGTATCCAGCCCCTCTCCCCTCCTCCCACAAAATGAAGTCCAAACACCTCAGTCCACAGGTCAGGATCCTTCACTGTCTCGTGCCAAACAGCATTCCCAGAACTTCTGCAACCTGAGTGGTCCTCGAGAATAATATAAATTGGTGTCCTATATCATCCATTCCAAAAGCTGAGTCTCATGGAATAGGGCCTTTGATTTTTATGCTTTATGCCTACCTGTACATCACTCTTTTTTTTTTCCTTCCTCCTAGAACCCATTATTAAGCCAGTGAAAACCAAGAAATTCACTCTGATGGAGCAGACGTTACCTGTCACGGTGTACGAAATGGAGTAAGTTACAAGGTCTTGCGGCCTCTGCGCGTATATTGTGGGTTTGTTTTCTCACGGAGGTTGGAGGTAGTTTGTGGTTGAAGTAGCCAGTGGGTTGGGGGCAAGAGGTGGTGAGAGCAGTGGCATCCATTTGTGCCTGAGTCACTTTACTGGCTTCTCTCTGTGACCAGGTTCAGCTCTGTGGCTGGCTACCTGCTGCCAGATCTAGTCTGACAGCTTCCAGCTTTATTTGGTAGGTAAGAGGGCATATCCATGAACTGTTTCTTATTTATTAATTAGTTTATTGTTTAAAAATTGAGGTACAGTGTGGTGGTAGCTTCCAGTGTACAGCTCAGTGATTCAGATTCTTTTCCCTTGTATGTTATTACAGAATACTGAGTGTAGTTCCCTGTGCTGTGCAGTAGGTCCTTGTATGTACTAGTGTTTATACGTTAATCCCAGGCTCCTCTAATTTATCACCTTCCTGTTTGGTAACCGTAAATTTGTTTTCTATGTCTGTGAGCCTATTTCTGTTTTGTAGATAAGTTCGTTTTTTTGTTTTTCGTTTTTTTTAAATTCTACATACAAGTGATGTCATATGATATTTGTCTCTGTCTGGCTCACTTCACTTAGTGTGATAATCTCTAGGTCCATCCATGATGCTGCACCAGTGAATTATCGTGAAAGCAAAAATCGCTTCCTACCATTTGCCAAAATTTTCCGTCATCTTATATGGTTGCTGAGATAGGCTCCATCTTAACTTTCTTCGTGGCTCTCCTATAGATCTCAGCTGTTTTCTCTTCTTCCAGACCTTTAGTTTGGTATTGGAAGCCTGCCTCTGAGACAGACTGGGTATTGTACTTATCATTGGTAGGGCCGCCAGAGCCTGTTTTGACCTTGGTAAGGTTGCTAGATGTTTTGGGAACATAGCAACTCTTGATTGTGAAAAGGAGGCACAAGTAGGTATATGTGTGTGGAATAGTTTAGACTATTCATACTGCAAACTGTTGGAAAAGATTTTCATTGATGAAATGCACTTATAAGGC
The DNA here is from genome assembly GCF_002263795.3 of Bos taurus. Taxonomy (NCBI): domain Eukaryota; kingdom Metazoa; phylum Chordata; class Mammalia; order Artiodactyla; family Bovidae; genus Bos; species Bos taurus. Next base: position 44,590,697 of record NC_037346.1, on the reverse strand, counting down.
CCTCGTATTGGGACACTTGTGAACCATTATTAGATAATGAAACTTTTTTTTCCTTTTTCTCAAAAAAAAAAAAACAAAACGTTGACATCTTGTCCAAAGGAGTGAGGTCCCTTCTGAAACAGTCAGCTCACCTGCCATTGTTCATACTTTCTTTTTTTTTCCCATTTATTTTATTTCTGGCTGTGCTGGGCCTTTGTTGCTGCGTGTGAGCTACCTGCTCCCAGGTCTAGACTGACAGCTTTCAGTTTTATTCTCCAGTTGGTCTGAAAGTTGTCCCTGGCCAAAAATACCTAACACACCTCTGTGCCACTCGTCCGTTTGAAAACTGGCCAAAGCCCCCTTTTCTCTTTTCCTTTGTCCTTTCAGTTTCTTGGCAGATCTGATGGATAACTCGGAGCTCATCAGAAATGTGACTCTCTGTGGCCATCTGCACCACGGCAAGGTAAGCGGGCTTTTGGCTACTTGGAGCAGGGTTGCTCTTCATTTCTGCTCATTTTTTTCAGCCCTCAGAGTCACATGTTGGGGTCTGAGGCCTGAAGGCTGGACCTCCTGACTCTGGGGGCCTCCGTGCCTATTGTGAAACTGAGCTGTGAAATTCCAGCTTTTTCTGAGCAGCAGATGGAAAGCTAAGCCACTGGCATGCCTGAGCCTTGTGTCTACATCTGGACAGAAGAGGGGAAATTGAGCCTTACTTTGATTTTGATTTTATAAGTTTTTATTTCCTGGGGGATGCTTGTCTAAGAAAGATTTCATCTTTCATTTGAAAATAATCCTGTGGCTTCATTGTTGATCCTTTGCTGTGCCATAATCCTCTCTGCTCTCCTCTTCCTCTCTTTATTCCTAAATTATATGGTGTACTGGGGGAAGGGTAGAATCGATTTTCCTTGGTGGGTGGCAGAACATAACTTTCTCTTCTCTTTCAGACATGTTTTGTAGATTGTTTAATAGAGCAGACTCACCCGGAAATCAGAAAGCGCTATGACCAAGATGTAAGTAGAAATCCTGTTCAGCGTTTAGGATGAACCATTCAGAATATACAGGGGTGGGCGTCTCTCTCCTTCCCCTTCCCCTTCCTTCTACCTTGCCACTCTCATTATAAATAATGATGCCTTAGGATTGTGTGCCTTTTAATGTGCTGTTTTATAATTGTAATTTCTATGAATAGCCCTTAAGAAAATGATTTCAGCTTTCTTGGGAACATAGAGAATGTTAACCTGCAGTATTTTGGGGTGATCTGTTCTTCACTTGGGATCGCTCCTCTGTTCTGATATATCCTGACTTTTATAGCCTATTCTTTCCTGTCATAGTATTAATAGCCTACTCTATAAATATAATACAATTGGACCTTGTTGCTTTCATCATAAATTTAAGTGACTCTGAATGAGGCCAAGTGTGGCTGCAAGTCTCAGTGCAATAAATGTTCAGTCTCCGCCAGATCGACTGTTTTGACATGCGGGGGCTCCACGAAGGCCAGTATGTCTCCGTGTACCACTGCGAAGAATTCAGTGCATTTGTTATAATTTAGCTCTCCGGCCATACCTGGTCTTTAGTGACTTCCCCCACTCCCCAAGAAAACACATCAGGAAGGAGCATTTTCTATCTGGCAGGGCGCCAGTCTCATTGTCTGAAATGTCTGTAGGGACACCCTGTTATCTTCCATCTCTTCTCCTGAGGCAGAGACCCTGGAGCGGGGAGGTGGTGAGGGAAAGTGATTGATGGTTTGTGTGGGAGCGGAGTCTGAATTCAGGTGGTAACCACAGTTCTTCATTATTTTTATTTTTAGCTGTGCTACACTGACATCCTCTTCACAGAACAAGAGGTAAGTGTGCCTTTGGAAATCTGATTGTTGTTCACAGCAGTAGTAGTTTTGTAGGGAATGTGGAGGAGCCTTTATGATAACGGTTTGGCCCATACCACTGCCCCTCTCTCACTCCCACCCCTCACCTCTATCTCCCTGCTTCTCCTCGTCATCCCAAGATCTGTAACTTGAAAGAGAGCTAGGTAGGCAGACTGTCCGGTACAGGGGGGACCTTCGTATCCTTGGCTGGATATAATTAATAGGGCAAGTGCCAGGAGGTGTTGAGAACATTTATGCTCTAAGTTTTGCAGAAGCTAAACAGGATGTTTCAAATGACATCATCCTTAAAAATCTGCTGTAAGATGACTCCATCCATATGTTGATCTCTGGGAGTAGCTTCTCTTGGTGAATGAGTTCGTCTGTCTTTGTGCTTTTCTTTCTGATTAAAGGAGTGAGTATACATCTTGGTCTTTGCCATTCCACCTGGTTGGGCTTTCTTTCCATCTGGATCTTTGTCCCTCCCCTCCAACCCCTTCTGTTTCCCTGTCTCCTTAATTTCTATCTGGTAAATGACCACACAGAAAGCACAAGAGTGTAAGTATGATTAGCCAAAGGAACTGTAAGCAGTCCTGGCGTATGTTAAACACTCGACAGGTATTAGCTGTTGTTTTTATATATATGAATATATTTATATATTTGTGTGACTGAAGCTGTTTTAATACTTTGTTACAGCTTTTATTTTATATATATTATATATACATACACGGTTTGGTTTAGTCACTCAGTTGTGTCCAACTCTTTGCGACCCTATGGACTGTAGCCCGCCAGGCCCTTCTGTCCATGGGATTTTCCAGGCAAGAATACTGGAGTGGGTTCCCGTTTCCTTTTCTCATATATGTATATATTTAAAAACCTAAAATACCCCAGATTGTTTCTTTTCACTTATATGGTGCTTAATTATTTTTGTTTACACTGTATGAGGAGGGTAAGATATTAGGACTCTAGATTCTCTACTAAAGTTTAATACTGCTTTGCTGGACTTCCCTGGTGGCTCAGACAATAAAGAATCTGCCTACAGTGCAGATCCTGGGTCAGGAAGATCCCCTGGAGAAGGGAAGGGTTGCTCACTCCAGTATTCTTGCCTGGAGAATCCCATGGACAGAGGAGCCTGGCGGGCTATAGTCTATGGGGTGGCAGAGTCAGACACAACTGAGCAACTAACACTTATTTACTGCTTTGCTAGCTTGTTCATTTATTTTTAGCTTTTTGTATTTGAACCAACTCCTCCCCGCCCACCACCCCTCAACGCTGTTTAACATGCAGATAGTTCATCTTCAAGGTCATTCTGGTGAGAGGCCTAGTTAAAAATCACACCCATTACAAGGAGATACATCAGGATAATTTACTAGCAACTGGAAAGACCCAGGAGCACCATGAATCCCTTTGGCATAGGAAGAGGCCTTGATCACTCTTGCCCTCTTTCTCTATGCTTTTCAGAGGGGTGTTGGCATCAAAAGTACTCCTGTGACAGTGGTCTTGCCAGATACCAAGGGGAAATCCTACCTCTTCAACATCATGGACACTCCAGGTAGGACATCCCTTGACCTTTCACCTTCAGAACCTTACCCAGCTTGTTTCTCGTGGTCCCACACTTTCCAGAACAGAACATTGCATCTTTGTTTTTACATTTCCTCGCCTTCGTTGAGATAATTTTCTTTTTTTAACTGTCTTTTTTGCATCTAATGAGTTAATTAACAAGCACTCTGCTCCAGACCTTCTGTTTTGTTCCTCTCTTGACTCTGCTTTACAAGATTTAAATTTGGGGGAATCTTATAGTCATGTATTCATTGGGGCAGCAAAGCTGAGTCACACATGGTCCTGGGCTCAGGCAGTCTCGGTCTTTCCATCTTTTGAAAGAGACTGGGGGAGCACACACCAATGGCTGGGGGACTTGCAGGTTACCACACATTGCCCTGTGGCTGACTTTCTCTTTGGAAAGGCCCAGCTCAGGGTTCTCCTGTTTGTTTGTTTTAATTTTTGTCCACAGCCTGTGGGACCTTAGTTCCCCTTCTGGGGATTGAACCCACACTCCCTGCATTGGAAGGTAGAGTCTTAACCACTGGACCACCAGGGAAGTCCAAGGCTTTTCCTTTTTTAAATAGGAAAACTTGGGTTTTGACAGATTGGCCTTCTTTGTCCCATCAGATGCCTGTTGCCCTCATACCTCTCAGCCCCCGACTCCCAGCCTGCACCCACCAGCCACCTTACCAGCAGCCTGTGCAGGCCCTCCTTTGCCCTTTTTCCTACCTCCAAATTGTCTTCGGTCTCACAGAACTCTACTCACTGCTGAGACTGGTTTAGTCTGTGAGTATGAATGCCTTATGCCCTCCTTGGTGAAACACTTCCTTTGTGTTTGAGGGTCTCCTGAATAAAAGCTTAATCGAAGCTTTTAGTGACTTTGATGCAGAATTTTATACCCTGCAGGGAGCTGTGGGGAGAAGGGAAAGAGAATATTTGTGGGTTTGTGTGCTTCGCAGCCCCACCCTGCCCCCAACCATGTACAAGTTAATTGTGCCTCATCCTGCCACCATACAAATTGTGACTTACTTGGTATTTGCTTTCCAGGACACGTGAATTTTTCTGATGAGGTCACAGCGGGCTTGCGCATCTCAGATGGAGTGGTCCTTTTCATCGATGCCGCTGAGGGCGTGAGTCTGCCTCTGTTTTTTTAGACCCCTCCTCCCTGTTATATTTGCCCCACATGATGCCCAGAGCTCTGAGGTAGCTGGGAGCTAGAGAACGTGAGAGTCTGTGGGATTAAGGTTCACATTTGCTGTAAAAATGAGGGCAGCAAATGAAAGTCAAAATTAGTTCTCATGAGTCTCTCACCCCCTACCCAGGAGGCTCAAAATGATCACCAAAATGCAAAGGTAAATAAAAGGGAAGGAGGAGAGTTTGAAATGTTAAGAGTTTGTCTAAGCTAAAGAGTTTGAAGTTAAAAGATCCAGGGTGTCTTTTATATTTCTAAATAGAAAGATTCCGTCATTTGACTTAACCTCATTCACATTGTCATCAGTGAGATAACCAGCAGAGGGAGCCAGAGTTGCCCTTTTTTAAAATTGACTTCATTTTGGAATAATTTCAAACTTGCTGAAAAGTTGCAGTAACACAGAGCAACTCCCCCTCATTTGTAATTCTCTCTGTACATGTACGCATGCACTCACATGTGTATGTGTGTTCCCCTTGTACCATATGAAAAGGAAATATTTCAGAATATATTTCCTAAGAAGAAGGGCATCACTTATGTAACCATGATAGGCTTACCAAAATCAGGGAACTTAACATTGATACAATTGTACAGAAATTTTCCTGTAGACCTTAGTCAGTCCCAATAAATGTCCTTTATAGAATTTTTTTTCCTAATCCGGGATGATGCATAACATTTAATTTTCATGTGTCTTTCATAGGAATGGTTCTCTTATCTTTCTTGGTCTTTTATGACATTGGCATTTTTGGAGAATATAGGCCATTGATTTTGTCAGTTGTCTTTCAGAGTATGTTCATGGCTACTGGGGTACATTACTTCTAAAATTTCTCACTGAACACAGATAATATACACCCATACATAACTGTTTCTATACATACATATTAAAAAACATTAAGGTAGTAAAAAAGGAAAAAATCAGTTTATCTTAATACCCACAATTCTTTTTTGTTTGTTTGTTTCGTTTGAACCTCGAGGCTTGTGGAATCTTAGTTCTTAATTCCCTGACCAGTGATTGCACCTGGGCCCACTAAGCGAAAGCACCAAGTCCCAACCACTGAACCGTCAGGGAATTTCCCTAATATCCACAATTCTATTTCCTCACCACAGCTTCCCAAGCCTTTCTTGGTTCCTTCTCTGGCACTGAGAAACTTGGCTCCCCAAATCATCAGTGTATTTAGTCATTTCTCAACCCTACAAGGTCACCTCTTAAAATTTCTGACTCTGCTGTTGAATAAGATACCCTCTGCTTCCCCCTCGTAATCTGTTTCCTCTCTTCCCCATTCTTCATATTTTAAGATAGAACTTTCTTTGACTCTGTGCTGGCCTGTTCTGCCCTCTTGCACTCATCCCCACCTTCTGTGCCTCAGGTGATGCTGAACACAGAGCGGCTGATCAAGCACGCAGTGCAGGAGAGGCTGGCAGTCACCGTGTGCATCAACAAGATTGACCGGCTGATCCTGGAGCTGAAGCTGCCACCCACGGATGCTTACTATAAGCTGCGTCACATTGTCGATGAAGTCAACGGCTTAATAAGGTAGAGGAGCCCCCGAAGTAAACCTCCTGTCCCTGGCACTCTGGTTTTTATAAATCTTAACCTTGAACACCTCTGGGGGCAACTCTGAGCTCTTGGCATGCGTTGACGAGCTTGTTGGACACAGCTGGAGGAACATTCTGTGACTCTGCAGGGTCTGACTCCCTAGCCTTGGCCTCATTAACTCTGCTCCTTAACCAGATAGGCAACTGGCCGCACATCCTCAGTTTATTACTGCGGTCAGTTCCCTGAGCTCTAGACTCAGTCTCATCTTCACCAGCCAACCATGTAAAGTTGGGCAGATTCCTTAACCTCTTAGAGCCTCAGTTTCTGCTTCTATAAAAAGAGAATAGTAGTATTTGCCTAATGAGATGTTACAAGAAATTAAGTAGATAGCTGACATAACATACTTAGCACAATGCTCAGTGATAATAGCTTATGGGTGAATAATGTCAGCTGCTATTATCTTATTAGCACAGACTCAGTAAGAGAAGGAGCTGTTGTCTTTTGTTTCTTCCTGAAGCTGCTTTTCAGCAAGATGGATTTGGGGTTTAGGTTAATAAGTATGAATGATGGTTGGGAGACCTTGGAATCATGGTGGCTTTGAAGAATAGGTTAAATATTTCTTAAGGACAGTTTAACCTGTAGCGGAAAGATGTACAGATAACTTCTTGAGGCCCCCTGCAGGGCTTGGGAGGAGCCTGTCCAGCTGAGAAAACTCCACTCCACCCGAGGATCCAGGAAAGACCCCTCGTGGCCCGGGACAAGTTCACCTTTAGGAACAGCCCCAGTTTGCAGTGCTGGTTCTCAACAGGGGTATCTTCTCCCTGACACTGGAGAGGCTGAGAGTGACTGGAGCCCAGTGTTATAGCCAGAATCCAAAAGATGAAATGATCCACTTCTCTGAAGACAGGGCAGGGGTTGTGTAGGGCTAAATCATGATCTACTAGAACAGGAAGTTAGGAAGTCAAGAAGTCACATCTCAAGCGCCAAGCAAGAAATATCACCATAAATATATTGTTTAGAAATATGGAGGTAAATGCTCTAGAAGCAGCTTTTAAAGAAGTTGAAAACACTCACCTCTCGGGAGCATAACTTGGGAGTGTGGTAGGGGAGTGCTCTGTAGAAGCCAGTACTTGTATTTCTAGATTAAGAAATTGCATAAAGCAGTGTGTCAGGAAGGCTTGGGTTGATTCCTGCTGGTTTTCTTATAAATGCTGGTGAACTTGGGGGTACTGTGGCTTCTGCATGACTTTTAAGACTAAATGTTTTAACTTGAGTTTGTAAAGCAAAGCCAGACAAGACCATATGAGAATGGGGAGCAAAGTTGCTTTTTTTTTCATTCATTCATTCATTTACTTATACTGGTATTTCTGTTTGTGAAATTGAGATTTCTCAAATGTACTCCTGTTTTATCAAAGTAGTTTCATTTCCTGTGTTCTGAGGTGTTTGTCCTCCCAAGTTTCCCTTTGTCTGGCGCAGTTAACTTCTCCAGGATCATGCAGTATGTTTCCAGCTCTGGAAAATCATCTTGTTACTGGGAGTTAGGGAACAGCTCCATCATGGCACTTTCTTGGAGCCAGCTGTTGGCGAAGCTGTGTGTGTTATGCAAACCCTTTCTGAGGGCGGCTGCTGGAGAGAGGCTGTGATACCAAGTCCTGCCCTTCATCCTTCGCCTCAGGCCCACACTGCAGCCCAGCCAGCCCCACACTCAGGGTCATCTCTCTTTCAGCATGTACTCCACGGATGAGAACCTGATCCTTTCCCCGCTCCTGGGCAATGTCTGCTTCTCCAGCTCCCAGTACAGCATCTGCTTCACGCTGGGCTCCTTTGCCAAGATCTATGCTGACACCTTCGGTAAGCTCTGGCTGGCAGTCTGTCTCACCAGCTTCCCCAGAGTCCTGTGTGCGTTTCCTGCTGAACAGTTCAGAAATGGGCTGCACGCCAGAGTCCCTGCCAGAGAGAGCACTGTGTCAACTGTTACCAAGTCACATTTGGGGCTCTTTTTGGCCCTGAGACTCTCTTCTCAGGCTCAGTGGTCTCCAAACAGTAGAAGGATAAAGGTGCCTGGGAAGAAATGGGTGAAGAGGGGGCTCATACCAGGAACAAGAATCTCCTCAAGTGACACAGGTTTTGTCAAAAAGGAATTATCCATGCTCCCAAAGCCATGCAGGCCTTTTCCTCAAAGATGGAATCTCTCTCACCAATGGTGCTTCAAGCTGTCTTTCCAACCGTATCCAGGCACATAAGGGGCTTCCTTGGTGACTGAGTCAGTAAAGAATATGCCGGCAATGCAGGAGACCCTAGTTCAGTCCCTAGGTCGGGAAGATTCCCCTAGAGATGGAAATGGCAACCCACTCCAGTATTCTTGCCTGGGAAATCCCATGGACAAAGAAGCCAAGTGGACTACAGTCCTTAGGGTTGCAGGAGTCAGACATGACTTAGCGACTGAGCCACCAGCACCACCAGGCACATAGATGTTTCATAGGCCTACTTGAGAACTTGGGTTGGATTCACAGCCCACTGGGACACACGGCAGAATGATTTTATATGTAGGTCCTTGGAGCCGTAGCACCCTGGGCCTTTGGAGCTGAATTCCAAAGATGGAAGAGCCCTGGGGCCAACATCCCAGCTCTCAAGACAGTCCCACATGCTGCACCTCTGTGCCTCCTGGGGCGCCAATGTTTGTGTTCGCTCCAGTCAGTGGTCCTGCCTCACTTTCAGTGTGGAAATGTTTGCTCTGGCGAAAGTAACAGGCCAGTTGAAACTTGGTCCTTTTTTTAATGTGTATATATTTACTGCATCCTTATTTGGAAAAGTGAAAAATACAGTAAAATCTAGTCAAGGAAACAAAATTCACCCATAACCTCATTACCATAACTACTGCAAGCATTCAGATACAGTTCCTTCTTTCTCTGTTCAGTGTTTTACATCAGTGAGATCTTATTTCATATATAATATAATTACATAAGATAAATATTTACTTAGTATTAGATCATAAGAATTTGTCTGTTAAATCTTATCTATAAATACTATTTTGGGACTTCCTTGGCAGTCCAGTGGTTAATACTCCATGCTCCCAGTGCAGGGGATGTGGGTTTGATCTCTGGTTGGGGAACCAAGATCCCACATGCTGCACGGCACATCCAGAAAAAAAAAAGATTTTCTATAACTGCTCATTGGTCCACTGTATGAATGTGTACTTTCTCATCATTAGACATATATTTTGGTTGTTTACAGATGGTTCTTCCTAAAAAATGGTTAGATGGACAATAAATGAAGATCATATGAACAGGGTTCCAGTTTATGTTTCTGAATGTTCTTTGAATCAGCATATGAAGCAAAATCCAAGACTGTTTATGTAATTATATTACATTGATGGTTCAGTTTCTGACTGAAAATGGCCCTGAGCCTCAGGCGAGATTTATTACTCATCCTTTGAACCCAGTGTTTATGCAGACACCAGCTCTGGGCCCCAAGATCATTCTGAGACACCATGTATGGACTTGTAGAATGTCAGCCCTGGAAGGAGTCAGATCATCGAGCACTTCCCCATCATTTTCCATGTGGGAAAGCTATGCCCAGGGACACAGAACTTATTGGTGGGCTTGGAGCTAGAATGCACCTTGTGCTTTTTCTATGACACCATCCTGCCAGAATTGAAACCATGTCCTCCTACCAGGATTACAAGGCATGGTGAATGATCTCTGACCTCAGGGAACTTCCTCCAGTGGGTAGACAGAACTCCACAGTGATGAACAACAGGAAGGTGGTGTGGGCAGAATGCTGGTGGCCGCCGTAGCCGGGTGGGGTTGAGGGAATTCAGCTCCAAAGGCCCAGGGGTCTGAGGAGGCTAAAGGAGAGGGGGCTTGGATGGTAGAGAGTAAGGAGCCAGGGGTTCCGGACTCCCTGGGCTGGAAGAGGAGGCAAGGATGCAGGAGCAGCTGTTCAGGAACAGTGGATTCTTCATCAAGGAGAGGCATTCAAGCAGGCCTGGCAGCTTGGGTTTGGAGCACATGGAGAGAGCTTGGAATGCGGGGTTAAGGAGTTTAGACTTTATCCTGTAGGGAATTCGGAGCTAATAAAGATTGGGGTGGAGTGGTGTGTGGAGGGCTGGCCTATCTTTGGCCAGAGAAGAAAGAGACATCTCTTTACACATTTTCACCACTATCAGATAGAGGATTGGCAATATTGGCTTGATGTTGACCGTGAGATTGAGGGTGGGGGTAGGGGTCGATCAGAGAGATGTTTGCACTTTCTTTGTATCAGTGTTTATTTAACTTCTGGCACACACTGGGCCTGGTTCTTTGCCTACACAGCTCAGTCCAGGGATGATAGTATAGTGTGTGTTAAGTGCAGGAGTGGGAGGCATGTAAAAGACACAGTGGTTCACGGGAGAGGAAGAGTTTCAGTAACTAATAACGTGGGAAAGAAAGGAAAATATGGTCAACGAGCTCTGGACTTAGAAGATCTTGAATTTTAAAAGCCACAATGTCATTTCTTATTCTTGCTTCTCTTCCTGGGGTTCCCTGCTGGTTCAGACAGTAAAGAATCTGCCTGCAATGCCGGGGACCTGGGTTCCATCCCTGGGTTGGGAAGATCCCCTGGAGGAGGGCATGGCAACCCACTCTGGTATTCTTGCCTGGAGAATTCCCATGAGGAGCCTGGCAGGGCTGTAGTCCATGGGGTTGCAGAGTCGGTCACGACTGAGTGACTAAACACACATAAAGATTAGGTTAGGTAGGAATATAGAGGGATAAACCATATATTTCCTGTTAATTTTTTAAGGTCTTGTGGGATAAACAAGTCCAATAAAATTTTCTTTAAAAGAAACATAAAAGCCACAGTGGCTTGGTTCAGTCTGGTGAGGATTAGCAGTTGCAGTCAAACTAAAAAAATGACACAAGGGCGGGCCTTGGCATCTTCTCTCCAGAGTGCCGGGTTCCAGAGTGTGGAGGGCTAGTTGGAGCTTTGGCGTGGTGCAGCTGCTGGAAGGTTGCCCACGCCGGCAGCAGAGCTTCCACGGATCAGGAAGGAATTGTAAGCATCACTGCAGAAGGGACAAGTTTAGGTGCAGACAGAGGATAGAATTTAGGCAGTTGAGCCTGTTCCATTAAAGGAAAGAATATAAACTGTACCTTTGTCCATAGTTCAGTCATAAGCTGCCTGGAGATGGAGCTACCTGGGTGCTCATTTTGGCTCCAGCATCACCTTGTCAGCTTCGGGTCAGTCCTGTCCCTTGTGCTTCAGTATCTTTACCTGCCTGCCTGGATGGAAGTGAATGTCTGGACCTTGGAGAGGAAGGTGCTAGAATTCCTCAGCTGGAAACCACTGGTGGCACATGAAACAGAATTCAAACAGTACTTTGCTAGGTAGATTATCATCGTATGGCTTTTCTTACAGGTGACATTAATTACCAGGAGTTCGCTAAAAGACTCTGGGGTGACATCTACTTCAACCCTAAGACGTAAGTAGAGTGTGGGAAGTGGACTCTCTGGAGGCATGATCCATCCTCCCAGTAAGTGAAAACAGAGAATGAGTTCTGGCCGTGAAAACCCACTTCTTGATTAAACATGAGCTACCATCTTGTCGCCTCTAAGTGAGCCGGCTTCGTGTGCTTCAACAGGGTTTGAGGCATTTCCCTTGAGGTCCCCACAGCTCAGCCCAGATGTGCAAAAGGGTCGTGACCCATGCCCTCTCAGGTGTCCCTGTTTGGAGGTTTGATGACCACACACATTCTTTCCTTTTGGCTTGGCTTTGCTCAGATGCAGAACTTAGAAAGTACACCCTTGGGGTTGGTGACACTGCCTTCTCCCTCCCAGATCTCCCGTAACTCTTGATCTCTTTAGGCGGAAGTTCACCAAAAAGGCCCCAACCAGCAGCTCCCAGAGGAGTTTTGTGGAGTTTATCTTGGAGCCCCTCTATAAGATCCTCGCCCAGGTGAGTATGTCGGGTCCCCTGGCTCAGGTCTGCCCTTCTAAGCACAAGGTGGGAAAGCTGGTGACCTTGGACTTCTCCCTGGCCCTGAGCCTGCTTAGTTTTGTATTACTCAGTGTGAGGACAGTTAGTCAATCTTCTGGATCTTGAACACTCCAGTCTTTTTAAGTGCTGTTGAGATCAGAGTAAAGGAGGAAGATAGAAAAGGCACAGCCTAGAGAAATGTACAAAAATTTTGACTATTCCAAAGAATGTGACACTTGAAAAATAATAGTTTCAGTTACAGGGCTTTGCCTTACAGATATAATTGTTTCTCAGAGTCCTCCAGTTCTTATTTTTATACATACATAAAATATATATGTGTATTAAGATGTATACATACGTTATAGCATTATAACATTAGGAAAAGGGGAAAAAAGCTGGTGATAAGTGTTCATCAGGGAGAATCTGATGAAAGAATTTTGGTACATCCCATAAAATGAAGTATTTTATAGCCATTAGATGAATGATTGTATGAGCTTGAATTTAATGACTGTTTTGGGCATGTATGTATGTGATGTTTGTCAGATTGAAAGGCAGGCATCAGATGGTGGCAAGGATGCAGCTAAACGCATGTGATGCTCCAAAGAAAAGAATATAATGTTGCATTTGTATAAATATGTGCTCTCTGAGAGGCAGAACTAAAAGGGCAGTAATGTTGGAGAGGAATTTTTCATGCAGACCTTTTCTCCCAAGACAATTAACTTTATAACTGTGTTATGTGTCTATGCAGGTGTTTAATAAGCACTGTGCACAGTGAACACACACACACGTAAACAAAATGTGTGGGGCCATTCCAGCTGACAAAACAGTGCAAACATAGCAACGAGGCAAAACAACACGATTCAATTTATTAGTGCTGGAAAGTACTTCGTATCTTGTGTCAGACTAGAGTGGATTAATAAAAGAAATTTATAGCGCCTGTCTGCACAGAGACCTCGAGTCTGCTGGGGATGATTTAGCCTGGCCCCATCCTGACAGCCGATAGACTGCTAGGTGACCTTTTTTGGTTCCTTCCATTGCAGTGATCCTTTAAATCTAAGAAGTCTCTTAATACGGAAGGAAGGGTATGGATTCCCCGAGTGGGATGAGATGCTGCTTCTCAGGCACCAGAGGGCAGCACTGACACTGGTCTGCCTGAGAGAGCCAGGTTTATTGGCTGGCATGGGCATTTAACGGAGCTTGTACCAAAGATGTCCTTGAAACCAAATTGGTATCCTTGCCCAGAGCTCTCCGTGTAGAAGAGAATGCAGTGCAGTGACCCTTCCTATTGCCCTTTCGTCCTCCCTTGTCCTCTGGGTCACCCAAGCTGACGTGGTGTCTGATGCCATCACAGGTCGTGGGTGATGTGGACACCAGCCTCCCGAGGACCCTGGATGAGCTTGGCATCCACCTGACCAAGGAGGAGCTGAAGCTGAACATCCGCCCCCTGCTCAGGCTGGTTTGCAAAAAATTCTTTGGCGAGTTCACAGGTAAGAAGCTCGTCGTCATCACCATCTCCTCCACGTGTATCTTGGGAACTCTTCTTTAACCCTCAGTCAGGATACCGGTCACCTGGGGTTTTTTTTCTGAGCTGCTTTACTTAGTGGATGGTACCAGGAATTCTATCTTGGGAAAACAAAAGCAATTAAATTTCCCTTCCAGGAGGAGCATGCAAGTAAAAGGGAATGGAGAAGCAGATTCTGAAGTTGTGGTATTTTTGCCAGAGGGCAGTTGGGAAGGTAGACTTGTAGGTGTCATGAAATGGTGGGGAAAGCCCCCAACTAGGACTTGGGAGACGAGTTACAGACTCAGACCTCTCTTTCCCCTGAGCTCCTCTTTCTGGTATTTTAGTTATCCAGGAGGCAGGTGCTGTAGTAGAACAAGGACTAGACTGGCTGGGAGATGACCTGAGTCTTGATCTTCCTCTGGCCCAGTCCCATGGGGTCATCCCAGGTCAGCCACTCAATCCTTCTGGGACTGATTTCTCATCCGTAAAATCATAGGCAAAAATGGTGATGGCGCAGGGCTCTCTCAGCAATCGCTTGGTTCTAAGTCTGTTGGGAATTAGGTTTCTGAATCCCCCGAAGTGCATAATTTTAATGGTTCATTCTGGCTGGCCATCCATCCAACAAAGGAGATCCCAACTAAAAGCGGACATGCTAGCACCCCAAGGTGCTAATGGAGGTTCTCTTGTGTGGCTTATTGGCTGTTAGAAAAAGAAAATAGCTATTTGAACAGAAACATGTGCAGTGTTTCCCGGAGGGAAGAGTCAGTTCGGAGATTGTCCTAAGTAGATCTATAAAGAAGAGATGAGGTACCAATTCGTGTAAGAGTTCAGTAAGTGCCTATTCACTGAAGGTCATGGACTGATACGGATATTTCCAAGTTTTTGTCAGTTCAGTTCCAAGGAGCCACTTAGACCTGCTTCTTGCTCTTCCTGGCATCCGTGTGACTCCAGATCCTTTAGCAGCATGCGCCCAGGAAACAGGGTATCATGTCTGCCCAGAATCATAGAACCATAGCTTTTAGAGCTGAAAATCAGTCTCTCACTGTTAGTTTTCTGACCATCGTGAGTGGATCAGAAGTCCCCACTCCCTTTCCCTGTGAGAGTTCATACTAATGGCCATCTCTTCTCCCTCCGCAGGCTTTGTGGACATGTGTGTGCAGCATATCCCGTCTCCAAAGGTGGGCGCCAAGCCTAAAATCGAGCACACCTATACCGGTGGTGTGGACTCTGACCTTGGCGAGGCCATGAGTGACTGTGACCCCGACGTAAGGAACATGGCCCCCCGGTTCTCTGATTTCCATCCCTGCTTTGTGGGACTCTGTGTTTTCAGTTGAAGGAGTAATCCCTTCTCCATCCCTGCATGGCCCTGCCCCTGGGCATAGTCAGAATGACTGAATTCAGAGCCCAATGTTACCACTCCTGGTGATGTGATCTTGGGAACGTTGTTCAGGTTTTCTGAGTCTGAGAGTTTTGTGTATAAAGTGATAATAATTTGTGTGTGGAAGTTATGAGAAGTAAGTAAGATTTAAGAAAGGGTTGTGGTTGTGTTTAGCATGGTACATGACAGATAGGAAAGATTCAACAAATGGTAACTAATCTCACTGGTCCTGGCTTTTAAAACAATCTTTCCCAGTCATTCCTCAGGCATTCTCTAGTTTCTTGGCATAAACATTACAGCCAGTTGAGAATTACGAGTTTCTTCTTTGAAGAAATTTGGGACCAGTTAATGTTGTAGTCTTGCGAGTTGACAGTGTCCATTTGCCATCCTAAACCTGCTTCTCTTCCCCAGTGACCTCATCCCCCACAGGAAAAAGGAAGAGGGTTTTTTTTTCTATGCCTGTGACACGTCTTAACTCAGCTGGGGGTAGGCCTTGGTTAGAATTTTTTCAGGAGATCACCACGTTGTCTTCTCAGTCTGGGCTGCTTCTTCATGGAGCTCAGGTCATTGCTGACAAGGGAAGGGGAGACGGTGGAACTTATCCAGAGTGTGTGTAGTTGAGGTGACACTGTCCCCACCTCCAGGGTCCCCTGATGTGCCACACGACCAAGATGTACAGCACAGATGATGGAGTTCAGTTTCATGCCTTTGGCCGAGTGCTAAGTGGCACCATCCATGCTGGGCAGCCTGTGAAGGTACTGGGGGAGAACTACACCCTGGAGGATGAGGAAGACTCCCAAATATGCACCGTGGGCCGCCTTTGGATCTCCGTGGCCAGGTACTACCATCCAGAGCCCCTAGATACATGCCTGGGCCTCTACACTGGGACTGCCTGGGCCTCTACACTGGGACTGCCCTGGCAAGCTGGAAGTGGTGGAGGGGTGGTCCTCCTTGGACACACAGAAGCTGCTGGCTGCCTGTGATGGGGTTAAGGTGACCCTCCCTCAGCAGATGTGTTGACTTCTAGCTCTTACTGACTGAGGTTGCTGGGGTCACAGGGCAGCTACTGTTGGGATTGATGCCAAGACTGATGCCAGGATTGATGCCGGGAGACCTGCCTTTGCCTTTGGGATGCTTTGAATGAACTCCTGTAGCAGGATTTCTGTGTTTACTTATCTCAAGCCCTCCGTTCTTCTTCTGTGTTCCTTAAATCGTAACCTGCATGTCTCTTCCCCAAAAGATGTTATTTCCCAGCCTCCACTGGCTATTCTTTGACCAAGAGAGACAACTTTGCTGAATCCCTTGGAGCATCCCAGTCTGCAGAATTAAACTTCGCTTGGACCAGGGGGCTGCTCGTCAGTTCATCAGCTTGGCATTTTAGCTAGAAAGCAGAACCTAGCCTGGCCTGTTCCTAGGGTGGCTGCTGCATCTTGCCAACAGCCCTTTCCCCCACCCCCTCCAGATGTACCCCATTCTCTAGAGGATTAAAGAGTTAGAAGAATTAGAAAATTAAAGAGTTAGGGGGTGACAGAGGATGAGATGGTTGGGTGGCATCACTGACTCAGTGGACATGAGTTTGAGCAAACTCCAGGAGATAGTGAAGGACTGCAGTGCTGCAGTTCATGGAGTCTCAAAGAGTCAGACACGACTTTACGACTGAACAGCGGGAGAGTTGCAGTATGTTCTGTGGTGCTTTTGACAACTCCTAACATTCCACCTCTGAGGCACTGGTTTGCTTACTGCACACATCCAGCTTGAATTGGATTTGCCTGTGTTGTGCTCATGAAGTACATTGCGTTTTTTTTTCATGGCACCTTCAGTTTGTAACCACACATATGTGTGGCCATTTGATTGTTTAATTGCATCCCTCCCCTGGTAGAATGTATCTAGCTTTTTTTTTTTTTTCTGACCCTGCTCCTGGCTCAGTTTCTGGCACAGAGCTGGTGCTCAGTTAGGTTTTCTGGAATGAACACCCTGCTCCCAAGTTTCATTGCCACTTACTGGACACTGTTCCAGGTACCACATCGAAGTGAACCGTGTTCCTGCTGGCAACTGGGTCCTGATCGAAGGTGTCGATCAACCAATTGTGAAGACAGCAACCATAACCGAACCCCGAGGCAACGAGGAGGTAGAGTTTCTGAAAAGGCAACTGGGTTGGCTTAAGCTGGAGGATCACAGGGAGCCCAGCACACATGAGCAACAGGCAGCAGAACTCAGGGGAGCATGAACTGGAGTCACTGCTGCTTCCTGCTGCTGGGCCTCAGCATGGGCTCCACCTTCTAGATCCAATCCCCTTGGATTCTCCTTGGACTCAGCTCCTAGGAATGAGGAGGGGCACTCTTTCTCTCTCTCTTTTTTTTTAATATTTATTTATTTGGCTGCATCAGATCGTAGTTGCAGCATGCAGGATTCTTGTGTCATGCGGGATCTTCTGTTGTGGCGCATGGGCTTAGTTGCCCTGTGACATGTGGGGTCGATCTCCTGTCCCCTTCATTGCAAGGTGGATTCTTAACTGCTGGACCACCAGGGAAGTCCTGGAGGGGCTCTTTTTATTCTAAGTCTTCTTTTTGTTCTGCCAGCATACATGGGAAGACGTGGCCCTGCAGGTTGCCTCCAAGCAGCACCCTGGCTCCCAGTGCGGGGGATAGTCCTCCCCCGAGCAGGCCCTCAGCTTCCCCCTGACCTCTGCACCGTCTGCAGCTGCTCAGGCTAGGTGTCCTCACGGCTCTGCTGTATTTTGGGTCTCAGGCTCAGATCTTCCGGCCCTTGAAGTTCAACACCACATCTGTTATCAAGATTGCCGTGGAGCCAGTCAATCCCTCTGAGCTGCCCAAGATGCTGGACGGCCTGCGCAAGGTCAACAAGAGCTACCCGTCCCTCACCACCAAGGTATGCCCAAGGCCACAGCCGCTGCCGCGCCCCATGAGCCCAGCTGGTGCCACCGCTGCTTTGCAATAATCAGGCAACTCTGATGCCTAGAAAGCACTCTTTGAATTGATTTTCCGGAAGATACACAGGGAAGAGTGAGTCATCCTGAGCCTGCCAACATACCTTTCAGAGGAGTTGGCCAGGGCTAAAGGGTTAGCCTATATCCACGGACACAATATTTTCTTCCTAAATGGCTGTGATGAGAATTCAGTCCATGACGTCACACCCAGTAGCGCTGTGCTCGGTGGCCCAGGTGTCTTGAGGACTGACTTGTAGGTCCCTGCTCCCCACTAATCCTTCCCAAAGGGAATGGAACCAGCACGGTAGTGGCTTTTCCGATAGTGGGCTCGGCACCTCCTCCCAGCTTCTAGCCTTGTTTCCGTCTCTGTCTGCTGTGGCTGGCACGGGAGAGTCCAGCCTGTGACCCCCAGGGCTATCGTGTTTTCAGGTGGAAGAGTCTGGCGAGCATGTGATCCTGGGCACTGGAGAGCTCTACCTGGACTGCGTGATGCACGATTTGCGGAAGATGTACTCGGAGATCGACATCAAGGTGAAGCAGCTGCTGCTGTCTTGAGAGCCTGCTTGGCCAGGAGCTTGGCTCACAGCTTCAGGCTGATTGTTCAAGCAACCAAACCCTTGATTCCCTGGGAAGGTCCAAGGGGAGAGGGGTGCAGTACAGGAGGTGGTCTGCTTGGAAAAAGCAAGAACTGTTGCTCCCGGCATGGGAAGGATTTGAGATCTGGTTTGCCCTCTTTGGGGGATGTTATTCTCAATGTCTGCATTCAAAACCAAGGCTCCCAAGCCTGAGCTATTCTTGGTCTTTCGTGAAGAAAATAGTTGCATGACTAACCCATCTGTGCTGATCAGGGCTCAGCATGTATGGTTTCAAGGAGGGAGCAGGGACTGGCTCTTCTGGATTCCCTGTGAAACCTTAATACAGCCTCTAAATTAAACTGCCTGTCGCACAGCTTTGGTCTCCCAGTGGACACATTGTCTCCAAGGCTGTGGGGGTTGGGAGTGAGTGCCCTCAAGTGCCCGGTCTTAGCCAAGACTGGCGCTCTGAAAGACACCGGGTGTCCCGATAGGGGGCCATGTGGGAGCTTCCAGGAGGAGCCATGCAGCCAGGGGTCGCTGAAGATGGAATGGGCGCTCACCAGTCTCTCAAGCCAGTGCTGACAGACCCACAGGTGTCAGTGAATGGTGGTGGGACAGCTATACGGGTGTTGAAAGATACTTTGAGGGACTCTTAACTAAGGCCCTTGTTTGATCCTCCACTTGCTCTTGGCTCAGGAACATAAATTGTGCACTATGCTCAGTTTTCCAGGCTTCTCCTCAAAGGTACAGACTTTTAGCCCGAGCCTGCTGCAGTGCTTGTCACTAATTCTGATCAGGACGGGTTCTCACAGAGATAGTATCAGGGGAACCTCGCGGTCCCCTGTGGCAGGAGGTTGTCCTTCCGAGAAAGTGACACCTCGCCTGACAGTGTATGCTGTGTCTCAGGTGGCTGACCCTGTTGTCACATTCTGTGAGACGGTGGTGGAAACGTCGTCCCTCAAGTGTTTCGCCGAAACTCCCAATAAGAAGTAAGTTGCAGGGGCCACTTCCCTGGCGGTCTCGTGGTTAGGACTCCATACTTCCATGGCAGGGTGTGCAGGTTCAATCCCTGGGCGGGGAACTAAGATCCCAGATGCCACGCAGCACAGCCAAAAATAAAAGTAGAAGAACGCCAGGGGTCCTAGTGATCCTGGGACTCCCCCCAAGCCCACCCTAGCCACAAGCACTGTGAAAGTAGAGACCCTGAGTCTCGAGATGAGGGTGCTTCTAGTACCTGAGTTTTATCCCAGCCCTCACATCCCTTTTGCCTTTGTTCACAATGCTGTGGAATTCTTTGCCTTAGTTACTCCCAGGGTGAGTGTCTTAATGGCCACTTCTCCTCTCTGTGTAACGTGACTATCTTAAAATCTCCCCTAGCAGCAACTCTGCTGTTTGACTGGTTAATATACTAATACTGCTTAAAGCTTTAAAAAAGAACATTTCTCCCCAAGCCTTACTTTTTTTTAAAAAGTGATGGATTCAAATGAAAGAAGACAAGCCCTTTCTGCTCTGCTCTGCCCCCGTGGCTTTCCCTGATGTCACTGCCTTCGCTCCTCCTTCTGTCATCCTCCTCTTGGGAACCACCCTCTTGCTAGTCCTGCTGACCCTCCTCATTACCTGTTTCCTTTCTGACCAGGAACAAAATCACCATGATCGCCGAGCCTCTGGAGAAGGGCCTTGCAGAGGACATAGAGAACGAGGTGGTCCAGATCACGTGGAACAGGTGAGAGCGTGGTTCCGATTCCTGGGCCAGACAGCACACCTGATGAGCTTCTGACGCGGCACACCCCCTCTCTGGGAAGTGCTTTTGCCTCCCCCTTTCGCAGTTGTCCCGGGCAGAGTGTGGGTAGCTGAGGGCACTGTTGCCCAGAAAGGCAGGATCTGTGGCCTGGGAACTGGCCATCCCAGACTGTCTGACATCATCATTCCCCTCCCTCCCTCTCCAGGAAGAAGCTGGGAGAGTTCTTTCAGACCAAGTATGACTGGGATCTGCTGGCTGCCCGTTCCATCTGGGCTTTCGGCCCAGATGCCACTGGCCCCAACATCCTGGTGGACGATACCCTGCCCTCGGAGGTACCGCAGGACTGGTGGGGACCATGTGGCCCTTGCTTATTAGCTCTTGAGTGGCAGAAACTCCAAAGCATTCTTCTCTTCCTGGAAGTACTGTGTGTCTTCCGGTGAAGAAGAGGATCCTTTTACTAGTGTGCCGACCTTCTCCCCGCTATAAACTCTGGCTGTGGCGAGGGTCACTGCTAAGGGGCCCTTCCTTTCTGTACAGGTGGACAAGGCTCTTCTCGGCTCAGTGAAGGACAGCATCGTTCAAGGTTTCCAGTGGGGAACCAGGGAGGGGCCCCTCTGTGATGAGTGTAAGTTGACCAGCGCCTCTGCC
This sequence comes from Bos taurus, assembly GCF_002263795.3. Taxonomy (NCBI): domain Eukaryota; kingdom Metazoa; phylum Chordata; class Mammalia; order Artiodactyla; family Bovidae; genus Bos; species Bos taurus. The sequence goes on along the minus strand of NC_037346.1, from coordinate 44,569,847 downwards.
TTCTCTGCCCGGTACTCTGGGGTCCTTGCATCTGGGTGTATAGTCCGGGTGGGCTCATCTTTGGGACGTGGAAGGAGACACAGCTTGGGGCCCACATGGCTGTCCGGTGTCCTGGGCCAGCTTCCTCTCGTCTTCTTCCCCGTCCTGGTGGTACGGCTTGGTACATCCTAGAAATGGAAGTCACGTCTAGGTGGACATTTGCTCTTCATTCCTGGAATGTGTTTGAAGACGGATATCAGGAGGATGGGATTGAAGTGGTTTATGGAGCAGGACTGAACTCTGGGGACAAACGTGCAATTCCTAAAATTTACTCTACATCCAAAAATAATCAAATATCTGGAAAAGAAACACAAACTTCTCGAGACACTTTATGTGGTCTGAGTGTGTCCTGAGACCAACACTGCAAATGTCCGCCTACCCTCTGACCTCCATATACGCTGTTAGAATACACACCTGCAGGCTGATTCTGTACCACATCCCTTGTGGCTACAAGACAGCTTTGGTGCCGCAAGAGGCTCCTTGCTGCTCGGCCCCTGCGCCCTTGACTAGCACCAGACCCACTCCCTGGGCCGCCCCCCCTTTTCCTTTTCAGTGATTCGGAATGTCAAGTTTAAGATCCTGGATGCAGTGGTTGCCCAGGAGCCCCTGCACCGGGGTGGGGGCCAGATCATCCCCACAGCCCGGAGAGTCGTCTACTCAGCCTTCCTCATGGTGAGCGAGCGGGGCTGTTCTGATGGGGGCCCTCGAGACTGCTGTCCCCCAGCTCTGCCCAAGCTGAGGAGCCCTGTCTTCCCGCTCTGCTGCAGGCCACCCCTCGTCTGATGGAGCCCTACTACTTCGTCGAGGTCCAGGCCCCCGCAGATTGTGTCTCTGCTGTCTACACGGTCCTGGCCAGGCGCAGGTAAGCCACCAGGCACCTAAGGAAGGGGGCGGCGAGCCTGAGTTCCAGTGAGAAGGAACTCAGAGAGACTGGCCTCCCCACACCCACCGTTCCTGAGGCCTAGGTTTACAGAAGGAAGCAGGAAAGGAATGTGGCATCCCCAGCCTTGCTACACATCGTAGTTTCAGGTGTCTCCTTAGACCCCTCAGAGCGCTCCTGGGGGAAGTCGGTCAGCAGTGGGAGGGCCTGCAGGGCCTTGCCCTGTCAGTCTTCCACTCTTGCCCACAGGCCGCTGCCCCTTTGACGTCCACGCGGAGCTGTGGGAAGAGCCCGAGTCGCTCCCGCCCTCTGTGGGGCACTTGCAGTTATTCTTTTCTCTGATGGTCAACAGTCGGGGGTACATTGCTTCTCTGCTTTTGGCCTCCATAGGGGTAGGAATTCAGCCTTTATTTTTCTGTCTCAGGGGACACGTGACTCAGGATGCACCCATCCCAGGCTCTCCTCTGTACACCATCAAAGCTTTCATTCCAGCCATCGACTCTTTCGGCTTTGAGACTGATCTGCGAACTCACACGCAGGGCCAGGCCTTTTCCTTGTCTGTCTTCCACCACTGGCAGGTAAGAAGATGGTGCAGGCTGGCCACTGCAGTCTCCCACCTCTGCAAGGCCTTCCCCTCTAACCTGCCCACCTCCAGGCCTCCAGAGGGATTGCCAGCATCCTAGAGAAGCATCTTGCTTCTCAGCCTGGCAGCTCTGAAACCACTTTGCCTTTCAGATTGTACCCGGTGACCCTCTGGACAAGAGCATTGTCATCCGCCCCTTGGAGCCACAGCCAGCTCCCCACCTGGCCCGAGAATTCATGATCAAAACCCGTCGTAGAAAGGTATGTGTCCTCAGGCCCATGGCTGTCCCTCCACGCCCAGGTGGTCTTGCCAGGAGCTAGATCACTCTTCGTTTCTTGCTTTTGGACCCTCCTCCCAAAGACAGCATTTTACTGCACAGCGTGGGGAGATGTGGTCTTCCCAGGCTTCAGGCACCCAGGCCTGGGCCCGCATGCCTGGGAAGGGAGAGCCGTCTCCTCCTCTGTGACGATACCCTAATGGCAGGACTCCCGAAATAGCTCAGCTGACACATGCCCCACCCCCCGCCCGCCCCTCCACTCAAGCACAGCGCAGTCACTCAGGACTCATTTTTGCATCTGCCCTGTCTTTGCAGGGCCTGAGTGAGGATGTGAGCATCAGCAAGTTCTTCGATGATCCTATGTTGCTGGAGCTCGCCAAGCAGGATGTGGTGCTCAACTACCCCATGTGAGCGCCAGGCGTCATGGCAGCTCCCACTCCCCGCTCTGGGCCACACCCTGGACTTGAAGCTGGGCCCTGGTGGGACTCAGACTCCACGTGGTCAGAGCATGTCTGGGGCTGCTGTGGCCGTCCTCCACAATCCTGGAGCCCCCAAGCCTCCAGCCCAGAGGGAGGAGCATTCGGCCTCCTGGTTCCTCCTATGGCCTCAGCCTGGCTCCATTCCCAGAGAACAGAGAGGAGCTCAGGGTCCAGGAAGGAGAAGGGGCTGGAAGTGTTGAAGCCCAACGGGCCCTGTCTTTCAGGATTTACGTGAAATTTTTTTTTTTAGTAAAAGTTTGACTGTAGACATGTTTTATAAGTGAACAGAACATTCTGACCTCTGCCTTGGTCCGTTCCTTTCATCCCCGCTGCTCCACCCTCTTCCCTTCAGGCTCGTCCTGGCACTTGGGTTCTGGGTCTCTGTCATCTCCCACGAGGCCTCCCTGTCTCTGCTCCCAGCTGCAGCCTTCTTCCTGCCTGGTCCCCAGAGAGGAGCGCTTGCCTCTCCACTCAATGTTCCCATGAGCACTGAGGCCTCTTTCCCGCCCCCGCTCCCATTCCTGTGGGTGGCACCTGAGAGGGCTGGGGAGTGGTTGGGTCTCTGGGGTCAGAGGTGTCCTCTGCCCCCGAAGATTGTCCTTGCCCTGGAGTTGAGGACCAGAGCCTTCCCTCGCTCTGCTGTCCACTGTGTGAAGAAGAGACGGGTGAGTTGCCTCAAACTCCTTTATTAGGTGCACACCCAGGATTGACTGACAAGGTCCGACCGCCCTGGGCCTGTAGGACTCCTACTTCTCCCTGGTATCCTGCGCGGTTTTCTTGATGTAGTCTCGGTACATCGTGTACACAGCGCCTGTGTGAGGGAGAAGGGAAAGCGCCCCATGACATCGCCCCCTCCACCCATCCCCTGGCTCTCCTGGGCGTCTGGGGGGCGCGGACACTAGCCGTTCCCTCCAGAGTCCACCTCCCTGCTCCTCTGTCCGCCCCAGGTCTCAACAGCTGCTATAAACACTTGGCTGCACAGCCTGGGGAGACAAGCCATGTGACAGTTGACAAAGCTCTTGCACGTATGTTGTCTCAGCAACCTCACAGCAGGGAGGGAGAGAGGCGGACCCCGATGGTTATTGCCATATTGCACACGGGGAAACAGAGTCTGAGAGAAAGGGACTTGGCCACTGTCACACGGCAAGTACGTAGCAGTCTGCCTTCTGATCCAGAGAGGAAGAGAAACGGCTGTGTGTTCTCTCACCTCAGGACAGACTCATGAAACAGACTGTGTACCTTCCCCTGAACACGGGAGAATAAACAGGAACCCAGAAAATGTCTCCTTATGAGGGTTTCACCAAGGCCTTGCTGTGGAGCCTGGTTTAGGGAACAGGGGCTGAACTCATGTCCTGTAACTGTCAGGGCTCACAGCCAGATTTTGCCTCGTAGGGCTTACAGCCAGATTTTGCCTTGTCAGTTTTGCCCACATTCTCTCCCGACCCCACCAGCCACTCACCCAACATGATCGCGCCCACAGCACAGGCCTGTGCTGCCACTCGGGTGTGAATCAGGTGTATGGACATCTTGGTGGAACCCCGAGCCTTCAGCCGGTAGATCCGGTATGCTGCCACCAGCAGGCAGCCTCCCAAGCCTACAGAGGCAGAGAATGTGATGCTTGGGCTTCAGTCACCAAGCACACCACTCTCCTGAAGAGAGACACTCACTAGGCCGACTGGGCGTCTGGATGACCAGCTGCCTTCCTGCTGCTGCTTTGGGGCGGGGGGCACCTGAGGGGACTGGGGAGTGGTTGGTGGAGTAGGGACTGTCATTAGAACACTGAACTGTTCTCAATGATTTTTTCAAAGTGACCACCTCCTTCCAATAACTGCCCTTCCCCCCCACCTCCCTGTACAAGTAGCCCATCAGCATGACTCTCCCACCTCCCTGAGCTCTTCTCCAACCACTGCCAACCCCCATAGCTGTTCTCTTCCCCTCCCAGGGCCTCGGGGCAAGGGAGCCCGAGGGGGCCCCAGACTGCCCCTGCCCATCTTGACCCTGTCGGCATCCCGTGCGCTTGGTTGGCTGCCACCTGCACCCCCCAGACTGCCTCTTCTATTGTCAGATGTGTCACCTTGCTCTTGCTTCACTCCCTTCTAGCTGTCGATTAGGCAGTGGGCAGCACCACTCGCGTTCAAGGCTTCATTCTTTGAAAGGACCAGGAGACACGTGTGCTCCAAGAGAAGGCCCCCTCCTCGCCCCCCGTTCCTCCCTTTCCCACTCACCTATAGGCACCAGCGGAGACTCCCTCGTCTTCCTCAGGAGCTTCTCAGACACACTGTCCTCGCCCTCGGGTGGCGCCCACCAGCCTCTGTTAGCAGACATGATTCTACACCCAGATGTTAGCAGCTGGGGCTCCTAGGCTTCAGCCCAGTCCTAGAAGGAGGCACCCGCAACAGTAAGAACTCCAGTTCTCGTTGGTCTGGGCTGGGAAGGAGGAAGTTGCCTGTTGAGACCTCTTAACGTGCCTGACATAGCCACTACTTGCTCCGGCTGTCCTGTCTCAGATGGCTGGACTACTGGTGCCATTTCTCCCATCTCTTCCTCGCAACATCTGCCTCTTTCCCCAGCTCATTCCAGTTTCACTGTTTTCTCTGCCTCCCCCTCTACCATCTGCGTCCCTACGGATATGATCCTTGGGCCAAGAAAAGCAGCTGGAAAAATCCTCAGATGAGGGTGGGAGGAACAGGCCTTTATCCTTGGGTCCCCCCACGGGCCTTGAGTCTGTGATGGTTGTTCCCAAGGGAGGTGCAGAGGAAGACCTGGCCCTGGGCAGCCAGAGCCATCCTGGTGTTACAGCAAAGGTGAGCAAACCACCAGAGCCAGAGATTGAAATAATTAGACGTGGACTTGTGTATAGTTTCATGCAGATTTTGAACATTAACGAAACAAATTCAGGTCCCTGAGCTATTCTCTGTCTCTTGCAGGTCCATCTCTTGCCGGGTTCTTTTCAGGTGCCAACCCCCTGCCTCCCTGTCCTGGGGACCCTTACTGCTCTACTTGTAAACCCCTATAAATGCTCTTATCACAAACTAGATGGAGCCCCAGACTGGGGATTCTGCCTGCTGGGCTCCTCCTAAGTCTAACCCCAAGACAAAAGTCCCTGCTTGAGGCAACTTCTTATCCCTAGTTGCCTCTCTCCTCCTGGAGAAGCAAGGACTACTGGCCCCACAGGTCCTCAGCATGCTGGTGCTTACCCTAGGAGATGGCTAGAAAGTGGAGTGCGAGCAGTCTGGCTAAGGCTCAGCGTCTGCTGTTTTGAACTGGCCAAGAGCTGATGATGGAGCTGCCACTATGGGGTCAGGGACACAGTGTCCGGTTTTAAGGAGACTTTGAAGTCAGGAATGGAGATGGGAGGAGATAGGTCAGGACATCAGTCTTAACCCCCCATCTGCTGAGTTCCAGGCTGGAGCTCCAAGCAGTGTGCTCAGATGTTCGGTTATGTCTGACTCTTTGTGACTGTAGCCTCCCAGGGTCCTCTGTCCATGAATTTTCCAGGCATGAATACTGGAGTGGGGTGCCATTTCCTTCTCCAGGAGATCTTCCCAACCCCAGGGATTGAACCCTCAACTCTTAGATTTCCTGCATTGGCAGACTGATTCTTTACCACTAGCGCCACCTTGTGAAACTCCAAGCACTGTAAAGTAATAAAAGATCAGATGGAGGGGATCCCCTATCTCAACTCAGTCTTTTAATCCTGTGGAGGTTCGTGGCTGGATCAGAGGTGGACTTGATTTGGAGAACTGAGACAGGAATATACAGGCAAAAATGGGCAGAGATCCTGAGTTTTCCCCCAAATTATATGGCCTCAAATACTCTTAAGAGGGGGACTTCCCTAGTGGTCCGGTGGCTAAAACGCCACACTCCCGATGCAGGGGGCCAGGGTTCAACCACTGGTCAGGGAACTAAATCCCGAATGCTACAACAAAGATTGAGGATCCTGCATGGCCCAACTAAGACCCGGCAGAGCTAAATAGTTATTTTAGGGCTTCCCTGGTGGCTCAGTGGTATAGAATCCACCTACTAATGCAGGAGACAAGGGTTCAATCCCTGGTCAAGTAAGATCCCACAACTACTGAGCCTGTGCTCTAGAACCTGGGAACCATAACTGCTGAGCCCATAACTACTGAAGTCCGAGTACTCTAGGGCCTGTACTCTGCAACAAGAGAAGACACTGCAGTGAGAAGCCCACGAGCCACAACCAGAGAAAAGCCCGTGCAGCAGTGAAGACCCAGCACAGCCAAAAATTAATAAATGTTTTTAAAAAATACTCAAGAACAATGTGGGATGTAAATGCCATAATTGTGGGAGACAGCCTGTCTGGTGTTGGTCTTGACCCCTCCAAGAATGTTTTCTAGACTAAGGAGATTTGTCCAAGAATTTGAAACAATTGTGACTTCCCTCACATCTCCAGAACCCTTTCTACTGCCTGCAGGCTCATGCTTAGGTTATGGAGAGGACCATGGCCATCATTAGCACCTCTTTTGTTTCAAGTATTCATATTTCAGAACTTTCCACCATTCTGCGCAATAAGTAGCAGCTTGTCCCTGGACTAGGAACTGAGCTTCTGAAAGATTAAATGAGTTATCCAAGGGTACACAGTGAAGGCTTCCCAAGTGCCTCAGGTGTGAAGAATCCCCCCGCCCATGCAGAAGCCACAGGAGACGAGGGTTCTATCCTGGGTCGGGAAGATCCCTCGGAGGAGGAAATGGCTACCCACTCCAGTATTCTTGCCAGGATAATCCCATGGACAGGGGAGCCTGGCGGGCTACAGTTCATAGGATCACAAAGAGTCGGGTATGACTGAGCAACTGAGCATGCACACACACAGCTAGTGAATGTCATAATTTGAACCTGGGTCTGGCTCGCTCCAAAGAACCTTCTTGCTAAGAAATGGAGAAGGACTGGGTGCACTGTAGAGACTCCCACTCCATCCCAGGCCTTTGTTTCTCCCCCAGATTACTCTGTCCTAAAGCGACTTTTCAGCACTGGAAATGTGTCCAGCAGCTGATGTCTCTTTCTTCTCTCCCCAGGCCTCACTGCTCCAGGGAGAGACCCAGGGTCACAGTTGCTCCCCTGGGGCCTCCGCATATCCCCAGCGTCCCTGGGAACTCTCCTCCCAGGCATTCACACACACTCCTGTGCTGCCTCTCCTGGTCCCAGTGGTGGCTTGAATTCTCCAGAGATCAATAGTCTAGGCCAGAAGTGGGAGAGTGGAAATGTCTGGCTGAGACAGGGCAAGAATCAGGGCAAAAACTCCTGAGTAGTTTAGAGAACAGGGGCCAAGCTAAAGAGAGTGAATTTCAGCTTCTCCCTATTGAGATGATCTCCTTGCTGTCCAAAGGTCTCTCAACTAAGATCTCACAAGCCTCGAGGTCAATATATAAATTAATAATTAATTAACAAAAAAGATGAAAAACTAAGGCTTGAGTTAAACATCTTGCTCAAGGTCACAGTGACAGCAAAAAGCACTAGACTTCTAACCATTTCTAAAAGCAAAGCTAGAGAAACCTAAAAGGTGGAGGGAAAGTTTTGAAATAGAAGAAATAAAATTGCTTTTTATTTCAAAAACCTCTGAGAACACACAGTAACCAAAACTTCAAAGAACAGATTTCTGTAGAGTCCTGTTTTAGTAAACAGATAAGATAAAATTATGATATCATTTTTGTTAATACGCCAAGTCTTTAATAATTACTTTGATTTAATACTTTCTATATTAGTAATTCGCTTAATAAACCTCTTTCTTCCAGATCAGGTCACACTAATATAGATTCTAATTTAGAGGGGTCTAATTGAATGATGCAGACAGACTTAATGAACCCAGAGTGCAGGCCAGAGTCAGACGTGGGGTTACCTGCTTAACCGACTGCTCTCTACATACCTGGTCTTACACCACTCAACCTCTTTTGAGTCTATATCATCATCTGTAAAATGGAGGTAACATCTACCCATAGGGTCAATGTAAGGGTTAAATACAGGTTGCTCAGTGGTAAAGAATGTGCCTGCCAGTGGGTTCAACCCTTGGGGCCAGAAGATCCTATCACATGGACAGAGGTCAGACACCACTGAATGAGCACGCACGCAAGGGTTAAATAATATGATTGTTAGAATTCCCGTCCACACTGCCTACTCCTTTTCTTCCAGAATGAGCAAGGTCTGGGGATGGGTAACAGGCTGGGGGAGAAACGGGAAGTCACTGACAACAGATGGGAAGCTTGCCATGTTCTGGGTGGTCCTGAATTCAGCACACTCGCATCCCTTGGCAAACCCCGTCCTCCCTGTTGGAGGGGCTTCCCTGCCCTAACTGGAAGCTTCAGGTTTGTTCTCCTGACTGTGTTGGGGGAAGGGAACAGGTGGGGGAGGGGGACTTGGACTTGAGGCTGTACACAATCTAAAGACACAGCTGTGCTATATATAGCCCGAGGGAGCTGAGTGACAAGAGTGGGGCAGCGAGGGACGTGCCTTGAGCTAAGGAGTGCTGTGAGTGAGGGGGTGATGATGAATGATCTGGACAAGGAGCAGAGATGCCCTGAGTTGGGGTAAGAACGAGAAAGACCCAGGCTGAAGGGCTAGGGTAATTACAGGGGAGAAAACACTGGGCCCCAGAGTAGTTTTGGGGGGCTTGAGGAGTAAAGAGAAGGTAGCGGGAACAGGCCAGGGCAGTGGAAGTTTCCAGATGAGATGGCTAGGCTGAGGCAGCCTCTAGAAGGTACCTGGGGTAGGGAGGGTGGGGACATCCCCTTCTCTTTCTAAAACAGGCACTGGTTCCAAGGACCTCGCAGCATTTGTTCAAGGACAGCCCCAAGAGCTACAGGCTTGGGCCAGGAAAGTGCCTTTGGTACCCACTAATCATTCTGGAAGAATAATCTCCTTGGAAGAAAAGCTATGACAAAGCTCAACAGCAAATTAAAAAGCAGAGACATCACCTTGCTAACAAAGGTCCATATAGTCAAAGTTATGGTTTTTCCAGTAGTCATGTACGGATGTGGATGTGAGAGTAGGCCCATAAGGACAGCTGAGCGGTGAAGAATGGATGCTTTCGAATTGTAGAGAAGACTCTTGAGAGTCCCTTGGACTGCAAGGAGATCAAACCAGTCTATCCTAAAGGAAGTAAACCCTGAATATTCATTGGAAGGACTCCTGCTGACGCTGTTGCCGGAATACTTTGGCTACCTGATATGAAGAGCTGATTTACTGGAAAAGACCCTGATGCTGGGGAAGATTGAGGGAAGGAGGAGAAGGGGGCAACAGAGGATTAGATGGTTGGATGGTAGCGCTGACTCAATGGACATGAGTTTGAGCAAACTCTGGGAGATAGTGAAGGACAGGGAAACCTGGCATGCTGCAATCATGGGGTCATGAAGAATTGGACATGACTCGGTGACTGAACAACAATAATCATTCTGGAGAGACTGCTCACATATTTTTAAAGATTATAAGAGGGTGTGGATAATGGTGATGGGAAGACTGAATGAGAGTGTAGTGATAGAATCATGTCTCATGAAGGAAGAATTTTGAGCTGTGGAAGACACCAGCACAGACCCCAGTACTAACAAATGGACGCACCAGAGGACTTGAAATGTTTTGCTAAAGTTCTGTGTTGGGTGCTTTTGAATACCCAAATTCCCCAAAGCACACTGTGAGAGGGGACTAATGTCTTGAGAGCCTACAAGATTTAGGTACTTCACATATTTAATCTTCACAACAGCCCCGACTGGTAGATATCGTTATTCCCACTTTACAGATGAGGAAATCAAGGCTGAGAGAGGTTAAGTAACAATCATATCATACCACAGGTAAATGGCTCTGCTATCCAAGCAACAATGATAATCACTATAGACTACCTTACAATGAAAATTTAACATACTACAATATGGTTTCCTGTACATTTCATCACATTCTCACACCATCTTAGGCAAAAATCAGGCAGCACAGTGGTAAAGAATCTGCGGACTAATACAGGAAACACAGGAAACGCAGGTTCAGTCCCTGGGTTTGAAAGATACTCTGGCGTAGGAAATGGCTATCCACTCCAGTACTCTTGTTTGGAAATTCCCATGAGCAGAGGAGCCTCAGGGGCTACAGTCCATGGGGTTGCAAAGAGTCGGACACAACTGAGCACATGAGCACTGAGCACTCACGCCATCTTAGAAATATGTGTAAATGAGGGGCTTTCCTGGTAGTCCAGTGGTTAAGACTCTGCTTCCAATGCAAGGCACGCAGGTTGGATACCAGGTCTGGGAATTAAGATCCCACGTGCCAAGTGGCAAAAAAAAAAAGAGAGAGAAAGGAGATACACATAAATGAATGTAAACAGCTGGGCAGGACAGACCTCTGAACCCAGGGCCTCCAGACATTCAAGGACTCTCACCAAGGCAGGGTAGCTCGTGACCCAGCACACTGGGTTCTGGGCGTGTCCAAAAGTCCCTGTCTGGGTGGTACCAGAGGAGATCTCTTCATCTCCCATATCCTTCTCCCTACCCCCAACTCCTGAGCATATTTCACGCATCCAAGCATCCTTCATTTGCAAGTAAATTGACCTTAACTTGAAATCCAGCATTAATACTCAAAAAACTGCTAGCTGGGCTCTGGAAAACACTGGTAAGGAGTCATCTTACTGTTTCTTTTATACTGCTTGTATTACCCATTCAAAAAATTCTTTGACCAAAAAAGAATCTACTTTAAACAAAACCCCGGTGGCAGGAAGGAGTGGTATAATGTATCTCTCAGACAGGATTTAGCAACAGAACAACAACTACAGGTTAACTGAGACTGCTGGGGATTATAGCGGGGGGGGGGGGGGTGGGGGGTGGGGGGGGTGGGGGGGTGGGGGGGTGGGGGGGGTGGGGTGGGAGTTGGGGGGTTGTGATAGTAACATGCCCCCTCCCAATAGCAGAAGGAATCAACAGCTTCTTATTCAGCTGGTCTGTGGCAGGCAGGGCTTCCTATTGCCAACAGGGAGCTTTCCCAAATCCTACCTCTCTAGGCCTCCGGTCCCATCCCCCAGGACAGAAGAATGGGCTCTGAACCTACCAGCCAAGTGGAGACCCTGGAAAATGTGTAATGGAAATAATGACACACTGCAGCCTTCAAGTTGACCCTACAGTTCCCAAACCACAGAGCCCCAGGGTGACTCTCAAGTTCTCAAACTGGGTTTTGATCCTTTCCTGCTTGAGCCCCATGTGAATAAAAAGTGACGTGGTTCTCACAGCACCCGGCTCCCTTGCTCCCTGCCAGAGGCTGGAAACCAGACCCATTTCCCCATCATTTCCCCGTTTGAAACGTGAGGATTTTTTTTTTCCCCCTTCCCTCTGGTAGTCTTTTTGTATTAGCCCACAGTGGCAAGCCTTCCTTCACGCATTCACTCTGTATACAATTGCCAAGCACCTACTATGTGTTGGGCTGGGCTCTAGGAGCTGTGATATAGCTTCCCTGCCTCCAGAGAGCTCATATTCTAGCAGTTGCCCTGATTTGCTCGGGCCCTGGTCAATGCCTGGACCGATAGCTTAGGTTTCTGGCCTCAGCTCAGCTATAACTGGATTAAAGGATGTCTCTGCTGCTGCTGCTGCTAAGTCATTTCAGTCGTGTCCGACTCTGTGTGACTACATAGATGGCAGCCCACCAGGCTCCCCCGTCCCTGGGATTCTCCAGGCAAGAACACTAGAGTGGGTTGCCATTTCCTTCTCCAATGCGTGAAAGTAAAAAGTGAAAGTGAAGTCGCTCAGTCGTGTCCGACCCTCAGCGACCCCATGGACTGCAGCCTACCAGGCTCCTCCATCCATGGGATTTTCCAGGCAAGAGTACTGGAGTGGGGTGCCATCGCCTTCTCTGAAGGATGTCTCTAGCATCCTTTAAAGGTGATAAGAGGAGAGGAAGGAGTCCTGACCAGGAGACAGAGTCTGACTACGTTTCTATTTTCTAAACAGTCTGCAAGTAAAACAGCTTAGCTTCCTTGGGTTTCATTTCCATCTTTAAAAGGTTGCTTTAGGGAATTCCCTGGCGGTCCAGTGATTAGAATTCTGAGCTTTCACTGCTGAGGATGCAGGTTCAATCCCTAGTGGGGGAACTGAGATCTTAAAAGCAGCGTGGCAAAAAACAAAAACCAAACAAACAACAAACTGGTTGCTCTACCTAGATAGAGACAAGCTGCATGCTTGAGAGTAAGATAACAAATATAGGAAGTGTTTGGTTCTCAATCTCGGTGAAGAACGGGTAATGCTAAAAGATGGAGAGGCTTCCCGGGCATGTCCATCCATGAATTTATAGGAAAATAATACCTAATAAACATTTGAGTATATATATATAATTTACATGTATAATATATAATACATATTTGTTTATATATATAGACTTACACAACCAAATGTTTTAAAAGGTTATTAATTGGTCTTAACATACCAAAAGTAAACTGCTGCTGCTGCTAAGTCTCTTCAGTCGTGTCCGACTCTGTGCGACCCCACAGACCGCAGCCCACCAGGCTCCCCCGTCCCTGGGATTCTCCAGGCAAGAACACTGGAGTGGGTTGCCATTTCCTTCTCCAATGCATGCAAGTGAAAAGTAAACTACCCCTATTGAAAGAGAACAGCTCAAATGTAGCAACTAAACACACCTGTGTATCTTGTATTCGGCATTCAGATCAAGAAGAGAACACCCCTCCCTTCTGGTAACTATCCTTTCCCTAGGATAACCACTATCCTTACTTCTAACAGTACAAATCAGTTTTGCCTGTTTTTGAACTTCATATAGATGGAAAGTTTGGGGAAATTAATCTGTCTTAAAGCTGCCTGTAAAGATTGTTCATTCTCATTGTTGTATTGTGTGAATGTAACATTTTGTCTATCCTTGCTGTGGTTGATGGACATTTTGGATAGTTTCCAGTTTCTTGACTGTTACAAATAGTGCTGCCATGAATATTCTAGAACAAGTATTTTGTACATATTTCTGTGGAATTTCAGTAGAACTACAGATTCATAGTGCATTCCTAGGTTCAGCTTTAGTAGACATTCATTGCCAAATAGTTTTCCAAAGTGATTTGCACCAATTTATACTTGTACTAGCAATTGTTGGGAGTTTTAATAATGTAGTCAGTTTTACAACGATGTTGTCTCCTGTGTTATCTGTACTTTATTCTTATTTTCACATATTTACAGGGTCTTCACACTTGTCATTTTAATTTTTAAATATTTTTATTTATTTAGCTGCACCGGGTCTTAGTTGCAGCATGCGGGATCGTTACTTGCAACATGCAGGATAATTTTAGTTGTGGCATGCAAATTCTTAGTTGCGACATGTGGGATCTAGTTCCTTGAGCAGCGATGGAATCTGGGTTCCCTGAATTGGGAGCACAGAGTCTTAGCCACTGGACCACGAGGGAAGTCCCCACACTTGTAATTTTAAATACATTTGTAGAGAAGTAACAATGACAGTGGGGAGGGCATGTGGCTCTCAGGACACGGCAAGTATAGGGGAAGATAATTTAAATACCGAGGCCAAGCAGCTAATGAAAATGATTCAAGATGCTGAGTGGAGAGGAGCCTGAGCCTGGTAGACAGATGCTACTCAGAAGTAACTGCCAAGGGAAAACAGAGGCTCAAAGTGAGTAAAACTTTTGACTTTTTAGAGAAAAGCAGAAACACAGATTTTTAAAATTTGGCAACTAATTGACAATTTTGGAAAACGTCCTACTGGCCAAACAAAACATCTGTCAGTAGGCCAGATGCTCAGCCCTCAAGTTTGTTTTCAACCTCTGGACTGGCCTTAAGGGCTTGGCTTTCCGTCGGGGGTGGGCGGGGGGGAGGGATTTGACCTATACCAAGTCATCTCACTGGTTAAGTTTAATTTCCTCTGTGAACAAAAGGGTAAAATAAAAACCCATCCTTCAGTATGGTGATGGTCAATAAGATAATTTAGGAGCACTTTACAAAGTAAAGTACTCCTCCATCTCTTGAGTTCGACTTCCATTGTTATGCATGGACCCCTCCACTTAAAGCATTTGAGGAGTTTTCATATTCCTACGGTGCAGTTCAAGGTTCAAGTTACCTATTCATACAAGTTTTTAAAGGATCCCTTTGAAAATGGGATCCTGCCGGGATGTAGAGGGTTAAGAGGAAATGGCCTATTAGGGTCTTGCTAATTCGAGAAGTCCAGGACCTCAAAAGTATCTAGAACAGTAAAAGCCAAGCCTCGGAAGAATTACGACCATTAACCCGACGAAGGCCAGTAGGATCTTCGAGTAACTGCAGAGCAGAACTTAGAACCGGGAATCAGCGTCCGGTGTTACATCCCCTGGCCTTGGCCGAGCGCAGCACAGAAGACAACTCCGGGGCTCAATGGACCAACCCAGGATACCCAGGTAAGGCGTGTCTTCACGGCGCCGTTAGATGCCCGCTCGAAGTGAGGCACGGCCGGCCGGGGGCGGTTCCTGTCCCGAGAAGCAAGCTTGAGGAATGACCTGCCCCGGAGGTGAAGTCTGCGCCCACCCGGGGTCTAGATTCCTAGCTGGTGGGTCGCTCCTACACGTGCCGCATCTCGGACCGCTGGGGAGCGCGCAGACCCGACCGCGGAAAGTTGAACACTCGCGCGGCCGCCCGCGCGCTCCGGGCACCCCCCTCCCACCCCAGCGCCACTGGCAGCGCGCCCCCCGCTCCCAGGCCGCGGCGGGACGCCCCCGCCCCCATCGCAGCGCGCAGTGCGCAGGCGCCTCCCCGTGGCTCCGGGCGGCGGGAGCGGGAGGCGGCGGCGGGAGCGGCTTCGGCCTCGGCCGGAGACTGAGGCGAAGGCGGCAGCGAAAGAGGTGGAGGAGGAGAGACGACGGTGGCGGCCAAGGCGATGGCGACGCGGGGCACATGAGGCGGCGGCCGGCGGGACGGGCCGAGGCCCGGCGGAGGAGGCGGCTCCGGGGGACCCCGCCGGCCGGTGAGGGGCGGCCGTAGCGCCGGCCGAGAGGCAGCGGGCCAGGGGCGGGGCCCTAGGGAAGGCGGGAGAACTTGTGAGGAGGCTGGAGAGGGGTCTGGGGCCCGGCGGAGAGTGCGGCGGGGGGCGAGGGGAGGGAGAGGACGCCACCGAGGGCTTCCCGCCGAGCCCCGAGGGGGCGTCGCGACCCGCTGTCCGCCGCTGCCCCCGGCGCGCCCTCCCCCTTTGTCCCCAGACGCGCGGTTCCCAAATTGGGAGGGAAAACGGCTCGGGGGTGGGCCCGGGCCGCGGCGGTCGCGCCGGGTGGGCGGGGAGCCCGGAGGACCTGGGCGCGCACTTCGGCGGTGCTCGCAACTCCTCGGGCGGTTAGGGGCGCAGGGCCGATCCGGGGCGCTTCGCGGGCTGGTCTTTGTCTCCGGATGCTCGGCCCCTGACATCTCTGCAGGCGGCGTGCCGTTCGTCTGGCTCTTTCCTCGAACATCCCTGCCGGGACTCCTGTCTCCGTGAATATTTGAGAGATGTAGTTCGCGGGCTTGGAAGTGAGGGGACCGGGGAATATGGTAATCACCTCTCGGTTAACACGTTTTTGGTTTTTTTTTAAAACTTAAAATGATCTTTTTTCCCGCTTGGTGAAACTTTGAACCACCGGGATGTTGTGTGTGTGTGTGTGTGTGTGTGTGTGTGTTCCCCCTTCTGTCTCCAGATTCAAAATTACGGGAAGGCGCTAACACTGTGATTGTGGCCAGTTGTGTGGTTGGCGGCTGCTGTTGAAGCTTTGAGTTGAAAAGATTTACGTGATTGTATGGCTTAGAATTGTTTGTTCTTTTCTTTTTTTTTTTTTTTTGCGACTGTTTCTAAGATTGGGATTACTTTTTCTTTGGGAAATGGGCGGATTTGATTTACCATTTGAAGGAATTTTTTTGTTAATTGAGAACCTGCAGTAGTACAGATTTCATTGTGCTCGAGCTTTACTTTGTTAGCATGAAGACTACTTGTGGGATCGAATAAATCAAGTTACAATAAGTTCTGGATAAGCGTTATCTTGTATGCCTGATTAGTCTAAAAATTATCATATGTTCGTGTTGTATATATGTTCCAGTGAATATATGTGAAAGTGTTGTAGAAATCAAACTATATGTGAAAAGGATTTTAATTCCCTTATCAACGGAGTACATTAACATCTGTAGAAAAAAAAGACAATGTATTTAGGAATCAAATCCTTTACTCCAAAAGAGGGCTTTAGGTATCATTCAGAATAAGAATGCAGAAAAAGAAAACTTAACTCCTGAGCTCCTGACTAAAAGTACGTGCATTGTGATTATGTTTGCCGGGTTTGTGTGTGTGTTTTATTTTTTGGATTTTACCATAGTTTTGTGTATTGCAGTTGCTTTGGATTCCCTAAGTGCTGTGTAATGGCAGAATTAAAGAAACATGAACTAAGTCTTCTGGGTGAAAGGTAAAAAGCTCTGGTAAACAAGTCTGTCTTAGTTTTCACCAGATCATTGTGAGCAGAGTGTTGTAGGAAAAGGACATTTTGAAGAGAATATATGGTAGTTTTATGAAATTCTCCTTTTATTATTTGTCCTGATCTATGAAGAATGGTTTGATACTATTTACTAATAAACTGTTGGGTCCTTTTCCCAAGCATTTCAGACATCCTTTTCAAATATCAGTGTTCTTAACTTTTTAGGTTTGTGTGACTTTTGAATTGGTTTTCTTTTTTTATTTATTTAGCTGCACTGGGTCTCCCTTGCGGCATGTGGGATCTAGTTCCCTGACCAGGTATCCAACCCAGGCCCCCTTCGTTGGGAGCTCAGAGTCTTAGCCACTGGACCACCAGGGAAGCCCCTTAAATTGGTTTTCTACTTGTGCTAGCAGCCACAATGCTCTTAAAAAGGAGCAAAGGACTGAGTAACTTTCTGTTCAGTCCCTGAAGGTAGAATTGAGTTTCAGCCTTTAATTGAAAAGGTTTAAGAAGTTAACATATTTTTAGCATAATAATCTTATTTATAAATGCTGCTGTCCCTTACTAATTTTTATTATTTCATATCTGTATAAATTGGCCAAAGTGAAAGGATTCTGGGTAATTCTCTAATTAGCTACTCCTTTCCTCACCGTCCTTTCAGGATTCACCTGTCAATTCATTAATTGGGATCCTAGACTACAAAATAGATAATTAAAATTCAGAGCATCTTTTTCTTAATAAATACCTAGTTCCATGATTTTATTCAGTGCAAAGTGATGAGTTCCAAAAAAGCTGGAAGTTTTTTTTTAAGTTCACATTTCAAAGTAAATGAAGTGTTTTCTTTTGTTTTTTTTGTTTTTTAAATATTAATTTGCATAGTTGAGTGCAGCTGGAAGTATCGTTACTTCTGAACTTGTGCTTTTTTTGTGGCATAGAAGTATGTGTGGCTCCTATCCAAAACACCTAGCAAAAATTTAGGCAAAGATAGGATGGAGTTACTTTTTTTTTTCTTTTGGGGACCATTTCTTTGAGAATATATATAAGATAGGTTTTAGCTGATACCATTAACATGAAACTTACACATAGAAAACAGTTTTGAGCTGTTAATATCAGCAAAGTGTCAGTAGTTGTGTTTCAAGCATATTACTGCCGCTGATGAATTTAGTTTGTGTGGAAGTAAGGACCTATTAGGTTAAGTCTGAGCATCGCTATTTTCTACAGCTGTCAAGAATCAATGACCAGTCATTCTGGCTGGCATGGTAGAGAACACTTGGGTTTATCATTCAGGTCAATCAAGTGTTGCCCAATGAGGTGTTTTTTTTTTTTTCCTCCTAAAGACAAGGATGAGATCTTTATTTCTGTAGAATGAGTAGAACTCTTAGTTAAAGCCTGTTCTGTGAGGCTATATTGCTGTGACACTAGCAGAATTTGGACAAAAGTGTTCTGGTGCCCGTTTATTCAGTGAAATTCTCTTTTCAGTCGTGTACCTATGGTAAGCATTGAACTAGATACTGAAGATTCAAAGATGAATGTTGTGTGGATTTTGCTCTCAAAATGCTTAGAGTTTAACATGCCAAAAAGGTTTAGCAATCTGGAAATTATATAAAATCTTTGAAACAAAAAAATGTGTAGGATTTCAGAGGTTTTGTTTTTCTCTATAGAGATGGAATCAACTTCACATCCTATTTTCATCTAAATTGTAGTTAAGTCTCAGTCATAAAAATTTTCAGCTACCTCTTTGAGGGATTTATCAGGTTTGATGGAATGTATTGTTACTTAACCAAGTTACAGCATTCCTTTTGGGAATGTTCAGAGTGAAGTGGGTCTGGACTCTTGTCTATTTTTAGGGAATTCCCCTTTACTCATTCTTGGACCTTGGATTCCTAATTGCCCATCTAGAGTAGGTGTTTATTTGGATTCAAAAATTTCCTTCCTGAAATAGTTTCTTCTCTTAGTTTTCTAATTGTCCTTCCTTGCTGTCTGGCTATTCCTGCAGGTCTCCTCCGCCCCCACCCAGATCTTTAATTGATGGTCTCTTTCAAGTCTTGGTCCTTAGTCTGCCTCCCTTCTCTAATCTTAACCATTCTGTGCCTTCAGTTACCACATATTTTTTTTTAATAGTTATTGATTTTTATTTATTTGGCTGCGCCAAGTCTTAGTTGTGGCACACAGAATCTTTTAGCTGCGGCATGGGAAACTCTCAGTTATGGCATGTGGGGTCTTGTTCCCTGACCAGGGATCAAACCTGGGCCCCTTGCATGGGGAGTGTGCAGTCTTAGCCACTGGACCACCAGGGAAGTCCCACCATATATTTTTAATACAACCAATTCTTTATCTATAGTTCAGACCCCTTTTCTGATCCCAGCTGTCTGCTCAGTCAGCATCTCCACTTAGATACTCAGGTAGTTTGAACTGAGTTGTCCAGAGTGAACTCTTGATCTTGGTTCCAAACCTACAGCTTCTTCACTGTACCCTGTTTCATTAAGTGGCTCTATCAACAATTTACTGAAGCCAGATTCTTGCAGTTTTCTTTCCACCTCTAGTTTCCCCATCCTAGTCTTGACCGTCTTTTCCTAAGACAATTATTATAGTCAATTTTAAATGGTCTTCCCTTGTTTTTTCACTCCTGTTTAAGAAAGTAAAAAATACAGTATTATCAGTATAGTTGAAGTCTGTTTCCTTACATGATGCACCTCCTCTCCCCTGACAACCGCTGTTGTAGGCCTCCTAACCAGAGGTAATCACCAACCTGAATTTATTATTCTCTGTGTTTCTTCATACTTTTACTATGTATGTATATACTCCTAAGCAGTAGACTCTAATCTGCTCCTCTCATATCAGCTAAAATTGTCTTTAAAAAGCAAATTTAATCGAGTCACTTATCTGAAAACTTCTGTTGTTCTCCCTTTAAAGCCTTCAGTCTTCATTTTTAACAGGGTGTGATCTGGCCTTGCTACTTCTCCAGCATTATTTATTTTTACTTGCTTTCTTATAGTATATGGTCTAGCTATACTGATCTTTTTTCCCCCCATTCACTGAAGGTTCAGAGCTCACCCAACAGCCTTTCTACATGCTGTAGCTAATCTCTCTGGAAGGCAGCTCTTCATTCTTCAGAACTTGCTTAAATATCACTTCTGCAGAAAAGCTTTCACTGTGTGCTGTGCTGTGCTTAGTCGCTCAGTCATGTCCGACTCTTTGCGGCCCCATGGACAGTAGCCCTCGGGGCTCCTCTGTCCATGGCGATTCTCCAGACAAGAATACTGGAATGGATTGCCATGACCTCCTCCAGGGGATCTTCCCAACCCAGGGATTGAACCCAGGTGTCCCGCATTGGAGGTGGATTCTTCACTTGAGCCACCAGGGAAGCCCGTATTAGATTAAGACTGTCTTATAGCACCTTGTACTTCCCTTATGTAGGATAGATCACAATTTTAATTAGTTTAATTATTTGTATAGTACCTATTTCATCATTAGACTGTACTTTTTTTGTCACGCCTCCTGGCTTGAGGGATTTTAGTTCCTTGACCAGGAATTGAACTCAGGCCCCAGCAGTAAAAGTTCAGAGTCCTAATTACTGGACTGCCAGGGGGTTTATATGCCCCCTGTACTTTTTATGCCATAGACTATACTTTATATGCCATAAAGTCAAGAGAAATATCTGTCTTGGATGGCCGATATCCCTAACAGCTAGCTCATTTGGATGTTTACTAATTTCTTTTTTGTTTGTAGTTACCAGCGGTAATAAAGTAACTTCTGTCAGAGTTTTTGTTCTAACTAGAAGTCTTATTATTGTATTATTTTTTTTGCATTTTTGGTCTTATTTGCCAATACAGTGCTAGGTTTTTAGTAAATACTTACTGATGTAAACTTACTTGTATCCATGGCCTGATCAGTCTTAAGCGGTTTTAATAAACCAAAATACTATGATCACCTATGATGTAATATACATAGTGGAGACTCTTGCCTCCCAGGAAGATAATCACAGGCTTAGCCAGGTTGTCAGATGGAATAAAGAAATTGAAAATTAGTTTTTTCTTTTTTTTTTAAACATATTTTATTTATTTATTTGACTGTACCAGGTCTTAGTTGCAGCATGCAAGATCTTTATAGCTGCAGCACGTGAAATCTAGTTCCCTCACCAGGGATGTAGCCTGGCGCTTTATATTGGTAACTTGTCCCAGCCACTAGGACCACCAAGGAAGTCCTGAAGATTAGTTGTTTTTGTTTTTGTTTTTACATGGTTTGCCTAGTTCTGATTTTAATTTCTTCCTGTTTGCTGGACCAAGAGTCAGTATAAATAATGTCCTAAGAAACTTGGACATATTATGCAATTATACGTTAAGGCTGGCATTGATAGTTTTGTACTTGGAGTATTTCACTTCACTGAATTTAAAAAAAATTTTTTAAATAGGTAATTACATAGTACAAAATCAAAGGTGTGAGAGGATTTACAGTGAAAAACAAGCCTTCCTCTGTTCTCTTCTCATTTACTCAGATTTCTTCTTTCTGCTAAAGCAGTTACTGTTTGCTTTTTTTGTGTGTGAATTCTTTCAGAGATATCCATACACTCAATATCCCCCCAAATAGCATACTCTACACACTGTTCTATATCCTGCATTTTTCACTCATATGTCTTAGTTTGTTTCTTACTATTACCGATACAGCTGACTTTTTTTGTTTTTTTCATTACTGCCGCTGCTGCTGCTGCTAAGTCGCTTCAGTCGTGTCCGACTCTGTGTGACCCCATAGACGACGGCAGCTCACCAGGCTCCTCTGTCCTTGGGATTCTCCAGGCAAGAACAATTACTAGATATGCTGTAATTGGTTTACGGAGTCTCTTACTGATAGCCTTTATATTGTTTCCAGCCTGTTACCAACAATAGTGCAGTGAATATTCTTGTGCAGTATTTTATATAGCTGAACATTTCATTAGATAAATGTTGAGCACTGGAATTGCTTGCTGGATCAGAAAGTATGTGCATTTTCAATTTTGATGGATATTCCATCTTGTCTTTTATGGAAGCTTACCGTTTTACCCCACTTCTAGTAAAGCACAAAGAATGCCTATTTATGGGCTTCTCTGGTGGCTCATCGGTAAAGAATCTGCCTACAATTTGGGACACCTGGGTTCGATCCCTGGGTTGGGAAGATCCCCTGGAGGAGGGCATGGCAACCCACTCCAGTATTCTTGCCTGGAGAATCCCCGTGGACAGAGGAGCCTGGCGAGCTACAGTCCATGGGGTCACAAAGAGTCAGACACGACTGAGCGACTAAGCACGCACACACCTTATCAGTGATCTGTTATCAATTTAAAATTTTTTTCCAATTGGACAAGTGAAAAGTATTATATTGGTACAGTTTTAATTGTAAATCCTAATTACAAGTGATATTGAATATCTTTTCATGCCATATTATTAAAAGCCATTTACATTTCTTTTTCTGAGAATTGTCTCTTCATTGCAGGTTTTTTTTTTAATTGAAGTGTAGTTGATTTACAATGTTGTGTTAGTTTCTACTGTACAACAGAGTGATTCAGGTATATATATTATGTGTGTTCTTTTTCAGATACTTTTCCATTATGGTTTATCGTAGGATATTGAATATAGTTCCTTGTGCTGTATAGTAGGACCTTGCTGTTTATCTGTTGTATATATAGTAGTTAGCATCTGCTAATCCAAAACTCCTAATTTATCTCCCCTCCCTTTTCACCTTCAGTAGCATAAATTTGTTTTCTGTATCTGCATTGCATATTTCTATTGAGGTTTTTTTTTGTTTTAAGTATCTGTTGGAGTGCTTTATGTGTTAGAGAACTTAGGCTTTTCTTTTAAGAACTACAAATAATTTTAAGCATTTAGTATATCTTTTGAATTCTGTATAGTATTTTCTAGCGTTCTAGAATTTATATTTAATATAATTAAATTTGTCAATTCTTTCATTTGACGTCTAAGTAGTTTCATTTTAGAAAAGTCTTCACTACTTAGCTTATTACGAAAAAAATGTTCATTTCATCTAGCATATTGCTTTGCTTTTAATTTGAAATCTTGGATCTATTTGGAACCTAAGGATCAAACTTTTATGTTTAATTTTTTCTAGATAGCTACCCATAGTAGTTCAATATCATATATTGAATGTCCCATCTTTTTCCTGTTAGTTTGAAATGCCACCTGTATCATACGTTTTCTCAGATGTCTTTTTAGGTCTTCTGAACTTTATTCTGTTCCAGTCTTCTAATCATTTTGCCAATTCCACCTTTTAAAGTTATTATAACTTCATAATATATATCTAGAGAAGCTTGTGTGCCCTTGTTTCTCTTTGTGAAATTGCCCAACCATTCTTACTATTTAATTTTACACATTAAATTTAGAATTAGTCTGGTTCCAGAGAAATTCTACTGGTATTTTTAGAAATCAAGATTGAATTACATTTAGATTAATTTAAGAACTAATATTTTTATGATTGCTTTTGTATCCAAGAACACATAATGCTTTAAGTCTTTAAAGTATTTTGAGCATATAAGTCTTTTTTGTTACTTGGTATTCCTTGGTAGTATGTTTCTCGTGAAGCTTATTCCTCAGTATTTCATGTACTGTTGCTATTTTAAATGGAATCTTTAGTTATATAACTTGTATATCACTGTCAGTTTTTTCAGTGACCTTCTGTTTGGTCTTAAAGCTAAAT
This sequence comes from Bos taurus, assembly GCF_002263795.3. NCBI lineage: Eukaryota > Metazoa > Chordata > Mammalia > Artiodactyla > Bovidae > Bos > Bos taurus. The sequence goes on along the minus strand of NC_037346.1, from coordinate 44,546,534 downwards.
ACTAAATTCACATAGTATAGGAAAAAGATCATTAGGTCTTGAGTTGTGTTTTAGGCTTTACAGCTAATTTGTTGAGTGATCTTAAGTAAGTCATTATGATCTTTAGTAAAATATGCGTATTAATCTCACACTGTGGCGCTGGTGCCAGTGCAGAAGACGTATGAGTTGCGGGTTCGATTCCTGAGTTGGAAAGATCCCCTGGAGGAGGGCATGGCAACCTACTCCAGTACTCTTGTTTGGAGAATCCCATGGACAGAGGAGCCTGGCAGGCTGAAGTCCATGGGATCGCAGAGAGTGGGAAGCAACTTAGCACACATGCACATTCTCATTTTTCAGAGTGAAAGCTTTGTATTTATTATAGGTTGAGCAATTCAAGCAGATATGCACTTCTCAGATTTACTTGGAAAGGAAAGCTTTTATTTTTAAGTTTGGAAAAATTAGTAGAAATTGGTGGAATGTCTCAGTGCTTACTGAATTGTGTGTCTGAAGCCATTGTCACCTATCATACTTGAGGGTGGGAAAGGAAAGTATGTTTATGATTTGAGGTATATCCTGGGAGGAAAATTATGTCTGTGTAGCTTGCATAGACTTATTTTGGTTGCCAGTTAATTATGGTTATTAATTCAGGGAGAAATTTAAAGTGCCCTTAGTATTTTGAACCTCAGGTAAAATGCTCTTAGTAGTTAGAAGCTTTAGTTTCTACTGCTTTTTATTTTGCCTCAGAAACTTTTTTGCCGTTTGGTTCAAACTTACATACATGTCAGTGCAGTTTCTTTTTTTTTTTTTTAAAGCTATGATAACTCTTCTGTGATATATTCTCCTAATTACTTTGACTGTGCTGGGTCTTTGTCAGGGACGCTCTTGGCTGCTGCGCCAGGGCTTCTCATTGTGGTGACTCTCTTGTCGCGGGGCACCGGCTCTGGATGTGCAGGCATCAGTAGTTGTGGAGCATGGGCTTCGTTTCCCTGAGGCATGTGGAATCTTTCCAAACCAGGCATGGAATCCGTGTTCCCCGCATTGGCAGGCTGATTCCTATCCACCGTACCACCAGGGAAGTACCAGTGTAGTTTTTTTTTGTTTGTTTGTTTTTTAAGGCGCACAGGCTTAGTTGCACTGTGGCATGTGGGATCTTCCTGGATCAGGGATTGAACCCATGTCTCCTGCATTGGCAGGCGGATTCTTCACCAGTGAGCCACCAGGGAAGTCCCCCAGTGTAGTTTCTTCAGATAGGAAAATGGAGATGAGATCCGTGCTCAGAATAGTTCCCTTAGCAAAGCCTTAAAGTAACAGGTTATTTTGGTTTTAAAAACTCCATTTAAGGCAGTATATTAACATTCAGTGCCTTCTCTCAGGAGATAAATCTTTTGGGTTTGCACTGAGTCTCATGGGCACATTCTTATCCCAACAGAAGAATCCTTGATATGAAGTGAAGTGATTAGGACAGGAAGTATGAGTTTTGTAACGTTTTCACATGCCAGGCAAACATTTAATAGAATTCATAATGGACACTGGAACGTTTTTGGTGGCTGTTTTAATAATCATTTTCTCAAATAGACGTAGCTCCATTTATTCAGTATCAGACACTCATAACCAGCAGGTAGCAATGGCACAGTGCCAACAACTATGCGTTTCAAGGAAGTATTGAGGATGTTAATCTTCTGTGTTGCTTCTGGACCACTTTAGAGTGTGTTTCTAAAGAAATGAGAAGAGCAGCATTATGATACTAACTGCTATATAAGATATGTCAGAGAACTAATAACTTTTGATATATCCTTACAAATTAAGAATTACCCTGTTGTCTCATCATCCTATATTTTGCTCTAGGGTGAAATTTTATATAAGTTCTTTCCTGGATCCCTTTATGCAGGAGCGGTGTAGTAATTGTATCAAAGATTCTATGAGATAGTTAACTTTTCTGTGATATATTCATTATTTAATTAGGTCCTTATGAATGTAAAATATGTATGTATGCAAATATTATGAAATTTGTACCCTGACCTATTTTTCAAATTTCTCTTGGGGCTTTTGTTGCATATGAAAGCTTTGCCAGCTTCATTATTACATGTTTATTGTAGAATATACTGAAAAGCAAATAATACAGAAATCATCAAATATCCATCCATATTTCCATTCAGATATATTATTGTGAATTTTTTTTTGTTTGATTTTTTTGTTTCTCTACTACATATGAGCATTTTCCCACACAATGAAACATTTTTAAAAAACAGATCGCAAATTGGCAGGCTTTATTCCGCTAATAAGGTGTCTGGCTCAGTATTAAATATTTATTTTTCTTATTAGTTGCCAACATGAAAAAAGGAAAAAAAGAGACAGGTGGAAGTGCAAATTGATAAACCCCCTTAAGAAAGGAACCAATCTACTTAGGCTGACATATGTGGACCGCACAGCTAGCAATTCTGGGTCTAGGCATTCAACAGAAGCATACATATATTCACTGGAGGACACATTTGGTGTGTTCACAGTAGCATTATGCATAATAGCTTCAAACTGGAAGTTACTCAAATGCCCATCAGCAGTAGAGTGGATAGAGTGTGATATATACACACAATGGCGAAATAATAAAGCAAAGAAGATGAGTAGACTAGAGCTAAATGCAACAAGATTGGTGACTCTCAGCAGATGTTGAATCAGACACAAAAGTGTATTCTTTATGATTCTGATGTAAGAGAATTCATTCTGTGAGTCCATTTATGTAAAGGTCAAGGACAGGTTAAACCAGTGAGTCTCGGTGTGGTATAATATTGTTTCCCAAGGGGCCTTTGGCAGTGTCTGGAGACATCTTTGGTTGTCACAGCTGGAAGAGGCCAGGGACACTGTGATCCATTCTGCAATGCATAGGACCATCTCCCACAACAAAATATTACCCAATCTGTCAATAATGATGATTTCTCGTATGTAGGAAGGGGGCATAATTATGGCTGGTAATGCTTTGTTCTTGATTTCAGGGCTGGTTACTTGGTTATGTGAAAATTCATTGATCTGCACATTTCTGTTTGTGTACCTTTCTGTGCTTCCCTGATAGCTCAGCTGATAAAGAATCTGCCTGCAATGTGGGAGACCTCGGTTCGATTCCTGGGTTGGGAAGGTCCACTGGAGAAGGGATAGGCTACCCACTCCAGTATCCTGGCCTGGAGAATTCCATGGACTGCGTAGTCCTTGGAGTTGCCAAGAGTCGACACTACTGAGCGACTTTCACTTTCACCTTTCTGTAGGTATTTTATACTTCAATCAAAAAATTATCCCCAAATTGGGCTTCACATAAAAATCCAGGTTAAAGACTTACTTTGAAAGCTGTGACAATCTGATGACTCCAAAGGCTGAAGCTGATAAGCAGTAGCCCCTGTAGTTGGTCCTTGTGTTGTCCAGGCCCCACTGTTCTGTTTCAGTTACTTGTATCACTTACTGGTATCTGGATGTATAGAAAATGTCTTAAATGGCTTTTCTGAGGTATAATTCACACACTGTACAGTTCACCTGTTTAAAATGTACTTCGGTATTTTTAGTAGACTCACTGGGTTGTGTAGCCTTCACCACAGTTTAATTTTAGAATATTTTCATTCCCTTCAAAAGAAACCCTGTACCTGTTACCAGTTACTCTCTACTCCTCCCCATCCTTCTCCGTCCTAGGCAACCATGAATCTAGTTTTTGTCCCTGTATAGTTGTATGAATTTTGTAATCTCTGTCCTAAAACAAGATTTTTGGAAGGACTGATGTTGAAGCTGAAACTCCAATACTTTGGCCACCTGATGCGAAGAGCTGACTCATTGGAAAAGACCCTGATGCTGGGAAAGATTGAAGGCAGGAGGAGAAGGGGACGACAGAGGATGAGATGGTTGGATGGCCTCACCTACTCAATGGACATGAGTTTGGGTAAACTCTGGGAGTTGGTGATGGACAGGGAGGCCTGGCGTGCTGCAGTCCATGGGGTCACAAAGAGTCAGACACGATTGAGCGACTGAACTGAACTAAAAACAAGATTTATAATGGTTGTGCAATATTTCCTCATAGAGATTATATCATAAATTACATAAAATTCTTCTTTTATTGGGCATTTATTTAAGGTAAATTACTAGATGTGGTGTTACTGATTAAAGGACATAAAACATTTTAAAATTTCTGGTGAATATTACCATAGTACCTTCCAAAAAGGTTGTACCAGTCCAGCCTCACCATCACTGTATGATAATGTTTTTTGCAAATTTTGTATTGTGACCCAAGTCATATCAGAAATGTTAAATGTTTATTTTTGTTTTTCTCTAGACATGTCATTTTCCTAGACTGTTTGTTGTTCATTTGATTTGACCTAAGCTTTAAGCTGTTTTGGACTAGTGTACCAATCCTGTCCTTTTTTACATGAAGACAGTACCACTTACGATGCACTGTGAATGAACACATTATTCCAGGTTCCCCATACTTCTCCAGCTGGTTCCTGAAGGTTCTTACATTCAAATAGAATGGCTTTTTGCCAGCACAAATTGACACTTCAACCCACAATGGTGTATTTTGTTTCCTTGTTAGTTAATAGGGCCAAGATACTTTCTCTCCTTTATTTTATAATTTGACTTACAACAAATTTTAAATATTTGTTTTTCAAATATGGTTCATAGCCAAGAGCTCTTTTGAAAAACACGTTGTTTTCCTGTTTGTAATACATAGATTACTGTTTGTAATACATAGATGAAAGCTACCATAATGCTTTTGCTGAGAAATTGTCACTAGCTAGTTATTAAATATCTATTATCACTCATGCAGAATTAACTTCCATTTAAAACGTTCCAGTTAAACAAAACTTCATTGTAAACCCTTTAATTGATTCCTTGTGTCTGCACATAAAGCAGTCTCATTCAGGAGTGTGAATCACTAGCACAATTCTTAGTGGATCAGCTCGTAATCTGGGAGGCCCAGATAGTTAATACTTGTGAATCATGATGAGTCAATATGGAAATTTTTCAGTTTAGTCCAACCGCGGATTTTCTGAGATGACTGTTTGGAAAATGCCTTTTTGAAAATTTGATGTCTTAATATTGTTCAGTTTTGGCACCCCACTCCAGTATTCTTGCCTGGAAAATCCCATGGATGGAGGAGCCTGGTGGGCTGCAGTCCATGGGGTCACTAAGAGTCAGACATGACTGAGCGACTTCACTTTCACTTTTCACTTTCATGCATTGGAGCAGGAAATGGCAACCCACTCCAGTGTTCTTGCCTGGAGAATCCCAGGGACGGGGGAGCCTGGTGGGCTGCCATCTGTGGGGTCGCACAGAGTCGGACACGACTGAAGTGACTTAGCAGTTAGCAGCAGTTCGCTGCTTGTTACTTTGCTTCTTTCCTGTCCTTGGAATTCTGAATTCACATAATTTATTGGTTGTTTTGTGAAAAATGATCTGCCCGAGTTGATTTTCATCACCTGTTAAGGACCTTAGTAATGATCTGATGTGATATTTTTCACTTAATTCACAAATGAAAAAGTGGAAAGAAATATTTGTTCCTGAAGTGCCTGTTAGAATCTCTTGGCTCTCAGGTCAGTGCTTACTCTCTGTTTCATAAAAGTCAAGGTTAGAATCACTTTACTTCCCTGGTGGCTCAGACGGTAAAGCGTCTGCCTACAATGTGGGAGACCTGGGTTCAATCCCTGTGTCAGGAAGATCCCCTGGAGAAGGAAATGGCAACCCACTCCGGTACTCTTGCTATTAGTTCATCCTGGATTTTTGTTTAGAAAAATAATTAAGATTTTTAAGTGAAAATGAAAGTGTTAGTTGGTCAGTCATGTCCGAGTCTGTGATCCCATGGTCTGTAGCCCACCAGGCTCCTCTGTCTGTGGGATTCTCCAGGCAAGAATACTGGGGTGAGTAGCCAATCCCTTCTCCAGGGGATCTTCCCAACCCAGGGATCGAACCCAGGTCTCCTGCATTGCAGGCAGATTCTTTGGAGCCACCAGAGAAGCCCAAGTTTTTTTTTTTTTAATTAGAAGGAGATTAGGACTTTCCTCGTGATCCAGTGGCTAAGACTCTGCACTCCCAACACGGGGGGCTCCAGGTTCGATCCCTGGTCAGGGAACTAGATCCCAGATGCTGCAGTTAAGACCCAGATTAGTTAAATAAATATTTTTTAAAAAAAGGAGATTAAAACTTTGCTCTGACACAACTTGATTATGCATTTGCAAGACATTTGAAATAGCACTACTTATTTTAATTTTTTAAATTTCCTAGTTAGTTCAGTTCACTGAGCATCTAAAAATTGACAAGGGAAAAGTTATATACTTTTTTAGTTCCTCTGAATCCCTTGGGAGCTTTTTTTTTTTCCCCTCTACATGAGTCTATGAGAAACTTTTTCAAAGAAATATATAAAATTGATATTTTTGGATTAATGGTGTTTTTGTGGCCAACGTTAATAGTAAAGAGATTGTAATGGAAAAAATGAGTCAGATAAACTGGAAAGTAAAGCATTTCCCTGTAGAGTCACTGTTCTATAAAAATGTTTAAACTTTAACAGATGATTCCAGTTATTTCTTCTAGTCTTTTGTTGTATAGCATATATAACACTGAATACCTCTTTATATATATATATAAATATATATATTTTATTTATTTGGCTGCACCAAGTCTTCAGTTGTGGCATATGGAATCTAGTCCCCTGGAAAGGGATTGAACCTGGGCCCCCTGCATTGGGAGCTTGGAGTCTTAGCCGCTGGACCACCAGGGATGTTTGTAAATACCTCGTGAATACAACTGTAGTTTTATTAAGTGTTTGTAGTTTCTTATAAACTAGTAATACTTTATTGCAAGCTTCTTGATGGTAGTAAATACTAATTGCATGAGTGAATTTTAGTGTTTTTTTTTTACTTTTTCATTGTGGTAAAATATCCGTAACATGAAATGTACCATAGGTCTGTAGCATGAAGTACATTTACATTGTTGTGCAGCAGTCATCTACATCTGTCTCCAGAACTTTATCTTCCCAACTGAAACTCACTTCCCATTAAATGCTAACTCCCCATTCCTCCCAGCCCCTGGCGATCACCAGTCTATTTTCTATGAATTTGGCTATTTCAGGGCCCTTTTGTGAGTAGAAACGTGTAATATTTGTCCTCATGTGACTGACTTCTTTCGCTTAGCCAGCTGTCTCCAAGGTTCATCAGCACTGCAGCATGTGTCAGAATTTCCTTCCTTTTAAGGCTTAATAACATTGTGTGTGTATACCATATTTTGTTTATGTGTTGGTGGATGCTGTGTTGCTTCCGCCTTTTGGCTGTTGTGGTTAGTACACTATGAACATGGGTGTACAGATACCTGTTTGCATCCCTGCTTTCATTTCTTTTAGGTAGACATCCAGAAGTAGAGTTTCTGGATCATATGATACTTCTGTATATAATATATTGAGAAAATCATAACATTTTCTGCAGTAGCTGCACCATTTTACATTGTCAGCAGTGCACAACAGTGATTCCAGTTTCTCCATAACCTTTTCAGCTCTTGTCTCATTTCTTTTAATAGTACCCATCTTTTTGGGTATGAAGTGGTACCTCACTATGCGTTTTTTGTCTCATTTGCATTTCCCTAATGATTAATGACAGTTTAAAACTTCTTACAGTTTAAACACAGATTAACCCAAGTCTTGTTTGTTTAAAAATGCGTTAGAATCATTGGTAAGGGAGTGAGGAAAACAGCATTCTCATATCCTTGATAGTGGAAATACTAACAGGTACTGACTTTTTGGAGGGGCCATTTGGTAATACATATTAAAAATTTTTGGAGAGATAGTGCATTAAAAAAAACTGATTTTTCTTAGTAACACATACACAAAGTTTTTCACAATTTGTACAACTTTGTACAAATTTCTTTTATGCAAAGAAATTCTTTTATAAATTTATCCTAAATCTGTAATTGGAAATGTGCTTCCCTTTAGCTCAGATGGTAAAGAATCTGGCTGGCATGCAGGAGTCCTGGTTCAGTCCCTAGGTCAGGAAGATTCCCTGGAGAAGGAAATAGCAACCCACTCCAGACTTCTTCCCTGGAGAATTCCATGGACAGAGGAGCCTGACGGGCTATAGTCCATGGGTTCACAAAGAGTTGGACACGACAAAGCGATTAACACACACACACACACAAAGTCTTAAGTATTATCGTAAATCATTGTAAACAACTTAAATGTTTAACCGCAAATGTGTTAAATTCAGATTCAGTACGCCTGGGAGTGGGAATTGGGTAAGTAGGACCTGGGAATCGGCATTTTCAGTGAGCACGCTGGATAATTCTGATGAAGGTGGTCTGTGGACCACATTTGAGGAACGTTACTCATCATTACTTAACATGCTTTACTTTCAGGTTTCATGGTGTGCTTAGCCCCTCTGCAGACTGGTCTTTGACCTCCCTGTTCAACCTTCTCTGCAGCTACTTCTCAAACATCCTCCGTCGTGTTCCAGTCTAAGAGCCATGTGCCACTTTTTACTCACATCATGTTCTCCATCTGCCTTGCCCCTACCTCCCACCCCAGCTCTGCCTGATGAAACCATCCCCGTTCTTCAGAGACCCACTTGTCTTCTGCAGTAAGCTTAAACTTTTTTTCCGGCTTTATTGCAGTATAATTGACAGTTTATACTTTTTAATCTATAAAAATTAGTCTCTTTTCCTTCTCTGAGTATTTTCACATTTTGTACTTCTATTTCATTCATTGTGTTCTGCTCTGAAATGATTGTGTTCATGGACAGTGGACATATTTTATATTTTCTGCCTCCTGTAAATCAATTTAGATCTTCTGTTGAATGTAACACACATATATTGAGTTATATATGAGGGCTCAGAGAATTTTTAGAAGCATGGACTTTCCTCTCAAGAAACTAATATTCCAGCAGAAGAAACTGATACCACTAACTTCAGTTTACTAGATTAAGTCCTGATATTGGTGGAATAAAAATTTATTATGGACTTTCTGAGGAGGAGATTAAATGAGGAGGTCTAGAAAACTTGAAGTGACCTTTAGGCTAGATCCTAAAGGATAAAAAATTTTCCCAAGTAGGAAATTGTGGAAAGACCATATAAAGTAGAGGAAAATCAATGAGCAGAGATTCAAATTTATTAAATTACTCAGTTAATAGTTTTTCTAAGTGCCAGGGTTATAAGAACAAAGTATTTAATTTGATTGAGGTGACAGATAATGAACAAGTTAACAAATAAGTGTTTGAGGTAGTGTTGAGTGCTCTGAAGAAAAGAAGGCAGGGCAAGGGTGTAGAGAGGATGAAGGATTTTATTTAAGTTTTTTTAACTTTAAAAAGTTTACAAAAGATTTATTTTCAAATCTCAAGCAGACTTTATTTTCTAGGACATGGAATGTTTTGGGGGTGTTTTCTTCAAAAAGACAATATATTCCTTTGGTTCAAAAAATAAGACTATAAAAAGATATGTAATAAAAGTCTTAATTCTATCCCATTCCTCTTTGTCTCCTCCTCCACTTTTATTCATTAAAAAGAAAGATCCTTGTGTTTCCTTATAGAAATCTAAGCAAAAAACACAGATTGATATTTTTTCTCTTTATAGAAAAGATGTATACATATATACACATATACTTTGCTGTTTTCACTATTTGAATGTCTTGACTATCTCTGTACAATTCAAGACATTTTGAATATCTTTTCTCATGTTTTACAGCCACGCGGTATTCTGTTGTGTAAATAGGCCATGGTGCATTTAACCATTGCTTTGACAGGGGACATTGAGTTACATAGGAACAGTGTTCTACTTTGATCAATCCCAAAAGTGAGGTTACTGGGTCAAAGGATACAGATTCACATATAATTTTGTAGGTATTAGTAAATTGCCCTCCCACCAGCAGTATTTGAAAACATATTTTCCATAACCTCTCCCACTTCAGGATTTTTGCCAGTATGATAGGAGAATTGTATCTCAGAGTAGTTTATTATTGAGATATAATTTATATACCCTAAAATTTGCTCTTTCAAAGTATACAATTCAGTGGTTTTAGTATATTCACAAGGTTGTGTAACCACCACTATTGTCTTAATTCCAAACCTTTTCATTATCCCCAAAAGATAGCCTATACCCATTAACGATCACAATCCATTTCCTATAGGCCCTGAAGTGAAGCTCAGTCGTGTCCGACTCTTTGCGACCCCATGAACTATACAGTCCATGGGATTCTCTAGGCCAGAATACTGGAGTGGGTAGCCTTTCCCTTCTCCAGGGGATCTTCCCAACCCATGGATCAAACCCAGGTCTGCCACATTGCAGGTGGATTCTTTACCAGCTGAGCCAGAAGGGAAGTGCATAGGCCCTAACAACCACTAACTAACCTGTCTCTGTTGATTTGCTTATTCTGGACAGTTCATATAAGTGGAATCATACAATTGGTGGCTTTTGTGTCAGACTTCTTTCACTTAGCATTATGTTTTCATCCATGTTGCGCATTTTTTAAGGGGAATTTGTGTTTTTCTTTCTGTGGAATGTCTGTTTTGAACTCTTTATATATACTAGAGATTAGCTCTTTGCATATAAAAGAATTACTGAAACCTCTTTCCCCAGTTCATTGTTTTCCAGTATTGTTTAAATTGTTTTTTCTTTTATCCGTGGAGACACTTTTTATTTTTTTGTACTCAGATTCATCTTTTCTTCCCATGTCCAGAGTTAACAGATATCAACTACGTTTTATTCAAATACTTTAAAAAATCCATCTTGGCCCCACTGATTTGAGGGGCCACTTTCATTAGTGGCTTTTCAGCAAAGGAGTAACACATCCATTTTAGAGAGAGAATTCTAGTGGAGATACAGGAAAAAGGCTAAAGAAAGGAGAAGGTAGAGTGGGTATTCATTTATATCCTTTCAAGCTTTTTTTTTTCCTTCTTCTAGGGTTTTGTAATGCATAAATTTTATTTGTTTTCACAGTATTGGGATAATATTGTTCTGAGTCCTGTATTTCCAGTTAATACATCAGGGACATTTTTATTGAACAGATATTTATTGAGAGGGACTTCCCCAGTGGCGCAGTGGTAAAGAATCTGCCTGCCAATGCAGGAGACTTAAGAGACATGAATTCAATCCCTGGGTAACCCTGGGTCAGGAAGATCTCCTGGAGTAGGAAATGGCAACCCACTCCAGTATTCTTATCTGGAAAATTCCATGGATAGAGGAGCCTGGCGGGCTACAGTCCATGGGGTCACAGAGTCGGACACGACTTAGCGAACACAACTTAGTGACTAAGCACAATTTATTGAAAACCTACTACCTTTTTGTCAGGCTGTGGGGTTTTAGGTATTGGGGATAAAAGAACAAAAGCCTGCCTTCAAGGAGTTTACCTTCTATAAACAAATTGTAAAATAGAAATTATGTGAGGGGTAAGTGCTATAAAGAAAAATTAAAGGAAAAAAAAAAAAGAAAAATTAAAGGGCTGGAGAATGAGAGATGTTATTTTAGAGGAAAGTGGCCTGAAGAAAGTCATTAGGGAGATGACTTTTGGGCTGACTTGAATGAAGTGAGAGTATGTTCTGCTAATATCTATGAAATTAAATATTTCAAAGCAGTGAAAATAACAAGTACAGTAATCTTGAGGCAAAAGTATGACATGACTGGTATGAACAGGGGATTGCAAGGATGTAGGTATTCCTTATTCAGAGTGAGCGAGAGCGGAGGGTAAAGAGACCAGAAGTGTCCTAGCAGCTTTGTGATAAAGGATGCCATCCGTAGACTGTGGTGAAGATTTGAGGTTTTGTTCTGGGAGAATTTTGAGCAAAAGAGAGACATTATCTGACTTGGTTTCTAAAAGCTTTACTCTGGTTGCTTTTTGGAGAAGAGACTTGGAGGGTTAAGAGGATAAGCTGCTGCTGCTGCTAAGTCACGTCAGTCATGTCCGACTCTGTGCAACCCCGTAGATAGCAGCCCACCAGGCTCCTGTCCCTGGGGTTCTCCAGGCGAGCACACTGGAGTGGGTTGCCATTTCTTTCTGCAGTGCATGAAAGTGAAAAGTGAAAGTGAAGTTGCTCAGTCCTGTCCGACTCTTCACGACCCCATGGACTGTAGCCTATCAGGCTCCTCCATCCATGGGATTTCCCAGGCAAGAGTACTGGAGTGAGGTGCTGTTGCCTTCTCCGAAGAGGATAAGCTAGGGGACCAATTAGAAGACTCTTGCTTTTATAGTAATCTTGGCTAGAGATGAAGGTGACTTGGATCAGTATGATAGTGGTAGAGATTGAAAGAAGTGGTTGGACTGTGGATATATATTTTGAAGATACAACTGACAAGATTTGCTGATAGCTTGGCTATGGAGTGAGGAAAAAGAGTGAGGTTGTCTTGAAAATTTTGACCTTAAAAACGTCATGAATGACAAAACTACTTACTGATTTGGGAAAACTGCAGACAGAATAAGAGTAACTCTTTGGAGGAGAGGAGGATTGGTTTGGGGTATGTTAAATTTCAGGTGCTTATTAGACATCCAAGAGAGGATGTAGAGCAGCAATTGAATTTAAAGTCTGAAATTCCAGGGAGATGTTGGGGCAAATGGGACATCATTTACAGCTTGATTTCTGGTGAAGGAATCAACAAAGGGTGCTGAAAAGGATGGGCTAAGATAGAACAAAAATCAGGATATGTATTTAGAAGTTTGGAAAGGAGAAGTGAGACAGAAATAGAAACTGAAAAATAATAGCCAGGAGAGTTTGATTATCAGGCTGGCCAGTGCCTCCCTGCACCCCACTATAGGCAACTGCTGATGTGCTTTATGTCATTGTAGATTAGTTTGCGTTTTCTAGAACTTTTATAAATGGAATCATACAGTGTGTTCTTTTTTTTTTTTTTTTGCCTGACTTTGAGATTCATCCATGTTACACATATCAGTAGTTTATTGCTGAGTAGTATTCCATTGTATGAATATACCACAATTAGTTTATTCATCAACCTGATGATGGACATTTGTGTTGTTTCCAGTTTTTGACTATTACAGATAAAATTGTTGTGAACATTTATGTTCAAGTCCTTTTATAGAAATAGGGTTTTACTTCTTGCCTAGGATCAGACTGGCTGGATCATATAGTTGATATATGTTTGCATGTGTATGCTAAGTCGATTGAGTCACGTCCGACTCTTTGCAACCCTATGGACTACAGCCCACCAGGCTCCTTTGTCCATGGATTTTTCCAGGCAAGAATACTGGAGTGGGTTGCCATGCCCTCCTTCAGGGGATCTTCCCCACCCAGGGACTGAACCTGTGTCTCTTATGTCTCTTAAATTGACAGGCAGTTCTTTACAGCAAGCTCCACTGCCACTGTTTTGCAAAGTGACCAGTGTTTAGAGTACCAGCTTCTCCACATCCTCACCAGCACTAGGTATAGTCATTCCTACCCAGTGAATGTCTTTTTTTTTTTTTTGCTTTTCAGAATCTCAGGGATCTCCTCCCATAGTCATTCTTTTTAATTTTAGCCATTGTGTTCTGTTTGTCCATTCTGTTTATGTGTTTTCTTTTTTCCATTTTCCTGTAATTACTTGAACGTTCTTTAGAATTCTGGTTTGATTTATTTACAGTATTTTTGAGCACATCTGAGCACATGTTTATCTCCCCTTTAACAACTCTAATCACTCCTGGACCGGATTTACCAACTTCTCTAGCCCCTATTCTCAATGTCCAAAGAAGTTATCTTTCTTAGTGAAATCATCATTTTTCTTTTCCAACTGTCAAGAAACCTTGAAGTTCTTTTGGGGCTTTTTATTTTGTTGTTTTTGGGGGTGTCGTTTTGTTTTTTTAACTTGCAGTTCATTCTGTGTATAAGATCTTAAACTCTGAAATTTCCCCCTTGATCTTTGTGAGTTTACTTTATTATTTAGTCTAATTCTGATCCCCATGATTGAGATAAGGTGCCCTCGTCCGTGTTCACATGGGACCTGTACTTTGTTTCAACTCACCTGTAATGTAATTCTTAACTAGTGGTTAAAAGCCCAGAATCTGAAGTAAGACTGACTTCAGATTCTAGCTTCACTTCTTAATAACTGGGTGATCTTGGGGAAATTTTAAAACCTTTCTGGGCCTCATTTCTTCATTGTTAAATAGACCTGATCATATAATCTACCTCCAGAGATAATCCAAATAATGAGCTTTTACGTTTGGTCTCCAAAGATGCTCTTAGTTTACAGAAAAAGGCAGTAAACTTTGACTTGATCCTGTTTAGGATATAACTGATAGGAAACTCTTCAAATATAAATAATTTGGGAGGGGATTACATAATTTATTACCATGTTGATACCAAGTAATTTTTAAAATTCTCTTTTCTAGTGTAAGACAATGTAGATTTGAAAGTTTATTTGGAAAACAGACTAAAAATAGCACGTTTGATTTCTGTCCAGTACATTTTATGTAAGCAAACATAATTTTCTTCAGTATGTGTTGTGTTGTGGGGTGGGGATAGAATCAAGAATACTTTTGAATTATGGGCTACCAAGAATTTTGCAGATTATTTAAAAAGCTATCCTAGAAAGAATATTTATTTAACAGATTGACTGGTGTGACTATATAAAGTAGTAAATTTTGGAGGAAAACAAATATATTTATATTAAATGTCAAATGCAGAATACATTCTGCAGATAAATGGGCAAAAGGATAGGAATAGTTCATGAAGAAGGAGGACTATAGGGGGAATGTATCCTGCTGTATTAAAAACATACAAATTGAGATATTTTTGAAATTCCATTTTGCATCTGGCAGAGTAGCATAACAGACAGTGCTGACGGGGTTGAGGTAAAATTGTAATTCATTGCCAGGCGTTGTAAATTGCTAGAACCTTTTTAGAAACTCAAATGACTGTACAGGGCAAGAACCATGCAGATGTACGTTTCTTGTGTCCTAATTCTACTACTTTCTAGATTTGTCTATAGATAAATTCAGCCAAAGCATAAAGGATATATTCAAGAAGATATTGTGTCAAAATACGTATAAATCTGTTGGCTTTCCTAGTTGGCAAAAAGCATTTAGTTGTTCAGCATCCCTCCCCCCATCCCTACCACCACTCATCACACATTCCCATGTCACTTTCCATTCATAGATAGAATACAGAAATGATTTTTATTTTTTCATGAAAGCCATTCACAGTTAATTGCACACTCTGACTCCTTACTCTTTAACCAAGTTTGTTTGCTGAAGCAGGGATGCCAAAGAAGACCGTGTTCTGCCTGTTGTTGTTGTTGTTCAGTTGCTAAGCTGTGTCCTACTCTTTGCGACCCTGTGGGCTGTAGCCCTGCTGGGCTTCTCTGTCCATGGCATTTCCCAGGCAAGAATACTGGAGTGGGTCACTGTTTCCTTCTCCAGGGGATCTTCCCGGGTCAAGGATCGAACGTGCGTCTCCTGCATTGGCAGGCAGATTCTTTACTCCTGAGCCACCAGGGAAACCCTGTTGTTTTGTCTGTTAGAAAAGCAAAAAAGCGGTAATGAGAAAAGGGAGTTTTAGTGGTGCAACAACATGGTGAGACCACACTTGGCAGTGGCACAGTTTTGCTTAGAAATGTCAATTCCAGAACCCACAATTCTACTAGTTGACTTTTTTCTCCCCTTTCACTCCCTCCCACTTTCCCTTTCTACCCTTCCCCACAAATTTGAGTAGTGTACTCTGATATTTAAGCCTTTCTCTTAATGCTTACAAGGAGAGGAAAGGGATTTGGAAAAGGAAAGAGTATCGAAGGAAAAACCCACTGACAGCTCAGTAGATCCGAAGAGTGGTGATGCTGCCATTTGGTTGGGAAGCCTGTGGTTACGTTAGAAAGAAAACCACCCATCGTCCATTTTATGAGATGCTGAAGTTGCAGTACTGTACACTTCGTTTATACTCAAGGTTTGGGGATAGGGTGCTGTGGCACTTATAAAACCTTTGGAAAACCAGGCTTTTAAGTGTTCAGCATTGTATAGGCCTGCAGCTTAACCAGTGTGAATGTGTGTTTCTAGTTGTGTTTAAATGACTGCTTTATTATACAGGCTTTGAAGGATTTGCCATTGATCCCCTCCCCCCAAAAAGTTAAGATTATTGTATGAAATACTGAACTGTTGAGAAATTATTTCATAGCAATAATTGTTAAAAAGATACCCATTTGTTTTTGGTACAGATGGAAGTGTAGAGAATGAGTTTTCTAACTAACCAATGATTGCACCTTCATGATTTGGCTTATTGGAACAAATAAAATTTCAGGCTTTAAGGGAAATGCATTAGACATGGCATTTTGGAAAAATGTGAGTCTAGACCTGTGGATGTGATTCATTATGGAAACCTGGCTTACATCACCATTTAAAGATTGCTTATTATTTACTTTTGTTTTGGTTTTATAACTTGTGTATAGAGTGAGAGGAGAACTGTTGAGCTCAGTTGGACATCAGTGCTGGAAACGAGAGTTGTACTTGAAGTCCTGTGGTGAAATACTTGTGTGACTGGATTCTTCTGTATGTAAATCTTGATACTTTCACGTTATGTAGATGCCTCTGAACTTTTTTCTTCTTCATTGACCTTTTGGGAATTGTTTTGGGATTTTTTCACATATCTTACCAAAATATTTTTTATTATTTTGAACATATAATAACTTTGAACATTCAGGGTTTGTTTTACATTTTATTTATTAAATGATAGCAAATGAGGATGATTTGTGACCATGGCTATCCCAGGGTTGGCAGAACTTGATAATGAGAAGTAATTTGTCCTGTGTATATACACTAGTAATCACAGTACAGGTGCAGATGTTTTCTTTCTGTGAGCAGTCGAGTCTGTGAATCACCTCCTGTGGATATGGGTGTCCCAGTGACAGGGAGCCGGCTGTTGGGTGTTGTAAATAAACAGCTTGCTCCTAGCTGGCTGCTCCAGAGAAGAGGGCAGGAATAGAGCACGCGGGATGAAGATTTTCTCAATGCCTATAATGACCCAGCTTAAATTCATTGAGATTTTCTGCTGTGGCTTTTTCGTATAGATGCCAGAGTTCATCTCTTTCAGATTTTCACAAATGATTCATCTTCCTGTCATATTTTCTTAGACTACAGTGAGTAAAGCATCTTCGAGTCACTTTTAGGTATTTTCTCCTACCATGATGTATTGGAGAAGAGAAGAGTGATATTCAAGCTCAGTCCTGTTTCCATCTCGTGCTGATTGATTCCTGTGGTACTGTACCACTGTTTCTCCCTGAAAATGGCATTCTGGTGATTTACTGTTTTCTGTGGGAGAAAACTTACGGCCTTCTCTTCTGTTTCTCTTCCAGAGAAAATCTGGAAAAGTTGTAAACAAAGCATCATTTCTCTAAGAAAATTTTGGATAGCAGAAATTCTGGATAACAGGTAAAAAGAGTATTTAAATTTCTTTGATGATGCTGATAATCAACTGTAATCTGCAGAAGTAAACCAAGAGAGGAAAGAGGGGAAGAGCTAGGTGTGCTTTGTGTCAGGGGTTGAATTAGGGACTTTACATATATTATCTTGTTTAGATGGTTTTTACCAAGATTCTGAACATAGATCTAAGAATCTCAGAATAAAACTAGCTTTGAAATGCTGTTTTAAGTAGATTTACCTATTGATTGGATTTTCTGTCTGCAGGCATTTTTTAACATCAACCATAAATTAAATACAGAAGTATAATACAGAATGCCAGAATCTGCTATGTGATGCACCCTAGCTAAGACTTCTGAGTTTCTGTCTTTTATTCTAGTTCTTGATCTTTGCCAGTTATTAATATTTGCAGCGATACCATCTCCTTAATTCTTTTTAATACTTTGTTACCAGATCCAGTATTTAAGTTTGCTAGTAAGGTACCTCTTCACAGTGGAGTCCAGCTCAAGCGTCCCCATTGTGTTCTCAGTGGCAGTCTTACTGTGGCTGAACAGGTGTGCCTTTGTCCTCTTCCCTCTATCTCACAAAATTCAGGAAGTCTAAGAAATAACACTATATGTAAAACATCCAGTATAAGTATATTAATTCTTAAATATACATTAAGAATTGTATTCCAAATGACAGCTACAATTTTACCTTTTAAACTAGAGAAGACATGAAAAGAAATCAGACTTCCCTAAGACCCTGTCAGCATAAACCAGTGCTCACAGACTGAGGTGAACGGCCCTTCCCGATGGTGGTGCGGCGCGTGAGGCGCTATTTATTCTGTCATCTAGTATGAGCCTTGAAGTTAGATTTCACGTGTGTAGAGAAGTAGTTTCTAAAGATCAATAAAAAAGATTTTAATATTTGCTGATCTTCCTTTGGTCTTTTTCATTTTTGCCAGGGCGGACCAGTTTAGTCACCATGAGTTGGAGCTTCCTCACTCGCCTACTAGAGGAGATCCACAACCACTCCACATTTGTAGGGAAGATCTGGCTCACGGTATTGATTGTCTTCCGGATCGTCCTTACAGCCGTAGGAGGAGAATCCATCTATTACGACGAGCAAAGCAAATTTGTGTGCAACACAGAGCAGCCAGGCTGCGAGAACGTCTGCTATGACGCCTTTGCACCCCTGTCTCACGTGCGCTTCTGGGTGTTCCAGATCATCCTGGTGGCCACCCCCTCGGTCATGTACCTGGGCTATGCCATTCATAAGATTGCCAAGATGGAGCACGGTGACGCAGACAAGAAGGCCGCTCGCAGCAAGCCCTACGCGATGCGCTGGAAACAGCACCGGGCTCTGGAAGAAACGGAAGAGGACCATGAAGAGGATCCCATGATGTATCCAGAAATGGAATTAGAAAGTGAGAAAGAAAATAAAGATCAGAACCAATCTAAACCTAAGCATGATGGCCGGCGGCGGATCCGGGAGGATGGGCTCATGAAGATCTATGTGCTGCAGCTGCTGGCCAGGACCGTGTTCGAGGTGGGTTTCCTGGTTGGGCAGTATTTCCTGTACGGCTTCCAAGTCCACCCATTTTATGTGTGCAGCAGACTCCCTTGCCCTCATAAGATAGACTGCTTTATTTCTAGACCCACTGAAAAGACCATCTTTCTTCTGATAATGTATGGTGTTACAGGCCTTTGCCTATTGCTTAACATTTGGGAGATGCTTCATTTAGGATTTGGGACAATTCGAGACTCGCTAAACAGTAAAAGGAGGGAACTGGAAGATCCGGGTGCTTATAATTATCCTTTCACTTGGAATACGCCATCTGCTCCCCCTGGCTATAACATTGCCGTCAAACCAGATCAAATCCAGTACACCGAACTGTCCAACGCTAAGATTGCCTACAAGCAAAACAAGGCCAACATCGCCCAGGAACAGCAGTACGGCAGCCATGAGGACAACCTCCCACCCGACCTGGAGACTCTGCAGAGGGAAATCAGAATGGCTCAGGAACGCCTGGATCTGGCCATCCAGGCCTACAATCACCAAAACAACCCCCATGGTTCCCGGGAAAAAAAAGCCAAAGTGGGGTCCAAAGCTGGGTCCAACAAAAGCAGTGCTAGTAGCAAATCCGGGGATGGGAAGACCTCCGTCTGGATTTAATCCTGGCTGGGCTTAGAGCTTGTGCTTTCATAGTTCGTGGTAAGCGGCGGCTCACTGAATAATGACTTCCGTTGAGTAAACATTTGGCTCTGCTTATCTTCAGGGATGCTGTTGGCTCATGATCCAAGCTCAGGGGACTCTGAAGGTGGGGCTGGGACAAGGGGGAGAGAACGGGAAACACAGCGTTCCTGGATATGAGTTCCAGCAATAATACAGTTGCAGAACTTTACATTTGTGTCTTCCAGATCTGGAAAAGAACAGATATATTTAAATCATTCTTGTTGAACGGTTTTTGTATGTACAGTATTATGGTACTTTTTTTTTTTTTTAGTATGAGAACTTTTTTTTGTATTTGTACATTGGACCACTGTAGTTATACTTTTATATTAAAGGGGAAAAAAATCCTTAAGGTAATGCCTATTAGGCTAGTGTTATTACTTTGTTCAGCAAACTCTACCCGGGGTTTAAAGTTTTAATAGATGCTATACACCTAATAAAAAGTGCCTCTCGTGTTACCGGGACGATTTCAGATATGTGAGGAGCTGAAGGGGGATGAGTCAGTTCTTAGCCTCAGAGAGGAAGTCCACGGTAGAAGGAGATCTCTCTCTGACTTAAGAAATCTTTGAATCTTATTCATATGCCCAGAGTTGTATCTAGTCTTTGAAAAGCTATTTTTGTTTCAAGTGATTCACTGCAGGAGTCCTTTAAATACCAAGCCTTGCTTTGATGGTGTGTATGTAACGTCAGTTGTTTCAAAAGTCTGATGCACAAAGGTGTTCTCAACCAGTAGCAGTGTGGAGACTGCGGCTAGAACTGTTCTGAGATTCCTCTATCACCAAGCAAAGCCATGCCTAGAAAATAAGCCCTGATGTTTAGTTGTGGGCCTGTCTGATTTGCCTTAAATCTGAATCAAAAAACCTGCCTCTGGTTTCTTAAGATGCCAGTGTTGAATATTTTCTTTATATGTTAACAATAAAAATACGAAAATTCCCTTCTAGGCTAAAAATTAATCAAAGCCATTTATACTGCATGTGGCAGAAGGCCTAAGTTCAACTTCCTTCTTATCATTTACCATGGAATTTTTATAATTTACCTACTTCTGCCAAAGTGGGTTTCTGCCCAGAAGACTAGTTCAGACCTGGGAGTCTATCTGTAAATAGTCTGAAAGAGAATTTCAGTATTTATTCAGTATAGGCATATCTGTTTGTCAGTGACAAGCATTCATGTTCACATAACACCCATAATTTGCAGTATATTTAACTGCCATTTTCAACCTTCTGTTGGATAACTTTGTTCTCTCTGTCATGTTCACATCATTTGTCTTACAGTTTAAGAGCTTCTGAGTAAGAGCTTGGTAAAGATTTAAAGGAAGGAGATTTTGCTTCACTAGGGAGCATTTCATTTGGGACCTCTCACTCTTCTCTAACAGAAATTTAATTGCAAGCCACCTGTAACTTTGAAATTCCAAGAGTGGGTTTTATTTTTTTGCTCTTAATTTTTAAGTGTCAGTTCTTTGTTATTTAGGAGGGTCTTAGAACAGCATCCTGTGTATAGTTCTTTTTTCTTTGTTCTCCATTTCTCCCCTTCCCCCAAAAAAAATTCAGTTGAAAATTTAAGCTTATCTTCTAGCCATGCATTTACATTTATTTTGCTTTTTTTAATCTGTAAATTTTACCCAAGAGAAGCTCCTCAGGATCTCTAAACACTTGAGCAAAAGGTCACCTCCAGTGAGACTGAAGGGAAAATTTCAGAAAATGACTTATATGTGTATATATCCTGGATAATTACCAGATCTGCACAGTTTCCTTCAAACAAAGTGTTACTAAAGAATTTCAAGTAATCATTCTAAAACAGGCAAGATTTTAAATTATTCAGGCTGGCTAAGATAAAGAACTACCAATAATTCTTATGTCAGTAGAACTTCATGCAGACTTCTGAACTGAAGGACAGAAAAAAATACACGTAGGTTCATGTCCATCTATTCAGAGCCTGAGGGAGAATAGAGTGGTTTTGCCATTGGGAGGGTTGGGAATTTGAATGATAGGAGAGGGACGGAGTCAAGCAAAAATGCCAGGCAGACATTCGGCGCCAGAGGCATCCACTTAGTTTCTACAGGCAGGGCCTCCGGTGTTTCATCTTGGCTTGTTCTGATGAGAATGTTATCTTTTGTGTCTGGATAATTCTTCAACTTCCTCAAGTACATAGAAAGATATTCTGGGTCACCTTCACATGTGTTCAAATCTATTTTTATTCTCTCACTAAAGTTCTAATTATGACATAGATTTCCCAACTCTGACTGCTTCCTTAGTCCATTTCTTTTAGCCTTTGAACATACAAATTTGCCAAAACCATTCTCACCTAATAACATGTCAGTGGACCTACATTAAGAAAATGGCCCTTTCAATGTCTGGCTTAACCCACTGAGTGAATAAAAATATTGTTCCAGTTACTATTCTGGAACTTGCAAGTGTTTGTATAAACAGCATTTTTTTTTTTCCTATCAAAATCACATTCCTTTGAATTGCTGTATAAGACATGCTGTCTTATGACATGCTTCTCCAAATAGTAGTTGAGTGCTTAGTCCTTCACATACTATAATCAGGATATGGTCAACAACATGTTTATATTCCTTAATATACCATCATTTATTCAGATGTGTGTCCTTTATAAAGCAAACAGGCTTTTTTCCCTTAGTTCAAATTTGAGGGACGAATTAGATAGCATTTTCCTCTAAAGAAATGTTAATGTTCATTTTGTGGCTTCCTTTTGCTTTCTGCCTTAGTTTTGCTAGCTTCTATTTTGTTCATTTAAAACCACAGGCGTGTTATTTCATTAGAAGTCAGTTTTTCTGGGGATTCTCCTTGACTAACATCTATAGAATTACTTTTGATAAAGATGAACTTTGTCATCTAAAATGGTTCTCACAGGTTAGAACTCCCACACATCTGTCTTTAAAAGGACACCTATGTCTTTGAAAAGAAAAATGTCATCATTAGGTACCTTAACTGTCATTTCTTTGTGGTATGAAACTAAGCAATTCCCTTTACTTTTCCAAGTTCCAGTAGCCACCTACCTCTCAGAAGTGTTACGGAGTAGTTAGAGAAAGCCTCTGGTGAAAAGTATTAAAAGACCAACTGTTGGTCATTGTCTGAGCTTGAAGCTTCAAAAAAATCATTGAAAGAACTATGTGATATAGTAAGAAGTCCTTCGGTGCTCTTTATCACAGGAATCAGTTGTTGAAAACACTGAACTTGCTCTAGCAGCTTATTCCGAGAATGGACTTAAATGTTATTCCTATTAGTCATACCTATGGTTTACCCGTTAAGCTTATAAATGTCCTGGCTTTGTGTTTTCCATCTCATTTATGGGACTGTACACTTCTAAAAATAATACCTATAGTTGAGGATAAATTTTTGGCCAGGCAGTGTTTGGTAAAAGGCAAGTATGTTATACTTGAACCTACTTCAAGAAATGCCTTTTTATAAAGCAAAGGTCTTTCCTGACTGTGAAGTAAAGTACCTGAAGTCAGAGATACCCAGTTGCTGGTCATTTTGCTTGGAAGGTTCCAGATATTGATTTTATCTTCATAAAATCATGTAATTTCATGAAGAGTCTTACCACCTAAAAATAAGCTCCTGCACTTATACAGTGCTGAGTTTGGAAATAAAATTTCAACTCACCTACGTATCATAAATCTGTAATAATTCACAGTCACCATCAAATGTTAGAATCATTAGGTTGACTTGCATACTTGTCACTCATTCTGGCCATATATCATGGAGAGTTTAAAAGATTTTATTTGTTGTCTCTAATGCAGTTGTGTTTTTGTTTTTAATAATGGTGTTGAGTTTGGTTCATGCACATTCCATGTTAAGAATCATACTTTTAAAAGAAGCAATCCATGTATTCCAAAATGCAGGAGTCCAAACAGAAGAAAGCCCTACCCCTGTACAAAGTCTCTACAGAAATGAAAGAAGTAAGAGTTCTGCATTTCAGGCTTGGCTTGTTGAACCAGCAAAGACATTTGGCTATAATATGCTTCCAAGACCGGAAGTGTTTTTCTTCATTATACTCTCAATTGTGTTCTCTTCAATAAATCTCTTACAGAAGTCTCTACCTCAGGCACTGTTAGATATGATTAGTGTATTGATACTGAAAAACTTAGCTAGGACTTCAAACTCTTAAAGGTAATTTAAATGTAAAACTCAACTGTTAACTAGCAGTTTAACGTCATGTAATGTTCAGTTTGGATACTGTATGAACAACTAAGGAGTTACCCATTCTAGTGCCAAAGATTACTGGTTACTAATTTCATTCTGTACAGTTAATGTAAAACTTTACACAGTGGGGACAGACTCCTCTCAGGGCCTTGTCTCTAGGAAGATTTTTGTTGGTTCTGAATGTTTGTCATTTCCAAATACAGTTTAGAAGATTCATATGTGGTCTGTGCATCTTTTTCGAAACTTGAAAACTCAACTGCCAGGACGTGTCATTTTGAGGATTTTTACCCCATCCTTTGTATAACATAGTGCCCGAGAGCTTAATGGTTTACACAGGAAACCTGATACGGAAATCTCTTCCAGTACATTCACCTGTAAGTTGATCTCAGTGGGAATGCAGGAGCAGGAAATTTTCAAAGTAGAGGCTTGGACTCAAAAGGTACCACCTGATTTTTCATAGCTGTGTTGGAATTCCTCTGGGATTGCTGTGGCTGAAAGAGTTTGGCATGTTTGTGGCATCTCCATCTGGGGAGGGTAGATGACCTTGAGAGGGTGGGGGTACGGGGGAACACGCCCCTGGGAACAAACCACATCTCTGGCTCCCCTTGGTTCTGGACTCCTGGAGAAGAGTGCCTTCTGAGAGGGATGCCTCTCACAGATGTAGACCAGTCTTGGTGTGACTCATCCACTCTTTGAGAAGAGAATGGTGTGGAGGAGGGCTGAGGAGAGGGTAGCCTTTACTGCAACAATGCCCTCTGTTCCCCCAGACACAGAATCGCTGACAGACTGACAGAACAGGTCGTGCATTGAGCGCACCCTCAGCAGCACAGATTGTAAACTGGTCAGCCAACCATATTTGGTAATAAACGTGTGAGCCATTTGAAAGCTGTTAGAGCTGCTAGTTTGGAAAGAGGTTTCTTCAGCAGATTTGCCATCAGAACAGAGACTAGTACCTGGAAACGGTGTTGCATCCAAGTTAAAATTGGTTTTCTTTGCCATGCAGAGTTTAAAATAGTTTTTCTAAGGTTTTGAGGGCTTATACCAGTCTTAACATGTAAGACTGTTTTAGGGTTGGAAGCATATTACCCAGGAGCGCAGAGCATACAGAGGTTGAGGCAGAACCGAGAACAGACCTGGGTCTGCACACTGATTGCCCAGTGGCTCCATCCAGCATCCTTTGGTCTTTTCCTGGAGAAGTGCAGAAGCCGCTGTTGGTGGGGCTGTCGTGGCTGGCGGTGGACCGTGCTTGGTGGACCTCGCTGTCTTCACAGCATTTTTTCCTAAATGTGAGCACTGGACCACCTATGAAGAAGTAACAGGGAATGCCTGTTCAGATGTTGGCTCCTTGGACCCATCAGGCTCAAATAGTCAGAATTTAAAAGTTTTCCAGGTGATTTTTTTTAAAGAATCTTTTATTAAGGTATAATTTAAACAATGTAAAATTCATCCTTTGAGCATGTAGTTACAGATGCGTGCATTGAGTAAGCTACTACTGGAAGATACAGAAGTTAACATTTTCCAAAATTCTCTATAGGTGATTCTTATGTATATTAAGGTGTGAGAACCGCTTATCTTAGGAAAACAATATAAACATGAAGTGTGTGCCAGAATAAAAGGGAGAAGGGGATTGATTTGAGTCATCACTGTTCAAGGAGGTTTAAACCAGACAGACCACATGAATGTCATCTTGTGTCAGCTCAGAACGATGGCTGTCTGGAGTGGAGGACTGGAGATGACTCAGAAACTGGAATCAGCTGAATAATCCATAAGTGATTTGGGAGAGGGGCAGGGGCTACCAGGAAGAAAGCTATCTCCAGCTAGATGTTTAAGCATGTTTTCTAAATTTTTATTGGAGTGTAGTTGACTTACAATGTTTTGCTTCTGCTGTAGAGCAAAGTGAATCAGTTATATATATATGTGTGTGTGTGTGTATACACTTTTTTTTTTTTTTTTTTAAGATTCTTTTCCCATATAGGTCATTATAGAGAACTGAGAGGGCTTCTCAGGTGGCTGAGTGGTAAAGAATCCACTTGCCAATGCAGGTGACATGAGTTTGATTCTTAAGTCAGGAAGATCCCCTGCAGAAGGAAACAGCAACCCACTTCAGTATTCTTGGCTGGGAAATCCCATAGACAGAGGAGCCTGATGGGCTACATTTCATGTGGTTGCCAAAGAGTCGGACATGACTTAGCAACTAAAACAAGAGTATTGAGAAGAGTTTTCTATGTTGTGCAGTAGGTCCTTGTTAGTTATCTATATAGTGTAGTGTGTATATGTCAATCCTAATCTCCCAATTTAAACCCCTCCCCACCTCCACAAAGCATAAGTTTTCAAAACATCTTCCAGTAGGCATTCCGGACTTGCACTTTATCACTATGACTAGACCCAGAACCGTCCCACCTTGTATGTGAACAAGTTGGTACCACTGCTTCGGAGTTTCTCCACCCTACATTTTATGACTTCTTTGAGGAAAGTAGAAACAGGAAGTGACTCAGGTTGGAAAACAAAAGAGAAAAGAGATGATGGTGACAGGCATCTGCTGTCAGTTGGTTTTCTCTCCTGCCTTCTCAATTCCAAGGAAGTGCACAGCATTTCCTTGCTGTGCCCTTGACGTGCTGTGCCTACTTTCACTGAGATTTGGGGATTGTGAAAAAAGCCCATGGAAGCCCACTGCTAGAGCCTCGAGGAAAAGCTGACCGGATTCGCTCTTTACCCTCGGCCGAAGCTTCCACAAGTAGCCTTGTCTGCTCTGCGGGGCCATCACGCAGGGTATGGCTGGCTGACAGCCTTAAACTCCAGGCAAGGAAGAGCCAAGCAACTGTTCATAACCGATTTCAGTGCATAGCCAGTGACCTGAATGGGACCTGACCATGGGGAAAAATGATACAGAACTAGATTGCTTTTTTCAATTTTATTTTTAGTTTGTGTAGTCAGTCCAGTGAAAGTGAAATTTTATCTTTGCTCTGGAAACACTGAAAAACACTGACAGGGAGCTCCTTCGGCCTGGCCCATTTTCCGGAAAGCGTGTTGCAGCTGTGGCTTCTGCCCAGTGGGCAGAGACTGATGTTTGATCCTGGACCCAGGTGCTGCTGAGAGCGAGGACAGGTCTCAGCCTGACTGCAGAACCCTCTGCACAAGGATTGGGACTCCTTAAGACACTTTTAATGCCAAAAGCCATGGAAACAGGGTGAGTGTGAATTGTCAAAGAATTGTACTCCACATTCAGATGGGAAAATAATCACAGACAAGGGAGCTATAGCCTTTGAACCAGCTGTAATTACAGACCAACTAGTGTTGAGTTCCAGTGATCTGCTTTGGGGTCTTGTTGACCCAGAAGAGACAGAGTGTGGAGTGGGGGCTGCTTTTCTTTTATGTTAATTGACCCTAGGCAATGAGCAGCCACTCAAGCCAGCTCTTTGAGTTGTCAGCTATGATCCCAGGAAATAGCTGCAGGAAAGAAGGGTAGAGCATTTAGCATAGATCCAAGCTAAGGGCATGGAGGGGTGGGGGAGCTGGGCAGGGGGAGGGGCGGTTGTGTGGTAAGGAGAACGCCCGCCATAGCACAGCTGGGTACTCTCAGAGAAGGTCGGTGTAGATTGACCTGGAATAGATGTCCTGGAGCCCATCACCCTTGATTTAGGCTTGCCAGATAAAACACAGATGCCTGATTCCATTTGAATTTCAGGTCAATAGTATATTTTACATGGGACATGCTGGTATTTTAAAAATTATTTGTTGTTTATCTGAAATTCAAATGTAACTGAGTGTCCTGTATTTTTATTTGCTAAAACTGGCAAACCTACCTTGATGCAACTCAGACATGTGTTCTGAGGCCTGATGACAGAGGATGGAGAGGTTTCCCTGGTAGTCCAGTAGCTAAGAGTCCGAGCTCCCAAGGCAGGGAGCCCAGGTTCGACCCCTGGTCAGGGAACTAGATCCCACATGCTGCAGCTAAAGACACTGTGTGCCAAAACTAAGACTCGGTGCAGCCAAATAAACATGCAAAAAGAAATAGAGGATGGAAAAGACTTTAGTCAACTCTTAGAAAAACTGAGCAAAAGCCATATGCTAAGTGTGAGCCACTTCATATGGAGAGTAAGAAACGACCGATGAGGAGTGCTTTTTGGTCTTCCATCTTTATAGCAGTTCTCTCGATGCAAACCATTTGGGGGATTTATGATTTTATTAGTAACAGTTTAATAACCATATCAACCCAAGCTCAGGCCAGCAACCATCCGCCTTTAAACACACACGCACATACAAACCTATTAATCTATCAATCCCACT